>NW_004524607.1:14086279-14208680 GCF_000260255.1 Octodon degus
CAGCATCTTCAAGATCTGAAACTCTGTCTTCACTTTCACTTAAACGGTTTTGCAAGCTTGTGATTGAGATTTTAATTTCCTCCATATCTCTTTGACTCTGCTTCATGCAATCTATTTCTTTCCTGTATTGTTCATTCAAGGAACCCATCATTTTTCTAATCTCTATTTTTTTTTATCAATGTCTTCTTTAGAAGCAGTTATAAATTCTTTTACTGCACTGTTTTTATCAGATTGGGTTTCCTCCTATGTTTCTGTAGTTGCTTCTTTACTTCAGATGCTATGAGTTCTGATAATTCTTTTTTTTATTTCAGAAAAGAATTGTGCTCTGAGTTCCTCTATAACTTTCTGCTGTTGCTTATTTACTATCGACATGATTAATTCATACATTTGAGTTGGGCTAGTCGAAAAGAATTCTGCTCTGAGTTCCTGTATGACTTTCTGCTGTTGCTTAAATGCTATCAATGCTATTAATTCATACATCTGAGCTGAGCTAGTGTCCTCTTCCCTTGTTCTGGGTGGGCATTGGGATTCCTTCATATGCTTCTGCATTTGATTCTTTACTGCAGATGTTATTAATTCAGGGATTTCTTTTTTCATTTCCGATCTGAGTTCCTCTATACCTTTCTGCAGCTGTTTCTTTATTTCAGAAGCCGTTGATTCATTGCTTTCAGCTGTGTGATTCCCAATGTGTTCTGTGTTGGTATCTTCTGCACTTGTTATGGGTGGGCTTGGGTTCTGAGATTGCGTTTTGCTCCTTCTCATTGTCATTTTGTGTAGCACTGTCTTCTCACCTTTGCTATAGATGTTTGTTGCAGTTATAGCCTTAGCACCTACTGAAGTTCAGGTGTAGATCTACAAAGTTTGGATTTATCCAGCTGTGTCTGGCTTGGGTCTGGCTGCTGTGCTCAGTTCCTTCGGGTTGCTGCCCTTGGGGGTGATCCTGTTGTGCCCCTCTGTCAAGATGTTCTGCTCCTGGACTATCTGGGTGGTTCTGTCCCCTACACTCTGCAGGGATTGCAGCTGCAGGGTTTCACCCCAGGCCTGTATGCCAGGCCTGAGCTGAGTCTGGAGGGGACAAGGTGGAATAGGGGGGAGAAGCAGCTCTCCCACACAGTCACTGGGCCTGGACTAGGACTGGATCAGGGGGTTCCCTGAACGTGACAGAAATTCCTACTCTGTGGGCGGGGTGTGGAGGTACTACATAGTGATGGGGGGCTCTCCTAAGAGGGTGAAAGAGGGTGTCACCCACGCTGCTCCTAGTCTGGGACCAGTAGATCCTGCTGACGCAGGGTAGCCGGAAGCTCTCCCACACACTCACTGGGCCTGGCTAGGACTGGGTCTGGGGGTTCCTGGAATGCGGCAGAAATTCCTACTTGGTCGGTGGGGTGGGGAGGTGCTGCGGAGTGGTAGGGGGCATCCCAAGGGGGTGGAAGAGGGTCTCACCCACGCTGCACCTGGGCTGGAACCAGTAGGTCCCGTTGGCTGGCAGGAGCATTCTTTAGGTTCAGGCAGGTGTGCCAGTAGGCTGTGGATGGCAGAAGGTTGAGGCAATGTATGTAGAGGGCAATCATGGTTGCATTGGAAGCTTGGATGTCTTGAACGGGCTTTACAGGTGGAAAAGATATCTTTCAGTAGTTTTATAGCTTAAACTGTTTGCTCAGGGGACCATGATGGAGCCAAATCTGTAGTCAGAGCCCCTCTGAAAATAGTAGGGAGTTTCTAATGCTTTATGGCAATTGAGTACAAATGAGCTGGCCTAACGTCTCAGGAGTTTTGCAGTTGAAGTGTATTATGGAAGCAACTCCCAAACAGAGGAAGGTATCTTTTAAATCTAGAACAGTCTGAAAAAAGTGTATGGATCAGGAAGCATAGAGTGCAAGGTGAGGGCTGCACTGTTGACAGCATGGAGATCTTGCCCAAGGTGATTAACAGTCTATCAGGCTGATGTGTGGCTGGATGTCTGTTTGTGTTTACTGTGACATCTGAAAGCATCAGGGGTTACTATGAGGTGGCATGATTGATGGCCAGGTCCAGAGGTAAGTATTAATTTATGCCTCTGGGAGGAGAGTTTTCAGGACTTTAGGATTGTGGTTATCTGCCACAGGCATTATCTTTTTCTTGGGGAACAGTCAAAGTTGAAAGTACAGGGTTAAACAAGAGCGAGGCTGACTGCCTGGGTGCATAGGAGCTGTCCTCCCAGGCTGTAAGTTTGTACCTGGCAGAAAGCATGAGAGGCAAGTATCCCACCTGCTCTGGTGATGGCAACCTTTCGGCAGAGGGAATGTTTTCAGACAGAACTTTCTGTTCCATTGTGTAACAGGAAAGCCACGGGTTTGTCCCCCAACTTTTGTGATGACTGAAGGCTCTCAAGGGCCCAATTTGAAAAAGCTCTGTCTATCCTATTTATTCAGGCCTGAGACAACTCATTTTTTAGGGCTGACAGCTCCATTTGTTTTTCTTAGTCAAAATGTGGGACTCAGAAGAAATTGAGTCATCTCCGGTGGACATTAGATGACACCATGTGACCAGGATAGGTGTGTAAGCTGAAGGCTTGGGGACAGGAGCTCTGTGGCTGAATGCTAGCCATGGAAGCATGTAGCAGCTGGTACCAGTTCCACTAGCTGGAAGTAGATGAGTCAGGAGCAGGGAGAGAAGTTGTAGGTGTTGATGGCAACTGCAGCAGCTGACAAAGGTGCCAAAGTGGAATTATCAGGAAGAATGGTCCCCTTTTTTTCCCATTTTTTTGTGGGGGGAGAGGATGCAGGGAGTGGTTTCCTATCATTTTTAACTCTGTAAAAGCCCTTTTCCTGCAGTCAGGGACTGTGGGCTTTAACAAATTAGTTACTATTCTATCTCCCTACTTTGTATGTTGTACCCTTAAATGATGGCACAAAGACAGATAACATTTAGATGCCCACCTGGTCGTGCCCCTCATGGGCACTTAGATATGACTTAGCTAAGGAGAGTTGGAGGCCTCTGTTATGCCATATGTCGACTGCCACAGAACTGCAGGTGAGGGTCCAATCAGCCACCACAGCTAGTGCTTCCCAGTCTTGGTGCACAGACAGAGCAGCCTATTGCTTACGCTGTCTATGCCACTCACTCACAATCATTCAGCAGGTACTCAGAGGGTAAATATTTGAAGCTTCTTTTTAAGGTGAGCTTACCTAATGAAAGGTGATCAAGCTGTTCTGCTCAAATTGAGCAGCACTAACAGGCTGCCTAACTGTAGTGCCACTTGGGGTCTTAGCAGAATATGTAGGTAGGCAGGCATTCAAGCAGGTAGGCAGGCAGGCAGAACTACAGACAGGCATATAGACAGATTGCCTCCTCTCCTTTTGGAGTCAGATGTGAATTGCTTGAGTGAGGAGCCAGGAATCCGCCTCCAGACCTCTGAGGGGACTTGAAAAATCTTGAGAGCATGACTTCCTATCAAGACCTGGAGTGGTCCTTGCTTCATCCATGAGAGCCATGATGGTAGGTCTTCAGCTGGGAAGACCTACCATGCTGACCTTTTTGGTGACTAAAAAGGTCAGCATGGTAGGTCTTCCCAGCTGAAGCACCAGATGCAACAACAAGCAGAAGCAATGAGTGACCCCAGGGTTTGGAGGCAGATTTCATTTATGTTGATGGGCACTGAGCAGTATCATTGCCAGAGTAGCAGGCTCTGATCTCTGGTGGTCTAGGGATTTTATACAATGTACAAGCAGGAGGTACAAAAGGGATACAAAGGTGGGACAGAACAGTCTAGAAGGTCTTCGGAGTAGCTAGCAGGATGAGGTCATCAGTTACAAGGGTAGATTAATGATCATTGGTTCATTGTACAGTGGCACAATCAGGCCTCCCATATGCTCAGTTATGCTCCTGTAGTTATAGGGGTCAAGAAAGTATTCACAAGCTGTGAAGCAATTATAGAGTTAGGGAGTCACAAAAGAGCAATTTTAAAAAGAACAATTTCTCTTGTACAGTTTTTTCCCTTTTACTAACAGTGAGGCAAAGTGATAGATACTCACCAAAAAGACTGGAAGAATAAATATTGTTAAAAAAAACCCCACAACAAAATGACTGGAAAGAAAAAAGCCACCCAGAAGCTTCATGTGCAGTATAGTGACCAGAGCAGATCCACCCTTGTGGGACTCGTGAAGGTCTGGAGGGCAGGTGTCCTAGTCAGCTTGCCATATGGCTCCAGATCCGAGGGCATCTGGCAAGGTCCTTCTTGCTGCATTGTGGCAGGCAGCATTCATGGTAAGACACAGCACATGCGCTGGTGCAGGTCTCTCTTCCTCTCCTTATGAATCCACTAATACCTCAATAGCAACACCCTTCCCCTGACCTCCTCTGATCCTGGTCACCTCCCCAGAGCTCCAACTCCAAAGACCATTGATAGACAAACATGGGACTCTGTCTCCAACACATGAACGTTTGGGGGACACATTCAAATTACAGCAGGAGGGACATAAGTGGCGTGAAAGTTCTCCAATTACCCCCTTCCCAGAAGAACTAGAACATGAGTGACTAGTGTAAGAGGCTGCCCCATGTCCAGGGTTTCTGAGTTCTCTGTGATGGGTCCTCCCAGCCCTTGCTCAATCTCCCATGAGTCTCCTTGGGCCTCAGCACCATTTTCAGAGGAGCAATCAGAGGTGGGACACTGGCCTGGGATCACACAGTGGGCAGGAGGCAAAGCCCCTAGGCAAGAGTTGCACTGCCTGGAGCCCACCCGGACCCTCTCTGTGAGTGCTGCTTGTGGGCCCTGGGTCATGATGTCACCAATCAAGATGACAAAGTAACAGGGGTGCTGGGGGAGTTGGAAACATGCAGACGAGAGTGGAGCGAAGAACAGCGAATAGTAACAAGATGGAAACGCTGCTGACGAGATGCTTTTCCTAAGTATCTCATCATTCACCCAAGACCCAACAACCCCTCATAAATAGCTTGGCCCATCCCGTCTGGGGACACAAAAACAATACTTAGTGGTACAGAAAAAAAGTCTTAAAACCTTCCCTTTCTTTTATTTTTATTTTATCCTGTAAAAAATACTTATTTTTGGAGTATGCTTTATTATGTACATAATATATTTGTGCAGTGTACATGGAATGCTTCATAAATAAGTAAACACACATATATTTCTGATGCTTGCTTGGCAAATTGTTATTCCCCTGGGTGTAAGGCCAGAGAGGCTGGGAAGCTGGAACACACTGGGCCTGCGTGGGAAGTGCTTACTCTGTTTGAACTCTGTTTTCAAACCACACTGTGTTACATGGAGAAGTTGTTCTCACAATGTGGAGTGTTGTCTTTATTTCTTTGCCCAAAATCTACAAATGTCTTCCTCATCTGTGACCTCACATGGCACCCACTGCAGCCTGAGGGCTCTGAACACAGTGGCATCGGAAGGCCATGCCAGATGAGGCCCTGGGATGACCATCATCGCCCGACTCTGAGCAGAGCTGCACAGAGTGGTATGCTCCTGTAACCCCGGCACTCAGGGAGGCTAAGGCAGGATGGCAAGTTCAAGCCCAGAGTGGGCAACTTAGCAAGGCCTTATCACAAAATAAAAAACATAAATAGGATGTACAGAATGTAGCTCAGTGTGAATTCCCTGGATTCCATCTCTAGTACCATAAAAACAAACAAACCACCCAGAGTTGGGGAAGATGACTTAAAATTGAAGGTCATAAAACCATAAAGGCAGGAAAGAGATCAAGAGGATCCTGGAATCTTATAACCCATTATCCAGCCAACTGCTGAGCCCCGAGCCCAGCAGGTATCAGATACACTGGCTTGATCCAAAGCTGAGATCCTGTGGTGCATGATTGTGCAAACACTGTGAGGATACAAACTCAGTTCTATGCTGTGTATGTGGACACTGGGGAACCCAGTGGAGGACTGTGGAGGTCCACCTGCTTCTTCTGGCTGCTTCTTCAACAGATGCAGGAGGGTGCAGGCATGAGTCAGAAGGGCTGAAGTCAGACAGGGTTCACAGAAGTGGGCAGACAGGAGCTGGGCGGTGAAGGGGTGAACACCCACGTGGAGAAGAACAAAATAGTGAGGCAAACACTGGTTGTCACTAGGGAAGTGCAAAGTAAGACCATCAGAGCCTGGTGCCACCTGCCTACCAGAGCAGTGGCAGCTGGGACACCTGCAAGATGAGGAGCATCTGCTGCCACTCACTCCATGCCTTGGAGCTCTGAAAGCAGCAATAAAGTCCCTGGTAAAGCCCCCTACCTTGCCATGGATCAATGGTTCCCTTCTGAGTGTCCATCTAAGAAAAATGATGGCATATTTCCACACAAAGATAGGTGCAAGGCTGTTTGGAACTTTCTGGAAGAAGCTAGAATTGTCTTTGCATTGATTTGGTTGATGGTCCATGGGGGGAAACATGTAAAATTCACTTAATTCTATACTCCAAACATGTAGGCTCACTGTATATGAGGTCTATATACCATAGTCAAAGTGGTTTAGAATATAAACTTAAAACCCATCATCAAACTGAGAGAGAACAATTCAGGTAATGAGCTGAGTTGTATCAGCTTTCTGTTGCTGTGACAAAATGCCTGAGATAATTAACTTAAAAAGAGAGATTTGGGCTCATGGTTC
Source organism: Octodon degus (assembly GCF_000260255.1). NCBI lineage: Eukaryota > Metazoa > Chordata > Mammalia > Rodentia > Octodontidae > Octodon > Octodon degus. The sequence goes on from NW_004524607.1 coordinate 14,092,874, forward strand.
CAGAGGTTTCTGTCCAGGGTCACTCTGCTCTGTCACTCTGGACCTGTGGTGGCTCAGTACCTCATGGCAGAGCATGCGTGGTCGAGCCAAGCAGCTCAACTCATGGCAGCTCTCAAGCAGAGAAACAGGGATGGGTCAGGGACCCAGGGTCCCCTTCAAGGCCACGCCCTCAGTGACTTCACTTCCTGCCACAAGCCCCACCTACTCGTGGCTCCACCACTTCCCCAGTAGTGCCCCAGTGGGAGGCCACACTGAGGCTACTGTGTTCCCATCATTCACTGGGAGACAGCGTCCATCTGGTCCAGGAGGCCAGGGCTGTATCTTTCGAGCTCTTCTTATTCTGGTATCAGCATCCTGAAGCAGAACTACACATCCTCACGAAAACACGTCCAGGGCCCTGTTCACCCTGCCTGTTGTCTCCCATCACTGAAGGCTCCTCATCAGCCCACTGCAGGAGAAGCTCTGCCCAGCATCAGTATTCCAAAGCAGAATGTCCTCTCCTTGAAGCCTCATTGAACAAGATGTGTTTTGGAGATTGGATGCATGCAGATTTATTTAGTTTCTAAAAACAGTACCCTGTGCTTTAGGGCCACTGAGTGAATCTGCCCAGCTTTATCATTCAGAAAGTGGGGGTAGAGGCCTTGCACCAGTGCCAGGCATCTGCGGGGGGCGGGGGGTCGAGGCGCGGGCCAGGCAGGCTCCTTTCCCAGCATGGAGTTTTATGCAGAAGAGAGGAAGCCATTGGCTTGCAGGACGGTGCGGGCTGTTACTGAATCTGAGTCCCCACGGTGGCTCTCAGGAAGCATCACGTACTCACTGAGTGGAAGGAAAGTAACCAGAGCGTGGCAAAGCCTGTGTCTAATTTTTCCCCTTCTTTCTGCCATTATTATGGCACCGAGGCTGGAAAAAGGTCCCCTTAGGAGGACTTGTCACTCATATCTGGCCTTTTTGTTCTGCAGTCTTAGCTTCCTTTAAGGATTCCCCACCTGCCTCTCGGGTACACCCAGCCCTCCTCTCATCTCACCCCAGGCCACTCTAAGAGAAGGGCTTGCATTTATTCCAATTAAAGGCTAAGCAGGACTGGACGGGAAGGATTTGCATGTCAAAGGCTAAGCTGTCCCTCCTGGAATCTTAGTCCCCCTGAGACTCACAGCCCCACCTTTAGGCAGTGACACAGCCCCCAGTCCTGTAGTCAGGTCTGCCCTATTGCTCTGCCTGGGCTGAAGATGTGGGCAAGGAGTGGATGCCTTGGTCTTGACTCATAATTCCAGCTCTAGTGAAATCTCCCCATGGTTTTATACCTCTTCTAAATTCATTTATGCCCTTGGCCCATTGTAATGACATGCAGGACTGGGGAAAGGTGAGTGGATATGGCTGCTTCATGTTACCAGCTATGACGAGAGGTCAAGAAGTTGGACATGGTGGTGACCGAGCCCTGTTAGGCCAGGCCTCTGGGAGGCTGAGACTGGAGGATTGCAAGTTCATGCCCAGTTTCATAATTTAGTGACTTAATGAGGCCCTTATTTCAAAAGAAACAGGAGGTGTAGCTCAGTGTGAAGGTCCTGGATTCAATCTCTAGTGTCACAAAGAAAAGGGGGAGTGGGGGAAGAGAATGCTGATGATTCAGGTCTGGGATCTAGGACTCAAACCTCTTACCTGCTCTTGCTCCAGTTCTCTTGTTCCCTGCAGACATGCTGGCTCCTTCTAGTCCATGACCTCCTCCTCAGCCCCTTTGTCACCTGTGTTTTGAATCACAAGGTCTCTGTGGGGCTTGATGCTGAGGACAGGAGCACAATGACTGCTGTTGGACAGACACTTGTCATTGGGTCACTCGTGTCCCCAATCGGTGAAGTGGGGACAAGATGGGCAGTACTGATGCCCACAGCTGTGAGGTGGTAAGGTAGCAGTAGTTCATTTCTGGTGTCTGACCCGTAAGACATTTTGAAACATTATTTTCTTTTTAAATTCCAACAAGGAGTTTATTCTGTCATCTGGCTCCTTTGGCCTGAAAGGCAAATGCAGAGAGAAAATCTGGCCAACTTGAAGGATTTAGTTTAATGCGAATACCTGTAACATAGGCTTATACATGGAGACCTTGCTAAACTTTCTTATTCTATAAATTTTTTGGTAGATTCAAGATTTTCTGCACAGAACACCATATTTTTCATCAAGAAAGATAGGTTTATTTTTCCCTTCTCAATGTACCGCTTTCATGTTCAATACAATACTTCCAGAGCTATGCTGAGTGACTGTGGTGACAGGGGACTTCTTGTCTTCAGTTTTAGAAGGACCCGTTCAGTCTTTCCCATTAAGTAAATTAGTTGTTATTGGCTTTTTCTAGACACTCTTGATTAAGGCAAAAATTCCTTTCTATTCTTAGTTTTCTGAGAGGTTGTTGTGCATAATTGTTACATTTTGTCAATTATCTTTTCTACATTAATTGATATGTGTTATTTCCTGTAGTTTGTCAACATGGTAATTGCATTGATTGATTTTCAAAGACTGAATCAGCCAAGAATAGTCACTTGGTCCTGGTGTGTGACATTTTATATGTTGCTGAGTTCTATTTGCTAATATTCTGTTAATAATTTTCCTGTTTACATGCACCTGGGACATTGGCTTGCAATTTTATTTTTTTGAGTATCAGGGCAACACTGGCTTCATGACATTTGTTAGAATGTTCCTGCATTTATTATTTTTTGGAATAGATTTGCAGAACTGGTATAATTCTTTAAACATATGGTACACTTATTTAGCGAATCCATCTAGAAATTTATTTTTCTGTAAATTTAAAATTCTGAGTGCCATTCCTTTAGTAATGTAGGAACATGCAGATCTATCTCAGTTCTTCATTACTATAATACTGGAGGTATGCCGTGGAGTGTACCTAAGGAGAGTCACATGGAGAGAAAACATTCTCAGGATTTCATCGAGAGCAAATTGGTCAAGCAATGGCCGTGACTCATCCACATGGCTGACACTGACAAAGGATGTGCAAACTGCGGTACAGGGTTACAGGATACATCCAGAGGGGATTTGACTGACCTTATCAGATACAAAAGTTACATTTCTTGTTATATAGGTCTTGCTTTATCTTGGTCTTAACTATCCAGCAGAAAAGTATAAAAATGAGGTATAAAAGGTAAAGCCTCTGACATTGCCAGTCAAGCGGAAGACCCAATACTAGTATGGGCTACTGAACTCTTTTGGAACATTTTACTGAGTTTACACACCTATAATATTCAAATAATGGAACTTAGCAAAAAAGGGTATACAGATGAATGTCCATTTTGTATCTGTGTATCAAAGTGGTTAGGATAGATATATAGTTACATTCTCTTAATAAATAGAATGATTTGTTCTGATGGTGTTTGTAAATAGGATCTCATGTCCGCATCTTGTACAGCAATTAACCACTGGGAAGAATGTATGCAATGTGTTGATTATTGAAACTGTCCTCCCAATTTGATTTGAAACTGTCTTTTTGCTATTTGTTTATCAATAAAATTATGGAAAAAAACAACAAAAAAGTAAAGCCATATTAATATGCTGAGCTGTAAAAGGCTCAAGTCAACAACTTCTGACATTGCCAGTCCTGCAGATAACCCACTACTATTGTGGACTATTGGACTATATTGGATTATTTTGCTGAATTTATGCACCTACTATATTTAAATGGCAATGGAATAGCCATCTCTGACAAAACTAAACAAAAAGAAAGGGGATAGAAACAAAGGACCATCTGTATCTGCATAACAAAATAGGATAGATATACAGCTACTTTCTCTTAATTCAGTGAGAAGAAAGATTTGTACTAATAGTATTTGGACATGATATCATGTCTGTATCTTGTACTATGAATAACCACTAAGAAGATAACAATATGCAACATATTAATTATTGAAACTGTCTTATTAATCGGTTTTGAAACTGTCTCATTGTTGTTTCTCAATAAAATTAATAAAAAATAATAAAATAAAAATAAATAAAGACTGGAGGTAGGTAACTTTATAAAGTGAAAAGGTGTATTTGGGCTCACAGCTCTGCAGATGCCAGGTCCAAGGGTCTTGCCTGGTGCTGGCCTTTCTGGAAGAGTCTTTATACAGTATAGAGTATCACAGAGATGGGAGTGTGTGTGTGAGTATGGCTCTGTGTGTGTGTGTGCGTGTGTGTGTGTGTGCGTGTGTGTGTGTGTGTGCGTGTGTGTGTGTGTGTGTGTGTGTGTGTGTGCTGGTGCGTGTGTGTGTTCCCCCTCCCTCTTGTAAGCCACCAGGATTCAATCACAGGGTCTCTATCCTAATGACTTTATCTAATCCCAATCTCCTTCCAAAGGTCCCATCTCCAGACAACATAGTCAGATTGTTTCCAACCCTCTCAATTCCTCAAAATGGGGATTAAATTTAACCCGGGAGTCCTCTGGAACAATTAAGCTACACCCAAACCACAGCAGTCCACCTCTTTTGGGGCCTCCTATTCACAGCACAGAGCTGCTTGTGGTGCCCCCTCCTCACTGTGAAGTCTGCAGGAGGACTGGTGATTGTCCCAATCTCTTTCATAATGATAATAATTTGGATTCTCTCTCTCTCTCTCTCTCTCTCTCTCTCTCTCTCTCTCTCAGCCAGTTTTTCTAGAGGTTTGTCAATTTTCTTAGCCTTTTCAAACAATCAGCTTTCTGTTCTGTTGATTTTCCTGTTATTTTTGTTTGTTTGTTTGTTTTAAATTTCACCAGTATTTGCTCTGATATTTATTATTGATTTCCTTCTCCTTTCTTGGATTTTGCTCTTTTCATTTCTTTTTTTTTCTTTTTGTGACATGGCCAAGGACCACAGGACAGCTCCTTATTGCTGGGGCAGCCCCGGCACTCCTGGTGGGCTGGGTCTGCTTCCTCTTTTGGCTGTGCAGGATGGCGTGGGCTCTGGGCATGGCAGCCGTGCGCAGGTCTGGGCGTTACTTGTTCTTTCGGATCATATGGCAGATGCTGCTGAGGGGGGCACGTGTGTTCTCCTGGACGGCTGGGCGCACATTGCGCTGGCTGGCTTCCGCTGCCCGGATCTTCATGACTATGAAGACCCCCTTGCCACCGGCCGCCGGCTCCACGCCCACCGTCTCGCGGTGAATCAGTCCGTTGTAGCGAAAAGAGTTGCGGGCCTTCAGGGTATTGGGCTCCGTGCTGTGCGTCTGCTTATTCCGTTTGATTAGGAAACTGGAGTAGTTCAACAGTACCATCCTCTACAGATGGGAAGACACGGCGGGGACTCTTCTCTTTGCTGAGACCGGAGAGGGAAAGAGCCGAATTTCTTCAGGTACAAATTTAGCATGCTGATCTGAGACATTTCCTCCCTTACAATGTATTTAGTGCTAGAAATTTATCTCTCAGATCGCTTAATTTCAAACCAACAATTGATTTGTATTTTTATTTTAGTTCAGTTATATGTAATTTATTTCCCTAAGATGTCCTCTTTGACCAGTGGAGTATTTACAATATTTGTAATAATGCAAATATGTGGAGGATTTCCACTTATCTCCCTGATACTGATTTGCAGTCTGATTCTGTTGTGTGTAGAAAACACATTCTGTATAATTTCAGATCATTTAAACACCTTGAGGTTTGTCAGTATATGATCTATCTTTTATAACGATCCATAGGCCCTTAGAAAACAAATGTGTATTCTACTATTTAGCTGGATGAAGTTTTCTAAAAATATCAGTCCAATTGGCTCATGGTTTTGTTGGGTTTTCCTTAACGTTGCCTTTTTTGGGGGGTATGTGTGTCTAGTCAGTCTGTTAACTATTGAGAGAGGTGTTGCAGTAGACTTGTCTGTTCTTTTTAGTTCTATTAGTTTTTGCTTGACATATTTCAGTTGAGGATTTTGGATGCATACACATTTATTACTGTTATGCCTCCTAGAAGGATTGATCCTTTTATCATGTGATATTTTTATCTTGGGAGATTTTTTTTTTTTTTTTTTGCTTTGAAATTACTCTATCTGATTTCAATAGAGACATTGCTCCTTTGTTTGGATTAGCCCTTTTTAAAATTCAAAGCTGTATCAATATATTTGAAATAAGATTAGTATTGCTAGCATATAGTTGGGTCATTTTGTCCTCCTGTCAATCTTTGCCTCACACATGGTATCTCTGAGCCATTTATATTTAACAGAATTATCAAAATGCTAGCACTGACATTTACATTTATTTTGTTTGCTATTTTTCTGTTCTTTTTCTCATTCGTTTTCTATGGGTTAGATAAGCATTTTTAAAATTTTATTTTATATGGCATTTTCAGGTATATCTCTTTCAAAAATGTTTAGTTGTTATTCTACAATTATATTATAAACACATAATGGATCCCAGTCTGTATTCCATTATATCAGTTCAAATAAATAGAAAGCTTTCATCGTTTTTCATTCCCCCCCCTTATTTATAAAATAATTATGAAATATTTTCCTACACTATGAACACATTAAAAAGAGTCATAACTTTTGTTTGATCATCCAGTAGAATTTAGAAAGCTCAGAGAAGGACAGAACTATATTTACTAAGTGTTTCTGATCTTCTGTTTTTCATATCTGATGGTTCAAGATACTTCTCTGGTATCATTTTCCTTCCATCTAATGAACTTCCTTTAGCATTTTTAAAAGAGATCTAGGTATAAATTTTTCGAGTTTCTCTTCATGGAGACTATCTTATTTCTATTTATCTCTCCAGGATACTTTTGCTGGATATACATGACAATTATTTTCTTTCAATACTTGAAAAATTTAAAACAATTTTAAAGTTTCTACTTGGTGATTCTTTTTTTTTTTTTCCAGAACCGGGGATTGAACTCAGGCCCTTGCACTTGCCAGGCAAGCGCTTATTCTTGGTGATTCTTTATATCTCCCTGCCTCTGTTCTCCTGAGAGACGGTCTTGCTGTGTGGCGCAAGCTGGCCTCAAATGTATGGGGGTTCTCGTGACTCAGCCTCTCAAGGGCTGGGATTACAGGTGAACACCACCATACCTAGCCTTACTTGGTGGTTCCTTACATCTTCTCTTCTTTGCTGAAATTTCTAATTTCATTTTTGTCAATGATGTTCATAATTGTTTGGTGAAAGATTTTGATGATGACTGAAAGCTGTTACATCAGTAGTGTCCATTGTCTCTTCTCATTTGGTATGAGACTTACCTGTTTTTTTTTTTTTTTTTTTTTTTTTTGGTATCAGAGATTGAACTTGGGACCTTGCACTTGCCAGGCAAGCACTTATTAGACCGAGCTATCACCCGGCCCTCCTGGTTCTTGACCTGATGAGTGATTTTCAGTTGAAACCTGGCTGGGATTTCACTTCGCTTTTACCTGTTCTCCTGTGAAACTGCTCCAAATAGAGAGGGGGTCACTGTCTTGTTATTCCGACATGTGGATGGAAGTTTTCTGCTTGGCTGTACCATCACCTGGCTTGGAGGTCTTCCTCATCATGGCTGAGTGGGGTGAACTTCCAGGCTCCCCGATATACATCACCATTATTGCCCTTGATGGGACCAGAAAGGCCACTCGCCCCTACTCCCCAGTGACCTCTACGGAGGCTGTGCAGGTGGGAAGGTGGTGATCTTGCTAGTAATGCTGGTGGCAGAAGTGCTGACTCCACTGGGACCCAGTTGATGAGTAATCAGCTCTTCTCCTGGAAGGACGGAGGGGCTCCGGTTCCCTCTGGGCAGTGGCAGAAGTCAGGTCCATGTGACTGCACAGTTTCTCTCCCCATTTGGTCACACCTGAAACCACCCTAGTGCAGCAAGGAAGGAATGAAGGAGGGAGGTGGTGGGGTGTCTTTTTCAGTCTTCGCTGGCAGGGGTATGTAGTCACTGTTTTTTCCATGATGTTTGGTTGGAGTACACTAACCATGATTCAAAACTGTCCCGTCCTGTCTGTGACAAACTTTTCTCTTTCTTTCCTTTTTTTTTTTTTTTCAGAATCAGGGATTGAACTCAGGCCTTTGCACTTGCCAGGGAAGCACTTATTCTACTGAGCCATCTCCCCGGCCCCTGCGACAAACTTTTTTTTTTTTTTTTTAGATTAATAGCATTTTAATAAGAATAATGGTGAATAAAGCAAAGGCCAAATTGTGACAATCTCAGTATATATTTTTTATCTATAGAATAAGTGAGTATTATAATGTGACAAACTTTTCTTGGGGATGCCTTTGACGATGCCCATTGGTGGTCCATGTTACGGGCTGCTCTAGTACCAGTGTGAGGGAGTGGAAAAGCCCCAGAGAACCCGCTGCCATGTCCCTCCTCAGCGCCCTGGCTCCCTAGCCACTCTGTCCTTTTGTCTCCATCTCTCTGGAGGCCTTATTTCACATAAACAGCTTAAGATTTTTGCTGTACTCAGTGAAATGAATAGAGGGGAAAGTCTATCCACTCTACTGTTCTGGAACCCAAACTCTCTTCTATACCTTTTCTGGCTCTTTGGTCCCCTTGACACAGACAGATTCCTTTCTCCACTCTACTCCTTTCTCAGAGCTACTTATCTTTAGGGACTGGGCAGTATTTTTTGTTTGTTTGTTTTTTTGAGACAGGGTCTCCTTATGCAGTTCGGGTTGGCCTTGAGCTCACTTTGTAGCCCAGGCTTGTCTCAAACTCACCGTGATCCTCCTGCCTCAACTGAGTGCTGAGATGACAGGTGTGTACCATCATGCCTGGCTGAACAATATTTTTATAAACCTTTCCCCCTTATATTTATTCACACACATATGGAAACATGATTTTGCTTTTGATAGCCAAATGTATAAATATGATTCTGCTACTTACTGTGTCCATTTAATATGGCTCAAGAAACTTCAATGTCCCTACTTAGGGATTGCCATATTTTGTTTTATCGGCTGCTAAAAAAATGAATTGTGAAAGAAATGGATTGTGTTTCACACTATGAAAGAAAGCAATTTGCTTAACTTGTACATTCCTGGAGAAATTCAGGGTATGTTCAAGATTTTGTGCTTAGAAGCAATGGTGGTGTGAATATTGTTATTCTTGACTGTTTGATCACTTGTGAAGTTACTCTTTACAAAGCCATCTTGAAAAGGACTTCGCTGGGCCAATGGGTACCCATGTGTTGCCTTCACTAACACTTTAACTCAGTGTTCTCTAACCCCAGTGCACACCTCTGGGTGCAGGTAACAGGGTTCCTGCTCTGCACGCCCTCCAGGGCCTGATACTATGAATACCTTCAGTAGTCGTCAAAAGCCCACATGTGAGTAATTTTCTCAATTTCATATCAGTTGTGTGTGACTGTTGATATCAAAGGTGCGGGTTAGAGTACCATTTCGAATAATGTGGCCTTTTGTGTTTCTTCTGTAATTTTCTTATTTGAATACCTTCCCCATTTTCCTATAGGGTGTTTTTCTTTTGATCTTTTTCTTAGTAATTTATAAGAGTTCTCTATATATGCTCGATATTATTCATCTGTTTTTGTACAGTTATTTATTTTCCAGATGTTACTTTAAATTTGTGGTATGTTTTCCATATAGAAAATTTTCACTTTTAAGGGCTGGGGAGATAGCTCAGTAGAATAAGCGCCTACCTGGCAAGCTCAGGGTCCTGAGTTCAATCCCCGGTACCGAAAAGAAAATTTTCACTATTTTTATGTATTTAATACAGGGTCTACAAGGTCTACAGGGTCTCACTACATAGATTGGACTCGAAGTGATTCTAATGTTTTCAGCCTTCCAATCTCTGGGATTATAGGTGCGAACCACTATGCGCAATCTTGATTGCTGTCTCAGTGTGCCCAGGGGGCGGGGCAGGCACAGCAGGTCAGGGATCTAACCCCTGCCACTGTGCTCTGCCTAAGCAGGTGCTTTAGTCCACTGAGCTATCTGGTTGGCCCCAAAATTTTCACTTTTAATTAAATAGTTTATATAACTAAACTTTTTAAAACTAAACTTCATATGAGTTTCTGCATACTCTCTTCCCCAATATTGTGTGTGTGTGTGTGTGTGTGTGTGTGTGGTACCAGGGATTGAACTCAGGACCCTGTGCTTGCCAGGCAAGCACTTATTCTCCTGAGCTATCTCCCTGGCCTATTTCCCCATTGTTAATATTCTAATTATTCGACTATATCTGTCACAACTCAAGGACCAACATTAACAAATTAGCAGCAACCAAACTCTGTAGTTTTTACCTAACTTCTAATTTTTTGGTTCCAGAATTTAATCCAGAATCCTACATTATACTCAGACATCACATTTTCTGAGCTCCTTGCTCTGTTTTTGGGCTTGCATTGTTTTTGATGACGTTGACAATTTAGGAGAAGATGGATGAAGAACTTTGCAGACTGCTTCTCAATTTGTTTGAGTTTTTCCCTCTTGTTAGACTGGTAGTTTTTGGAGGAAGAATGCAAAGGTAGACCTACTGTCTACACAGCTCCTCACTGATGTCCACCTTGGTCATCTAGCTGAGGGAGGGTTTTCTGTGTTACTTCACTATAAAAAGATTCAAGATCTGACTCAATGAAGATACATCCAGTGTTCATGGATCAGAAGGCCAAGCCGGAAACATTGCTTGAGTTGACCTACACATTCAGCACATATGTTAGGAGAGGCCAGTGTGGTCACAAATCCTGATGCCCATATTAGTTCTGAGAGGAGGACACCTGACACTGTCGACCTTAACTTCTTGCTTCCAACTAGCCAACAGTGAGGGCTTAGGAAAGGGCAGGAGAAGACGAATCCAAGGACAATAACTACAAAATGTCAGGGACAGAAAGAAGGTTCTGGACTTGTGACTCAGTTCCTGAGAGGCACAGACTCTCTGTGGCTGCCTCCTCAGTTTAAGCATCTTGTTAACAAACAATCTGCATTGGATGCAGTCACAATCTTGGGCCAGCTGCCTCTGTGCTCACTTGTATCAGCGGACTATAATTATCATGCTCCATCAGCCAGGCACGTGGCCTTCCAGAAAGGGTGGTTCTTGAGCAGGATGCTGTGCCCCTGAGGCAGACTGTGGAGGTGCTGGAGCCCTTCCCTGCAACTGTGGCATCCAGTCCTCTCTCACTGGGATCACAGTCCACCTGGGACTCAGCTGGTAAGCCTATACACCCGTATCATGAGCCCACATCTGATCACATGCAGTGTGCAGGGCCATTGACACCTACATCCGCTCCTCCTCTGAAGCCTCTGACACATGGGCACTGAACCATAGGGCATACTGGTGGGCAGAAGCTACAAAAGGTAGACTCTGGACCTCCCCAGAGGTTGGTTTGACTTCCCTCCAGTTTCTCTCATACCTCATCTCTCTGGAAAGTCCAATTTTTCAATTCTCCAGCACTCAACATTCTTGAAAATATCCTTTAAGACAGAGAGGCGAGGACTATCCTGTGTACACCCTGGGGCTCCACCCAGTGAGTGGGAATTCTCTTGGTCCCTTGCTGGGGACTCACCAAGAAACCCAACGTGGCTGAAGAATCCTACAAAAATGGGCATTTTCAAAATGCTTCATAAATGTGACTTTTTTATTAAAATATTTGAGCCTGGATCAAATTCAAACCCATAATGTAGTGATTTGCTTAATGACTGCAGAATATTGTCTTATCTGAGGAGAAGCAGGACATTTTAAGACCACAGAGCCCAGAATTAACAGCTTGGAATTTTCACCATGCTGGCTGTTAATTGACTTAAGCCATTAAAGGGAGAGAATTTTTGGCAAATCCTGAGGTCCTCATACAAGCAAAGCCATGGATGTATTCAAATCATTTTGAAATAAGCATCTGGTGTGCCAACTATTTTAGAAAAATAGGCTATTTAATCAGGAGGCTTGCAGAAGCATCTGAGGCTCCTGAGTAAAGTATCTGAGAATGGTTCCACACCATGGCCACACCAAACCTCCTGGCGAGGGTGGGTCCAACAGAAGCGGAAAACACTGCTGGTGTTGGGGTTTTCTTGGGATCCTAGGACTTTGACAACATGCTTAAAACCAGGTCTGGCTCTGATGTTTGCTTGACACCATGCATGGTCCCTGCCATGTCCCATGGCATGCACCAGGGTGACTAGGTCACATGGCTGAGGTCAGATGTCCTCCAGGATTCTCTTTCCTATGTGCCTTGAAGTGAGGACCCTGATTTGCTGGGGACACAGGGACAACCAACTGCCTCCCTTCAGGGGTCAGGGAGGAGGCCATGGTGGATAAGGAACACGCACAGGCAGGGCACCTGCTGTCTCAGCATTTCCCTCAGTCAGTCAAATATATCCTTGCTGTGCGGCACAGTCATGCTGACCCACAGAGGTTGGGCACCTGTGTGACTGGGGTCATTTAAAAATAGCTCATGATTTTCCTGGCTTTGTCTTTGGCCCTGGAGATACCTCAGGTGTGGCTGTCTGCATGGGGTTATGCCCACAGCACACTGTGATCAGGATCCCTGCCCGGGCAGGCCTGGGGTGGGGCTTGCGGAGGTGCATGAAGCAGGCAGGGTCTCCAACTGCATATGAGCGGAGAAGCTTGGGCCAAATTCAGCAAAAGGAGTTCATGCAGGAGATTCCAGGAGCCGGACAAGGGGACAGGAAGCAGCATGGGACTGCTTCCAGTAGGGAAGTGAGAGCCAGGGGACCTCAGAGAAAAGAAAGTTTAGGAAGCCCCTCAGTGTTCGCCCTTCACACTCCAGCCCAGGGCAACACTGGCTCTGTCAGCCCAGCTGGGCATGCATGGCACAGTGATGCTACGCAGAGAAGTTACACACCTGCCTGGCTGGGGGCAGCTGTTGCCTATGGGCCTCTAAGTACAGCTGTCCCACCCAGGTGACACTCCAAGGCAGTGAGGGTGCATAGGCTGGGAAGAGCTGACACCCCTGAGCACAGCTGAGGTGCCACCCTTCCTGGAGTTTGTCCCTGGGTCCTGATGGCTCAGAGGTGCTTTGCTAAGTGCTGGCAGTACCCACCTGACCAAGTCTTAGAGGCACTAGGTGCCCAGCTCCTCCTGTAGACCAGGCTGCTTGATGGGAAGAGGATGACCTGGGGTTCCATCTCTTTTCAAAGGAAACCTGACCTCACGGAGACAGGGTCTCTAGGCTTGGCACAAGGAAGGTGACCACAGAGCTGTGTATTACCCACACCTAGGGATCCAAGGCTCCTCCCAGCTGGTGTGGAGTAGGTGATTTCTGTCCCACACATCTTCAGAGCCCACAACCACATACCAAAGTCACTTCCTTCCCAGTGTGGCTCTCTCATCTCATCAAGACACAGAGATTCGCTCTCTAGGCAATGGCTGCATTTCCAAGCATCTTCCATTACCTTTTCAATAGTAATAGGGTTGATGACGGTGGCAAAGCTTTGCCTGGAATGCCTGCCACATCAACCCAGGCCTTTTTCCTCTTTTCCTAGGGAGGATGATGGATGGGGGAAGTAGAGTCTTCTGAGTCCAGGCACATCTGGGGTGGGGGGCGGGGAGGACAGTGGCAGCTTGGTGCTGTGCTGAGCAGCGTGTGCTATCTGCAGGGCTGACTGCCTGGGGACTGGAGGAAACCTTAGGGGACAGAGGTGGCCCCTCAGGAGGTGGTACAACGGGGTTCTGGGGCCTCCCTGGAGTGTTTCCTCATCCATAAAATGGGACCCATGACTCTAGCAATCTCTCAGGGTCTTTGTGAGAAATTGTAGATTAACAAGTGGGACAAATCTTGGCACGAAGAATTGTTCATAAGTGTCATCTACCCAGTGTGTGATAGCTGCAATTCTGGAACTGTTGGGTGTGGTAGGGAATGTGCAGATTTTAGTTCCAGGTTATGGGTGGGGGAAGTTGGAATATAAACAGACAATGGCAGGGAAAGAGAGAGAAAAATGCCACGATCTTGCCTGGCAAATCTGTGGTCAATGCTGCTTCTGGAGCAAAAGGGCAAAGTTGGAAGGAGGGACCCCAGGACTCGCCCTTCTCTGTGGCCTCCCTTCCCTGCAGTGGGCAACCTCTGCCTTTGTGAACCTGGCTTCCATGGCTGTCACCTGTGACCTTCCAAGACAAATTGGATGCCTGGTCCACTCCCCAGAGGGTCTGACTCAGTTGGTCTGAGTATGTAATGGGCTTTGGGATCTTTAACTTCTCTTGGGTGGGAGGTGACAGATGGGAAGAGGAAGCCGAGCTCTGGCCTGGTGGCAGTGGCTCTGCAAGCACATAGTTAGCAGATGCTTTTGAAAATTCCACTTGTGCAAGAAGAGTATTGCCTCACTCCTGCCCCCCACCTCAGTGTGCTCCCCAAGTTGGTGGAGGCCCTGGGTGGGGTCAGTTGGTACTTGAGTCAAGTTTGATCACAAGCAAATCTTCCCCACGAGGCCTTGGTGGGTGGCTGGCTGGCTCTGGGAACAGCTGCCACATGGCCAGGGTGCTCCTGTGGGGGCTGCCCTCTGACTTCGCTCAACTGGGTGGACTCTGCCTGCCTTGAAGAAGGAGCAGGTTCCTCAAAAGGCAGAGGTAGGTGTGTGTGTGTGTATGTGTGTGTATGTAGATCCTATTCATAGCCTTACAATTCAGGAAAGCTCCTAAAGACTCTTGGGTCATTCCTAAAAACTTGAAGAAAATAACAAGCACTTAAGGAACAAAATAATATTTTTATTAAAAATTATACCCATAGCACCTCTCTGCCTTCCTCCGAATTGTTGGGTTGTGTTTTTTTCCCCTTTCTTTTAAATGAGATCTGGTTTTCTACACCATTTCAGACAATCTTATAGGGGAAATGCAGGCCTGCCCTGAGCTCTCTCTAAATGGGAAGGTGGCCCTGGGTGCAGATGAGCCCTTGGTGCATTTCACACTTCTGCCTGGACTCTTGTCGGTTTCCAGAGCTGAAGGTGCCCATGCCAGGGGTGCAGGCAGTTGTTCATTGGTGACAGCTGCTCTGTGGGCTCAAAACATGGAAGAAGATAAACCATGCTCCACACTGTGATGGGCCTCCAGCGCGTGCCTGAGGCCAGGTGAGCCCGAGCACAGGCACAGCTTCCAAGGGTGTTTGCCATGATGCGCGCCATCCCTGTGGGTGGCAAGTGCACTCTGCTCCGCAGCTGGGACCCTGTGTGGGAGAGGCTGCCACCCTCCACCTCAGCTTCTTCTTCCTCTGGGGCGAGGAAGACAAGCAGGGAGGGGAGAGCTGCCGAGGGGCAGGTAGGCAGATGGGGCAGCCTGGGACACTGCACACAGAGGGGTCCTCTCTGGACACCATCATGCACCCCATCCTGCACTCCACTGTGCACACTGGGAAGGGCGGCTCACTGTGCAGTGCAAGCCTAACCCCAGTGCAGCTGCCATGGACAGACGACTGCTGGTCCCAAAGCTCCTGCAGCGCTGGCCTCCACGAGAGGGAGCGGAAGCACGCTCCACTCACCTCAGCGGTGGAACTGCTGCTGTCCTGTGATCAGAATGGAGGCTTCGATCCAGCGTCCACGTTCCTATTCTCCCTAGAGACACAAGGTGAGGACTGAACATGCCTTGATGTCCACACCGCTGAGGGCAGAAATCTAATTGGAGGCCCTGGCCCTGCTCCTTGGATGGGACAGAGTTCCTCAGAGTGACAGGCTGGACCACTGTCAGTGACAACCGTCTGTCAGCGGCCATAGGGCCAGGGCAGCCTGGAAAGACCACTGCATATGAAAAACAGTTTACTGGGCACATCCGCCATATGAATCTAAAAGTGCCACGTCATTGTCGTAAGAATCCAAGAGCAAAATCACACATCGGACCAAGGCGTCCTCAGCGCTGTCCTCATTCATTAAAGCGATTTCTTTATGGCTTAAGAACAAAGTGCATGGTGGTGGCCCAGCCCTCTGCACAGTGTTCTCTTCCTGGATGTTCACATGGCCACGCTGTGGTCTCCTGTCCCCTCCCCCTCTTTGGGGTGGCAGGGAGGAGGCAGCTCTGTCCTTGGAGGCCCTTCCCCACCCCTGGATTGTGGATGGCAGTTGTCATACAGAAGTGGATTTGGGCAGAGCATCTGGGATTTTTGGTTTAGAGTATTTCCCCTTCCATTCAGAAAAAGAAGGAAGGGAGAGAGAGAGAGAGAGAGAGAGAGAGAGAGGAAGGAAGAAAGGGAGACAGGTTTCTTTTCGCAGCTATTATGGGGAAGCTGAAAGGATTTTTACCCCACACCCACCTTTCCTTGGTCTCTTGGGGCCACACTGGGAAACCGTGGAAGCAGGAATTGAGACACTATCTGCCCCCTGGCCTGTACATGGCCATGGAACTGGCTTCCTGGTGACACCAGCCGGGCGATGGCCCAGTGAGTCCCTGCCTTCTGGGCCCTGAGGTTCCTAGGAGGACGATGCCTGCTTCATCCTGCTGTGGTTTGGCTACTGATAGAGGGCCTCCAGTGTCATGTGTCACCCGAAAGCTGGGAATGTGGGGTGCTTGTGAGTACCGGGCTTCGCATGCTGCCTGGTGCCAGTGGCCCTGTGGTCACATCCAGCCAGGATGTGACAGGAGCTGACCTCAGCCATCTGTCACAAAAGTAACTGGAAGAGCCAGAGGCACAGCTGTGGTGTGAACCCATAAGAGTTCCAAAGTAGTTCATTCTATTTTCATTTAGTTAATAAAAATTAAAACAGTGACAAAGAAAAACTGTTCCAAGAAAACCTGTTAAGGCTACAAGCTGGCCTTGGATGGGGGTTGGGGTAGCAGCGCTGGCAGTCAGAAGCAGGGGCAGCCAGGAAGAGCAAGGGGACAAAGGGAAGGACTGTCCCCCAGGTGCTCGGGTGGCCCAGGGCGCACGCAGTCACTAAGGGCCCGGGTCTCGGAGTGGTTTTGCTTTATTTGGAGACACGGTTGCTTCTCATCTTTCTCATGTACAAAGCTGAACAATTAATAAAAAGGCACCTGGAGACAGCAAAGATGCATTCATTTCATGTGACATAGTTTAAAAAAAGATAAAAAGATTTAAAAAATACTCTGGTTAACAATGCACACTTCCTACAGAACAAGCAACTCTGCAAGCGCCGGCTCACTCTGTCGGGGGGTGGGCCGTGTGCTAGTCACAGGAAGTTCACCGAAGGGCCTGGCTGGCCTGGGAGCCGGGGGAAGGGGTCCTGTCCTTGCT
Source organism: Octodon degus (assembly GCF_000260255.1). Classification (NCBI taxonomy): domain Eukaryota; kingdom Metazoa; phylum Chordata; class Mammalia; order Rodentia; family Octodontidae; genus Octodon; species Octodon degus. The sequence goes on from NW_004524607.1 coordinate 14,109,904, forward strand.
CTGTCAGCTTGAAAGAAAGAAGGGAAGAAAGGAAAGCCCTGAATATTTCACCACCAGAAGGACAGAAGACGAGCCGGCCTGGGCAGGGTGGAGGATGCCCTTTTCCAATAGCTCACCCTCCCCGCACCCCCATTCCAGAAGCCTTAAAGCTGATTCTTTGCCTCGAAACGGTGGAGTGAGAACGGGTTGTAGCCTAGCCGAGTTGGGTCACAAAGCTCTAACTGAGCCCAGGTCAAAGCGCCTGCTCGCCACACCCCAGCAGCAAGGGAGCCAGTGAGCCAAGATCCCGAGTTATCCAAAGACAGAGCTGATTCTCGGAAGAGGAGGTAGAGGTGGGGCAGGCTGGGGCTCCATTCTGAGGACCCCACCTCCTGTCCCTTGTCACCTCCGGCGGTTTGGAGGATGAGAAGCCACTGCACCAGGGACAAACCTTCTCTTAAAAAGAAAAGAAAACAAAGAGCCCTGCTTTCTGCAGTGGTGTTACAAAAAGCCATTAAAAAAACCTTCCTAATTGAAATCTAGTGTTCACGAGTAGGTAAAATCGCGCTTATCAGATTTTTTTTCCTTTTAAACAAAAACCTCAGCTCAGTTCCTGGAGTTGGTTGTTTTAACAAAAATAGACTCCGGAAGGTCCACATCCATCTTGCCCCAGTGTCGGCACGGTGTCACACGAAGGAAGAGAAGCCGGTGAGAGGGGCACGGGCGCTGGGGCCAGCTGGGGTGTAGACGCCGCCCGCACTCTGCGTGGTGATCACTGGGTGTGGGTGCTGATCTGCCTCGGCCCCCGCCACCGCCTCGTACCTGTGTAGCGCTGAGGCGGGGGGCCTCCGCTTCCAGGAGTTGTAGTAGGTGGGGTCGCTCATGTAGTGATTGACAAAGGAGTGCTTGGGCAGTGCGTCCTCGTAGTCTGAGTCGGAGGCCTGCAGGAGAGCGACAGTATGAGTCCTAGAGGCTAGGGATGGCTCTGGGCTGAGCAGGGAGCAGGACCAGCAAGTCATCCAAGATGGGGGTAGCGAGCTTGTCACCTGCTTCCAGCCTTCTGTTCCCTGCTCTAGAAGCCACAGGAGAGGGCTAGATGGCCCACAGGATAGTCGGCCCTTTGGGAGCAGAACCCAGAAGCACAATAGCAACAGGATGGGCCTGGGGCTTTAGGCCTCCAGGAAACTGCAGCACTGCTATGGAGCAAAGAGAAAGGGTTCTGTAGCTTCATTAGAGGTGGCGAAGCCTACTTTTGAGAACAGCTCACATCCAGGGGCCCTGGTAGGAGGGTGCTGAGAAACGATGCTGGAGAAATCGCTCCACATCTCCATCCACTCTCTCTGGCACAGGAGAGCCTTCTACCCTCCAGGTGCTGGGCAGAAAGCTATACTAGGGATCCCAGAGGCCTCTGAGGATCTCTCTTGTCAGGGTCTCTACTTTTCTATAAAGTAAGTCTGCAGCTTTTGCCAAAAATATTTATACACATTTTCTATGTTCATTTCTTAGAGAAAAATTATTTTACTGTTCTTTGAGTTAACTTGTTAGAGGAAGCACTAAAGCAGGTGAGAGAGGGTCCCCTGTGTCTGTGGGGGCTCCCAGTTTGCCACACCACAGACTGGGCCTGCCACTGGAGGTTCTGTGAGCTTCCTGAGCCACTCAGGGGCCACCTTGCTGGGCTGGCACCCAGCACTGCCTGCAGTGGACCACAGGCATGGTAGACACCCTCAGTGTGTCTGCCCGAGGTGGCTGGCTGGCCTTTCAAGTTCAAGGAGGGAGCAGAAAAGTGTGCCCTGGAAGAGCTTCTCCGTCCAGGCCCCTGCCAGGATAGGGGACCTCGTCTTGGGGACACATGGTGTCCTGCTCCATTGATATGCTCCTGTCATAGAGTCCCCACAGGGCATGTCTCCTCCCTGTACTCCAGGGTCCCATCTTTTTTTGTTTGTTTTTTTGTTTTTGTATTTTAGGGAAGAGTCTATAGGGTGTTTAGGATCTCCCTACTAGATCGACTCGTAGTAATCTGCCTGTTTACAGCCTCCCAAGAGCTGGGATTACAGGCGTGTGCCACCACACCCAGTCTCAATTGCCATGTCATCGTGCCCCAGGAGCGGGACCAGCATGGCAGGATTGAACCCCTGGCCCCTGTGCCTGCTTGCAGGTGCTTCAATCTGCTGAGTTATTTGGCCGGCCCTCAGGGTCCCATCTTGAGGCCTCAGTGTAGCTGCCTCTCTCTCTGCAGCAGACTCGGTGGGGGTGGGAAGTCCATCTGGGTCTCAGAATCACAGTGGCTCAAAGGGCAGGTCATGCAGTGGCCTGGGGGCTGGGAATATACCTGCTTTAGAAGACCCCAGTGAGCTGGTATGGTGGTGTGTTCCTATAATTCTTGTACTTTGGGAAGTGAGGCAGAAGAATTTTAAGTTCGGGACTAGCCTGGTCAATTTAGCAACTTAATGAAATCTTTTCTCAAAATAAAAAAGGGTCAGGGATGCAGCTCAGTGTGAAAGCTCTAGGTCCAATTTCCAGTACCTACACACACACACACACACACACACACACACACACACACACACACGCATGCACGCACACACACTCGCGTGCACACATACACACATGCATGCACACAGGCATGCACAGAGCTCTCGGTGGACAGGGGCTTCTGGCCCACTGGGGGTGTCCTGTGGATGTGGGCATGAGTGAGGAGGCTGCGACCCCAGCTGGAGCACCACTTCCAGATGGTAAATTTTCTCAGGAGGAGACGCTTCCTCTCAGTGGGGCTGGGGCTGAGGACCGGAAATTGCTGCCTCTGGTTTCATCTAGAGCAGGGGAAGGGTTCCAGCTACTAGAAGCGCTGTTCCTGGCGCCTGCGAGTGTGAGTCTCCTGGCCTGAAAGGCCTGTGAGTCTGGTGTGAACCACCCTCCTCCATCCTGCAGGACCTGTTGCCTGATGAGCCTCCTGCCTTGGGAGCTGTAGGAGCCCACCCAGGAGCCCCTGGGATACACAGGGCAGAGCCATAGCTTCCTGGGAGTTTCTGACACAGACTGAAAATTGCACTCCAGGTGGAGGAGTCACTTGCAAGTGATGGCAAGTCACAGTGCTGGGGCTTGGGGGGCCACCGACCTGGCCTGTTTGTGCTGTGGGTGTGGAGCACAACTGTTCTTTTTCTGTTTTTCTGTTTTTTTTTTTTTTAACTGTCAGGTCCATAAATGTGGGGCTGAAGCTACTCCCTGGGTGTAGAGATGCAGCCTCTCTGTGACCTCACCATGGTGACACACATTTCAGAGGCTCTGGCTTTGTGAACTCAATGTGCCCCAGATTAACCCAGTAGCTCTGCAGCCATGTGATGGTGCTATGATGTGGGGCTTTGTTTCTGTCCATGGAGGACAGAAGGAGGCTTGAGTCACCACTGAGCCCAGAACCCTTTGTGGACAGGAGCTCACTCCAGTTCCAGGTGTCTCCTCGGAATCAGGTGAAACCAACAAAATCCTCTGCCCCCAAACCATGACCCTAAACCCATGATGCTCGGAAAATCAAAACCTTCTCTGGCTGGTGGCAAGGTGGAACCCAAGGGGAGCCGGTCTGGTGGTTCCCCTAGCTGAACCGTGAGCTGATTCGACGTGAACACTTGCGTGTTCTGCTGCACAGACACTCGAGAGTTTGATCACAGCTGGCCCACTGCAGGCGCCACACGGCCCAGATCGAGTCCCAACCTGAGCTTTGCTGAAACATGCTCTCCTTGAAGTGTCTGCTGCGAGATGAGGACCTGCACCTGCGGCCACTGTGTAAGCTGCATCCTCTGCTTTCCAGAGGCCTGAAGGTGGCTTAGGAGGCAAAGCTCTGTGTAAACTACGATGAGGAGGACAGGGAACAGGGCTCACCGAGAGAAGCTGGAGGGCTCTATGTTGTCAGCCCTGACCAGAGTCTGCTGCGTCCTCCAGTGCTGACAGGGGAAGGAAGTGCTGTGGGGGGAATGGGAGGACAGCTCTGTTCCAGGCTTAACAAACCTTGTTATCCCTCTGGGGCCACCCTTGGGTGCTGGGTGTCCCTGCTCAACTTCCCTGCATTGACAGGTGAGAAGCAGTGAATAGATCCAGTCTCATTTGGGGTCTAAAAAAGAACCAATATCTGCAAATTCACATGGCTTTCTTAGGTCACGCCAGCATGGCCACACTGGGGCTACAGCCAGGCAGGTATCTCAGCCAAAGTCAGCAAGAATGCAACCTTCCTAGGAACAGAGAGGGGACGTCTGCTTGTCCAAGAAAAGGCTGGGAGACACCATTTATGGCAGCGAGTCTTGGATCAGGGCTCTCTGAGGGGTGGAAGAACCATCTAACTCAGTGGGACCCTGTGCTTCCAATTCTGCTTCAGTGACCCACCCCCCGGCATACCTTGCATCCATATGACACCTTTGGCTCCCTCTGCCCTCTTGAGACCCTTGTGCACCTCTCCTTCTACAGGAATAGGGCTGTGGGGAAGCAGGTTCCTAATCAGGTGGACCCAGCGTGGGCAGCAGTGAATTGCTGTGTTCTCTTGCTAACCGTGCATCCTGAACTGCTTAGAGAATGGAAGCACTCTGCATCCTGCCCCCTGCACACATATCTATGTGGTTAATAAAAAGCCATTTTATTTGAGACCCCTTAGGCACATCACTATGTATTTCATCAGTCAAATGTCTAAACATGCTACAGTACCCAGAGAAGGAGTTGTAACAGATGTGGGTACTAGGGAGGGTCCTGGCAAGAGACACAAGCAGGGAGTGCCTGCTTGGCACACAATGATGTCCCAGTGGTGGGGTCTGGGCTCTGCCTTCTTGGAAGGAAGCTACCCTTCTGCCCCATGGACTGAACGGCTCACCCCTCAGAGAGTAGTGATTGGTTCATGGGTGAGCATATGACTTGTGTGGAACCAATCAGAGCTTCTCCCTCTGCATCTAAGAAGTCAGGGTTCTTAGTGTAGGGACACAGCTGGGAAGTGGGTGGCCAAGTGGCTCCAAAAGCCAACCAGACAGCAAAACCATCATGTAGAAAGAAGTTCAGATGGGAGACTAAGAGAGGCTTCTTTGTGTTCTGCTTTTCATTTGGGCAGGAAGAGTGAGAAGGTACTCAGTGTCAGATGACAGATGTCACCACAGTGTGAAGTACAAGTCAGGCCTCTGGTTCCTGCTCACACCTTGCATTGATTCCTGGTGAATGATGGCATTAAAACGCCATCCTTCTGCCTCCAGCTCTGTTTATTGTTTATAGGACTTACTAGTTTTTAATGGGTGTGTGTTTTAGTGAGTGAAAATTATGGACAAAAAAGAAATGCCACAGGTCTTTTTGGTGTTTCCCGCATGATGTGAAGTTGTGGTGTGCAGTGGTTTCCTAGGAAACCACAGAAGGAGGGAATGTGATTAGATGCGGCATCAGACTGGGAGTTCCCAAAGGTGCCAGCTGCCAGGTCACCAGTTATGAGAGATCATCTCAGCATGCGGGGTCCACACTAGCAGATGAAAGACCCAAGTGTCATTAGGGCGTTAATTAGGTATGGGGTGGGGGTGACGGTCTAAGTTAGTTAGAGTTAGAGGGATTCTGAAAAGCACTTCTTTAGATTTCAAAAGCAACTTATAATATGTGCTCTGAATAGCAGTCCTGATAAAACTCATAGCAGCCATGAGAGGAAACAGTGACCACGTCTTGTTTCTAACTGGAGTGCCAGTGTGAACCACGGCCTTGGCCACATGACACTGCGGCAAATGTCCAGCAGCTCTGATCAGGCTGCCTTCTGTGCAGTGGGCTGCTGTGCAGAATTTTCACCAAGGCGGTATTTCTAAAATTTATAAACAAAAATACCCTTGGAGATAAGCACGGCATCACTATTTTCTCAGTGAGAATATGAACATTTTTGAAGAGCTCTTCTAGCAGAGACTAGTGAGGGTGCTGCCTCCTCATCCCAGGAGTCCTGGAGAAGAGTGAACAGGGAAACTCACTCCTCCTATGGTCTGAATCTGCACACACACACACACACACACACACACACACACACACACACACACAGCATTAAGCTACTAACTTGAACCATGGGAAAGGTACATCCATTACTCTATCCCCAATTCCTGGCTTCTTGTGTTTTTATTTTTTGTTGTTGTTTTGGGGTGCAAGGGATTGAACCCAGGGACTCTGTATGGAGCTAGGTCTACAGCTCTTTTAAATTTTTATTTTGAGACAAGGTCATGAAGTTAAGTTGCCCAGGCTGGACTTGAAGTTGAGATCTTCTTGCTTCAGCCTCTAGTACTAGGACTACAGGCATGAGCCCCTCTAAGCTAGCCTGTGCTTAAACCTTCATGCTACCTCCTGCAGGGAGGGTAAACATCTTAACTCCAAACCTCAGGCATGCGTTAGGTCTATTTTTAGATGAGGATATGGCTTTTGGGTTTATTCTGTTGGCAAGCAACCCGGATGTCTGCTCCCAGAGGTGTCTGCTCCCTTCCCTGAGGGCTTTTCTCTCAGTTCTATAAGTTGGTTCTGTTTCTGTAAGTGGAGAAGCAGGAAAATGAACATTAAAACTTAGCCCATATTTTTCCCAAGGCTCTTCTAAACTAACAATGATAAAGGCAAAACTATTTCCAGAATGGTGGCAGGAAGGGCTCAGAGGACCTTCTTCCCAGTGGAATAATAACTTTTGAGTGGCAAAAATTATTTTATAAACAACCACTTAAAGTCTTTGGAAATGGTGCGAAGGGCAGGTAGCAAATGGAGAGAGATTTACACAAGATCTATTAAAGACTAAGAATAGCAGGGCCCAGCATTTGAGCCAAGTAGAGCCTCTTCTCTATGCTCGGTGGGGCAGAAACTCTACTCTGGGGGTTTGTGGCCAAGAAGACAGGGCTTTTAGTCCAACTCTCCCTGCAAGGCCAGCTCTCTGTTGCCTTTGCAGCTGGGAGAATTGGGCTCCCCACACCAGTCTACTAGGGTAGGCATGAGGGTCCACCCAGGGGTGGCAGGCCAAGAGCACTGGCCCTGCTGCCCTTCCCTAGCTTGCTCCCTCACTGGGAGCAGCATTCCGGAAGGTGGGTGGCTTCTTAATCCAGGGCCCACTTGTGTCACTGTGTGATCAGAAGAGAGTCACTGTCCCCACTCTCAGTTTTGATGCAGTGACACAAGGGATCAACAGAGAGAGGGAATGGCCCAAAGAACAGAGGCCTCACATCTCTGCATAAGGAGAGGACTTGCCTTGGAATTCAGCATGCCAAAGGGCATTGCTGCAAGCAGTGGACATTAAGAAGCTAGAGGCTCTTCCACAGCATCAAGTGCAGCAATAAGCAGTACAGAAGAGAGAGCCTGGGGAAGAAACAGCAGAAGCTAAGGACCACTCAGGGTCAGAGCTGGCTTCAAAGCTTCTGGCATGTGGGCCCTATTAAAAGGCTGCTTGTTACTATACTTGGATTAGAGCATGGGACAATTTATACCCCAGTGTGATGGTTTGGAGCTAAAATATCCCCCAAGGTCTCATGTGTTCAGAGGTGGGACTTTGGGAAGGTGAATGAAGATCATGTTCTATCCATCAGAGGGTCCATCCACTGATGAGCTCACAGCTCAGTGTGCTGTTGGGAGGTGGGTGACTCAGTGTGACCAGGAAGGGTATATTCTTATTCCTGGTTCTTCCCTCCTCCCTTCCTATAGGTGAGCAGCTTTTCTCTGTCATATCTACCCACTGTGCCATTTCTGCCTTGGAGCCAGGTGCTGGACTGAACCCTTTGAAACCATAAGCCAAACATATGCCCTCCTTTCAATTGTGGGTGTTGGAAATTTTCTCACCATCCACAGTGATAAAGTGATTAACGATAAAGTGATTAAGCTACCTGCAGAGCTGTAAAGTAGTGGAGCCAGATAAGTGGGGAGGGTACTTTATTAGGTATGATACCATAGTGGTGGGTCCTCCAGAGCCTTAATGGGGAAGTGAAAAGAGGAAGTAAAAAAAGCCTAACTAAACACATGTCATCTCTAGCGGCCAGGGAGCACACACATGGCCACATAGAATGTGACCCCTAGAATGGCCATCACAGCATACACTCTGAAAGGAAACAGTCTTCTCTGAACATGTTCAGCCACAAAACTAAACAAACAGAGAAGCAATGATAGTGGCCCACAGAGGGGAAAGACATCAGTGCTCAGGGTTCAATAAGATATTATTCATAATGGTCTGTTTTTAAGATTCCAGGAAGATAAAATACAAACACAGGGAGAAGTACACACAGCCCATGAGGAGCATGAGTGCCGAATTAGCCAGGTAAAGACTTCACAAATAACTGTTACAGTGCTGTTCAAAGAACAAAAGAATTTTGAAACTGTGCTTAAAGAATTAAAGGTGTGATGATAGGATTGCATCCAGTAGTGAACACCAGTGAAGAATTAGAAATAATAAAATGCACCAATTGGGAAAACTGGAGTTGAAGAAAAATGTAACCAAGATTAAAATTTTACCATGGCTCAGCCAAGCAAGACAAATGCAAAGCAATCCACGCCCAGGTCCATCATAGTCAAACTTTCGAAAACCAAAGACAACAAGAAACTCTTGAAACTAGTAGAAGGAAAGGGACTCATACACAAGGAAACACAAGTAATGTGAACTGACTTCCAGCCAAAAAATGAGGAGGCAAATGCAATTTGTTTGAAGTTCTGCAAGAAAACTTCTAGCTGAGAATCTTATATCCTGCAAAGCTACTTTCAAAAATGAACCTGAAATAAAGACATCAAACAGATGACAACGGAGAGAAATTCAGTGCTAGAAAATGTGCCATCAAGAAATACCACAGGAAGACCACCAGGTTGAAACTCCGACACTGGATAGTAATTCCAATATGGACAAGATTTAAAAAGCACAAATAAAGGTAATTATGTGGGTAATTATAGAAGTATAATTATACATTTCCTCTCCTTTCTGACTTAATAAGCACTGGTGCATAAAATAATACGTGTATAACTGTACTGTTGGGCTTATAACTTATAGAAATGTAACACATTGAACAATACAGCACAAAGAAGGCTTTGGAGTAAGAAAATGTCACCTGCTGATGATCTGAATGCACACAAGGAAATGGAGGGGCCCAGCAATAGTAAATAAGGTTAAAATGACAAAACTGTCTGTCTATATACTTGTTCTCTTTTCTTCTTTCAGCTTCTTTAAGAGACATATAATCATCTAAGCTAGTCATTGTGAACGTGCATTCTTCAGTTTACAGCACATATGGACATGATGTATAATAAAAGACAAGTTTCTGTACATCAGTGACAGGATAAATCTGGAATAGGTGCTGATATGGAGCAAGTTGTTAAAAATTACTGCAAAGTAGTAAAAGCAAAAGGTAGGGAATTAAGTGGCACACTAGAATATGTCTACTTATCCAAATATCAATGAAAATAGGAGAATAAACATGAGACATAGAGAAGGCAGATATCAAAAGGACAGAAGTAAATTCTACCTAAGCAATAATTACATTAAATGTGAATGGACTAAAGAAGCCAGTCAAAGGGCAGAGATGAACAGAATAATTAAAATAACATTATCCAACAGTATGGTGGCTAAAAAAAAAGACACATTTGGGTTCAAAGTCACATTAGGGGTTGAAAATAAAAGGATGGAAGTGACATACCACATAGACAGTAACCATAAGAGAACTGGAGTAGTTATACCAACAGTAGACAAAGTGCTTAAAACAAAAGTTGTTACTGGGTGCAAAGAGATGCACGTTATTGGGATAAAAGACATTTGAAGATACAATCACATGTAAGCACACAGGCATCTAACCATACAGCTCCAAAATATGTGAAATTAAAGCTAAGAGTGAAAGAGAACAGCACCCAATTTAGCAATAACGGTTGGAGGCTTCAGTACATTGATATATGGCAGAAGACAGAAAATACAGAAACTTTTACACTGTAAAACAGTTAGACTTAACAGTTGCTAGTTCTGAAAACCCTGACAAGTCTCTGTGGAAAGACAATGGAGACTTTTCCCCTAACACAGGGCTTCTCTTGGGAGCAGGCATCCTGGGTCAAGGCCCTGGGTTCTTGGACACAAGGTTATGCCATAGCAACTCAGCTCTGAGAGGCAGGTCTAGTGGGAATGCTGGAACTTGGAGCCAGACGTTCAGCTGAGCTCACTAATATGTACTCGGTAAAGCATCCAAAATCTCCTGCAACCTTGTATGTCTCCTCTGTTGTACAAAGTCATAACCACCTTGGTGCAGGATTCCATGTAGTGTGGGTTCTGTGTCCCTCCATCCTCCTCTGCCTGCCCTTCCTCTTTTTCTTCCCTCTCTTCCCACAAATTCACCCCTCTGACCTGTGCATGTGCTTGCATTTCAGGATGTATGAGTATGTGTGTGTGTGCAAGTCTAAATGTGAATGCATGACTCTGCCTAGCTCAGTGCCTGAGTGTATTTAGTAATCTTCATAAAAATCATCTGTGATATGTATATATACCAATAACTCATGATGAATATATCCATTATGGATTGCAAATACAAACTAATGAAATTTTAAAAAATCAGCTGCATTTGAATCTTAATACATGCCATACATCTGAGTAGAAAAGTAAACCAAATGCTTCCCATCAGTCCATTTAAAAATGCTTTTATGGACAAACAGTTCAGAACTTGTGAACCCAATTCTGTTTGCTCTGGGGCACACTAGTCACTGGCTGGCATGGGGCTGGAAGGCACAGTGGAAGACAGGACAGGATCAGCCAAGCCCTGGGGATCCAAGGACCTACGTGGGCACCAGTTCTGTTTCCTTTCTGCTGGATGATGCAGCTCTTGACACAGGGGCACCCATCCGTTGGGTTGGTCTGAGCACCAGGCATGCAGAGGGTGAACTGGAGCCTGGCCTGGTTGGTGCTCAGAGCTAACGCATGGTAGCTATCACTGTGATGCACTGTGCCTGTGCACTCTGGAAAGCTGTGGGCTAGGAGTCAGCTCGGACATCTTCAGTGCCCAGAGGTACATCACTCTGAGCAGAGATGGAAGTCCTGCCTGAAAGCCACGTCACTGCTTCTGTACATGCTGCTTTCAGTACAAGCAGCTACGATGAGGCTGTCCTTTCCTTTTGAGCTACCTGTATTACCATGTGCTTTTTGCCAATCTGGGACAATGGCACTATGAATAACCAGCATCCCCTGAAAATAAGACACGCAGAGTGAGCCCAGCTGGCTTGGCCAATCCCACCTTCCTGTTCTCCCTGGAGCGCATATATAAACCACAATTGAAAAGTAGCCATGGTATTGAGCCTTGGGGCTCAATAAGCCTGAATTCAGGTCAAAATGAAGGTGAGACTTATTTTAGATTGAATATTGATTTAGAGCACTAGCTTGGGAGGTGGTGCAGGCCTGTGCACATGGCAAATGGCTTGGTGATTTTCATCCCTCTTGAGACTTGGCATATTTGAAACAAAACACTCTGGACTGTGGGGAAAGCTTTTTTTTTTTCCTTCTTCCAGCTTTTCTGTTTGGGTGGGCAATGTAAGCTACAGAGATAGGGCATGCTTTTAGGGTGCACTGAACCCCTCTCAGAACTACCATGACTCCTTGGTGCAGCACCAAACATGCTCTGCTGTGTCCATGGTGGGAAAGACTAAGACCAGGTGTGATATGGGCAGACCCTGGGATGTGCTAGGGTGACACTGTCAGTGGGCTGCTATGTCCCTGGACCACTACTCAGCAAAGTGAAGGAAATGTTACCACCCTGTTGCTGACCTGGAACTGCTGAATGTACAATTCCTCTTCCAAAAGGGAGGCAAGAGCAGGAGGATCCTGGGTAGGATGGTGGAGGGGGGGAGCCAGGGCAAGTAGGCAGCACTTATCTGGGGGTGGAGGCTCTATGTCCCCTCAGGGCTGTGAGCTCAGGACCCTGCTACCCCAGCCCCCATCCAGGGACCACCAAGATGCGTGGCAGGGCAGCCTCTGGAAGACGTCAGGTACATCTCTGAGAGCAGACAGAGGGGCATGGTCTGCCAGCCACATGTGCATCTGGGTGGCTGCTGGCCCTGCCGGGCCCCGGCCCTGTCCTCGTAGAGTGGCTCTAGTACTTATAAATGATCTCAGAGACTCGCTCAGCCAGTAACCTTGCTCAGTCAACATCAGTCTGCTCTTCAGGGTGTCCCTTGCTGGTAGAAAGGACCTGCTGTGCCCTGCCTATCCTAGGCCTGGGGTTTCAGCAGCGGACCCCAAGAATTGGCTTGGTATCTGTGTTCTGCCCAGCCTGTGTGGGAAGCACTGATGGGCCCTGAATGGACTGGTTTTCTGAGCTCCAGCTCTTCTACTTTCCTCATCTGTAAAGTAGCATTTTTGTCATCAGCTTTGCCTACTCCTTGAGTGGCTATAAGAGCAAATGAGACAAAGTGTCCTGCAGAAGACTTATCATGAGGGTGGGGGACGCAGGCACACACTGACCTCGGATTCTGACGCACCCACTGACTTCTCCTTGAGGCTCATGCTCTCAGTGAGCACAGCACCATTGTATTTGTTGCAGATGTCCTCGTCGGAGTAGCGCAGACCACCAGGGCTTGGCCGAGGCGGGGACCTAGGATAAGGATGGATGGTATAGGTGACTCCTGTCATTTGGCCTGGGTCCAGACACATTGGGAAGGATGTGCCCTTGTCACCACTTTGGACAATTGGTACAAAACATTCTGAACACTGGCCAGCTGGGGACTGGTGAGCAGCCCCTGCTGATTGGAGCCTGGGGGCTACAGGGTCAGATGGGGGCTGAGGACAGGGCCACGGTAAATGGTCTGGTCTTGTGTAGCAACCCTAGGAAGGGATGATCTTCCTGTCTGGCTTGGTTCTGCTTTGTCTGTGGCCCTGCCAGGAAGTCCAGGACCTTCATGGAAGCCAGTTGACCCTGATGAAGGAACCAGGCCCACGGGGTCCCCTTTGCTCAGGAATGGTGCCTCTACAGGCTGCTAAGCTGAGGGCCTCTGGCTGCGGTAGGCCATTGGGAAGCCATGGCCTGTACTGGGCCAGCTGGCTGAACAAGGCAAAAGTCCCTTGGACATGGGGCTGCATATGTGGAAGCACAGGCTTGGGGCTCAGAGATGCCCACTCACAAGTGCTTGAGGGAGAGATGCCTGGTGGTCCATGCCCTCTATCACACCCAATCTGGCAGCCCCTAAGAATGCATACAGCACATGAAAGGGGCCATGGCACCTTGTAGATGGAGGAACCTTGGAGCCTGTACTTCCCACGAAGTCCCCAGGGCTGCCCACACACAACAGCTGCTAGGCTACAGCTTCCTTTCCCAGGCTCCACCTTGGAAGGCTTCCTTACCTGCTCCTGGAAAGCTCAGACCATCACCATGACAGTGCCCCTGGGCCATACAGACTCCCTGCCACTGACACAGGGTGGCTATTTTTCTCTGATAGGGTAACTCTCAGTGGGCTGACACCCTCCAGCCTCACCACAAATGCCTTTCCTTTTTCTCAAGGAAGTGCATGCACTTAACCCACAGCTGTCCTCAGGCTATGTGCTCAGAGCCACCAACCGTTCTTCCCAGGAGCCACAGGAGACATCTGCAGCAAGGGAGCGAATGTGTAATATTTTAAAAATTCTCTGTGATAAGTTCCTCTTGGTCTTGAAATTATGTGATTGCTGTTTCACATTTCTGTGCTACAACAGGAAACACCTGCCTCTCAATAGACAAATGGAATGAGAGATGTGACCAGATACTTCTTGCCCTAAGGACAGTGATCTGGGTTGGCAGCCTACTCTGCCTTGCATCAGCCACCAGGCAGTGCTGGCAGAGGGTCGCTGCAGGCAGAAGGCCTGCCAGGACCCTTGGCCTCCTCCAGAGATAGAGGGGTCACTATGTCACAGAGGAAAACTCAGAATATAGGAAATGCTGAAAATGACAGCAACCTCTTCTTCTATGACATGATTAAGCCAGTCTGGGGTGACAGCCACATGAACCAAGAGCCCCCCAATCCCAGGTGCTCAGCCAGGTGGCACAGAAGGCTAGTCTGCTGTGCCAGGTCTCAAGCCCCCCATCTGAAGTCCTGCGCCCCTCTTACATCTTTGAGAGCACAACAGAAACATCTCGGGCCCCTCTGCAACTGCCTCTCCTAGATCCCATGCTGCCCGGTGGGCTCAGAACCATGCCTGTCTGTGAGCTGCATTTGCTTTGTGGAACTGGGCGTGGTCCATGGTGTGAGACACGTCCTCAACTGGTACCTACCTCTGGCTGACCAGGCAATCACAGTTCCCCAGGTGGCCCTGCTGTGGCTCTCTTCCCTGACCTAGCCACAGTCTCCAAGCAGTACCGGATCCTTACCTGGTCCCATTCTTCTTCAAGAAGGTGCTCTTCACATTGAGGTGGCGGCTATTGAGCTCCAGGGCAGCAAATCCTCCATTATCCAGGGTCACAGACTCCTCCATGTTGGAGATGCTCTTACCTAAGGCCCGGCAAGGGGAGTGAGTACAGTTTTACTAACATGCCCACTGCAGCAAAACTGAGCCAAACTGCCAACACTAGGAGCCCCAGGATTCCCGCTGGGGCACTAGAGTCCAACCTTCAGCTTGCCTGGCTGCACTGAGTGAGAGGGAATTGTCTTGGTGCTTAGACATAATATAGCTATATAATACACAATAATATACAATAATACATAAGTAAAAAACAAAAGTTTTTTGCATTTCAAATTTATGAAATAATACAGCAAGCCCAAGTTGAGTAAGTAAGGAAACTTACATATCTGCTTAACAACAGTAAGTACCTGTCTTCCTAGGCACGCACCTGGAGGAAGGTTGCAAACCTAGCTCAATGATTTCTGTGTTTTATTGTCAGGAAAGATCCACACAGGTTTTGGCTGCACCGTGTGGGGCAGCGCAGCGGCAGTCAGCACGCTCTGCACCCTCACTGCAGTGCTCCCCTGTCACTATGCAATCCGCATTAAAATATAGTGACAAGTCACATAATAGTGTTAAAAGTTTAGGATCTTGTGGGCCACACCGAGAGTTGTCCAGTTTGGGCTGGGCTGGTGAGACCAAAAATCTGCTGTGGCGCAGGCCCTGCTCTGCCTCAGGAGGTGGAGAGCTGAGCTGGGGACAGAAATGTGCATGGACCGCATCCCTGGAGCGAAGTGGCAATATTAGCATTTCAGCATTTGTTTTGCCGGATGCCAACATGCCAGCGTCTTTGCCAATACTTTATGAAAATGTGCTCAGAAAGCATAAACTTATTAAAAGTCAGGGAAGTTAAATATTTAACAAATTAAAAAAAAAACCCAAACCCACACAAAAAGCACCCCCAAAAAACAAACAAAAAAAAACCAAACCTCACAAGAATACAACAAAATAGGAAGCAAAACCCGGTTTCTATGGGTATGATAGTCAGAAAGGGGGCACAAGCATGGCTTCTTTTTGAATAAAGCAAAAAGAACCTCTCTAGAAGGACAGTGTTGGTTACACGTCTTCAAATTAACCATCAAATCATACACTTTAAAAAATATTTACAAAAGCATTGCAAAACATATTCTAAAGCATATTAGGAGACAAAATGGAAAAAGCTGTAAGAAACCAAAAACAGGACACTGTTCTTAATGGCTTCCCCTCTACGATGGTGGGGGAGCCCGGCCGCCAGCTGTCCCAAGCCTGGCCTGCTCTGCGCCTCTGCCCCTCCTGTGTGCTTTCTCACTGTCTGTTCACACAAGTGGCTGTGTGCTGAGCAGGCTCATTTCTCTGCTATCTGCCCCTCCCAGGCACTCCTTATGGTGCCATGTGTCACCTATGTGTCACCTTGTGACTGCCAGCATGAAGGCTGATACCAGATGCAGCCCTTAACCTTGGACCAGAAAGAGGACACAAAGCAAATCTATTTTCTTAATACGTAACATACCCAGTCTGAGGCACAGTGTAATGAGCAACAGAAAACAGAGACAAGTGTCATGGGGCACAGTGCTCCCTTCTGACACCTGGGAGACCCTTCCCCTCCCCCCCATTTCTCACTCACCTCACCCTGCATAAATGTACTTTTCACTCACGCATGATTGTTACTTTCTGACTTCCATCTTCCCCTACTGGGTGAGGTGCTCTTTGAGGTGTGAACTTTATCTGTGATGGTCCCTACCATCCTGCTGCCTGCTAGAATATGCCAGGGAGTGGCGAGTGTGTGTTCACCCTGAGAGGCTCTTCGTCTGACGGGGAGTGAGAGGCCACTTTTGCTAACCAGCAGTGATCTTGACTCAGGCCTGCAGCTATCCTATGGGTAACCAAGAGTAGGATAAACCCATGGCCTCTCTGTCTTCATGTTGCATGTGAATATTTCACTATCTTTAACTTTGGGTCAGATTCCTGCGTTACTGCACACAGACACATTAGTCCCTTCTGTCTAAAAGCTGGTTACACAAGGTTGATGTGTCCTAGGTTTTGTTTACCTAGGTTCCTTCATTCCCCTTCAAGACTGAAAACCTGAAGGTAGGAAGAACTAAGATAATTTTAAGATTCCAGGAGCAGTGTGCAGGCAGATCACTGTGTGATGGATGGGACTGCTCAGGGAAGAACTGAGGCTGCCCCTTAAGCAGGAACAAACATCTCCTGCGGGAACTGCAGTGCTCTTTCAAATAATAGCGACCTTCCTGCAGCCAGGAGGACCTCACAGAACCAGCCCCGAGGCCCCGATTAGCCAGGCCACCATCTGACCCAGGCTGCCTGACTGCCTGTTTCTTATCTCTGCATCTAGATTCCTGGCTCTTATGCAGGCAGGGCTCAGGTCCGACTGCTTGCTTCAGCATGTGGCCTCACTGAATAGTAACTTCCTTTCTTCTTCATCACCCTTCATGTCTCTGTACTCTCAGGTGGCAGGTGGCAGACCTGTTGGGACGCCCAGAGTCAGACCTTCTGGCTAGAACTTCAGTTGTACTCTTCTGGGGACCTGGCACCCTCCCGTGTCCATTGATGCTTTTGTGTGCAAAAGAAAAGCCAACAGACCCAGTAAGAGATGGACCTTCCTTGGGTACTGGAGATGGGCGGGTGAGAACCAGAACTGAAAGGAATGGGGCCCAGACAGCAGCTTGGGGAGCCCAGGCAGGAAGGGGAAGCGGCAGGTGCTGGCCTGCCACAGGCTTCAGTGCCACACATCTCTAGGGCAGGAAAGTAGGTGCTGTGAGACAAGCTCCAGCCCCCGGGGTTCAATTATGATGTTAAATTAATACTCCAGGGTGAGGCCGGATATCAGAAGCTTTGGGTCAGATCTGTCTTTTCAAGTCTGTTTTGCAGATGGAGGAGAGTAAAAGCAGAGAGATTTTCTATGCACCACACATAGGATTCTGTAATAGCATTAACTCAGTAAAATGACATGCCATTCATATATTGCAAATCCCACAGGAATAAAATCTGATTTACGAACACTTGTTAGAAGTGAATTTATACAGAAAAAAAATAAATCCTTTCTTTGAGGGATGAATTGCTTAATGTTATCAAAGCAAACAGTAAGGCTTTTGAGGGGCCTGGGTTTAATAAGCCCTTCAGCTCAGGAGGGATGGCATCAGGCCTGGTCTTGCCCCTCATCCCAAGCCTATGTGGCCAGCTGCTTCTTTAACAGCACTGTAGGGGGATCACCTTTCTAGAAAGGACAGATGGGAGTTCCCTAGTGACAGGGTCAGGCTCAGGAAGACATCTAGCCCCACTTGTGTGGTATCAGAGATCAGAGGGCTGTCCACATTCCTTTATTTATTTACTTATTTTTTCAGTATTGGGCACCGAATCCAGGGCCCTTCTATGACTGAGTTATGTCCCCAGGCCCCTTTTATTTTGAGATAAGGCATTGCAAATGTTTGGAGACACATTTTGCTCAGACTGGACCCAAACATGCAATCCTCCCACCTCAGTCTCCTAGCTGTGTTCTCTGGCTCAGGTCCAGCTTTGGTGGCTGCTGTGTGGCATCAAGCAGGCTGTAGGTGCACAGCTCAGTTATTTTCTGGTTATGCAAAGAAGTGGCCTAACTGGTAACTATACAGATTTTTGTTAAAAGTATGGAGGATAATAAAATGCATGCAGGGCCCTGGTCTTAAGTGTCTAGCACAATGCGTTCTCACCATCCTCTCTCTGTGGTGCGTGGAGTATTTCTAGCCCCCTCTAAGCTTGCCCTGCTCTTTCCCTGTCTGTGCTTCACCATCGAGGGGCCTGTGTGACCCCGTCCTGTAGGGACTCACTGTGCTCATCACAGTGGGGGAATAGTACTGTGGCTGCCTGCCATGTATCTTTTCTGGTCATACCTATAACACCAGTGCTCTTGAACAGCGGTGCTCAGGAGGTAGCTGAGGCTGACTGACTAATGACAGATGCTGTGACCAGTCATGTGGCTGAGCTGAGGGCAGCCAGACAGGACTGGGGTCACCAGGCCAGAGCTGTGGTTTGGGTCTGCCTGCCACCTCCAGGAAGCAGAGCCACTGCACTTATGTCATGTCCTTCATGCCAATGGAAGGGAAAGACAGAGCAGGAAGGGAAGATATGGCAGATAGGGAGCTGGGTGCTGCAGGGATGTGGGGACACAGGAGTGGGGCTGGGTGGTACACGCACCTGCACCACAGCTCTTGTACTTCTTGTTCTGCCCATGCAGGACCAGGGCAAACACCACCAGCAGGATGATGATCAGGCTCGAGAGCGCCATCACCAGCAGGAACCACCACTCCTCGTAGAATGGAGCTTCCACTTGGGCTGCAGAAGAGACACAAACTCATAGGGAGGCTGCACAAGACCTCCCGATGTGGCTGTTACCTGTGAGCCAGGCACGGAGAGGATTCAGGGGTGAGCTGAGTCATACAGAAGATGAAACCAGGCCAGGCCACTAGGGACCAACAGACTCCTTTCCCATGGGAACAGCTGAGGCTCTGTGACCTCTGCAGCAGGCTTTGGAAATTTCTGCCAAATGGTCTCAGTATCTTCCCACCCGCAGACAGCTGTACCCTTGCCTGTGCCCTGCCTTGACCATCACATCTACCATCCCACTCCCCCGACTTCATATGCTTAAAAACACTGTCTGGATTAGAGTCCTGCTTCCAGGCCCTGCAGGCCTCCCTTCCGGCTGGCCCTCATGCCCTCGCTGCGGTTGCCATCATCTCTTGCCCATGCCACAGAACCTTGTTTTATCCTTTCTGTGCCCTCCCTACTTGCTCACATCTATTCTCTTTTAAAAATGTGTTTAGTACATGGTCTACAGGGTCTCACTACACAAATTGGACTTGTAGTGATCTTTCCTGTTTTTCAGCCTCCCAAGTGCTGGGATTACACGCGTGCACCACCACGTCCAGTCTCAATTGCCCTCTCAGCGCACCCCAGGGGCAGGGCTGGTACAGCATGCTGGGGATTGAACCCCTGGCCCCTGCATCTGCCTAAGCAGGCGCTACATCTATTCTTTATACAGCTACCATGTAGGTCAAACTGTCCCCTCCTGCCATCCTCCAGGGACACCGCTGGCTTTGGGGTAAAGGCTGAGCCCTCAAGGCCCTGAGGACCTGACTCCTGTTTCCTGCCCAACTTTGGATCTCCCGGGATCTGTAGATAAGCCTCTCATAGTGAGCACTTACCAAGTGTGTTTGTCTGCCTACCTGTTGTCCTCCTCCACCAAACCAGAGCCCTTGGAGGCTGTGGCTATGTTTTATTTATTTTGTGCCTCCAGAAAAACTGAGCTGAACTACCAGCCTCCTCTTTAGATTTGTTTTTGAGAAATGAACAGACAAGGTCTCATCTAAAAGTCACTTTTCAAAAGGGAACTCCTCTTCCTGAGGTTGTGCTGTTTGCTAAGTGGTTTTTCAGTGGGTGCTGGTTAGCACTGGAGGCCTCCTGAGACCCTCCAGAAGCTTCTCCACAGGGGGCTGGTTTATGGCATTTGATGCCCCCAGTGTGCAGCCCCTTACAGGCAATGCCCAGGGTCTGCTTGCAGCTGCCAGAGTCCACAGAACATACATCTACCCCGCATTAAGTGTATCTCTGGCTAGATGAAAAACGTGTGCACACTGGGAGTAAAAGGGAAATTGGTTTTGGATAATGCTCTGCCACAAGGTTTCTTAGGAAATAACAGTATTTTGAATCTAAAAGATAGAGGCAGGTTTTCAGGCTGTGCACTCAATAGGCCAGGCAACAAGGCCAACACGGCCCACGCACCCTTGGTGGCCTGGCTCTGGTAGTGGCAGGAAAGAAAGGCTTTGCCATCTCTTGGGCCCTTACATCAGGGCAGGAGCCCCATGTGCCACAGCCAGGGTGGTGACACAAAGGCATTAGGGGACAGTGGCTGGCTCCTTGGGCAGAAGGGATGAGCTGGCAGTGGGCAGCCAGGCCAGCATCCGTATGCAATGGAAGCTCAGAGAGGCGTCCATGCAGGATGTACTGGAGGAGGGCAGGCGAGGGAGCCATGTGCTGCATGTGTGGACCTAGTTTGCAATTGCGTTGTGTCAGTTTTTCATAGACGAACCAGATAGTACATTGCTGAATGCTGGGGCTCCATACCTTCCTCTCTAGATGTTGGTGCACGTTTAAGGCTGTTCACAATAAAATTAATTGAATGAGTATTTCCCCCCAAATCTTGCTTATTAAAAATTGGAATGGACCCTTGGGCCTCTTTTTACTGAGGAACCCCAAATCTGAGGGTGATCCTAGATCTAGGTGCAGGCCAGGGCTCCAGCTACCTCATAGACCCCATCTTTCCCCAGACCCTGGAAGACAAAGGCTGTTTGCAATTTCAGCAATGAGGTCAGTAACTAAGCCAACCTAAAAGCAAGTGATGAAGCCAGGCGTGGAATCTTAGCACTCTGGGAGGCTGAGGCAGGAGGACTGCAGACTTTAACCTACCCTGGACAACTTGGTGAGTTAGTGAGAACTTGTCTCCAAGCAAACAAACAAGAGATGAAACATGTTCTCCACATAAGGAAGAGTAATACTGAGACTGGACTTCTTTGGGCTCAGCCTGTGAGTTACTGGCTGGACTCTACCTGCCACCCCTAATTCTTTTTTGTCCCTGTTTGCCGCCAGCAGGTGCCTTTTTCCTAAACCCTTTATCTTGAAGTCCATTTTCTTCCAGCCAACCCTTCATTTAGACCCTAAATCTAGGCTCACAATTTGTCTGCACACCAGGATCACCTTTGGGTTAGGTGTGAGAAGCCCAGACCACTGTCCAGACAGCCAGAATCAGTGTATGGGTGGGACCTGGCTCTGTCTAGACATTTGCATGACTCTGAGGTGCAGCCTGTGGAAAAAGATCACCGGCCCCTACCTGACACTGCCGGGGAGGGCCTGCTGGGCTCTCCATATCCTGCCTCGTTGGCAGCCACCACCCGGAACTCGTATGTGACTCCCTGCCGGAGCTTATCCAGGCTGATGGTGTAGGAGGTGGCGCTTCGGGGAATGTCCTTCACAAACATGTCCCATAAGCCTTCATCTGCAAGAGGGACAGAGAGTGACACAGAGCAGAGGTGAGGAAGGTCTTCTCCCAGATACCAGCTCCAGCCTCTGGACATTGTACCTGCTTGACCATCCGTTCTGGGCTGCCCTGGATCAGGGCTGATGGAACTGTCTCTGGCTAGTGAGGGCTGCATGGGGCAAAGGGAGAAAGACAAATTTCTATGCTGAGGATAGACCCCACTGAAGTTGTAAGCTGGACAGCAGCATTTCCTTGGTCCTGTTCCCCACCTACTCCTGTGTGCCCCTGGCTACTTACTCCATCTGTATTTAGGATTCCTGGTACTCTTCCTGATGGCTGCTGCTCTTACTGCCCACTGTGTGTACACCATTACCAACCCCTGTTGACCCACTGACAACTCCGCCTGGCCTGGTCTCTCTTCTGGTCACCAGAAGGTCCCTGTGTATCTGGAGTGTCCCATCTGTACCCTAATCAGAAACACATGCAGTCCAAGGGTCAGGGTGCAGGCTTTAAGCCCCTGCTTCTCTGCCAGGGCTGCCAGCTCTGCAGTGGTACCAGGCCCATCTTCTATGCCATGAGCAGAACTGCAGGGCAGTGTTACCGATCTGCAGACAGGCTGATACTGCTATAGCGGAGCACTGGATGGCAGGTGATGGGGGATGCCTGAAGCATGGGACCCACACCTGCTCAGCGGCAACCCTGCCAAGGCCCCCTTTCTTCCCCTGGCTTTCAACTTAGTCCATTTCCCCTTAGGAAAGAAAGAAAGAAAAAAAAAAAAAAAAAAACACGGCTCACTGCCAGTGGTACCTTCATTCCACATTAACACACTCTTTGAGGCTGAAGCAAATCTGATTTTCAATGTGAAAATACAAAAACTGTTCTTGCAATCGTTTCTAAACAGAATGTTTCTTGGATCCTAATGTAAAAGCAATGTATAGGATTATCAGTATATGAATTTTTTTCCATGTGGTAAATTTCAAAGCATAGAATAACATAAAGCAGAACATCACATTGCACACAAAAATACCACATTTCTCCCTCAGTCTTGTAATCCTTGTTCTCCTGAGAATAGCAAACTTTGCAGTGATCCACTGGATTCAAAGATAATAGTAAATGAGAAAATTCTTTTGGTAAACTTTGGAAGTAAAGCTAGAAATGTAATCTATGAATTATCTTGGCATAAACCAGGTAGCCATGAGTGATGCCAGTGAGAGTTTTTCAGGGGTAAAAAGAAAATGGGTTGAAGGTCAGCTCAAAACCATACTGTATCAAGGCTGAGCATCCTCTGAAGTGGCTTCAACACTAAACCCACCCTGAGAGGACCAGGTTTCAACTTTACGGTGAGGTGTTACCAGGTACAAGTGAAACTAAAAATATATACTGAATTTCCAACAGATAATTGCTTGCCAGTGCACATGGCAACATGATTCCTAATTGCCGAGAGGTGGAAATAGCCCAAGGGTCCATGCAGGGGCGGCCTAGGATGCAACATTATTCAGCCTTATGAAGGAAGCCTATTTGGAAGCAGGGCACAAGAGGGACAAGCCTCAAGGACAGGAAGCTCAGGGAAGTAAGACTGCTACAGCAAGACAGAGAGTGAAGCTTCTGCTTCTACAGATCCTGGGAACAGCCGCCACGAATGGGTGGCCAGGGGAAGTGAGTCAGGGTGTAGTGAGGACAGTTTCAGCCTGAGAAGACACACGGAACTCCACGGATGGGGGGGCGGGGGGTGGCTGCACACTATAAGCGTATTCAAGGCTACTCTGTCAGATGCTCAGCATAGTTAAAGGCAAATTTTGTTATGCATATTTTACTACACTAAAAAATGCTGAATTTATTTAAATACCAACATAAAATGTTAATAAATTTAAAATTAAAGCCAGAAAATCTGATGCAGAAAGGAAGGAAGAAGCAGATGGGTTTGGTTGGTTCTAAGCTCTTGGTATAAAGTACAGGCTGGCCTCCCTCAGCCTCCCAAGCGCTGGGATTACAGGCATGTGCCACCATGCCTGGCTGAAAATATGTTATCAAAAGCAAAGACCTCCCCACAGAATCATGACTGAAAGGATGAATCTGGAACTAGACAGCCCTCAGTGTGAAGCCTGGTCCTGCCAAGTAACTGTGTGACCTTAGGCAGAGAACTCAACCTCTCTGTGCCTTGCCTGTAGAGTGGTGGTAATAAAGATCTATATCATAGGTTTGCTTGGAGGGTTAAACAGGTTATTATTCATAAGGTGCTTAGAATACTGCTTCACACATAGCAAACAGTACATGAATGTTTGTAAAATGAAATATAAATTTACTCCCAAAGGAGGCTGTTTGCTAAAAGGTAGGCTCAGAGCCCAAAATGTTCATTTGAAGTAGCAATCCTTCACACGTTGTATTTTCTTTTATAGGCACAGGTATGTGATACTTTAAAAAGCAG
This sequence comes from Octodon degus, assembly GCF_000260255.1. NCBI lineage: Eukaryota > Metazoa > Chordata > Mammalia > Rodentia > Octodontidae > Octodon > Octodon degus. Next base: position 14,133,682 of record NW_004524607.1, read on the forward strand.
GAACTCGGGAGAGGAAACGCCATTTGAATATGCATGTGCACGCCCTGACAGCTTTATGGGGCCCCGAGGTGATCCGGGAACTCGCCCGCCCTCGCCCGCCCGTCACTCGGGAGCACCAGACTCGCTCGGATGGATTAGCCCCATGGTAAACAGCAGGAAATTGCCAGTGTGTCAGGCTCTGTTTGCAGAGGATTTAGAGTTTGCCCGACCGAGTCCTCACAGTCACAGGTTAATGAAGGAGTGGATGTGAATGATTTTCAAGGTACACATCTCGGCACAGGCCGAGGGGCAGAACAATGATGATCTACCTCTAAATATTCATGCTGTCACCAAGTCTCATCAAGATACTCATTACCAGTAATAATGTCAAGGTGGCAAGCTGCAGCCCAAGTGGGTTTTTTTCCCATTTTAAATACCGAGGTTTACATAAAGACTGATACTGCGTTTCCACGCGAGTTCTGTAGAAGGACCGTGAGGAGTGCTTGTGCACTGACTCTGAGCAGGCTGCTCCCTCACCTGGGGGCTCCTCCATCCTTCCCCTGCACCCTCATTCATGGCAAATGCTCTGGGCTCCGATCTTCGGCAGGACCTGTCCCACGCTCCCAGGAGCCAGATGAGACTGGTTCACAGGAAGCCATGCGCAGAGCCGTGGCCGGCAGGATCCCACCCCACTCTCCAGGGAGGCGTGGCTGCTTTCTCTATAGGTTCTTGAGTTTCTTAACAGTTTGACAAATATCTGTCGTCACCGTCCATCCTCCCTCCACCTGTCTGCTGTCCCGTGTCCTGTCCTGGAGCCTTGCCTGTGCAGACTTCCAAAAGATAACAGCCTGTGAGGTTTCTTAGTGCTTGCACCAGCAAGTCACCGTTCAAGGGCTTTAATTGCTGGATAAGTCGTGGAGTGTTCCTCCTCTAAGAAGATAATTTTATGATGTGACAGAAGACAGAAAAGGCAAAAATACTTATGAACTGAGTGCTGTTTAAGCCCACTGAAATTAAGGCACCAAGCACATGAACGATTTTCTGAGTTTGGGGTCTAAACAACTCTGAAAGAAGTTCTCTGGATGCCTTCTGCATTAATGTTTCTCTAATGCTTTCTTGCGGCTAGGGGAAAAAATGACTCCCCTTCCTCTACCATCACCTAAAGGCCACATTTTATTTTAAGCGCTCTGTCATAGCTCCAGGAATGGTGTACATTTTTTATAAAAACATTTTAAAATATTGATACAGAATCTCAACACTGAAAGATTTATTTAGTAATCCTTTTATACTCAAAAATAGGGAGGGGATGTCATTTCATGATAATCTCTTTTTGAATTAATGGAAAAAAATGTTCACATTTTTATTCTGCTTAATTCTGCCTTCCCCAAATTAGCATATTCAGCATTTATGCTCCAACTGTAAGTCACTGGGCTATTTATCCATACCAATATTTACACCATGATCACGAGTGGGTGAGGAAAAAGCTGGCAGCCTCTACAGTATCCAGTTTTTCAACTGTGGATTATTTTTCTCATTTGTATTATGCTGCTAAATATCTCAATAAATCAATGAGGGAGAAAAGTATCTCTACAAATTAGCGGGGAAAACAACATCACAGAACCATTAACAATAATGAGATTTGTGTGGCTGGTCTTCCATGCACCAGGAGGTTCCCTGTGCCTAGGCTGCCCCTCAGTCCACAATGGGGAGAACGGTACCCTATAAACCTCCCTTCGCTAGGGCTTCTCGATGTCAGGAAAGGCGCACTCATCTGAGATACTTGGGATTCCTTAGTCTGGCAGGGATGGGTTGAGAAGTTGGGGTCATGGAAACCTATGGCCCCAGCAGTAAAGGAAGAGTCTGGGCCCTTTCCAAGCCAGCCCTGAGATGCTCGCTCCCTGGGTGATGGAGCCTCTCTCTTCTGTTTCCAGAGCCAAACGCCATGTGGGGCCACACTTTAAACCTCCAGGTAGCACCCTCTTGGTGTCCAGGGAACTCGTGAGGTCTATGCTGTGCAGGGAGCTCCGACCCCACCAGCTTCCTGCCCTGTTCTGCCTGGACACTGGGGAGAACTTTCCCAGGCTCATGTTACTGAGACACTGTGGGAAAAATTCCCCGTCAAGGTCTTGAGCGAGCGGGGGAGCTGTTGAGAAAGAAACTTTGCACATTTTGCTAAATCAGCAGCATGTCATCTCAAACCTGAAATCCTGTTAACTTCAGGAGGAAAGATGAATGTGCAAGTCTGGTCTGCACCTCGGTGGTTTTTCTTTAAAGAAATCTACCAGTTGTTCCCATTATTGCATTATTTGTCTACTAAAAGAAGGAAAGTGGCTAATACTGAAGATTGCCCACAAAGAAATATTTTCTTGCCAAACGAATAGGTTTTGCTATCTGAGGCCATGCTTGTTTCTGGAGGATACACTGAGTGAGCTTTTATCTTTTCCTGACAATGTCTCTTGTGCCCTGTTGGCAGGAGGCACAACTGCTCCCCGACAATGTCCTGATGAGCGCGGGGATGTGATCTCCTCTTTTCTGAACCAAGACAGAGCCCTGTGCATTGCAGTCAAGGGGACGCAGCCGCTGAATGCATCCTCCAACCACTGCCTAGGACTTGGTGGTGCCCCGCAGGTATTAGTGCAGATGCTGCTGCCAATACAAAAGTGTGATTTCATGGACAATTAAGCAGGGTCTCCATGCTGAATGAAACTGTCATTCACTGCCTGAGATTTCTGGTTCCGCTAACTCACACGACCAACAACCTGACTGTCAGCCTGCAGAACAGAGCAAATGAAAGCCTGTCAGCTGTTTATTTCTTAAACACTGCCATCTCTCTGTGTCTAAATGGTTGAGCTAGGCTAGAGATGTCACTGAAACAGGTGGGGCTTAAACACAACACTGAATACATCTGCTAATGAAAGTCTTTCTATTACTTTTATTATCCTCACTCAAGGCAGAAGACAGCAAGCCATGTGTGTCTGCGCGCAAGGGGTGCCTGTGCAAAACTCACAGGCCGACATGCTGTCAACAAGCGAGGCAACAGAACGGAGAGAGGTGACGAGGAGCAGGCCGTGCGAGGCAGGGCTGCAGTGGCTGTGCTACTCCTGCGCAATTTGCTGCTGTGGGACCTTCTGTGAATGTTCTGCCTTCAGAACAATACTGAATCTCTCCCTGGCTCAATTGAAAACTGAAAATTAGCAGGATGAAGGAGGGAGGCCTGGGGGAGCCCAGGAGGATGAGCTAGGACCCCTCCTCTCCACTGGCTGGAGGCATCATCTGTGAACAAAGCGATACACTGTCTGTGTGCGCCAGGCACGGTCTAACTGTGTATTTCATGGCTGCTTTGGAGAGGAAAATATATTTACAGTTCCTTTAGTGCCATTCCAGTGTATTGTGTAAATATGTAAATTAGGCTTCGTGAGCTACACAGTAAAATGCCTTGGAATAATTTGTGGAAATAAATCATCCACATCTGCCCACTGCATAGTTGCCACTGTCTTCCAGGGAGCATTGTGACATGGTTTGGGGGACACTTATGCATAGCCATGGAAATGAATTAAGCTGCCGTCTGTCCTGGCGGAACCTAATGGCTGTGTCCTTGGACCACACTCGAGGCCAACCTCTCCGGGAATCTGAGAGATTCTATGTCCTAGTCCTGTGTCAGTTTCATTAGCTGCTGTTCAGTTCTATGTCCCCAGCATATGGAGGCCATGAGGTTCTTCAGCAGAGCTTGCAGGCTAGAAGCGAGGATGCAGACCGAGGAGAAAGGCTGCTTGGCTATCCGTTGGCTACGTGGGCCTACAGCTGCCATCTGGGCAGTGGCCACACAGGCTTGGCATCTCCCAGGGCCAGGAAAGGAGATGGCCGGATGTGGATATCAGGCTGTGAGGCCTCTGGGGGCAGCAGGGCCCATCTACTGCAAAGTGCCTGCAAAGTCAAAACATGGCTGCTTCTCATGAACCAGGCCTGCACCACCTCTGTATACCACTCCCTGCCTGGAGGACGTCTTCAGAGAGCTTCAGTGGAGAAAATGAGAAGGTACAGCATTTAATGTTTTGTGTAATGAGGCCTGAAATAGATGAGAGCTGAGATCCAGGCCCCTGGCTACCAGCAAGGTGTTTAAATATTGACAATCCATAAAAGCCTCCAGCTCCACTCCAACTTGCCACTGGCCTGAGTCACAGAGATGTGGGCAGCTTTCTCAACTCTTGGGTCCAGCAGCCCACTTGGGTTCTGCTAATGATCTGAAAGGGGAAACAGTGGGCAACCTGCTTTCAAACCTCGGGTAATAAAATGGGCTCAAAAACAAGATCTTTAGCTGTCACCGAGAAGGGCAGTGTCTTCCAGGTCAGTCTCTATGTGTTAGCCCCCTCTGTGGGGTCCCTGTCCACATTCTAACAGTGGCACCACTGAGCACAGACCTCCTGACTTCTGTACAAGGCGTGGGACCAAGCCAGAAGCCAAGTGACATGCTGATTAGGTGCTTTTCACACAGTCTTGCTGATACATGAAAGCTGGGAACCCAGGCAAGCAGCCCCATGTCCTGTTTCTTGCCTGATAGCACCTGGAGAAGTTGTTCATGGTCCTAGGTAGCTCTCGCCTGGGGGTCAAGAGGGTCAAGATCTTCCTGCTCTTGCAAAGTGCCAGCCCTCCATCATGGGAGTTAAGGCTCAAGGCAGGCAGAGGTTTCTGGCTGGTGAGGGGTTACATTTTCTATGGCTGAGCTTGTACATGAGTACGCCAGATTCAAAAACACATTAGTGAGCTGGACTGTTCCGGGGGAGGCTGCCTGGGTTGGCTCTTCATTATTTAAACTTGACTTTTTATGTTGAGGTCATTGGTAAGTCCCACGTAGTCATAAGGAATACAGAGGCATTCAGGTACATTTACTCACTTTCTCCCAGTGGTAGCATCTGTCCTGTGTCACGGCCAGGGTGTTGCCAGCGGACAGCAGAGGCACAGAATACCTCTGGAGCTCTCTTAGAACCACATGTCTGCTGGGATAATAGGTAACAGAGGCAGAGGCATCCAGGTGGAAGGAAATCACTGGGCAAGACTCAGCTGTGATTATCTGGGTCCGGCTTCTTACTCTGTTGCTGGCACCACTGACCCACTTGGCAGTGGTGTGACTCTCAAGGACAGCTTCTCAGAATGGTTTTAGACACTTGAAGTAGGGTTGAAAAGGACATGGATTATCCTGGTAACGCTCTATTACTTAGAGGCAAATGGAAGTTCCTGGTAACCTCTGCCTTTTACTAGTGCAGACATGATTGTGGGTTGTTTTTCTTTGTACTACTTGCTCAGTTATGTGGTTCTTTGGAAGGTGTGCAGAGAGAGTTGGATTTAGAATAAGGATCTGTGACCCTTGTTTTAGGGCAACTTGGAAGCCTAGAGCCTTCACAAACTTCTTGATTAACTAGGTCTGACAGAGTCGACAAACAACCGGAATTTCAAAGCCATGACAAGTATAAACAAAACTGAAATAGCAGCAACAGCTTTAACGTCACATGTGGGTGTCCATGTTTCCGCAGCTGGCAGTCATAGACCCTGCTTCGACTTTGGAGCCTTCTTACCTGTTACGGTGGGTGACACAGGCCTCCACCCTGCCACTACCCACCACAAGGGGCAAATTCTTGTGAAAGTCCTAGCCACCCATACCTCAGAGTGCCCTGAGTGGGAAAAAGAGTGATTGTGATATATTTAGTTAAGATGAGCTCAACTAGAGCACTGCGAGTTCCTAAGTCGGCATGGAGTTGTGGCCTTGCCAGAAGGGGGAAGCTGGAGCTTCAGTACAGTGAGAAGGCCCTGGGCGAAGGAAGGCGGGGAGGGGGCAATGTGCCTGCGAGCCAAGGAGTGCCAGGGATGACCAGTAGCCACAGGAAGTGAGGAGAAAAGCAGAGAACAGGTTTTTCCTCACAGGTGTAAGAAGCAATTAACCCTTCCAGCTTCCAAACTTGCAAGGCAAAAGATTTCTGTTAATTCAGCTGCCCAGTTCAGGGTGCTTTGTTATGACCCTAGCACACTAATACCCCTCATTCATAAAGAACAGAAATGATAAATTTCAGTTAGAAGTTAATAACAACACAGCTGTTTTTTTTTTTTTTTTCTCATCCAAGTTTATGGAGCTGCTGAATTTTATCTGTAAGTCTTATCCATGAGTCCTTTTTTTGTTGCTATAGTAAAATGCCCAAGGCTGTGTACTCTATAAAAGAAAAAGGTTACTTAAGCTCATGGTACTGGAGATTCAAGAGCAGGGTGATAGCGGCTGCTTGGCTCTGGTGAAGGTCTCCCTGGCTGTATTACAACATGGTAATGGTATCCTGGAGAAGTGCCGTGTGTGTGTGCGTGTGTGTGGGGGTGATCACAGGGTGAGACAGAGGCCAGAGAGTGGGAGGGCCAGTCTTGCTCCTTTAAAACATTTCACTCTTAGAAAAGGACCTCACTGCACAAGACCAGAATTAGTCCCTGCCCGGCCATACCCCCAAGGACCAAGTTACCTCCCCCTGGGTTCCAGCTCTCGTAGGCCCCACCACCTCTCAACATCACTATGCTGGCACCCAGCTTCCAACAATACCCTTGGGGCATACGCTCAAGTGACATCCAGTTGACCGCAGACCCTTTGATGGGGACCCGGTGACCACAGAAGCCCAAGACCCTTCACTGATTCGGGGCCCTCTGTTGCAGAGCTGGCCAAATGCCTTGCTCAGAAGACAGCACCAGGGCCCAGCTCAGCAGCCTAAAGTCAAGAATTCTTTTTTGGCAGTCCTAGGGATTGAACCCAGGGCTTTGCAGTGAGCTACATCTTTAGAGTATTTATTCATTTCTATTTTGAGGCAAAGGTCTCACTAAATCACTAGGTTTCCCAGTGTGGACTCAAACTTGGAATCCTCCTGTGCCAACCTCCCAGAGTGCTGAAATGATAGGCATGCACCACCACACCCAGCTAAATCCATGTGTTCTTGAGCCAAAAACCTTGTTATGCTGCCTTTTAGTCTTACAAGATTTTTCAGTCTTACATACTCAGTCTCTTTAGAAGTTTCCATAAGGTGCTTCCAATTTGTAACCTTGTAAATGCAATTTGGTGGTGGAGAAGGGAGAGACATCCCTGAACACACTGACGGATGTTACCACAGGGCTCTTTCTTCTTGGTCTAATACCCTCTTTACATATTGGACCCGGTCGACTCCTGGGCTTCAGTCCATTCAGAAAGTGACTCCTTGTCGCTTCTGAAGACACCTGAAAGATCACCCAGCTCAGTCTCAAGTGTTCCCAAAGTCATGGTGGGACCCTCTGGAGGTTGTGAGGATGCTGCTGTACTCTCCATGTTCGATGATGCCTTCTGCTGACAGCAGAAATGTCCTGTTCAACTTGTCAGAAATTTCTTTTTCTAATAATATCCATCCTTCATTATTAAAGCAGAGAGGAACTCTTCCTTTGATGCCATTGGTGGGAATGTAAATTACCACAGCCTCTATGGAGAATAGTACAGAGGTTCCTCAAAAAGCTAAAAGTAGGGGCCGGCCTGATAGCTCAGCAGACTAAAGCACCTGATTAGGCAGAGCACAGTGGCCAGGGTTCAATCCCCAGCATGCTGTGCCTCCTGCAAGGATGTGCTAAGATGGAAAATGATACTGGGCATGGTGGTGTGTGCCTGTAATCCCAGCGCTTTGAGAGGCTGAAAACAGGAGGCTCACTACGAGTCCAGTCTATATAATATAGTGAGACCCTGTAGACCATGTCCTAAATACCGGGGGGGGGGGAGCTAAAACTAGAGCACGATCCAGCAATCAAGTCTACTCTAGGCTAATATCCAAAGGAAATTACTCATAGTAGCCAAGATACACAACAGCCTAGTGCCTGTCAACAGAAGAATGGAGAAAGACAGTGTGGTTTAGGTACACAACGGAGTATTATTTGGTCATAAAGAATGAGATCCTGTTATTGGCAGTAGAATGGATGGGACAAGAGGACCTTAAGTGAAATGGAATAACCCAGCCCCACAAAGAAGATACCGCATGCTCTCTTACATATGTGGAGACTAAGAAAAGTCACTTTGGGATACTTCCCCTTCTCTCTGGAAGGAGAATAGGGACAGGGAAGGTGCTGTGAATGGTGTGTAGGAAACAGTGCATGGGCATGAGCGATGTACAACGTATGATATGTGAGATGATCACACCGAATCCCTGTAATATGTACAGTTAAGATGCATTAATAGGGGCTGGGTAATGGCTCAGTAGAATAAGCGCTTCCCTGGCAAGTGCAAGGATCTGAGTTCAATCCCCAGTTCCACAAAAAAAAAAAAAAAAGGATGCATTAATAAAAAATAAAACGTGAACAGGCTAAAGAGTGTAGACTGGCAATAACAGGTAAAAGGCAAAGCAGCAGCTGATCTTAGACATTTTTCTCAGAAGCCCAAGAATATAATTATCAGGGAGAGCACAGCTTTGTCCATGTTGGCAAGTCATCTCCAAAGATGCTCTTGGGTCTGGCTGAGAAGGGAAAGTGTCCCAAAGTGTCCCTTAGTTGCTCCTTGTGTGTTTCTGAGGATGACAGTGACCATCCTCCTGGCAAGTGTCCCGTAGCTAATGTACTATGTCTCGATGGCAGTGAGGTCACAGCATGGTGTGGTCATGGAAACACAGGAGGAGCCGGAGGATGAGCCTCTCCTTTCACCCAACCACACCTGGCTCCACAGTGCTGCCTGCCACAGGCCAAGACTCCCCTGCTCCCAGGTGCGCAGGGCCTACCTGAAGGCCTGGCCTCTATGACGAAGCCAGTCGTGGGCGTGCTGCCGGGGCTGCCCTCTGTCCACTGCAGGGTCAGGTCTGAGATAGATTTGGTGACTGAGACATCTCTAGGGGAACCTGGGGACCCTGCAGAACAAAGAGAGAAGAGTAAAGCCATTGATCTTGGGGGAACTGGCGATCCCTCAGTGAGGAGCCAGACCTTCTAGGTTCCTAGGCCTCTAGGTAGGTTACCAACCCTCATTCTACCAGGCACTTCAACCTAAAAATAGGAAGTGAGCTGGGTGTGCTGGAGCACATTAGTAATCCCTGCCCTATGGAAAGCTGAGGCAGGAGGGTCTCAAGTTTAAGCCCAGCCAGAGCAATTTAGTACGTTTGTCTCAAAATAAAAAACAAAAACAAAAACAAAAACTGAAAAGGTCTAAGGATGCAGCTCAGTGTGAAGGCCCTGGGTTCAATCCTCAAGACTGAAAAAAAAAATCAGAAAGTGCTCAGTGGTCAGAAAGAGATGGCACAGACCACGCCCCTGGCACCTGCTGGACTCCCTAAGTGTCATCCTGCAGCTGAGGCCTTCTCAGTGTCTAAACAAAGGCCAAGAGCTGGCCAAGTGGGACGTTCCTGTGTCCTTCCTGTCATAAGTGAAAAGTTTTAAATTTCATTTCAGAAATTGAATTCATTTTGGTTCACAAACTAATGGTTCCACAGTTCTGGAAAGGATGGTTAGATCTGTGTGGGAAAGAGAGATACAGTCGTGTTCATCACCCAGTGCTGAGTTGCAAACAAAAACAAGATACTGCCTGGCACTTCTTTTTGTGAACTAAATGTTTGTGAACAAAAATATTCATGAGCTGAGGTACTACTGTGTTTTCTCTCGTTTATGTTTTCATTAGACACAAACGCCCGTGCTTAACACATGAAGGGCTGCTCACTTGCACAGCAGGAGCCCACCTGCAGTGCGGCCCTTGCCTTTGTAGACTGCCCAATGTCCCAAGCTTCGGAAGCTCTGCCCTGCCAGAAGTGCTAGGCTGAGGAGTAGACAAGTCCTCAGCTCAGCGAAACCAGAGGTGAGGCTGCAGGCATGACAGAGGCTCACCTGTCACCCAGGTTCCACTCACCCTCAGCCGGCCCTGCCGTGACATTGGCTTGGAGTTCCGGCCCATAGGCGATGGTCTGTGCTTGGACACGGAAGAAGTAGGTCACTCCCTTGGTGAGGTCTCGCACCTTCAACCAGCGCTGCCAATTCCCTTTCACGTCCACCGTCACCACCTTGCTCACACCTAGACCAGCAAAGAGGAGAAGGCACTGAGCCTTGAGAAGTAATCCAGCACTGTCTGATCTGAAGTGATAACCAGGAGAACAGCCTGAAGTTGGCTGAGGAAATGGCTCTTACAATTAGGAGGAGTTCAAGCAGTGATTAGGACCAATTCTCAGTACTGATAAGTGTAATTAGAATTTAAGCTGGAGAAGTAGTGCCAATAAAGAAAAGAACCCGATCCACAATGCCTGATGGCGTAACTCAGTGGCACCCTGGAAGGAGGGGGGACAGTCATCCAACACATGGGTGATGTGGGTAGGGGCACAGTCCTGCCTGTCTCAGTACAGCTCCCCCGATGGCACTGTAGAGAAGGCCCCCTTCCCATACCCAGAAAGATACTTGATAAGGTAAAAGGTGAGCTCCTCCATGGGGGAGGGGGTCTGTGGCCTGACCGGTTTGGGAGATTTGTGGCCTTTAGGCTCAAAAACTTGTGAGAATGTCATCTGTGATCCTTGAAGCTAAGACAAAGAAACAGTTATCCCTGTTAGTATTGATGCCTCAATACAAGAAGGATGAAAATACAGAGGCAGAGAACAATACAAAAAGATTGCTGAGTGGATCAAGTACAGTAGCAAGCCCCATCCATGAGGGACACATTCCAAGGCCCCCCATGTCTACCTAAACTGTGGGTTGTACCAGGCACTAAGAACACTAGGTTTTCTCAGGGTGTCCTGCAGTACTTCCCCTTAGTACCCGAGTCAACCTGTCCTTCGTGATGACTGTCATCCTCAGATGTACTAGGCACTGTCAGATCCAAAGTTATGGTAGCAACTTCTGATATTCAAGAAAATGCCTTTGTTCTCCTTAGAGCAAAAACAAACCCATGAACAGATTTTGTAAACTTGATCCCACTAGGAGGTACAGCCAATCTGGCCTTTCCTCCACCTCAAGTGTGTCTGAATTTTATTTATTTAGTCAATTTTTAGACCACGTCCTGTACTACAAAGCCTCAGGGTGCAATTCCATAAAATACTTCCATTTGAAACATCTTTAAAAGCATAAAAATAGCTTTGCCATCAAGGCAGATTCCAAAGAGCCAGCTAGTGGGGCACTGCAGGCAGCTCGGTGTTCCAGGTGGCCCCAGGGTCCAGTGGCTTAGTAGTTTGGGAGGCATGGTGATCCAGGCTAGGGTGGTCCATGGTGTGGTGCTCTGGTGCCACGGTGGCCAGGGACTGGCCAGCCATGGCTGTGGGCTCATCTCAGCACACAGGATGGCCCAGGATGTCTTTCTGATGGGGTGATGGCATTGGGCAAGGGTAATGTTCTCTGCTGCCCTTGGCCTGGCTGATCGGTGTCACGCTCCAGGGTTTTATAGTTGTCTATGCCAGGAGGACACCTCTGAGCATCCACCAGCTATCACTAGCAGGCAAGAACACCATTGGACAACCTTCCCCATCATTTAAAAAAACTGGCTATAGCACATTTTAAAGATTTTTGTTGCAAAGCACACCAGGCAGGTAGCAGTTCACCTTCACACATATAAACAAGTCTCTCATCTTTGACAGTCTTCACAAGAGAACCACCATTACTGTGGAATGAATACAACTCTACCCCAAACAAAGGTGCTGGTTGTTTTCATTCTGTTTGCAAACACATCTCAAGAAACATGCAGCTTCTAGGAGACATTTTAAAATACTGAAAATCATACGGCAATCCAGTTACTACTTTAGAAGATCCCTGTTGGAAATCTGGAATCCCACAGCTGGGGCAGAGAGGTCTTTGGGAACCTGACTCCAAGGTGAATCTGTCCTGTGGACTGTGGTGCCCTACACTGTGATCAGCCCAGCTCATGTGGGTCAGCAGTGACAGATGTACAGTGATCAGGAAGGAGAGAACATGCCCAGGCCTGACCCAGGTCAGAGCCCAGGGTGATTTGCTCTTCGTGGGCTGCCTCTGCTGAGATTCTGACCTAAGCTGACCTGCAAGGCCAGTGTGAGCTGTGAAGACCAAGAGCTTGCCCTCCTCCCCTCCAGTTTCCCAGCATGGAGCAAGCAGTAGGAGCATCAGAGGACAAAGCCAGCCCTTCGAGACAGACAGGAGCAATGCCAGTGACAGGCAGTGTTATGACTTGTGAAAAGAGGTGAAAAAAATGACTGTGGGAAGTGACTCCACCTGTTATCACTTGGGGTGAGTGACAAGCCCACTCCTGCTGTGCAGTCCACGGTTTATAGACAGTATGGAAATTTGCTGTGACAGAACCCCCCACGCTGTCTCTGTCTCTGTCGCTCACCTCTGCATTTGCTTCCAGAAACACAGCACTCCAGCCATTGCCTCTGCTTAAGCAGTGGAGATCTGGCTTCGGAATGGGCCACTTGCATTCAAATTCTGCTTCCCTTCTTTCTTGTTCAAATGCAAGTTTGGAGCAAGTGAACTAAGGGTCTACAAATGGTTTCTTTGCCTAAGAAAGGAATTTGAGGCAGAAACTGGAGGTGGTGGCTGGAACATGCATGGCACACGGGGTGGTTTGTATAAGTACAAAATAAACACTGTCTGCCTATGACGTAGGGGTCTCGTTGACAGGGCGCATGCGGAAAGCGGCAAGTGCCCTGAACACAATGAATGCGATCATCTAACACCACACATTGCAGATGCCCTTTGACTTTCTCATTAATGCAAAATGATTGTGAAGGTAAAGGAGCTGCCACCCTGTGCTACGTGGGAAGCAGCAATGTGGGGCTCGTCCCTCAGGGCCTGGGGTGGGAGTCTGCAGGAAGAGCATAGTGCAGGGAGGAGGGACTCACAAGGCACTCTGAAATCACATGTGGATTTCCTGATGGAAGATGCTGTGTGGGCCTATCTTGTCTTGGAGCGACTGCTTTTGTATAAGACCAGGAGCATCTGCCCGTTGGGGCTCAGGGCTGCATGTGTGCAGTCCTTGACATTCTGTAGCCCCTCACGCAGGACAGAGCATCCTAATGAGGTGCTTATTTGAACAAGCATGAGAAGACTCAAGCTGTTTTTGACAAGGAAAGACTCATAGGTAAATTGGAACCCTGGTCTTTTGGTAATCATTTCTCATTTCAGTGGCTCTCTTTGGTTAAGATTCTTATAAAAGCCATATATAATATGGACTCATAAAACGTGAATGTGTGTGGTGTGTGTGTGGCAAGGGCAGGGAATGCTGGTGGGCAAGATGCAGGACAGTCCCCTTGTGGGTTGCACAGGACAGTGGCCTGGTCCCCTTCTGTACATCTGCCCCGGGACCTCAAATGAGCCACATCAAGGCCTCCCAGTTCCGAGACACAGAGCACAGCTGAGCGGGAGCCATGACAATTGGCCATCCCTCCTGTGCTTGCTCTGCATTTTGAGAACACCGTGGCCACAGATCATCCCACTGTTACTCAGCGAAGCTCATCGATCGTCTCAGGCACACTTTGTTTTTCTTTTTCAGTGTTCACATCTCTGATTTGGGATGCAGCTCAGAAGTGACAATACAGAAGTATTGGGCCATAGTTTATTGGAAGCATTTTTTCTTTCTTAGCATGCCATAAAATGACGATGAATCTTATAGTCAATGGCATCTTAGATTTGGTGAAATAAAATCCAGTGCTTAAATGTCCTCCTTCAAATCACCTCCCTGTTTTATCTGAATGTGCTTATTTTAAAAGGAAACTTTTATCACGGCTTTAAATGGAGAGCCAATATTATTTGATGTACTGGTTATATTTTTCCTCATGGACATTAAATAATCTATAATTTTTACAGTCTGCCTGTGCACATTACTGGGGGGAACGTGCCCCGTCCCATGGGGCAGAGACAGCTGGACTCATCTCTAGGTGTATAATGGGGAGAGAAGAAATGCCAGAGGGCTCTCAGGTGGCTTATCAGTAATTCAGCGGACAGACACACGGCCACTGACAGAAGTAAAGTAATGCTGGGGACAGGTGACACTCTGACCCCCTCAGAGACCCCTTCCTGCAGTCCCTGGGTGGATTGCATTGGCTCTGTCCTCAGAACACATCCTCACCACTTCTCCCTTCCTTACCCTTCACCCTCTGCCCAGCTCCGTGCTGCCCCCAGCTGCTCTCTGAGGTCCTGTGTTCCCTGCCTGTAACCCACTCTCCCAGCAGCCAACTGAATTTCACCTTTGGTTTTCATTTATTATTCATTTTCAAGCCTTTGTGGTGCCTTAGCTCAGGTTCCTTTGTGTTTTAACTCTCCCTCCAGACCCTCTGGGGCTCTGCTTCTGATTGATGGAGGACATTCCAGGGTGATCAATAATCCTCTTCGAATCCCGTGGCATTCAGCGAGTGGTATTTAGCCAGGAGGATCCTGGCTTTGTAGCAGTCCATCCTTGTGTTCCGCTTTCCTTCCTCAGGAAACTCCAGACCACCTGGGGAAGCTCTGGCTGGTGGCATGTTCTCCACAGGGCGACACCAAGCCTTCCCTCTCAGGACTGTGCATGCAGAGACTTCTGCAGAAGGTTTCCCTCAGGCATCTGCACTGTGAGTCCTACCTCAGCACCTTCCCAGGCCCGCATACTCCCATTACCTCCATCCTTCTTCCTCAAAGCACCCAGCACTATCAGAGTTCTGCTTGGTGGTTTAAATTATTTGTACATTTTTCTTCTCTTCCTGGAATAGAAACTCTCTGGATTTGGGAGAACAGGATCTCAGTGCACAAGTCAATGAAGATCCTTGCTTTTCTGGGTCAATGGATTCCAGCACTAAAATAGCTTTAGACAAGCAGGGGGTATTTCATGAATAACTGCTGAGTGAGTGGGGAATGGAAGGGGGTGCCAGAGCACAAAGGATGCTGGACAAAGCAGCTCTTCCAGGACACAAATGGATCTGGAAGGTCAGTGCTGGGGTAGAACGTGGGCTGCTTCTGTCAGGGATGATAAGGACTAGATCTCAGGAAGGAGAGAAGAGACATTTTGCATGTCGGGACTAGGTCAAGGAAGGCTCATGGTGTGATTCCACTGGGTACACACTGCCTTGGACGTGGACATGCAGGGCTGTCCTTCCAGGTTCCTAGTGGTGAGGGAGGTGATGCCCACTCCTGACTCCTCTGCTCTTACCTTGGACAGGCACCAAGGGCTCATACACCACTCGGTAGCCCTGCAGAATGCCATTGGCCGCCACTGGCTCCCCCCAGGACACGTTCAGTGTGGTGGAGGTGATTTCTGAGAATGCCAGGAAGCTGGGAGCCCCAGGAGCTGGAAGAATGGAGAACACTGTAGTGACTTTCACGAAGGCGCCCTCATGGATCACACACATGCGTCTGTGCCTCCACCAAGGAAAGGAAATGTTATTAGGTGTTATTTTCAACCCAGTAGAAGTCTAAATGCCACAGAATGAAAAGGAGACTCATTGATCACCTCCAAACTTAACAAGATCAATCAGAAACACAGGGCAGAGAAAATGACAGAATCAAACACAAAGGAGCTGAGAGGTGGATGGACGAAAGCTTGACAATGAATAATGGATGGAAACAGAAAATGACATGCAGATAGCAGTTTCCAGAGACTGCTGGAAGGTTCTAGGGACTTTTGCCCTGCTCTTTTGGGGACAGGTGGCACTCAGTGGTGGACAAGGCCTTTCCCTATCTCTCCCTCCTCCTTCCTCCACCTTTCTTCTCCCCTCTCACAGTGGTCCATAGGTTTCAGAGGATGCTTTTTCATTTAAACCCCTCAGCATGGAGGTCCCGGATATCAGGGTCAAGAGAGGAGGTGGCTGGCTGAGCAGCTGAAGCTGCTGGTAGAAATGAAGGCCTGCGTGTGACTGGGAACATGACAGGGCCACTCCATACCCTCCGCCTGGACCCTGCAAGTGAGCGTGTACTGGGCTGTCCTCTCACCCCCCACGGCCTAGTGGGCACCTGGTCTCCTGCATCCCACACCTTCTGAGGCTTGGAAGCACTCATTGCAGTGGTACTCACCTTTCTCTCTGTTCTGCCCTGTCATTGAGTTCTTTAGTCCATAAACTACCACATTCCAGTGTCCCAAAGAGGCCAAACCCTGCTGCACTAATCTACCCATGTTCTGCTAACTCAGATTCCGAAGTTGGCCTGTGGTACTGGATGAGGAAAGGAGGCAGTCCTGGCACTCTGGCATAGCTGTCTTTCAGACATGATGCCAGGCACCCTCGCCACAGGTTGGTCTTCCAGGTATGATATCAATCTGTTGACACTGCCTGCCAAACATTGGGGTCCCTGAATCCTATATCTTCATCCACAGTTTCCCAGACCTGCATCTCACAGAGGGTCACCAAGAGCCCCAGGACCCCCAGACCTCTGATCTCCAGCCCACTGGAAGAAACTGAGATGGCCCAGAAGGGTGGTCTTTTGTGCATGTGCTGGGCCCCATATTGGCCTGAGGCCTCCAGCAGCACAACTGTGAAGTATAGCTCCATTTGTGCTCTTTCCTGCCCAGGTGTATGGCTGTTCTAAGGCTAGTGTGTGGTCCCAAAACCCAGGAGCCCTGGCCTTGGGGCCTGGTTTCACTGTATAAGAAGTTCAGCCCCCAATGATCTGCACAAACACTGAGGTACCTCAGATGGCACCTTGAGCATCAGGGCTGAGGTCAGGCTACAAACAGCCCTTCCTCCCTGTGCTGCCCTCTTGGGCTTCACAGAAAACATGTCCATCTTCTGCCATCATTGTCTAGCACTGGCCTAGCAGCTTGACAGGCCAGGCATTGGGGAAGTGTGAATCACACCCAGTCCTGCCTCTCTTCTCCAGATCCCCAGCTGGGGATGTAAAGGGCAAGCAGAACAAAATGCTGCAGAAACCAAGAGAAAGGGCAATTTGCTTTATCAGGGGCCCAGAGACCACCAGGGGAGTGATGCAGGTCAGCAATCTCAAAGTCAGTCCAACCGAGATCTGCAGAAAGCAAACTGGTGCCCACCTACCGGCCTGATGGGTGCGCCCCTGCCGGGGGTCACTCCTAGGCCCATCGCCAGCAGCATTGAAGGCAGATATGCTGACCAGGTATTTGGTGTGGCTGGTCAGGTTCTTAAGCTTCACCGTAGGCTCAGGGAGGAACAGGACCTTCATCTTCTCTGTTTCATTCCGGCTGCCTGCCTCCCAGTAGTAGATCTGTCAGGAAAAGAGAAGTTGAGGGTGGGCATGGGGAAGCCCTGAGGTGAGGCCAGGCTATGTCCCAGGAGGAGTGTGACAGGGACCTGGGAGCATGAGGGCTGGTGCGGTGGATGTAGGTCCTTGTGGCTAGTGCTGTCAGGCAATGGGCTGCGCTTCTGAGTTGTTAGCTACAATCTAAGCACTCCTCAGCCAATCTGCTCAAAGTGGGGCTTGAGGATAGAGGCCTGTTCCTTCAGTCACTAGTTGGGGCCTGTATTATAGAGCTCAGCCACTGGAAGCCTCTGTTCTGTCCCACAGGAAGATGATCACCAACTGTCTAGCCCTGCGCTGACCACCCACAGAATGAGCCTCAAACTCTTGCCCCCAGGCTTTCATGTTTTGTTCAAATCCTGTATCAAAATATTTACTCAATGTAGCAAAAATACTTTGGAAATCAAAGCAGCAAAATCACAAGAGATCCACACGGGGCTCAGAACTGGTGGGAAAGCCTGTGCCTCCCTTGGGTGGCATTTGTTCCCATCTAGCTCTGATGTGCTCACAGGTGAAGTTCTTGTTTGAGTACGAAGGATTGAGTTGGCTGCCAGCACTGCTTCCCTAGACAGCTGGCGGGGAACCACTGCTCCAGCCAGTGCCAGCTGAGCTGCCCAAAGACAACAGTCCGTGGATCCAGCTTGGCTCAGGGGCCTACGCCTGAGCCAGGCCCCAAGAGCAGTGTGCCTCGGGTGTGAAAGCAGCGCAGAGGTGACATTGGACACTGGGGAGGCTGGGGTCCCACCTGTGAGGAGCAAGGCCTGCCTGGTGAGTGTGGCTGATTTCCATCTGCAAGGCACAGGGGAGCTGACCAGAGAGGATCCCGTACTCACACAGCCCAGCTAACTTGTGGTCAATACCCAAGTTCAATGTCTTCATCGTTAAGAAAATGAGAAAACATATTTTGGACATACATAAATAGCACCTGGCCTCCGGCTCATAGGACCTTCCAGTACCTCATCAATCACTGTAACAGCCTTGCCATGGAGGAAAGTATTAATTTTCATAAAACACCTACAAAAATCATTTTTAAATGGACATTTAATTGGCCCAATAGTCATCAGGGCAGGCAAGCCCAGAGAATCTGGTAACTGATCAACTGGGGCTCCTGGAGGCCAGACAAGGACATTAATTCTGGGGAAGGATGTGGGTACTGTCTGCAGGGGGCTTTTGTGCTATTCAGGGTTCCCAGGCTCTAGGATAGGGAAGCAGCTAGGAACACACTGCCACTGGATAAACCACTCTGTGTAATCACCCCTCCCCAATACATAGTACACCACTTTGCCTTTCTTTTCGTCCATTTATACAGCATTTAGCTATGTGAGTCCAGTAGCTTTCAAAGTGGGGATTCCAGAATCCATACCACCTGCAAACTCATTAGAAATGCAATTCTTGGGTCTCTCCCAGTCTCATTTAGTGAACTGAGAGTAAAGCCCAGCAGTGAACCAGGGCAATGCTGGGAAGGACAGCATATCAGCAAATGCTCTTGGGGGTTCTGGAGTAGACACAGGTTCCCACTGCAAGGCCCAGTGACCAGAGCAGGGAGAAGCCCTCAGCACCTCTGGATGAACTGCAGCTGTGATGGCACAAAGCAGCCCCGGTGAGGACCCCTCCTCCACCCCAGTAGTTTGACCCAGGGCCTGGCCTCCGGGCTGTGTCTGCTGTCCATCTGCTGCTGAGGAGGCAGCAGGGCCCAGTAAGCAGGCAACGCCCTGGAGCAGGGCCAGCATAACCAGCTGAAGCCCTCAGGCCTCCTGCTGGGCACACAGTGAGCAGAAGGAAGAGCCACCCCCACCAGCTTGCCTTGTAGCCCTGGATGTTCCCATTCTGGCTCTCTGGAGGTGGCGGGTCCCATGTGACCTCCAGCTGGCTGGCTGTAAGTGGGGTCACCTGGATGTTCTGCGGAGCCATGGCTGGGGCTGAGGACAGAAGAAGACGAGAGTAATAACTGGGATGTCCCTTCATGATTGGGGCCCCTACCCCCTGGGGTCACGTAAGTCCTAATTCCCTGAAGGACAGCATGGGAGACAGTGCTCTGGACGTTGCCCAGCTTTAGAAGCCTCAGGCTGGTACCACCACGTGCCATCTCCACACTGTGTCACTGCAGATTTTAGCAAGCCCTTTATAGTACCAGGGGATGATATGAGCTCACCTAGAAGAACATTCTTAAATCCACAAAGCAAAATATATAAAATGGTTGGGAAAATTGATTTCATTAGCTAAGTTAACCGAATATTCAATGGCAAACACACGATATTGGTGAACACAGGGCACAGGCTCAGGTGATGGTCTGATGCCTGAGAGATCAAAGCAGCCATGAGTGTGGCAGACACCTGGAGGTCCTGGTGGCACCTGGGGTGTGGGTACCACAGGTATTGCTGTGCCAACGTTCCTGAATGGGGAAACATTGACTTTGGGACAGAAATACAGAAAATGAAGACATCTATCCTGCTGTCACAAGCTTGGGTGTCCTGGTTAGACAGCCTCACTCTAGACGGAGCTAGTGAGGGAATGCTACGAAGCTACCCCTCCCTGCCGATTGGGAATTGGGTTTCTATGAAATGGCTCAAGTTGCTCTCAGGCCTGGTTCTGGCTGCACATTCTGAGCACCAAATTCTTACTTCCTCACCCTCCCTTCCAGTGGGAGGTGATTCCCCGCTACCATGTCAAGGTCACAGCAAACTGCATGCTGCCTTCTGGAACATTCCTGTTCTTTCTGTCTTGCCAGCTTCAAGCTGTCTCTTAAGTCTGTGCTGGGCACTTCTCACGACGATCTGTTCTCTGCCTCCTGGGAGCTACTCCCTTCTCCCATCTGGACAGTCCTGGTAGAAACTGGGGCCGGGCTGGCCCCTGGGGAGTTGTGTGGCGCCTTTCTTGGGTTCCTAACTCTGGGAAAGCAGAAGCTAGTGGAGTCCTCTTCACTTCCTGCAACCTGGTCCTGCCCTGCAGGAGTACCAGCTGCATTTGGAGTCAATCTATTTATAAACACAGGTGAGCAAACAGTCCCTGTCTGGGGAGATGGACAGCGCTCAGGCTGAGAGGCCTTGTGGGGAACACAATGACCTCGTGAGTCACCCTTTCCCAGTGCCCCTTCCCCACTCCCTGCTCCCCCCAATGTAGAATAAAATAGTAATTAACACCCGCTCAGCCTGACACCAACTATTTATTTTGTTCTAACTGTGTGGTTTCCGTATTATCACTGCCCACCCTGCCGTTAATGGAAATGTTAATAACCCGCACCAGGTTGCTGTGACAGATGCTCAGCCTCATTATCAGAAATTCTTATTTACCGCTCCATTAAACAACAGAATCACACAAAAAAACAATTCAATCAAAACTAACTGGAGGAATTTTAACAGCCACATTAATAATCCAAAACATAAATAAAGTTAATGTCTTTTGCATGTTTGCCATCGGCAACTCTATTGCAAAATTACTGTTGTACAATTAAAATGTGAAAGGCAAAATTGAGCATGGCCATTACCCTGGGCGTGAGTTAGGAACCCCCCAGCACCCCCAAGGGTTTCTTTACATGGACTCAACCAAACCCAGCACAGCAATATCCCTGGACTCAGAAGTCCATCTGTAGGAACTGGTGGAATTCATGTGCTCCAGGCAACCCCCTCACCCCACACTCAGGAGCCCACGTGTCTCTTGGCTGAGGTTGATACACATTGGACAAAGGCCCCAGTGCCGTTTCAGGCAGCGGAGAGGCTTCTGTTTCCCTGTCGGCTATGTTGCAGTATGGTGCTTTGTGCTATAAAAATTCTGCAGGTAACAAAGAATGTTTGCTATTGATGACACATGCAGGGAAAAAGAGAACTATATGTAAACACTGAGAGAGCTTGTGAGTTTTGAAACTTGTTTTTTTTTTTTTTTTGGCTCCTGAATGCTGCTGGATCTCCATTCTGATAGGAGAATTTGACTCTCAGGAAGGCCCTGCTGCTCCCAGTGCTAAATGCAAGCCTCATTCAAGGAATATGTGTGCATCTGGGGAGTTGAAGGAGCGCTGGCTCAGTCATTATCTTTTTGTTTCCTTATCTAAACATTTGTGGCTTAAGGAGAACCCAAATAACAGCCAGCACGTGCCTTTAAAATGCATGACATTATTTTTAAAAAGCTTTTTAACCAGCAATTTCTAGATTTGCTGAATCACAGACTGCCTACAAACAACATCAGAGGTGAACTGGAAAGGTTACAGTACAAGGCTGTGCTCTACTTTGTAGGTTTCATGCAGAGCTAATAATGCTCTGATAGAACTATCTGCATCCAGTGTGAGTAGAGTTGCTCCTGTGTCTGAACCAGGGAACCGGAACAGTCTTGGAGAGGGATTTCGTTATCTAGTAACACAGAAGGCTCAGGTGCTTCCAGAAGCATTGCATCTGACAGCTATAGCAGTGTTCCAGAGGTTTCTGGAATTTTCTGGAATCCTGCCTGGTTGCTTGTGGAGGCCTACTAAACTGGGTGCTGTGGGCTGAGCCAGACTGGATCTCCCTGGACCAGTTGTCTCTGCCAGGAAAGGGTAGGGTGGATGCTGGCAGGGAAGTCCTACAGAGCAGTTATAGCAATGCTCTATCTACCCTACTCAATTCTGGGCTGGTTCATTGCTGGCAGACCATCACTCTCAGCTAGATAAACAGACAGACACTGGAGCACAGTGGCTGTCACTAACTCAGTCTCCTCCTGTTCTTCTTCCTCCTCTTCCTCCTTCTTTTGTCTTTTTGAGACAGGGTTTCACTATGCAGTTCAGGCTGGCCTTGAACTCACTGTGTAGTCCAGGCTGGCTTTGAACTTGCGGGAAGCCTTCAACTTCAACCTCCCAACTGCCGGGATTATAGGCATGCGCCAGCCACCATGTCCAGCCTCATTTTCTGTTCATTCCACATTCTCTCAGACCTAGGTGACCTTACTGCCATAGGGCCCTATATCCAGTCTGGGCTCAGCCATTGCCTTGGGGTGTAGGAACTTCTGCTGTGGGGAAGCAGCAGATAGCCCCAGCATGCTCACACCACAGAAGGAAAAGAGGAATGCCCCACTTGTACCCCACCCATGCTCTTATCCGACCCAGAGAAACCATGTTCAGGTAACTTTTGTTACAGTATATTATTATGACTGCTCTATTTTATTATTAGTTGTTAATTGCTTACTGTGTTTAATATATGAACTAAACTATACCATGTGATATAGATAGAAAGGTATACCATACACAGGTTCAGGACACTGATGATAGTTTCTGGTCTCCTCTGGCATTTTGGATTGAGCCCCGATGATGAGGGGATCCCTGAGGATGTTGACAGCTGCATGTGGCCTTTGGTAGGGTGGCACAGGCCTGACAGAGCAAGTGGAGGTTTCAGAGTTGTAGGAAGTGACCCTACATGGAGGGTCATTCATTCAGTCCTTCACTCTCTCATTCAGATATCCACTCCATGGCAAGTTTGATCCCAGTCTGGGCAACTTAATAAGTTAGTAAGACTCTATCTCAAAATCAAGTTATTATTAAAAATGGCTGGGGGAGGTGTAGCTCAGTGGGAAGGTTCTGCTAGTTTCAATCCCTGGTAACACAAAACAAAGAAAAATCCACTCCCTGTGGTGGGAGAGTCATCTGTCTTACTTTAGACAGTGGCAGGGTTGTAGGACTTGTAGTGGCCCCTGCTAACTCCATTGACCACATGACTCTTTTTGATCAAAGACACGTGAACAGCAGCAGTACATGGGCAGCAGGATAGGAACAGGAGCCACCACCTTACAGAAGCTCCAGAGGCTGTGTGGCCCCAGCCCCTCTTTCTCATGCCCTCTAGACTAGCTGAGCCTTGTTCTGAAATACAGAACAGGAGGCAGAGAGGCCTGGGAAGCCCCAAGGGCGGGCCCCATGGTGGTGAGCGTTGTGTGGGTGTTGAGGCCACTGATGTCCAAGGCCTTCTTGTTTCAAGGCACGTGTGCTAGACACTTCCTGAATGTTCCCTAGACCCCGATCTTGGGCCTGGGTTGGGTGGCTACATAGATGTAGAAGACAATTTAACAAGGGAGCAAAATTACAGTAATAATGGCACAAGGTAGAGGAAAGCACACCTTCACAGGGCCAGGAGAGGGGCCTTCCAGCTGGGCATGTGCTTGTTTCTGGAAGACAGAACATTTGGCTAAATAACAGGGCAGATTTACCAGGGGACAATGGGCCAGGAAGCAAGGGCAGACTTGGAGGTGGGAAAGGAAGAAGCAGAAGTCCAAAGTGAGAGAGCTGCTGTCTGGGTCACAGTAAGCAGAAGGCCATCTGTTCTAGGGCCAAGGTTGGCCACTGCCTCAGGGTCACCCTTGGCCATGCAGGGCTCCTGTGCTGCCGGATCATCTGGTCATGCTGAGCACCTGCTTTTGCTAGATGCATGTGTGGCCACGGCAGACCATACTGGGCTTCCTCCTTCAGTTATTATCTTGGTAGCATAGGTTTTTAAATGACAACTTGAGGATCATTGCTAATGTTTTACTATAATAAATATTTCCTTATATAATTAAAACATTCTACACTCATCAATTCACTATAATTACATCAATGTTTTATTGGTCAGATACTCTCTCTGACTCCCTGTTGAAGTAAACAGGAAATAGAATTCTCTAATCTAATTTACCTTCTCTGCAAAGTTTGCCAACACATCTGTTCCCTGAAGCAGGGTTATCTGGAGACTATGTATCTTCTGAGGCCTTCTCTATGCATGAAGGAGCATTAAGTGGAACACACTGCTTCAACTCAGTTGGAGAGGAGCTGGATTTGGAGACAAGGAGCAGTGCCTTGATGCAGGAGAGCCAGAGAGTGGGGATTTGGTGGTCTCGGTGGATGAGCCAGGAAAGGAAAAGCCCTGTGTACAGTCAAGAGCACAGTCCTGAGAGCGTAGTGTGCGGGTGACTGCTG
The DNA here is from genome assembly GCF_000260255.1 of Octodon degus. Lineage (NCBI taxonomy): Eukaryota > Metazoa > Chordata > Mammalia > Rodentia > Octodontidae > Octodon > Octodon degus. The sequence goes on from NW_004524607.1 coordinate 14,157,689, forward strand.
TCCATGAAGAGGAAGTTCAATGCTCAGCGCCCTTGATGGACTGAGAGTCTGAAGCCCGGTCCCCAGTACTGTAGGTTACAAAGCGAACTTCAGCTGACATTGAAAGTAATCTTTTCTTTTTTGTGGCACAAGGCATTGAAGCTGGGGTGCTGCACCACCAAGCTACATCCTCAATCTTTGGTATAGGATCTTACTAGGTGGCCCAGGTGGGACTTGAACTTCAAATTCTCCTGCCTCAGCCTCCCTAGCAAAGAGACTACAGATGTGCATCACCATGCTCAGCTAGCAAGTAATTTTTAAAATGCCTACAAAAGGAAATTCCAAGTGAGAAGACCACATTTTATAAACTTGTAAAGGACATGAGGTACGGTGACCACTCTTCTCTTAGCCTAGAGCCTCCTCTCTCCAGCTTTTCCCAGGACTTTCAGGTCACAAGCAGTTGATCCCACCAACTGCTATAATCACAACAGCTCACAGGTGGCATGCCCAGAGGCGCTGCTGGTGACCTTGCAGGCGTTTCTATGCACTGGGTGACTCTTGTCCCTCACCTGACTCACACAGTCCTTATCACCCTGCTATTCACTGGCCTCATTTCACAGACGGCAAACCAAGACCCAAAGAGACCAACTTGCCCAAGATCATAGCTGATAGCTGTGTGGGTTCAAGCATGCTCAGCTGGCAGCCTGACTCTGAGCCCTCCTCCCACAGATCCCCTAGGGGCAGTGAGGGGTCCAAGCCCGGGTCTCTAGTACCTTTGTCCCACTCTGGCTGCCTCTCTGAGCTCCAAATCCTTCGACCTTTCCTCCTGTCACCTGCCATGATCAGCCAGAACCAAAAACTGCTCTGGGAAAGTCCACAAGAGAACACCGGGAAACTGGTCACCAAACTATCTTCAGTAAAGTCACTGACATGTGGCCAGACTGCAGGACTGTGCCAGGGACAGAGCCCTGGGCTCTCAGTCCTCACAGCTGGGTTTATCTTCATGATTCAGGGCACTCTTTCTAATGTCTCTGAGCTGTAAGCTTCATCATGAGTTAAAATGGGTAAAATAGATAATTTGAAGAGTTTGAAGACAAAGCAAAATGACTGGAGCCTGGAAAGCAGAACTTCCGGAGAGTTGGACCTGTGTATTTCACTACAGGCTGCCTCCCTGAAGCTGCAGGGGCAACTCTGTCTCCTCCCTACCCAGGAGACTGCTAGGAAAGTGGGGTAGGGACAGGGAGGGCTCCATATTGTCAGCGGGATGCCTGTTGTCCCCTTGCTAGCTGGCTGCAGGGAAGCAACTACCAGGTGAAGGTCCCCATTGAAGGCTCCACGGGAAGGCCCCACCCAGAAGGAACACAAGAAGGCTTCCCAGAACCGGAGGCACTGACCAGTGGTGGTGAGCCTATGGTAGGTGTGCTACAGCAAGCCGTTTGTATCACTGAGAGTTCTGTTATTGTGTTTTTATTTTAAGATAAAGGTTGTGGCTGTCACAGTAAAACCTCAGTATTCAGGTTGAATTGTTGAGTTGACAATTGGTGATGCACAAGTGGGTTTTAGGTTGCAGTTTGAGCCCTGGGTCTCTAAAAGGTTCACCACCACTGTTGTTTAGACCATTAGCTCCTGAGGAACAGAATACTGCCAATAGCTGTATAAGTAAGCTTGGGCATGGTCCATCCCTGCCAGATCCTTCAAAGTCACAGGCCTTGCCGATGAGCTGCCAGACCCCGAAGCAGAAGAGCCAGATATGTTCTGCTTGGATTCCAACCCACAGGAACTATGAATTAGTAGATGTGTTGTTTCTAGCATATAACTGGGACAGCTTGCTACACAGTACCAGCTGGCTACTACATCTCAAGTGGAGCAGAAGATCCTTGGGGTGGGTGCCTGTGCCGAGCCCAGCCCCTACAGTGTTTGGGAGCTCAGAGACTGCTGGAATTTGCTGAAGCCCCATAAGAAACACTGGATCTCAGATGTGAGTATCTAGCAATAATCCACTGTCAGAGCTAACATGACTCCACACATGGAGCAGAGCTAGAACCTGAGAAGAAATGAGACCTATACCTGGCCTCTGTGCTGGTCCATTTGTTGGCGAGGGTGACAGAATGCTGGCAGGAAATAACTGAGGGGGTCTGATTGCAGGCACCTCCAAAGCACAGAGTTGAGGTGATGACAAGAACTTTAGGCTCTGATTGGGCCCTTCTGCTGATGGTCTAGGAGCATAGAGATAGATCGGTCCATTTTGCATTATTACCACAAAATGTCTGAGGTAGCCTAACTTGACAAAGAAAAGAGGTTTATTTAACTGTCTTTTGGATGCTGAAAATCCAAACACCATGGTGCAAAGAGCCTCTCGGGAGAGCCTGCTTCAGCTGTGTCATCAGCGCTGGTGAGAGCAGAGATCACATGGCGAGGCAGAGAGCAGAGCCTGGGATCCCACCGACTGATGTGAGCATTAGGACCCAAGGGCGTCCCATCAAGCTCCGCCTCTAAAGGCCCTGCCTCCAAAGATGACCACTCTGTACCAAGAACCCCTGAGGGTTGCCCCCCACCCCAAACACAGAGTGGCACAGGGCACCCACCTTTCCTCAGCCTGGGAGGGCATCAGTGATCTGCCAGGATACAGCAGCTGCCAGCTAAAGAAACTGAGTGGGTTAAAATGGTATTTGAAAAGCAGGTTTTTAATAGGAATGGAAGGCTGAGGCCAGAAAATTTCTGACTCATATTAAGAAATATATTTTCCTGACATATTTCAACTTTAAAGGTTAGCTCTGAGCTCCCCGTACTGTATCCTGCCTGTGAACAAATTCGGGTTCTGATTTCATCCTGTAATGATCTTTGTTTTCTCATCATTAGCAAGTGGCTTACTCCTTCTTATCAGCTCAATCACTATTACCACCCATGGTTAGATAAGCAGAGTTCAAAGCTTCTCCAGAGAATCAGGAGGCTGTTTCGTGTTTGTTGTTTTCCTTGCCGGTAGTCAGTCTCCCATCATAGCGAGGCTCAGGGCCTGACTCCTGCTGCATTGGCCCCGTGGTGCTGAGCTTTGCTGGTGTACACCATCATCAACCAACCACATCCTATGCAGCTAGGTTTGTAAAACTCATGTTGTCAGAGAAACATTTTGTTTTCACCTTGTGACTTAGAAAAAAATAGGCTCACAGGAGCTAAGTTACTCATCCTAGAATGGACAAGATTTGGCCTTGGATCTGTCTGACTCTAAGGTCTAAGCTGTTTTCTGAGGCTGGAAGTAGAAAGGTTTTCTGTAAAGGCTTGGGCAATATTTTAAGCTTTGAGGGATACAAGGCCTCTGTCCCACCCACTAAACACTGTCTGTCTTTGGCAAATGCATCTTGAATAATTTCTGTCTATGTCATTACAGCAAAAGGTGTGGAAGTGCTTAAAGAAAATCTTGTTTATAACAACAGCCCTGGCATTGGCCCCTGGGCCATTTCTGCAGCCCCTGATGAAGGGAACAGGGAAAGAAAGGGACAGCATGGTTTGGGGAGGGAGTTTGGTTGCAAAGTCAAGAGCCCAGGGCTGACTGTGAGCAGCGCAACTTCACCGGCAGAAGGCTCCGAAACCAAACAGTCTGGTGGTGGTGGAGCTGGAGCCCCCAGGGGGCTCTGGCTGAGCTGTGGGTGGTTGAGACTATAGTCAAAGTACTTTTAAATCCTCCACACCCACTAGATCCACTGTCACCAGGGGACTGGATGTGGACCCCTTCTGGTGGGATGCTAGGCCTGAAGGTGGCTGGTGCTCCTGGTCACACATGTGGAGGTGGATGGCCCAGTATCAGGTTCAGTTCCAGCCCCCACTTTAGTCCACCCTGAACTCTATGACACACACATGGCCCAATCCTTTAAGGGTGGACCTCAGAGAACTTTGTACCCTGGTGAGACCCAAGGCCAGGCAGCTGGGGCTCCTTCAGGAAAGGGGCCAGGCCTTGGAGTTTCCTGTTGCCCTCAGCCACCATGTCCTAGGCAAGTGGAAGCTAAGTGGAGCCATCCCAACAGACTCATGGTACAGCACAGCAGAGTGTTTCCCAGAGAATAGAGCCATGCACTGACTCAGGACTGTGAACCATGTAGCATGCTTTCCAAGTAGCATCAGGCATTGAGATAGAGCTGTGTGGAGCCGAGACCTGCACTGATAATGGGGTGGGAATGATAGCCCCCAAGAGATGGGCCCAGTTACAGTCCATGACTGTGGGCTTGGCTACCCACTTGACATTTATGAGGCTGTCCCTGGGCCAGCCTCCTTGCCTTTCTTTTCCCAGGCCAGGTCCACCTGTGTGTAGGAGATCTCGGTTCTGAGAGCATGTGAGTCTTTGCGCCCCAGCCCGCATAGTCAACCCTTCTTATCCTGCCAGGACCCCCACTCACTTGCTCATAAGTGCTCCTCCCAGAAAGGACTGCTGGCTGGGCTCAGTGGACTCACCAAGAAGTGCCCTGGGTCATACGAACTGGAGGTGGCAGTGATACCCCGAATGATATCAGTCCTCCTTGGTGTGCAAAGTGGGCAGCCAGCTTCCCATGTAGAGAAAGACACCCGAAGGGTACCTTCCCAGGAATTTCAGGCTGAACTCCCAGTCATGGCTTCAGAGACATGGTTGTGTAAATTAAGGGAGTGGACATGTTGAGCTGCAGCCCCAGAGGCAAAAAGGAACTGGTAAAAAGAGATACCAGTGTCCCCGGGTGACCATGACCCAATGGTCACCAGTAGACACTCACTGGCTCTCTCCTAATGTAAGTCTGCATTCTGCCTATGCTCAGCAGTGTTCATGGTGTAGGCAGGGAGTCTGGGGTCCCTGGAACCATGGGACACCATGTGTCCTAATAGTGGTCACCTGGGCACCCCACTGATGGGTGATGATGAGATAACACAGCCCTGGGAAGTGTGGGGCAACTACATTAATTACCCCGTAAGCAACTGCCAGTCTTTCTTCATTATAAACACATTTCCAAACCAGCGCAGCTCTGAATCCATTTAATTTCACTTAATGGGCTCTAGGACTGGCTTTATTTGTCACTAGGGGGAGCTGAAGCAGCTAGACTCTTTGTTATTTTTCTCTCATTCCAGCCAAGAGTAATTAAAAACTGGTAGTATTACAGGAAAGGTAAAACCCATATTCTACAGCACCATCTTCATTCTTTAAAAATAACAATGAACCAATAGTTCAGAGACGCTCCTCTGTCTTCTAAAGCAACACACATGCCAAAATCAACCTGAATGCTGTCCGAGGTGATCAAGTGATTAGGAATGCTGAGTTTATGTGTCTGTCTTTTTTCTTTTTTTGGAAAACGTTGCAGAGCCAAAGACCAAAACTCAGGACTTTCGGCTGCTGATCTGCACTTGGCAGCCACTACCCACTAGATATAGCTAAGTCCTGGCTCCTTTCTTAAAGACTTAATAAAATTCTTCTTTTAACTTTTTGCTTTTCCTAGTGCTAGGGAATGAGCCCAAAGCCTCCCCTGCACAGGCTAAGCATAAGCTTCACCACTGAGCTACACCCCCGGGTCCAAGGTCATTCTTTCTTCTGGACTAACATTTAATGTGTGTCTCCAAAATGAGGTAAACTCCAGCCTCAGGCTGCGAGCAATGTGCGCAGAGCAGGGACAAGTCATCACGCTAGCAGGCTTTGCAGTAATAACTGTGATAAAACTGCTAGGAATGACGCATAAGGAACAAGCAGAATGTGCTAAGAGCACGTCAACCCCACGGCAAGATGTGAAAGGAAAGACAGGCCAATTCCTGGAGAGGAAAGACGTGAGTGAAGATGCCAGCAGTTTCTGCGTCATTTTGTAATTTCATCCTAGTAGAACTTGTTTATTTGAGCTCTTGCCAAAATGACTGAAGTTTTAAGATGTCTGAGGAATTTCGAAACACACACAAAAAAATAAGACAAATTCTCCTAAGTACGAGTTGTGTGTAGTGATGGGTAATGTGTGAAAGGTTTGGTGGCATCAGAGCCCTGGTAAAGATATCGCTAGAAGTGAGCAAGCCCTTGGACGGAACAGACCGTGTACAAAGATTAAAACATGATTGAGACATACCACAATGAATCAATCAGTGAATGCTATTTGCAGAAAAATGTCTCTGGAAATAATCTATTTAGAGGCTCATTTTTATACCAAGTGCCAAGATAAATTACAGCTAGATTAAAGACTTTAATGGTAAAAGATGAACCCATAAAAATTCAGAAGAAAATCTGTGTATCCATCAGGTTTCTGAGAGAGACAGACAGAGATGTGACAGGTCTAGAAATTCAACTACACTCTCCAGAATAAAAACCAAATGACAGAAAGGGAAAACAGCTTGCCAGCAACACAATCACACATGTTTTCCCCAACAGGAAGGAGTTTTTCAGACCCAGCTGAGAACACTGGACCTTGTTGCATTGAGAAAGAATGGAGACCGGGCTTCAGAATCCCCAGAGCAACGTCACTTAAACCCCAGAGGGCATCTGGACACTGTCTGAATTGCAATACAGACCAAATGAAATTTGGGGCTACTTCTTACAAATGTCTGTGTCGAAAAATGAAACTTCAGGGCCAACCAGATCGCTCAGCAGATTAAAATGCCTAATCATGCAGATGCAGGGACTGGGGTCGATCCCTGGCATGCTGTGCTGGTCCCACCCCCAGGGTGCACTGAGACTGCAAATATGACTAGGCTTAGTGGCTTCACTTGTAATCCCAGTGCATGGGAGGCTGAAATCAGGAGGATTACTATGAGTCTGACCTGTGTAGTAAGACCCTGTAGACACTGTCCTAAATATGTAAAAAAAAAAAAAACAAAAAAAACAAAAAACATTTTTTTAAAAAGAAAAAAAGAATGAAACTTCAGTTCAGCCAAGCAGAAAGTTTGAGTTACACAACTAACCCAGACTTGCACAACAATGGATTTTCTTAAGGCAAAGATCCCCTAAGGCAACACCACAAAGGTAATTGGTCAAGGGTTGCCTTTGCAATTGCTTTCCACATTCGCATTTTGGTGCATCTGGTCCAGGCAGGGATGACATCGGTCCCTGGCTTTGGAACCTTAGGTCACCGTCCACAGCAACTGGTTTGGCAATGGGAGCAACTGAAGTCCAGCTGAAGGACCTAAAGTTTCCAGTAAATTTCTGCTGCAGACAGTGCACAAAGACAGAAGCTTTCACTCATGGGTGCTGGACAGCCACCTTACTGAAGTCTAAGAAAGGAGCCCACGAAGAAGGAATGGAACCAAGAGGGAGCTGGGCAGTTGCTTGTTAAGGCACAAGGTCCCACCAGGCCTGGAGCCATACCAGGTGATGGTGAACCTTTTAGAGCTTTCAGGGATAACAAAGAGCCAGCTGTATCTAGGCTGTTATAGAAGTGTTATGCTTCGGTTACAGCTCAAGTGGACCCCCCCCAAAGTTTCACACACTGGAGGTTGGTCCCCAGTGTGGTGATGAGAAAGGGGACCTTTAACAGGAGGGACATAATGGTAAGTCTTTAGGGCACTGACCTTGAAAGACATCAAGGTAGCTCCTGTGTGAGCCCTGTTAGTTATCAGAGAGGCTGTTAAGAGCACCCTGCCCCATGGCCACCCTGGACTTCCTGCTCACCTTGGGATGTCTCCTGTTTGCACATCCTCCTGACACTGTGATATCACCTGCCACAGGCCTCTCTTGGGAGCTAAGCTTGTGCTAATGTCCTTGAGCCCACAGGACTGTGAACTAAACAAACTCTTCTCCAATATCCAGTGCTGGCATTCTGTTACAGCAGAAAATGAACTAATGCAAGGAGTTAAGAAATGATTATTTTGGCTTGAGTGCATGCACATCAGGGTTCTGCCTCCTGCAGACTAGAGTCCTGACTTTTGCATTATTTTTACTGATTTATAACATTGGTGCTTGCAAATCAATCTCAGTGAAAACACTATCTTTTCCCCTAAGGTTAAAAGGATTTAAATATTACATATTTGGGCTGGAGGAGACTGGCAGATCATCTCTCTACCTATCTCATTGTTGTATGTTAGGGCCTGTTCACCCTTTCACTAAGCTCTGACTGGTCACTGACTTCAGGCCAGGAACATTCTGGGTACTCATCCCATGTGAAGGGAAGATTTGGTGCGTCATTGGGATGAGAAGCCCAGTCTCCTTCCACATAACCCCACTATACCACGGTGGTATAGTGCCTCAGTAGTGTAGCTCAAAGTGGTTAAACAATTTGCTCATGGTCACACAACCAGTAGAAGACAGAGCCAACCTCAGACCCACAAATTTACTCATGAAACCACAGCTAAGTCTCTCTCTCTCTCCCTCCACCCCTCTTTCTCCTTTTCTCCCTCTCTGTCCCTCCCTCTCTCTCTCCAACACTGGGTCTTGATTCCAGGACCTTCACACTGAGCCACATCCCCAACCCTATTATATTTTTATTTTGAAATAGGTTCTTGCTAAGTTGTCCAGGTTGGCTTGAACTTGTTACTCTTCCTGCCTCAGCCTCACAGGGTGCTGGGATTACAAGCATGTACCACTGTGCTTGGCAATATGTTCTTCTTAAAAGCCTTTGAGCATTTCAGGCCAACTAATTTGTACTGTTTTGGAGTGCCTAGCCAAGTGAACAGAAATTGGCTGGATGGCGTACTTTTCTGAAGGTGTGCTTGCTATAAGTCAACACATTAGCAGTACCTCTCATGTTGGAAGGGAATTGCTACAGCAGGGTTCTTGGGCTCTGAGAAACAGACTGGAATGGTAATGACTAACTGGCAGTGATGCTGGGATGACTGGCTGTCCTTCTTCCAGAAAATTCTCTCTGGTGGGAACATGGGGGAGAGAGAAGAACACCAGGCCAATGGCAGCAGAGCTGGCAGCTCCCAGCTCCGGGTTACATACCAGGCACAGGGGTCCATGGCTGCCTCCTGAACATGGCCCAGTGTGGATGTCTGGGAACATGAACTGGCAGGAGTGACACAGGTACTAACCCTGGGCAAGGGGCCCTTCAGGGAGGAGTAGCTATGGCCTGTGACAACAACAGGTGCTGGAGAGAAGGTAGGGCCATGGATAGTGAGACACAGGGGCTTTCATAGGATGCCGCATGGGAAGAGACTGGCCCTCCCTGGGGTTGGGGGAAGGCATCATCAGAGCCCTGCAAGGAAACCTGAGCTGGTCCTTGGAGCCCCGTGGCTGCTGTATGGGTCCAAGAAGGCCAGAGATACCCCCTGTACTCAGGCCAGTTGGTTTTGTGAGCATTCAGCACTCTCTCTGGGTGCCCCCACTTCTCAGGTCTAGTTCTGCCCTGACTCAGTATCTCCTCCAGCATCATGGGGTCAATGGCTGTGATCACCAGGGCAGGATGTGCAGGGATCCCTTTTCCTCTGTGAAATGTGAGGGATCCAGACAGCAGATCCTGAGAGAATGTTCAAGTCAGTGCTCATGGGTAGCAAAGGTATGCAGGGGAGGTGGTGGAAAGGGGGACACCTCTGGCCCAAAGCAGAGACTACAGAACAGGGACTCTAGCCTAGTTCACCATTACTAGGAAACACCCAGGGCTCCAATGTTCCTGACAGGTGTCCTCACTTATCCAACGGCAGAAACAGCCCAAGCATTCACCAGCACAAGAATGGGGCAACAAAAGTAGTCTATCCACTTAATAGAATATTAGTCAGGTAAGGAACGGAATGAAGTTCTGATACATGCTGTACTGGTTGTGCATTATGTCAATTTGAGAAATTTAGAAGTTTAATTAAGTGACTCAGCAGAGAGCCAGGATTCTTAGTTTGTAAACATCCTTATCCTGTGCAAGAGGAGGATATAGACTTTGTGTGAGTTCTACATCCCCAGCCCCAGGGTAGCTGGTTTATAATATAAGGAGGAGAGAGAGGCTGGCTAGAAGCTGCAGCTGCTGCCTTTCCCTTTGCTCTTTGCTGTTTTCTGCTCCCATGAACTGCTGCTCACTGCCATGTGCCACTCTGCCTGGGAGCCAGCCGCGCATAGACTAAAACCTCCACTGTAAGCTAAGCAAACCTTTCCTTTCTTAATTTTGGGTGTCAGGTATTTTGTCCCTGACAACAAAATAAAAAGTAATTGAGACACATGCCAACATGGGTAAACCTCAGAAATGTTATGCTAAGTATCAGGAACCAGGAGCAAAAGGACAAATACCACATGGTTTCATGAAATATCTAGCATAGGCAAATTTAAAGACAGAAAGTAAGTTAGAGGTTTCCAGGGGCTGGGAAGAAGTGGGGAGGGAAGGCAATGGTGAATGGGTCTGGAATCCCTGGGAAGATGAGAATGTTCTAGAGGTGAATGGTCGTGTTGGCTGCATAAACATTGTGAATGTGCTTAATGCCTCAAACTGTGACAACAAAGGTTAAGAAGACAACCTTTGTATTATGTGTATCTTACCACAATAACAAACATTCTAGACTCAGAGCTAGGATTTGGCACCATGTCACAACAGGACACTGCCTGGCCTGTCTCATTTTTCCCTTCTGTATCTCTTTTCTCTGGGCTTTGCTTTGCAGCCTTGGATCCCACCTGCCATCTCGGGGGTGCAGGCTGGCATAGTTCCCATGGGCCAGCTCAGGTACTACACGTCCCTGCTGGTTGGTTGTGTCCAGTTCTCCCATCCCTGATCCTTGGGGACAAGCTGCTTGGGGACTCTGGAGGAGTATAGTCTGCCAGAGTCACCCTTTACTGAGGTACTGGGGATGTCCCTCTCCCACCATATGATTCTTTTATCAATAAGCACCCCACCATCACTGGATCTCCAGCCCCCAGGACAAACTTGTGAGGAAAGAGAGGTAGGAATTGCATATGCTCCCTTCCTGCATCCTCACATATATGTAAATAGTGCCTGATTATTCCCTTTGTGTCATTAACTGCTTTCTAACAACGACCCTCTAAATTGCCAAAGGTCACCAGATGCAGTTCTATCATCTGGCCCAGAGGCCCATCCTCTTGCGGCTGATCAGCTTCTCTGCCAAGGATGGGGCTTTCTGTTCTGGGCCTGAAGTGTCACCTCTGGACCTGCTTAGGCCATCCTGGCAGCAGTCCCCAGATTATGCCACAGAAATTCTAAAGCTGTCAGCTAAAAGCTGAGCTCTTGAGTGCAGCAATCTTCCAATCAGTGGGGACAGCGTGGCCTTATTAAGTGAGGCCAGGAGACAGATGGATGAGCAAGTATATCTGGAGTCACAGTACCGAGTCTCACTGCAAGTTAGTTTCACCAATGGGATGTCCCTGAATCAAACCTAAGAGCCACATCTTATCAGGGTAGAAACAGAGAGCCACGTGGTTTCTGTAGACCTAGAAAATGTGATGCTACCACAAATGAGGCTGCCCCTGGTCACAGGGCTACTGAAGAAGCCCACAGAGTAATGGATGGGTGGATAATTATGTACAAACACCCACAACTCCAGATCCCAAGGTTCCCATTTCCCACAAGTTAGGACCCTTACCAAGTAGAGAACATCTCTGTGGAACTAAGTCATACTACAATAAATAGTGCCAGATTCTGGACAGACTCTTGAGGTCACAGAGGCAGGACATGGCTATAATGGAGCTGCGAGGAGAGCCCAGAACCCTGCTAAACTAGGCCCTTCCAACCATGACACATAAACCTTCACCCCACCCATGATATGTGTAGGGAGGGAGAGAAGGCCTTCAAGTCCAAGCCATTAAACTCCACTCCTTGTGGCCACAGGAACAGGGATGTATAGAGCTTACCAGCCTCGCCGACAAAGACTTCAACAGGTGCGCTAGCAGGACTCTCGCCAATGATGTTGTAGGCGGTCATGATCACTTCATAGCGCCTGTACTTCTTCAGATCTATGAGGGTAAAGGAGACTAGTCAGCCTGTGGTGGGACCACCTTAGAAACCTCCCTCCATGGCTCATACTGGAGGAATTAGCACCCCCAGGGGAGGCATGGAATAGTTAAAATTGCTTTCCACAGTGGACTGTGACATATCTCTGGCCCTATTACAGGTCACATTCCTCCTCTTCCTCCTGGCTGTCAATCAAGCACCTATAGAACAGGATCTGTCTACCCCACACTCCATGAAAGGCAGCACTACAGCCTTCCTAGAGTGGGCTCTGTTGTAGCCAGCCCTGGCCTGGATTTCTCCAGAGAACTACCAACAGGTACAGGAAGTCTGGGTTAAAAAAAAAAATCTATAAAGATCTAAGTAGACCTGAGGCCCTTGAGTTTTTCATGACTGTGTGCTAGGAAGAAAAGGGTATGTGTGGGAAGCCATGTTTGTAGTGACACAGAAGGTGGTTGAGTGCTAGTCTTCCACTGAGTGACGGGAAGAGTGGAGCTGACCTTGAAGCCAAAATGTCCTAGAAACTGTCCCATGGAGATACTGCTGTGGGGCTGGTGTTGCTTTGCAGTCCCTGCATGTGCCATCTCTGGGGTGAGTGCTGGACTCACACCAAGCTCCTCGTTGTGCCTCCCTTGTGAATCAGACCACAGAGGTCCTCCTGACCAGCCTCAGAGGAATGAGCATGGTTCTACCCACGTAATGAGTCAGGATCCCATACTCCATGAATGTTAAGCAAACGCTCTATTACCGAGTAACATTCCCAGCCCCCACATTTGAAGCTTGAGATCCATCCTCAGGCAAAAACCAAAGGAAAAGCTTCAGAGTTTAAGGTCAGAGGAAGGATGGCCAGACAAAATGTAGCATGCAGTCCATGGAATGTTATTCAGCCTTCAGAAGGAAGGACATGCTGACCCCTGCTATCAACAGGTGGTGAACCACGAGGACCTGACTCTCAGGGAGATAAGCCAGGCCCAAGGGGCCGGAGAAAGCACCTGACTGGATGAGGTCCCCAGAGTTGTTGGATTTACAGAGACAGGAAAGCAGCACGGTGGGAGCTGGGAATAGGGAGTTTGTGTTTAATGAGGACAGTTTCAGTTTGGGAAGATGGAAAAGTTCTGGAGGTGGACAGTGATAAGTGGATCACTGTCACCCACTAAAAATTGTTAAGACAACAAATTGTGCGCTAGGTCCATTTTGTCAAAATTAAAAGACAAATAAGAAAAAAAAAGAAAAGAAAAGAAAGAAAGGGCCAAGGGAGTCAGAAGATCCTGTCCAACCCGACTCTCCTTTCCAGCCTAGCCTATGAGACCAGATGCCCGTATTGCAACTCTCCCAGCTTTCATTTCTAGAAGTTTCCTTTCCCATCCCCTGATCATTTCAGCATATTGAGAAGTAGCATGGGAGGGGCATGCTCTAGAAATTAGAGCCATTAATCTAGCCTGGTTTCCCCCGTCCACTGAGAGCTTAATTGGCAAGGCCTGGTCACAGTGGCCTCCGGCTGGAGACGTGCACACTTACGTGTTAATTCATACGTTGTTAACCTGGAACTGCTGTTTACAGTCTTGAAGCTGCTTTGGGCTATCAGGGGTAAGCAAAGCATAAAAGCAGTTAGCACAAAGGGACACAATTACTGCAGCAGACAGAAGGGGAGGTGGCTGGCTCCCACACATGCCCCTAGAGGCACCCACAGTGCTGCCCATACCCTTTCCATCAGCCCCTGGGCTACCAAAGCTCAAGACACCAGTCCAAGCCAGACGGAGGCAGGCCACCCTCTGATGGGACCAAACTTGTGAATGGTGTCTGCCCTGCCATCCTGTCTGGCTATGCCAGGGAAGGCTCCGGCATGATTTCTCCTGGGCACTGCCAGAAAGCAGGGCTATCAGCTTGTTGACACTCAGCTGTGGGGGCCTGCCCTGAGATCACCCAAATTAAGCACCTGTACATGACCTGGTGTATGTGCCCAGCCCCACTACAGTCTGGGCCTTTTGTGCAAGCCCAGGGAGATGCTAATGGTGGGGTCATTAGCAAGGGACATCTTCTGGGTGAGGCAAAGGTAAAAAACAGCCACTCTCTTTCCTCAGGACCAGTAGCACTGCTCCTGTACCCATGAGGGTTGCTTCTGTGGGTACAAAGCTCTGTGGCATCTGGTAGAGAGACCCAGTGCTGGAAAGCAGCCTCCTGCTAGAGGGGTGGAGACATGGAAGGCGCTGCCCAGGGGCACATTTCTAGACCTATGGCCTGTGGCCTTGTCAAGGACAGGTGGGTTTTCTGTGACACCATGGTGGGGGGCTAGGAGATAAAAGCCTCCACTCCCTTCTGAGAGAAGAGATGTGGGATGAGGGCTCCTGCTATTCCTGAGGCTGCCTGAGTGACAGCTGGACCAAAGGCAGAGCAGGCCAGGCCTAGGGCAGGCCAGGACTGGGAGATGCCAGGATACAGCTTGAGGCCACATGTTGTGAAAATAGCCGAGCCTGTCTTTCCCTTGAGGGTGCTGGTCCAGCCTCTGTCTCAGGCCTATGCTATCAGCACATGCCATAGCCGTGCTTCCCTAGGGCCTGATGCTTGTCCTTCCTTTGTTCATGGCATTCAAGGCCCCTTTGCTCTCTAGCTGTGTCCTAACAGCCCCACCTGTGCTTTACTTGCTACCACTACAAACCATGTGATCCAGGTCCCCAGCTTGGGTCTGTGCCCCTCCAGGCTCCCATGGTGCAAGGTCTCCTGCCCAGTGTGGGGTGGTCCCAGGCAGGGGTAAATGGCTCACCTGTGAGCTCGGCTCTCAGTGCAGAAGGGCTTTTGAGTGTCTTGGCCTCAGGACTGACGCCTGCTTCAGACTCCAGCTCCCGGTAGTAGATCCGGTATCCCTGCAGAAGCCCATTCAGGCTCTCATCCCTTGGAGGCTGCAAAGATATCATATGTTCAGCCATGCCAAGGGTCACATCAGGGGCTTGGTGGCTTCTGCCTCTGTTTAACCAGTCAACTGTGTGGTGGAGTCACTAGGTTAAGTCTGCAGTTTCCAATTGTTAAGGCAAGGAAAGAAAGGTGTGAAATTTGCGAGGTGCCCTTGCTCAGACCTGGGTTATCTTAGTATGTGTGGGATGGACACAGGCATTTTCCTTCATATCTAGCTGGAACACTTGAAGGAGCCCCAGGGGTGAGGCATAGCCCCAAGGCAAGGAGGCTGCCGAAATGGTGTAACCCCAGAACATGAGGGCAATTGAAATGACCCAAGGCCCTGACTGGCCCCACCCTATCTGCTCATTCCTGCCACTCATGCTGTGGCAGCCATATTGGGCCCCTCACTGACCCCTCCACATGCCAGGATACTGTACTACACAACCAGACTGGGGCTGGATCCCTTATGGTCTCCTCATCTGCTAGCACAAGAAGGGCAGTGACAGGGCAGGGCACATTCACACAGGTAAGGCAAAGGGCATGGGCTTAGATATTGTCGGGACACA
The DNA here is from genome assembly GCF_000260255.1 of Octodon degus. Classification (NCBI taxonomy): domain Eukaryota; kingdom Metazoa; phylum Chordata; class Mammalia; order Rodentia; family Octodontidae; genus Octodon; species Octodon degus. The sequence continues at coordinate 14,172,924 of NW_004524607.1, forward strand.
GGTGTGTGGGACCAAAGACCTCATCCAATCCAAGTAGCTGTTTGCCATGCAAGACCCAGCCAAGGCTGTCTTCTTCCTGCAGTCAATGTCTGTTAACAAGGTAGAGGGGGATATTTAGTGCTGCTGAGAGATCTGTCAGTAGAGGAAGAGCCCTTCCTTCCATACAGGCTTCTCCTGATGCCCTAGTGGCTACAGCCATGCTGGGTGTTGGGGCTCTGACAGTCTGGCCTCTCCTCCTGGAAGGCTCAGATGATGAATGAAGGCTGATAAGCTTCTAAGCTGAGACCAGGAAGGTGAATGCAAAAACGTCAGGAAACCCTGTTCAAGGATAGCAGGAATGCAGAGTTCCCCATGTCTCTTGCAGAGTAGCCAAGTGCATGAGGTTACCAGCCCCTCAGGACATGGTCCCGGGACATGAGCAAAGTCGACAGCCATAGACCCTCATTGCTGTGGGTTACATGGTGTTCAAGTGTAACTGCCTGGAAGCAACCCTGTTAGGAAATAGGGTCTTTTGCAGACAGAATTAGTAGTTGAGGTCACACTGCTCCAATGACTAGTGGCCTAATAGGAGGGAAATCTGGACAGATGATACAGGAGAATGTCATGTGGAGATTGAAACAGAACAGCAAGGCAAGGAATCCCTGGGATACTGTCAATCATAGGACATCCCTGCCACCCATGCTCAGGCAGCCTTCCTGGAAGAGGCTGGGAAGTGGCCCTTCTTCAATAGTGTGGACCTGTGACACCTTGATTTTGGACTTCTGGCCCCCCAGAACTGTGAGAATGAAATTTCATTGTTTAGAGCCCCCAGCTTGTACTTGTTTTGACAGAAGCCCTGGAAAACAAAACACCCTTGCTGTAAGAACATTCTCTCTAATCCTTGCTCTTCAATCAGTCAGGGGCCAGTAGGATCTGGGTTCTCAGATAAACGTTTCCTTTGAACTCTTGATACTCATGATCTAAAATAGATTTGGAGCAGGCAGCCTCCTTTGTTCTCTAACCCTTCTACTGAATGGCTCAGAAAGCCAGGAATACATGTTGCTCTTTTTGTTGTTTTGCTTTTGCTGTGCTAGGGATTAAATCAGGACCTTCACACAGCGTTATATTCCCAGGCCCTTTTTATTTATTTTTAAAATTTGAGATAGGGTCTAGTAAGTCACAGCCTGTCACCTTCCTGCCTCAGCCTCTGAAAGTGACACGACGTAACACTGTTAGCCACAACAATCATACTTGACCAAGGAGCACAGTGTGCACCTGTCACACTCACAATGTCTTTAGACATGGGAGTTGCTAACACACAGAGTCCTCTGCCTCCAGGCCTGCCACACAGAAGGGCCAGCCACTCTCTGCCACTCTCCACATGCCCCCAACCCAGGAATAGCACCACAGCACATAACCACCAGCTGGAGGCAGAAAAGTGCAAATGGACATCTAGGTCTTGCTGGCCCACATCACAGGGGCCCTCTTGGCCACGCAGTAGAGCTGAGTGTGGGTCTCAGCCCAAGGGAGTTGTCATGTGAGAGGCCACATCTGGCTGAAAGGCCTTCGTGTCTGGGTTAGCATTTTCTATATGTCCACTGGACAGAATCTTATAATGTGTGCCAGCTCCTCTGACCTCTGGCCTCTGTCACATTTAGGCTGGGAAGGAGACAGCACTGGATGCTGTGGGTAGTTTCCCTTACCTCGCTGAAAGCAGCAGCCGGTCTTGTGGGTGGTTCTCCATCTTTTTGTCTTTTGTCTCCTGAAGACCTCACTGGTTTTCTTTTGGGACTATAAAAGGCTTATGGAGACTTTATAGCAGGGACCATGTCTTGGCGCAGGTCCCGTGTTTAACTTGAGGTTTGTTCTGGGCACAGTCTTTTGTGTTGGCTCAGAATAAATCACTCTCTTATCTCAGAATCACTCATTGTTAGTTTTTACAAAGTTGGAATGGAGATGTGTGAGAAAAATAAGCATTTCCCATGCTGTCTCAATTTTCCCCCGGCCCCAGTGGAGGCCTCAGGGAAAGCTGGCCTTGCCTGTTTTTCCAACAGTGGCCCAGGGATTGATGTGGCCCATGGCCTGTGGCGAAATACAGAAGGGCTGAGGGGGGCCGCAAGGGAAGGCTTCCGCACTGCTGTAGCATAGGTGCAGAGCCGGTGTCATGAGCTAATGCATGAAGCCACTGGGTTGCATCTGGGGGAGTCAGCTGTCACTTGGCTCCTGCTTAGCTCTATGTAGTCTCCTGTGCCCTGATGGCCTGAGTGCCATGGCAAGGGGCGAGCACAGACTGTGGAGCTTCCTGGAGCAGTGTTTACTGCCAAGGCACATCTGAGGCTAATTTACAGAGGGCTGGTTTTGAGTAGCCCTCGAAGGAGGAGGTGGCTACGGTGGTGTGGATCCTTTAGGAGGATGTAAAGGCAGGGTGAGCTTCCCATGGTTGGGGCAGGTTTGGGAGGAGCAGCCAGGATAAGGGTGCAACTCCCTGGCTAGTGTTGTTCTCCATGGTGGACTCCCAGGATGATCTGAAGCTCAACTCAGGACCCTGACCAGAATGGAACTTCTGAGTACTGAAGAGTCATTCTGGGCCTGGATGGTCCCCTGGGCCACTGCTATCGCATCCCGTAGAAATGCTTGGAGAAGGAGCCCTCTGCTAAATGACAGACAGCAGATTTCCTCCCAAGAGCTCCTGGAATTTGACCTTGACGAGAGAGGGAGATACATCCCTGTTCCACTGCTTTGACCCACACGGGTGTGTGCCTGGAGCCTGGTCTTGCAGTCCTGCCCAGAGGCCCTGGAACTGTCTTCACCCGCACTGGTAGGAGGTGGGAATGGCAGGGCTCTGGCAGGGAAGATGAGAAGGCTTGTGCCTCGGCTTCTGGAATCTGGGCTGACTGGAATCAGCAAGAAGGGAGAGGCGAGTGGGCAGATGAAACACTTGCAGCTGGGTCTCTTTAAGTGCCAGCCTGGCAATCTCACCCGAGGATCACCTTCAAAGCCTCCCTCACAGTTCTGGATTATTCCTGTAGCAGCTCAGGCCCCAGCGGGAGGATTGCCAGTGCTCTGTTACTGCTCCTGCAGCACTCAGAGATGCGGTCACAGCCAGGGCAGTTTACCATGGGGCAGGAGGGAGGCCTGGATTGTGATGTGATTCACCACAAATATCAAGTAAACAGGAAGCAGGGAGGTTGGGAAAAGAAAAGCATCCTCACTGGGGACTGAGGATAGTTCCGGACCCAGCAGCAGAGACAATGTTCTCAAGCCCTGAGGTGCACATCCTCGGACTGAGGGCTCCCGGCAGGCTACCTTGAGGCTTTGGAGAAGAGGCCAATCTCTCCACCCGAAGGCACAAAGACACCAGGCTGAGGTCATATTTGCCAACAGGTTGACCCACACGTCTCAAGCACTGCAAGGGTCTCAATGCATTCCCCATGCCAGCAGAAGTCTTCCAAGGGGGAGGCACAGCCCTGCTGTGGCTTGGAGGACTGTCCTTAAAGGCCTGTGTGCTGGAGGGCTGGTCCTCAGGGCGGTGCTACTCAGAGGTGCTGAAACCTTTGGGACATGGGCTGCCCCAGGTTGTTGGTAAAACTCTGAAGGGGACTCTGGGGTCCTGGCTGCTCTTTGTTTCTTTTTCTTTCTAGTCACAGATGGGCAGCATCTCCTCCATGTGCTCCCATTGCCATCTGGAACCCTCACCAGAAGCCCAAAGCAGTGAATATATCCAATCATGGACTGGAAGCTCCAGAACTGGTAGCTGAATAGACCTTTTTTCTTTTAAGTCAATTGTCTTGGGTGTCTTGTTACAGTGGCACAAAGCTGCCTGACTGAGGCCCAGAGCACCGCTTCATTAGGGACCTCCATTGTCCCAGGCCCATCTTCCTGGCTGAGCTTCACTCACTGAGCATGGTTACTCTGCAGACAGTGGGCAGCAAGCTTGGGATTCTGAATGGTGGGTAACCTAGCTTTCCATCTGTGGAGTAAGGGATCATCCTGTATATCTCTGGAGGGCCCCAGCAGTCATGGGAGGGCAGTTTCCTGGGACACACACAGGCTCAGGAAGTGCTGGGTAAATTTGTCGCTGGATTTGAACTCTGGTTTTGTGGCCTCCACGATTACTTGAATCCCCAGGCTCATACTGCACCCATAACAGGGGACAGTCAAACTGATGGTCTTCAGACATTACATGAATCTACACAAAAGTCCCTTTGCACGTAGACTGATTTCTTCCAGCCCTCAGCTGAAGTTTCTGAATTGCCATGTGCCAAGGGTCAAGGCTCTGTCTACCTCCTGTGTGTCTCTCAGCACTGGGAACTGATGGACTTGGATAAAGTAGGTATTCAGTCAACTCTGTAGATTATGACAACTTTGTCCATGTTGTGTTTCAGTCTGACTGGCCATGTGTGTGAGTGGGCTTTTTCCTTTCAAAAGCTTTGTGTGAAAGTGCAGGTGTCTACCAGAAGTATGCCTGGGTGTTACCACAAAACACAGCAGGGAGACCATGGTGCACCGGGGAGACCAGGATGGACAGCAGGATGAGTGGAGGGAAGGATTAAGGCTGGGAGGGAGCAGGACTCCCACCTTGAGCTCCCTCCTGCCTGACAGCAGGGACAGGCTGAGCCACACAGCTTGGGTGGGAGGAAGTGGGGGGGGGCAGGCCCTGGCTAGGCCTATCCTGTAGGCGAGGACTTGGATTGATAGAGAGTAAGAGGCAGAGCTGGACCAAGTTGAAATCAAACTGGATTGCCACAGTCCCTGGCCATGACTTCCTCTTCCTGGAGAGGGGAACAGGGATTCTCCCCAGGATTAAGTCCCAGTGGTTACAGGAACCCAAGAGGTCCTTGGTGCCTTTCCATGAAATGCAGTATCAAATTCCTGGCAACTTCCTGTCTCTGAGCCTTTGCCTCAACTGTGCCTTTTTCCTTTGTACCTGGGAGGCCATCTGTCCTTTGTAGTGCATTTAGTTGTCCCTCTGACCACAATTAGGGGCTCCCTGCTGTTTTTCCACTGATGCCAACTGAGCTATTATAGTTCTTTGCCTGTCTCTTCTACCCCTGAACCCCACAGTCCTGCTTGAGAGCTGGCCTTCTGCACATTATGGTGCAAATGAAGAAAAGAATAAATTCCAGGATCTGTTGGGAGAAAGCCCTGAGGCACTGCTCCCTGCCTAGTAGCTGTCCCACTCCCTGGGAAGGTGCCTGTGACAGCATTGAGTCTACCTTCCTCTGGCAGCTCCAAGGAGGAGGTGATCTACTGCTTGGGGTTTTTTCCTCGTGAGAAAAGTGTCCAAATCCACTTGGAGGACTCTGAGCTGCCTGAGGGGACATGCTTTTGAATGGCAGACAGCATGGCCCCTGGGGGGCTTAGGAAAACGCGCGTCAATGTTGTGATCGACTCTGAGACCTCCTTGCCTGTTCGGAGGGATACTCAGCATGAGCACAACGCCCCTCCTGTCTGGGACACACGTTTAGATCCTGGGATTTCAAACAGAACAGGACCCCATGGAGGCACAGATTGATTATCCCACTAAGAAGAATCAGACTTGACAGGCTGCGATGGAGGAGGCATTTAAGTGGGGCTGAGCCTTGAAATTACAGCGAGTGTTTGCATTTTTCAACAAATTACTGAAGAAACAAAGGTTTACAGGTGAAACATTTCATTGGGAATGCAAATCTATATTTAAACCTACTTTCTTTTGCTTTGTTCTGTTGGCTCTGATTTAGCAAATTACTCATAATTTCAATTGTACCTCAACTGCCTGGCAGTTGACAGGCATTTGTTCCTACAATACAGCGTATTGACCACCTCCTGCTCTGGGCTTTTTGCAATTAGTTTGTTCCAGTGGGCTTGAAGGGGACAGCTGATGGACACATGTGCCAAGTTCCTCTGGCACAGCTCTTGGACCTTCCAGCAGCAATGGAGGGGCTTGATGCGCACCGTTGGAGGCAGGCCTCTGCAGCTGACTGCGGTATACTGTCACCGATCTGGAGAGGTTGACCTGTTGTGGCCTGAGTGTTGGCAGCCTTTAGAGAAAGGAGCTTATCTTGTGATTGGCAGACCAACAGCCACATCTAAAAAGAAAATGCTAATTTCTGAGTGGAACTTAACACAGTACAAAAGGCCAATCTTCTTTCAGCTGATTATATTCATGGAGAGTGGGAGACACAAGTGCTTGGGACCTTGAATTTACATTTTGAGTGTTTCCTACCTCTTGGCACAGGAATTGGGGCCCAGTAGGGACTGTGAGTACGATGGACCTGGAATACCAGAGACCCTGGCCTTTAAGATCTTCTGTTTCCACAACAGGGACCTAGAGACAGAGGGGCCTCTTGTGGTTACAGTGGCCTTGCAGAGATGGAGGCCAGGTTCTTTGTCACTTTGCCAGGGGCTTCCAGGCAGATAGGGGTAGATGGGAGCCCAGCTTGAGCCTTCCTGTTCCCACCTAATTCCCTATACCACAGTAAAACTAGAAGAGGCTAAATTCATGGCAGCAAATTTCCAAATTCACCAGGAGACCTTTGGAAATGTCTTTTTTTTTGTTGCTCAGAAACATTTTTGTGCTCTCTAGAGAAGCCATTAGGTCACAGAAAAGAGGTGAAGAGGGGTCACAGGACTCCATCGATGTGCAGAGGAGATGATACACTTTTGGCAGAAGCTTGGCTTATTGAAGTCAAACAAGCGGCAATAACAAGTTTCACTGAGTTGATCCCTACACAATGGCCACCTCTATCCCTTGGCTCTGGTGTCATCTGCTAGGATTCAGTCTAGTACTGACACCACCAAATGACAAACTTGCCAGGGAAACAGGACTTCTAGGAGTCAGCAGTCACAAGCAGGATAACTTGGATACCTCTGTTGGGAAGTTCCTCCAGCCCTTCTGGCTCGGTTCCTCCACTTCAGCTGCAGTCCTAGCATTGAGATGCCCCAGGAAGGCTACTGAGGCAGCAGGCCCCTTTTCTGGGCTTGAGAAACACTTCCTTGGGATGGGTTCCTTGGAGCCCTTGTGCCCCTGTCATATTTATCACTCCTTCTGCCCCTTACTGAGCCATGTGGTTACAACATGGCCCTTGCTGGGTATGTAGCTCAGCAGCACAGCACCTGCCTGGCAAGTGTAAGACCCTGAGTTTGATTTTTTTTTTTTTTAATGTATTTAGTACAGGGTTTACGGGGTCTCACTACACAGATCAGACTTTTAGTGATCTTTTCTGTTTTTCAGCTTGGGTGCTGGGATTATAGGCACGCGCCACCATGCCCAGTCTCAATCACCAGCTCAGGGCACCCTGGCGGAGCTGAGTTTTATTTTTTTGGTACAACAACAACAAAAAAGTACAAAGCACAACACAGCTGTCTCTGCTGTCCACGGCAGCATCTAGACCATAGTTCTGGCTTGGCTTTCAGTGTCACTGAGTTCAGCTTCATCTCCTGACCTCCACAGCATTATCCTCTTTCCTGCCGAGTCTGGAGTCAAGAGGCCACTGTCTCCCATGGTGCTGACAACCTCAGGAAGAGGCTCACTCATGACCACACAAACTACTGCTTGGGTCACAGCAGCTACACGTAGGTTCCCCTCACATACCATGCCCCAGCGTGACAGCCTCCATCCTGGTGTCAGGGACAGCTCAGGGGGCTGCTGGGTTAGCCCTGGGGAGCTAACCAGCATCTGGCATCGCTGCTCCCAGGCTCTGGGCCCAGTCCTTATCTGCAGATTCCAGCCCTCATTCCCAAGATGGGCTTTTCCTGGGATCTGCCTCTCTGTTATCTGTATCCTCCTCTGTATCTGTTTACTAACTCTGCAGCTAGTAAATATGACAAAGAGCTGGGAATAGGTACAAAGAGGGCAGCATGTCCTTTCAGTGCTGTGCTAAAGCACTGGGCCACAGACCCGTTGAGGTTGGTGCTACCAGAGAAACATGACTTGTCTGCTTCAGTGTTTACTGGAGATTAAAGAGCCAGACTTTGCAAAAATACACATGATCCTGTAGCCATTCTATGTAATAGTGAGTGATATTTCTAGGTAAATAGGTAGCTGTGGGTGAACTGACTGCTCTTGAGGACATTGGGAATGGCTGACTGAGTCCTAAGACCATATCCACCCACCTGCCCTGAGGAGTCTAGCATAGGTTCATTCTGTCCTTGCACTATAGTCATGGTTGTAGGATTTAGGAAATAACCATGATACCAGTTTCCCTTTCACTATCAGCTAAGCAGACTATATCTCTGTTCCACTCACATATTTGGTATAGGTATGGCTTGTGTCCAAATCCAGCCAACCTGGATGAAAGAGTGTACCAGAGATTAAGAGTGTGCCAGATGAACCACCAGGGTCCCCAGCTCTTACCTGCCACTGGATCAGCACGGAGGAAGTGGTATGTGGTGTAGCGGAGACAGACCCTGGAGGTTCTCCTGGAACTGAAGCCCAGAAACAGGGTTAGAATAGCCCAGGGGCTACCCCAAGGGTGCGAGGGGTGACCACTCCTGCCCCTCCTCGCCATGGGCAGCCTTTTTGCCTTTTGGAAGAGTTCATGAAGGCAGCCAGTCCCAAAAAGTGTGGTCACAGGCTCTGCCCTCAACTTTGCTTTTCACTGAGACTTTAATTGAGTCTGGCCTCTCCCTGGTAGACCATCTAGGGGCTGTTCACTCCAGTGGTAGTCACCTGGGAGTTCCCTATAGTTCCAGAACTTTGGGAAGTAGTGGACATAAATCATTTTTTGAAGTCTTAGGTCAGAGCTGATTCTCCTGAGCAGGATTAGATGATCATGTCAGGTAGAATTGAATTCTAATGGGGCTGTCGGGAAAGGGAGATAATTTTGGTGAGACTGCCCAAGGCCAGGGGCCATGGGAGGGGCCATGGGTCATGGTCCAGAACCCAGGTAGCTCTGCTCTGGCCTCTGGCAGGACAAGGTTGGTTTGACCTCTGCTCAAGGCTGAGCCCTGCCCTCTGGTCAAAGCTAAATCCTTTGCATCCAATACATCAGGAAGCCTTGTTTGACCCTTCCTACATCCCCCTCAAATCAATCCAGCCCTCTCTTGGGGACTGAATTGATTTCCCTATGTTTGCCTGGCTGTGAGGTCCTAGAAGAGGCCTGATATTCTATATGTCTAATAAATACCCCAAGCTTAGACTGAGAATGTCCCACACTCCCATGGGAGTGCCTGTCCAAAATGCCTGGGTTACTGTCCTGCGATTTTCCTCTAGACCTGTGACCTCCTTTTCTTCCCATCTCCATCCTTAACTCCTCCTTCCATGGCTCATTTGAGCCTCCTGCGGTCTGGCCTCAGGTAAGCCTTGGCCCAGCTTTCCAGAGAGCCCTTTCTCAGCTACAGGGCAGGGAAATAAAAACCTCCCTAGTAAGAAACTGTTTATCAGTAAACCATCCCCAGGCTCAAAGGACCCTCCCCACCTAGTGTGGGTCATGCAGCCTGTCAATCTGCTGGCAGCGGGAGACAGTGCAGCACAAACACAATGCAAATCCTATGCAAAGGGGAACTGTGTCTCAGAAAAGGAAGATGATGAGATAGGTGCATCAAAAGCACTGATTTGAATATCAAAGGATTAAGAAAGGCCTCAAGAGTCCTTGAATAGATTTTCAGAAAGGCCCATTCACCCAGGTCACAGGGATGCTGCTTCCTGTGCTCACAGGGTTTGTCAGAGATAACACAACAATAAAACCTGCTTGCTGCATGCCTTTCTACTTTTGTTCTAAGCATTAGTACACAGTTGCGAATATTACGATTGTGTTCAGTGTGAAGTTCAAGGGAAGACATCTGCAGTCTGGGTTGGGACTGAAGTTGCAGTGCCAGGCTTCTCTTATGGGGAGTGCAAGGTTGTCCCACTATGGGTGCACTGATTGGAAGACAGGGGTTTGGATCGTGTGCAGCCTCCCCTTGAATGAAGTGGCTTCTCCCCCTTTTGGGTTCCCCAGCTGGCTGTGAGCTCTCTGAGGTTGACAGGGCTCTTGGAAGAGCTGAGCCAGTGAGGCCTGTCTGCCCCTCCCTGGGGTGTCTGTCCCCCCACCCCACACCCCACCTCTTGGCTTCCTCTGGGCTCTAACAAACTCCCAGGATTATAGGGCCAGCGAAATAGTTTGGACATTCATTAAAGCTGGAGTCACAAAGTCATTTGTCAAGGCAGGTCTGGTTTTGCCTAAGGACACAGCCAGCCAGGGTCTGGAAGCCCCTGGAGCCCCTGAGCCTGGAAAACTCCTCTTTCAGGGCACAGACCAGCAGATTCTGCCCAGTGGGAGAGCTGGGTCTATGGCAGTCTGAGTACAGCTAAGACGCTGAGCGTGGCTCCCTCCACTTCAGAGCTGGTCCCTCAGGTCCTGTGAGGCCCTGTGTGGCAGCAACTAAACTTAGAGGTTCTAAAACAAGCAGAACTGAAGATGTGAGGTCATAGGGTTGAGCCAGCTGGAAGCTCGTCTATTTGAAAATGGTTCCACTGGTGCGTTAAATGGAAAAGACAGTGCTGTGTGGTTGGCTTAGGGAATTGTTATAAAGCACTGTTGGGTGAACTAAGTGCTCAGACTGTGGGCTGGAGCTGCCTGCTGCAAAATATCCATCCTTTCTGTCCCACGGGTGGGCTACACAGCCCGATATGTCTGATGGAACCATCTCCCAGGCTTACTGCAGCCTGGCAGCATGGGGTCACAGGAAATTACAATGAATCTTCAGGCCCAGTGGCTCCAAAGTAGGACGGGGATGTAAAATTCACCTGGTACTTAGAGGGGCTCAGTCTTCCATCACTTACCTGTGCTATTCTCAAATGCAGCGCTTCACGAATGAGAAAAATGGGGGAAGCCTCTCAAACCCAGCTACCCACTGACATTTATTTTTAATGACCCTATCAGTTATTCAATTTCTGGGATGCTAATGGACGTAGGGGCTTTGGAAGACAATCAAAGAAAGTTCCATTCCATTTGGAAGCCCTTGATGCCTTGATTTACGATCACAGGGTGTGTGGGAATACTCCAAGCTGTCTGTTGCTAATGGGATTCTGCTGCTTGCCATCTCCCTGGTGACCCCTTCCTTCCTGGCTCAGGATGAAAGTGGGGTCCCTCACAAGAGCAAGTCCTGGGCTTCAGGGCTGCTTGCTCACCATCCTGTAGCGTTGTGACGGCCTCAGTCTCTGAGCTGAAGTTGCTGTCCCCAATGTCATTGGTGGCTTTCAAACGCAGCTTATAGGAGGTGAAGGGCCTCAGCCTAAAGAGGAAAGAAGACACATGACTTTGGGGGACCTGGCACCCTGCCTTGCCCTCATGTGAAGTATGGCCGTGGGACAGAGACTACTGGGGGGATGAAGGATGGGGGCTTTCTGGGTTTAATTTGGACTTGCTGCCCATTAAATGGATGGCATGTGCTCTTCCCTTTGCCTTTGCTCTCCCAGACAATCTTATCGCTCTCAAAACCCAGATGTATCATTAAGGTCCCAGATGCCCTCTCCATGGCATTCCCAAGAATAAGCCAGATGAGAAAATAATGCTGTTGGGGTCACCACAGAGGGACAGAAGACAGACACACTCCTGAACCCTCACCTTGTTACTCGTTAAAAGTACGATCTATGTTTTCTTCTGAGGTAGGAGCCTAACAGCTGTTTTGCCTAAAAAACAGTTCACTTCACTTGGCCTGTAGATGCCCAGGGGATAAAAAGCAGGAGAAAGCCTGGCGTCTCTGCCTTCATTTTGCATTTATTTCTTTTATCACCTTCAAACTTTGAATCAGATTGCTGCTTAGCTCTGCATGTAAGCAGGTTAATCATTTAAGGAAGGTCCTAGTCCCAAATGTACCTAACCTATCTCATCCCCCTTCAAGACTGAAAACACCAAGATAAGAGATTTGGAATCGGGACCTTGAGGTCCCAGTCATTGTCCTAGAAGCTGTTGTCCTTTTGGACTCCAGCAGAGCCTCACAGAGCTGAGCCTGCCTCCCCCACCAAGCAGGGACAATCACGTTTTGGGAACCAGATTGAGCTTCAAGTGACAACTTACCTTGCAGTGTAAGAACTGAGGTAATGGTTGACCTCACCCTAAGCTACTGAGCCACCCTATAAAAGCCGGTTCCTCCCCTTCGTTTTTTTCCCCATCCCCTCCCCATTGTTGATGGGCCACTCTGATCTTCTCCATCCACCCTGTGGTACCTGCTGAAGGAAGGAATAAACTGCAACCATGGAGCTGGGCTCTGCAGCACTGGATGTGTGAGTCTGTCACATAGCAGATATCCGAGAAAAGACTTGTGGTACATTTAGCAGTGTGCAGTGCCAGGTGTTACTATGGCTAAGGATTTGGGGACTGAGTCCACACTGCATGCTCCCCATGACACTCTTTCTCTGCTGTCCACGTGGGTCCAGAGCTTGATGGGCACATGGGTGTGCACAGTAACTATGTGTCAGGTGGCTGGACAAATTGGCCTGGCTCTGAGAAATGGGGCTGGTGCAAAGGAAAGCAGAAGGAGATGGGAGTCCTGCCAGCTCATTTCGTCTGCTGACACAAGGCAAACCCTCTCAGCAGGAAGCCATACACAGGCGAGCAGTCCCTCATGGACCAGGGGAGACGTGTGATGAAGGCGACGGTGGCCCCTGTCCCAGTCAGCAGCCTCCCTGGCTCTGCGTCGACTCAGTAGCATCCTGCACAAGCTCCTCCATCCTTTTCAATCCTCCCTTGGGCTATCTGAATTCCTGGCCCTGGCACCTCTAGCCTACCACACTGTCCCCTGCCATATGCTCTCCTATGACAGAGAAAGATTTCAGTGATGACTGGAGGAGCAAAGATACCAGAACACTCACCTTCACCCCTTCCCATTCCCCCCAATTCTGTTTTCATACTGGACAGCTCAAGCCTGTACTTTGGAGTTAGGCAAGCAGGGTTCAGATTCTGGCTCTGCTATTACTAACCTGGGCAAAGCATTTTTTAAATGGTACATCCTGGGGATTGAGCCCAAGACCTTTACACTGAGCTACATTCCCAGCCCTTTTAAATTTTTTATTTTGAGACAAGGCTTCATTAAGTTGCGAAGATGCCCAAGGTAGGCTCAAACTTGCAATCCTCCTGCCTCTGCCTTCAGAGTACTGGATTGTAGGTGTGCACCATCACACTTGGGTCATTTCATGTCTGTGACTATCACTTTATTCATCTATAAAACTAGAGAAAACAGCACCCCAGCACCCATACTTAAAAGGGCTGTTGTACAAATTGAATTATAGAGCCCAACCTCGAAGTCCATGGGTTCTTATCACACAGGATACAATTACTAAATGCTCCTTTTTTCCCTTTTTTTTTTTTTTTTTTTTGTACTGGGGATCAAACTCAGGACCTTGTGCTTGCCAGGCAGGTGCTTAAACCACTGAGCTATCTTCCCAGCCCTAAATGCTCCTTTCTCTCTCTGGTCTTCCTGCAGACTTTTGGGCCCCTGGCACTTCTGCTCCTTCCCAGGAAGTCACAATACAGGCTGCAGCACCCTCCCCCCACCTTGCCCTCCAAATTCCTCTCTTCCAACTTGGAAATTGGATGGATTTAATACAGTTTTGAGAAGACACCTGCTACATGACTCTTACCCCAAAACCCAGAGAATGAGGATGCTCACTACCCAAACTTGCTTCCAAACCCTTGTGCCCCAAGTTGGGAGCTGGGCATATTGAGAAGGCACATGTGTCCCTCCCTGCCTTGGCCTGCAGTCACACTCAGTGTGGTAGGGCATGAGTGTGAGCATGGGTTGGGCCCCAGCTGACAGTGTCCCTCCCAGTGCCACACAGGGCCTTGTCAGTGAAGGGGCACTGGGATGCTGGTATCATGCATTCCTTTTGGTGGTAGCGTATGAGTCCAAGGCATTTTAAAAAGCTGACCACTACCTCTTTTATTCATTTATCTTGAAGACACTGAAATGATTAAGAGTTCATCATTTGCATCACAAAGAACAAAGAATATGGCACCCGTGCATAATATTCTTAGTCAAATTCACTTGACTTTAAAACGCCTATGTTTTTAAAGGTTCCAAGGAAGAAAAACTATGGACTGTGATGGAGCAAGTGCTGGCAAGTTGGCTTTAGTGCCATGTTTCGTGTGATGCTCCCCTTCCAGCCTTTTGGCTGCAATCCTTCCACTGTACCTATTCCTGGCAGAGATCGGGGAGTGCAGCACCCACAGATGTAGAGCCATCCCAGGGCCCTGTGGACACTGCTCATCCCTGAGTCAAAGTGACCCCCTCTTCTTGGCTGCACTCCCCACGGGAGCTGCTCAGCCTTAACTCACATGCTCCCTCTGGCCTGGGCCCTTGGTGAGCAGCTACACTCACAGTCCCTGGATCTGGACAGCTATACACTCCATGCTTTCTAGCCACTTGCAGATGTCACCTGAGTGGTAAAGGTAACACAGCTGCCAGGATTATTAATCAGGAAGGGAGATTATACCGCTACAGGGTACAAAATATTGCTTCCTCGGGATTCTGCCTGTGACATGTTCCCTATTGACAGGCAGAGGAGGCATCTGCCCTAGTTCTGGCCCATTAGGAAATTGACAATGGTTTCCTTGCCACCAAATTAAACTGTTTGTCCTGAAACACAGACCTCTCTTTACAACACCAAGTCCCAAGTGCATGATTAGTCTCTATGATCTCAGAAGGCTCCAGACAAAGTGGCTGAATCTCTTTCCTTTCTTTCTGATGGTAACAAAAGAAGTGAAGTCATTTACTCAATGGGCACACTGCTAATTCAGATCAGCACTCAGTGCAGTCCAGCCTGGCTTATTAAGGAAGGTGGGCCCTGCCTGGCCATGGTCACCAGACCTCCGGGGCCAGCTGAAGAGAACCCTGGGGCTCCAGGTGGGTGGCGCTGGTAGCCAGGAGTGCTCTCCTTTGGAGGGCTGGAGACCATACCCAGGCTCCATAGCTATTCCTCAAAGGGTCAGCAGGATGCTGGCAGGAACACAGAGGCCAGTCTGACATGTTGGATGGTCTAACTTGTTGCTCTACTTGCTGGAGTCGTGATGAGGCCAGTCTGGAAGCCAGGTGTGGAAGGTACCGCTGTTCCTTCCTCCTGGCCCTGGCTTTCACAGTGAGGAGCCAAGGTTTGCCAGGAAGTAGTGATAGGCTTTTCAGAGGCCATGTGTCTGCTCAGGAAGACCCAGAACTGAGAGGTGCTGCTGAGCCGTGAATGCCCTGGCTTTATCCCGACACCATGGCTGCTTGTAACTCAGCTGTCAGAGATGCTTGGTGTCCTTCAAGGCTTGAAAACACAGGCCCAAGGAATGTCAGAGCCACAGAAGATTAGGGCACTATTTCATCCATTTAGAGAAACTGAGGCACAGAATATCATTTATGTACAATGTCTCTGCCTTGACTTCCTCCTCTGTAAAATGGGAATGCTACAGTTCTGGGCTGCATTTCCACAGGGTTATTATGGATGTCACAGAGCAACCTCTGGAAAGGTTTTGTAAGTGACAGAAGGTTTTAATACAGTGACTCCTTGCTCATGTTTTTCTCTACTTGGTTTCAGAAACTATCCGGTGAAAGTTCTAGCAATAAACAAATGAGTCATACATTCTAAACATTTATGCAGCATGCTATGTTGTTGTAATTGTTCTACTTTGCTATTAGTTAGTGCTTTCTGGTTTATAAATTAGACTTTCTCTCGGGCCTGTGGGTCTGGGAAAGCACAGCATGTAGAGGGCTTTGGACCATGTGAGGCTTCAGGCTTCTGGTAAGCATCCTGGAATGTCTGTCTGCACCCTGTATAACCATCAGGCAATATCAGTGACCATGATGATGACAATAATGACAGCAATGATGTTTTGACTAAAAGCCTTTAACCACCTGGAAGCCACCTGACTACGACAGAAAGACCTCTGAGGTGACCATGGAAGGGGACGCTGCTTCTCACTGGCACGTGCTGGTGAAGGCTCTGTTCCCAGAGCCCTGCCCACACCCTGTAGGGCGCCTCTTCTAAGCTGAATGCCTGGGTGGTCCCCAGTGGGACCAGAGACCAAGACCTTTGCTGGGACTGAAAAAGCCTGCTTCAGTTGGGCTGTTGGCTTATCCTCTTCCAGCTTGTACGCTCCATTCTGGAGGGGGCTGTGATAGGGCCCATGAGCCTGTGCATGCAGGACTGTCAGTGCTGTGCTCAGGCTGAATTGGTGGACACAGGAGTGTGTGTGTGTGTGACAGCTCTGGCCTTGTGGCCTGGGTTCTATCAGTC
The DNA here is from genome assembly GCF_000260255.1 of Octodon degus. Taxonomy (NCBI): domain Eukaryota; kingdom Metazoa; phylum Chordata; class Mammalia; order Rodentia; family Octodontidae; genus Octodon; species Octodon degus. The sequence goes on from NW_004524607.1 coordinate 14,189,080, forward strand.
ACTCAACCATGACCCATCTAAGTCAGCACATCTGTAGGGTAAGCTTTTCCTTTGCTGCTCTGGGAAAGAATATAAAAAGAAGGGCCCTTCCCCAGCCTTTCCCCAGTTCGCACACATCTCTACTCCACCCATATCTTGCACCAGCTCAAGAGGGTCTGCGACATCTAGCCCATAAGACCCGGCTCAGCCCCTCATCCACTCCTTGCCAATCCTGGGGTCTACATCTGGAAAACAGCTATGCAGTACATGCCTGCAAGGCCAGCTGGGAGGGACTGGGGTCCCTGGCATGGAGAGTGTTGCTAGGGATGGGGGTGGTTTTGTGGGTGCCTCTACGGCAACACTGACACTGTCTCTGGCTACTGTGTGGTAGAGCCTGATCCCTCAGTACCTCTCCACGGCGCAGGCTGTGGCTTCGTGGCTGATGGATGAGGAGTAGGTCTGCCACTCGCCCCCAGGCAGCTCTCGCACCTGCACAGTGAAGTACCGGATGGGGGAGGCTCCATCACTGCCTGGAACCCACTGGAGCTGCAGGCTGCGTGCAGTCACTTCTGCCTGGGGTACCTGGAGCTCTCTGGGGGGTGATGGTCGTTCTGCAACCAAAGAAAGCAGACAGGGAGGCATGAGAGGGAGACTGTTTTCCATGTGTCCAGCTGCCCCTGAGGTCATGGCTGCACAGAGGTCAGACCATGAAACGTGGCTGTCTCAGTTGAGAGAGGGGAGCTGCCTCCCAGCTGACTTTGGTTGTACTGGCTTGGACCTTTCTTGGAGACCCTACAGGTTCCTGCAGCAAAAGGGATACACACAAAGGCCCCTGCCTCACCTATCATGAGCTAGAGTCTGAATGACAGCTGCACCAGGAGCTCAGGGCTCTTCCCAGCACCTCTGCCTCCTCTATACTCCCTGACCCCGACTTTGCACACCATTAACACCAAACCCTACCTCCCGTGGGGCCAGCCCAACTTACAGCATGAGAGGCTTCTGCCTCTTCTGAGGGGGCACAGATCCAGCCCCTCTGCTACCTTGTGTGCAGCACTGGGGCTAGGCTACAGGTTGCAAGATGCACAGGACCAGCTCTGTTTTCAAGTGGGTATCACTGGCCTGTCACTGTGCCCTGCACCCCATTGATTTCAATAGAGAAACTCCACAGAGGGAGGAATAATTGTTTAATTGTTTATCATGAAGATTATTGATTCTGATTAAAATGTGTGGGGTGTAATAAAGCAGCAATTGATCGTGGGCCCTGCAGTGACAGGTCCATGAGAAGCACTTCGATCTACCCTAATCAGCAGTCTTTCCTTGGGTATGCGTGGTGCCGCCCGATTTCTCCTAGAACCTTTCCTTGCTCCAAAGCCTCCCTCTGGACACACTGCCAATCTGAGGTTCTCTCGGCTCCCTGCCTCTGAGTCACAGACAGAGGGTCCCTGGGCATGCTGGCAAATCTAACCTCCTGGAGAAGCAGGTGACCTGGAGAAGATGGGGTGCATGCGGGGGACAAGGTGGGGAGACCTGGACCCTGCCTTCAGAGTAGGCAGATGGGGGCTGGCTGTGTTGCTCCACCCACGATGGGATTCATGTGAGTATTTCCACTTGGAACTGACTTAGATAAAACCTTTCATTCCCCAGCAGGCCCCAGGGCTGCACAGGTGTCTCCAGCCCAGCAGTCACACAGCACCTTTGTGGGGGCTCATCCTAGAGAGCACTGGTTTCCCTTCCCGCAAACCCTAGAGCACCACTGTGAGATCTAGAGAAGGATACGGAGGTGGCCCTGTCCAACAAGGTGACACGATGTGGTGGAAGCTCAGTGTTGGTCTCCTTTTCTTCTAGATCTAAGGCCATAGTTGTTTTCAAGCGCTCTGCTTTCAACTCCTCACTCCCTAAAACTGTATTTCACATCTCATAATAAAAAAAGTCATTATGGAAGCCTGAGGCAGGAGGATCTCAAGTTTAGGCCCAGCCTACACAACTTAGTTAAGACTCTGTCTCAAAAAATAAAAGGGACTGTCAATGGAGCTCTGTGCAAAGAAGCCTGGGGTTCAATCCCAGTGCCACACACACACACACACACACACACACACACACACAGAAAAAAAAATTAAAATGGTCACAAATGTAGCAGTAACAGCAGTTCACATCTGGTGAGCACTTACATCATTCCAGCCTTGCTCCCAGGAAGCCCTGATGCCAACGTGGACAGCCACTCAGGTGTCTTGGGTACCATGATGACTGCTGTACACCAGGTTGCAGTTTGGGGCTATGACTCAGAGTACGTACAGACAGAGTTGCCCAAGGCCACATATCTCCAAGTGCTGTTTCCCAGGAGCCAATGGGCTCTGCATCCAGCCTCCTCTGCCCTGGCCCTGATGTCATCATAAAACAGTTTGGGCTGCTGGGAAGACTCTAGAGCAAGGCCTGAGGCTGTGGGCAGGAGCCCAAGAGACAGTAGCCATGGCAGACACTGGTGGGTGAAGCTGGCCTTGTGGTCATGGGGCCGGTCCAAATCTCAGCTTCTCAGTGCTAGGTACTGGCAAATAGATAAATCTGTTCAACTTTTGCTTCTGTGAGATTGCTGGGAACACCATGTACCTCACAGGGTGCAGTGAGGAGGGACTGAGACACAGAACCCCACACACTTGGTCCCTGTGTGTCATAGGAGGGCAGCTAATCAGAAGACATCTACACACCTGCTCCCTAGACACACAATTCAGAACAGCAGAGAGCAGGTGTGTAGATCTGGGAAGCTTATACTCATGTGACTGTGCAACCCTGGACCAGTAGCACAGCCTCCCTGAGCCATGCCTCTTATCTTTAAGCCTGGGTAATCTCTCCTGTCTGAGACAGGAAGAAGTGGCTAAAGCCTGTGTTATGTAGATACCACATGATTAAGGAGGCCAGTTCATTGCTTTGTTCAGTGAGTCCTTCCTGTGTCTCTGAAGGAAATCACAAGCTTCCCAGCCACTGTGTGGATCACAGAGAGCCCAGCGTGGCAGCTGGATGTCCCCTTGCCCCTGCCTGCCATCTGTGACATTAGATTTGGGCTAGAGCACTTACCCCTCTTCTCGGTGGTGATGACTGTGGCCTCCAGCGGCTCCCCCCAACCCTGCCTTGTCTTGGCAGACAGCCTGAAGACATACGCAGACTCCGGGGCCAGCTCGGTGGCTGTGAACTGTCGTACAGTGGCACCAACTTCCACGGTGGTGAATGTGTGGGGGCGGCTGCTGGCCAGGCGGTAGGCGATCTGGTACCCTGTGGGCGAGGTGGGGCGGCGAGAGACCGGGAGACTGCTCAGCCAGTCCCTGGGGATCAGGCTCGCTTGCCACCCCATAATGACTTCTGGATCAGAAACCCAAAGATTGCAGTAGGGTGGTGTATACTGACAGGGAAATCATACTCGGGGTGATGAACAGAGGGGCCTCTAAACACAATCCCCCAGGAACTGCTTTTGCTCTTCATCCTTCATGGAAACAAGATGTGAAAACATTTTCATCTTTTCTGAGGATGCCACCAGAGTCCAGCACTGGGGCACCTTAGCTATGGCTATTCTGTCCCCTTCTCCCCCCACCCACAGGGTGACGGTGCACTTCTCTTCCTCTGAGTAGAACAGGGCAGTGCCAGCCCTCAGCAGGTCAACTAACATTTGCCAACCACAATGCAGCCTATTGAGTGGAACAGCCACATGGGCCTGGCATCCTCCTGTTTCCCATTACCCATAATTCTGGGCTTTCTCCTCTTGGTATCCCCTCCCCACATATTCCTTTTAGTTCCAGGGAGTTTTCACTTTGAAGAACCTTCCCCTAGTGTTTTTTAATCAGCTGAGAGAGGGCTGGGTGTGCTCTGAGTGGCTCAAAGTTCCTTGACTATTAAAGGTTCATGGTTGATCAGACATTATTAATGATCAAACCCCTCCAACAAGGCAACCCCGAGGCCCGCCTGCCAGCATTTAAAGAGAGGCCTTGCCAGCTCTCAGACCCAGCCTGGGATGCTCGCACCAGGCTTGTCCTTCTTTGGGCTTGCAGACAGCGTGTGGTCCTGCTGCTGGGCTTCTATGCTGATTAAAACCAGAACGGACAGGATACTGTGGCATCAGAAAAATTAATGACAGCCCAACTCTTCAGTTTAAACAAGGGGGACCCAGAGGGGTAGGCCAGCAAGCAGAGCCTACCAGGCCTCGCCAGCAATGCCACCTCAGGCAGCCTTGCTCTGGGTGGCCACCTGCAGAGACCAAGTGCTGCCTGGCATGCTGACAGGCTGGCTCATGCCCCAGCTGGTCTCCTCCAGCCTATGTAGTATGAGGCACCTCTGCTCCCTGTGTTTCTTCTGTTCGCTTGCCCCTTGGCTCCAGAGTGACCAAGCTGCCTGGCATTCTCCCAGCTTCTATGCTACCATATCCCCAGCTGTGCAAAGAGCCTCACCCAGCTGCCCTACAGAGGCCAGGAGGATAACCACACAGATGTCACACTCAGAGAGTGCCCTGATGGCCAAGAGGTCACTGTCAGCATCAGTATTATCATCACACAGACTGGAGCATGGTATGGCCACCCTACCCAGTACAATGCCACTTGGATACCCAGATGTGTTACCATTTTGGCCATGGCTTAGCCTTATGGATGGGCTTGTCTACTCGCATGGGGACCCAGAGTCATAGGGATTTCCTGGAGGTGGCCCAGCTGACCTCAGACCTCTAGCAATCATACCAGGCTCTAAGCCTGGCCATGTTCACTCATGTAGAAGCCTAGAAATGACTGGCTAACCTTTCTCCAGAATCCCAGTGAGCAGTGCAGGAGGAGGTGCCAATGGGAACCCCAGGCCTCTCTTTCTAGAGAGAACAGCCCATGCCCATCTTTTAGGAAGGGGACAGTCCCTTGTGTCCTACAGCCCCTTTGATGAGCAGCTTTCTCAACAGGAACAGTGTTCCTTCTAGGGAGAAGGGACATGTATTCTAGAAGGTACACAGCTGGACTGGAATCCAGGCTTTGCTAATTCCCCGCTGTGTGCACAAATGACACCCCCTCTCCAACCCTCCATGGTGGTGGGGACAGCAGGACACACTTCACCAGTCCCACACCGGATGCAGCCATAGTGCTCAGCCTGTAGCAACCTTGGATCTGATGTGATTCCAACATGGGCATGCTAACTAGTGCTTCACTGGCCTGTAGCTGACAGGTGCCATTTTCCAACTGTCCCTACACCTCCTTGGTAAGCCCCAAGTAATGCTTTCATGAGCCTCCACAGAGTTTTATTTTGAGGCTTCTCCTTCCATACACAGAGGAGGTGCCAGTTCCACAAAAGCTTTAGGCAGCTTTAGGACAGGTCGGTGACCCTGCCAGGAGTCACACGTAGACATATGCAAGTTCCCATCCTGGTTCCTGAGGATCAAAACAAATGCTTGACTTCTGCCACTTGACTCTCTAATAGGAGCAAGCCCCCACCTTCACCAGGCATTAAAGGCAAGCGTCCCTAAGTGGTGATTTCTCAGGAAGCATACATTTTCCAACAATTTCCTGTTTCCTTGGAGGCCAGGAGAACTACCTAATTCGACTTCTACCTGACTCCAGTTCGATGCTTTTAACTGGGAGCAGCGGCTCTGGACATGAAATTAGTATTCAATCTCGGAAAGCTCGAGACTTAAACTGCCTTTAAAAAAGGCATTAAAGTGTTGTAGTAAAGTGTTTTATTATTAGTTTTGAATTGTACTACATTTATATGGCTCAAAATTAGTGCAAAGTAAATAGTGCAAGGCATGCCTCTTCACACTTGATCTCACACTCCCCGAGCCTGTCTCCTGAGCAAGCACCACTGCTGCTTTCCTGGGCACCTTCCCAGGGATAATCTGAGACTATAGAAGCAGAGTGCTTAGGAAGACATTTTTCTATTCTTTCTTCCCTGTTTTCCTTTGAGATAGGATCTCACTGTATAATTCAGCTTAGCCTTAAATTTGTAATCCTCCTGCCTCAGTCTCCTGAGTACTTGTCAGAGGTAGGCACCACTGCACCTGGCGACATCCTCCTTTCTCTATGCATTCTGCAGTGCAGCAGGCACTCATTCCTGCACGTTGCTTTTGCCCCTAACATCTCTGGCTGCCAGGTGCTTGGCTGGTTGTGAGTTTTCCCTTCTGATCTTTTGGAGGGCTCATCCCCTGTCCTGGGTTCTTCTAGCTCTTTATTCCCTCTCATAGCATCCCATAGTTCTTTGTTGTGAACGGCAGTGAAATCAGCATCATCTCCTTCTTCGAACCTGTCTCCTATCCCTTCTGTCACCTAATTTTGGTTCACTATTTTTCTTTACCTTTGTATATTTAAATACACCTACCTCTGTTATCTGTCTTTAACTCTGAATTATGTGTTCTGAGACTCACCAGCTGCTGCGAGAGATGGAAACAGTTTTTCCCATCACCCCAGCCCTCTCAATCTGTCTACCTCTGGCTTTCACCAGCTATCTGATTTTCTCTGTGTTGAGGTGACTATGCAGTCAGAGGCTGCAGGTACAGAGTGACATCTGCTTTGGAAGAGGTGAACGTGGCTCACAGCAGAGATCAAGGCTGGGGTAACAGTCCACCTCTGTGCAAGGGCACTGCTGTCTACATGGGACTGTCGCTTCTACACACAGCCTGAAGTGGGCCTCATAGAGGAGCAGGTGTCAGCTGGGTGACCTGGGTATGGCCTCAACTTCTACTCAACCATCCAAGCACAGTCAATCTCTAATGGGCACAAAAGCAACCCACCATGGCCCAAAGCCACTGCCACATGCATACTTTGAAACTAAAGACACTAAAGAAAGATGTTTTGCAGAGACCAATCACACTTTATGACCAAGCCCAAAGACTACATCAGCAGACATAAACATGACCGAGGAGACCATGATCAAATACAGTATTTTAAAAAACAGCAAGAATAAGAATGCTGAGTGAGCAGTGAGAGCGAATTCAGACACTTGAATATCATTCCTGGAGACTGAGAGACACAGGACTTCCTAGAGAAGTGAAAATTAAGTGCTTTAAAAAGAGAGGATGCCTGGGGTAGGGCTGTGTACCCTGTTCTGTGCACACTGCAAGTTCAGGCAGGATCACATCATTTTGCACATCAAGTATGTTTGTGGTTTAGCAGATTGTTTCCTCACAGTGTGAGAAAGCACAGGCCTACCTCAGACAGCAGGGAGGTGGAACTCATCCAACATCATACCCTCTTCAGGCCCCTGACCTGCCCTTGTCGGTTATCCTGGAGGGTACCAGGCACTCCATGCCCATTAATACACTCCTCCATGGGTAAGGCAGCCAGCCTTACCTCCCTATTTGCAATTTCACGTTTTGCAGAGTGGTGTGGGATTGAGATTCCTCAATAACGTTCCAAACTGCCTTTCAATGTGGAAGTCTGAATTATTGAGGTATTATTCACTTCTAGGATCTAGACATGATCATAGATGTATTTTTGTTATTTAATCTGTATTATTATACCTCTACTCAGATTGTTCTGTTGCTAGAGACACTAGTTCAGGGAACTGAAGATTCTATTCAACATCATCTCTTTGTGAACCACAAGTTTATGGACTGGGGGAACCAGTACCTCTTTGCTGAGTCAGATCCTCTTTTCCATCATTGCCCTCACCCTTATTCTCCCATATTCCCAGGAAGACCCTTGGACTTGGGTAACCTGGTCATGTGACTATATCATATGACTGCGCTCCACTCCATCCTCCTCTGGGGCTTATGCCATCTTGCTTCCTCTGGGTAACACACTGCCACATGCTATGTGTTGTATGTGAGCCTGTGTTCTTCCAGAAGCCCTTGGATGTATTGGAGGGAGTCAGAGACCTTGTCTGTGCTCACCTTGGGCAAGCCCAGATGATTGCAGTTCATAAGGCGATGAAGGGCCTCTAGGTTCTGACACTTACCACGCAGCAGAAGAGACCTACGGCATTTCACAAGCAGAAGGTATCTGCCTCCTGCCTGTGAGGCAGGTGGGGACCATGCATCCCCATGAACACCGTGACAAGGAGGGTGGGTCTCCTGGAATCAGAGCCTGCCCTACTTAGGATGCCTTGCTGCCACACTTAGCTCTTTCCTGCTCTCAGCAAAAGATGATTTGTAGAATATCAGCAAGGTATTTTGAAGGTGCTGATGGGGGAGTGAGACTAAGGGCAGAGATAGTAAGTCCCACTGTGGTGATGGGCTGGACTCAGAATGGAAAGCAAAATGCTCAGTTTATGGCAGTTTCCACAGGGGGACACAAATTGGCCAGAAAGTGGCCAAAAAATCCAGGCCACCTGGAAAATCCTGCAGCGTCAGTGCTGGAAAAAGGTCTGTTGAAGAGGCTTCAAGCTCAGTACCTGTGGCAGAGGCCAGAGGCAAAACTGCTGATTCTAGAAGAGGTGAAAACAACAGTCCACATGGGCCAGAGCACAGGGTGGGTACAGTGGGTGCTTGTTAGGGTTGATACATTGTGTCCACTTGAGAAGTTTAGAAGCTTAAGTAAGCGACTCAGCAGGAATCCAGGGTCCTTTTGTAAATATCCTCATCTTGTGCAAGAGGAATGCAAGGAGTTTGTGGGAGTGCCACCCTCCCCAGAGGTGGCCTGATTACAATATAAGGGTGGAAAAGAGGCTTGCTCTCCTCTCCTCCTTTTGCTCTTGTTGCTTTTGCTGTCTTCTGCTTCCTTGAAACTTGCCCTTGTGCCATGCTTCCCTGCCTTGGAGACAGCTGGTTGTGAACTGAAACTTCCACAAACTGTGAGCTAAGTCAACCTTTTCCTTCCTTAACTTTTGAGTAGCAGGTATTTTGTCTCAGCAACTAGAGTAACTAAGACAGAATCTGGTACCAAAGAAGTGGGGTCATTGCTGTGATTATACCTGACCATGTGGTTTAAGAGCCTTTGGAAATGGTCTGGAGAGGGGGCTTGCCTTAGGCTGTTATCTATGCAAGATTCTGGTCAGAACCCAAAAGACCAGAAGGCTAATAGAAATCCTTTTGGTAAAGACGAGGCTTAGAAAGTTTCTGCTGGGAGGATTGTCTTGGGTGCTGGCCTCCAGATGCTGTGTGCTATGGCTTGGCAGAAAGTTTGTCTGCATTTTGCTCCTGTCCAGAGACTTTGCCTGAGACTAAGATTAAAGACAGTGAACTAATTAATCTGGCAGAAGAAATTTCAAGGCAGTTTAATGCTGAGGCTACCACATGGCTATTGTTGGGAGCTTTTATCTAGGTTTATGTTGAGAATCAAGAGTAAAGAGCAAAACAGGATGATTTAAAATGTTGTGAGTTTGTCCAGAAAGGAAGCACCAATAAATCTGTGGACTGTACAGATAGAGGAGATCTCGATTGCTGAGAAGGAGCAGGACAATAGAAAAGGTGGCCCAAAGGCATCACAAGAAGCAGCAAGTCTTCACCCTGTGCAGGCTCAAAACTGCAAAGTCTATGAAAGACTTTGCTTTGAGGAGAAAGCTGCAGAGCATCATGTTCCAGAATGGCGGTAGCATAAACAAATTTGTTCCTCAGAATTGCATTCAGAGTTCCCGGTGATCCAGATACCTGACCCCTACATCCAAGAGAGAAGAAAACCTGGCTACTGTTCCAGCAGGCATCAGACCTTGGCATCATCCACGTGGCACTGGTTTTAGATGCATTCAGAATACAAGGGCTATGGGGGTTAAAAAGGCTTCCATCTCAAATTCAGAAGGCCTGGGAGGCCAGGCAGTGTGCCCCTGAGAGGGCAGTGTGTGAAGCTATGAGTGAGAAGCCAAAGACCCCAGAAGTTTGGAAAAGCCAGAAATACGGATTGTCGAAGGAAAGCTGCAAGGATGATGTGGGCTTAAGAGAGAAGCAGTAGGAGCTACAAGCACCAGAAGTGTCCTAGGGGTGGAGTCATCCAAGCCCTCAGGAGTTCATGATTTGTCACAGATTGTCTCAGATGCTAGATATGGAACTACAGGACTTAATGTTTGCCCTGCTGGAGTTTGGACTTGCTTTGGTCCTGTTCCTTTGTATTCCCATTTGTAACTTTTGGAATGAAAATGTTTATTTTGTGCCACTGAATGCTGGAACTTTTCATTTGTATAGGGGCTTGAAACTAAGAGTTTGCCTTGCATCTCAGAGGAGACTTGGGACTCAGACTTTTCAGCAATGCTGAAACTGTTAAGAGCTTGGCAACTCTTAGAGATGGACCAACTGCTTTTTGCATAGAGGGATTTGCATCAGTCTTTGGGGGGCCAAGAACAAAATGTTAGGGTTCTAATGTAACACAATGTTGATAGACTTAATACTGGTTTTCAAGGATTGGTAAGCCTGTGTTATAATGTTTATATCGTGAAATGATAGAATAAGCATGTCTTTGTTTCTGGAAATGAGTTTAAAGAAATGTGTCTGGGTGCCAAGTTGACAAGGGTGGATTGTCATGGTTGATACATTATGCCAACTTGAGAAGTTCAGAAGGTTAAATTGAGCAACTCCGTAGGGAGCCAAGGTCCTTCCTAAACATCCTCATCCTGTGCAAGAGGAAGGCACAGGAGGTGGTGTGAGTGCTGTACACACCCCTCTCGCTCCCCAGATCATAGCAAACAGAAAAGTAAGGAAGACAGTGCTCCTGGGGAAGAAGGGACTCAGGGCCAACTGACATGCTGGATGTCTTACTTGCGTGGGCATGAGGCACTTTTGCTGAGCTGGTCAGCAGTCAGCACTGAACCGGCTCACATGTGAGAGCGTCCAACTTTCCTGTCCAGAGCAGTTGGCTGTTCTGCTGCACATGGTGCTTTCCAATGCACTCCAAGACAGCCCAGGCTGGATGGGACAGGGATCTCTGAGGCCATTCTAAAGTTCTCTCTGTGCTTCAGCCCCTTCCCTTGCCATACATAGTCTTGTCTTTTTAATATCATATGAAACCTGTAATCCTGGTACTTTGAGGTTCTGAAGCATCAGGATTACAAATTAGGATTAGGATCATAAATTAGCAATTTGGTAAGAACCTGCTTCAAAAAATAAAAGGACTGGGGGATACAGTCCAGTATAAAGATCTTGGGTTCAACCCCTATACCCACACCCTAAATATCATAAATATTATTTATTTCCTTATTATAAAAGTTATCTTTACAAAAGTAGAAAACAAAATAGCATGAGCTACATATGACTATATGGTATGCTCTGAGACAGGGTGGGAGGTTTATCTGGGAGTGACCTCAGGAGAGGAAAGAGGAAGTGAGCTGCACAGGGAAGAAGCATACAGTGTGAGCCTGAGCCCTGGCCACCTGAGGCTGGGCACCCCGCACCGGAGATGGGAGCCTCATCTCAGGGAGACAGCCACAGTGTTTATCCACTGGCTTCCAGCAGCGCTGGCTCAGAACTACTCAGGGAAGGGGTGGACTTCCTTAAACATCTGGCCCAGTTCAGAGCCCAGAGTCTGGGGGTGGCCCCTCAGGGCTGGCGGTGATGAATGCTGGGGGGCAGGGTATGTGTACCTACAGTAGGGCCACTTTCCCACTCACAGATTACCACTACAATCTCAGAAGGTTTTGCTAATCATTTTTATGTGTACCTGAATTATTATTATTACTTTTTTGTCTTTTTGAGACAGGGTACAGGTCTCTACGCTGTTCAGGTTGGCCTTGAGCTCACTTATAGCCCAGGCTGGTCTCAACTTGCAATGATCCTCCTGCCTCAGCCTTCCAAGTTCTAAAATCACAGGCATGTGCCACCACTCCCAGCTCTGAATTGTAAACAAAATAGAATTTTCTTTCCAAACATGAGGTTTTTATTATATTTTGTACAATATATCAAATTTATGTTTTCCCTTCAGAAACGCGAGTTTTAACAACTGCTTAGTACAGCCAGCTCTCTGTGAGTGAGGGTTCCACATCTTGGCTTCAACCAAGGGACTGGAAAGATTCAGAGAAAAGAACCATGTCTATAGCGCTGCAGTCATTTACAGATGATTTAAAGCACACAGGGGAACGTGTACAGGTTCTATGTAAATATGACACCGTTTTGCTTTAAGGGACTTGCACATCTGCAGATGTTGGTGTCTGCAGGAGTCCAAGCACCTACCTCTGTGGGCACCGAGGGCCTATTACGCTGCACTGTCTGGACCTGCCTCATGTGGCCCTCATACTGCGAGCTCTGTACAGCCACGGTGAAGTCGCAGTACACAGTGTATGTAAACTGCAAGGCACAAAGTCACCTGTTTCTAATTGCAGGAAATCTGGGTTATTATTTTTTATCTCAGATCTAGTTCCCACACTGAGCTACTGGGAGAAAATTCCGCAGTCTCTGGGCTATATATGTACCTTACTATTATTTCTTTTTAAATATAGATACAATCATTTCTAGTCCCTGCACTGTGGTCTGTTGAACAAAAGATTACAATACCTATATCTTACCCTGACACATTTAAAATCTTACTCAACAGACAATAGAAGAGCCTTTTTCGGTACATACTTGGTAAAAGAGGCAGCCGAGTAATAGTTCTTGCATTTTTAGAGAATATAATGATAGATGGTGTTCAGAGATGAGAGCGTTTGTGGGGAAAAGGCTGATTATGTAATTATGGTCACAGCCAGATCAGAAGCATTAGCGTGCTGAATTTCAGTGAGGCAGGATCGGAAGGCTGTGGCTTGTACTAGGGAAGAATGGGAAAGGCGAATCAATAGGAGGAGTCAGCCGAGGCCCTATGTTTAAGGTTATGGGTGAATTATGATAATACAGGCATTCAAAGGAATGAGGCCAAGCATGGGGAGCATCGATCCAAAGTGAAGATTAAAATCACCGAGTGAGAGGCTGACACAGGTTTCTGAATAGACTTAGATATGGAAGGAACACTATGTACCTCCAGACTTGGGTCGAGAAAGGGTGTGTGGCCCTGCTAGCATGAGATGCCTCCCACTCTCCAGTACTGGAGACACAAAGAGGAGACTCGAAGAAGATGCAGCCACAGACTGCAAGCCTATAGGGTTTCAGTTTCTTGAAGTCTGATGATGCCAGAGAGCTGGCATATCCCTTTGGGATTTTGTCCAGACATTAAAGGTGGCTCCAAACCTTCTGGGGATTGTGCTCTTGCCCTACAAAGAACACCAGTCTGACAGTTCCCCTAAACCTCATGCACTCAAAGCTAGGCCACTAGCAGAACACAATGTACCTGACCCACCAACTGCCACTGGAAGACAGTGACATGTTTGCTAACCTGGAGGAGATCAGGGAACCCATAAGCAGCCAAATGGTCCTGGACAGCCATTAAGCTGAGCTGCTTACATTACAGTCATACAGATGCAATGGTGGATCCAAATGAGGACTATGTAGACATGGGTCAGACATGTGGATTGTCTAAGGAATGCTGCAAGGAGGGAACAATGTGGGCTTAAGAGAGAAGCAGCAGGAACTATAACCATCAGAAGTGTCCCGGGGTGGAGTCATCTAAGCCCTTTGGAGCTCAGAATTTGCCACTGATTGTCTCAGATGCTGGACATGAAATTACAGGACTTAATGCTTGCCCTGCTGGATTCTGGACTTGCTTTAGTCCTGTTGTATTCCCATTTGAATGGGAGCTCAGTTGAGCTCCTAATCCTCAACAGAGCTCCCCATACTCTCAGTAGCAAGCTCTAGGTAAGTGTTAGGCCCTCAGAAGCAGGAGGCCTTCTGATATAGTGGAGGTGGAAGCAGAAACCAGAGTGTCTAACTCAGCAGTGTATGAGGGCAGGGCTTGTGGAGCAGCCTGGCAAGTGAGGAGGGATGACCACACTCAGGTGGCTCCGCAGTGCCCCAAAGGAAGGCTCTAAACACTAAAAGCTCTCCATAGTAAAATATTTACGCAAATAAGCAAGTGTTTTTCCCTCCAGGCGCCTGCCAGTGTTTCATGCTGTTAATCTTTTTTGGAAATGCAAGAACATGTTTTGATATAGATTACAAAAGTGCCAGGCACAGAGGTGTTTATACACTCAGAAGACTGTGCTGCCGGGGTGGGAACATTGATTCAAGGCCTCTGGATGTAAAATGAGTCATGCGAAGAGATGGTTTCTTTTCTCCCTTATGAACACCAACCTGAGTCTTTAGAAATTGTTTTCCTGTCTTTCCTGCAGCATATACACTTTGGTGTGCTGGCTGTAGTAACATATTGGTGACAGGCTACCCCAACAACATCTGTTACAGCTAAATGCTATTCCAACAAAACAGGATTAAATGGGATGCTTTCTGCATTACAGGTAGATCCAGCAAAGTTTGATTTAGCATCTGTTTTGCCACAGTTGGGGTACTCAAAGTATTGAAGTACTACATTTTCCTTATATGGAATTTTATGATTTCCAGTGAACCCCCCCCCATGCCCCGCATAGGCTACAAACCAAAACTTGAGCTTCTGCAGCACACATCAGGATGATTTTGTTGGCCAAATTGCCTTTCTACATTTTCTTCTATTGTCAGCAAGAATCCCTGGCTCCAGCAACCAGAGCAATGGAGACTACATCAGCACAACAAACCACTGGGGCACACAAACAAAATACCAGAACTGGACCAAGCCCTGGGCTCAGTGATCCCACCTGGTTCAAAGGGCTCTGGTCTGAGGTGATGCACTGCCATTTACTGAGTGCTGGCTGTGTGGCAGGCATGGTTCTGCATACTGTATGTGCAGCCCACTTAATCTGATGGGAAGCACAAGTGTTATTCCTCTCTGAGGACTCAGGAAACTGAGGCACAGGAATGCCACACAACTTGCATATGTTTACTCAGCAAGTGAACTGAAGACTGAGGTCTGAACCCCAGTGTGGCTGCTGATTCTGAATCCTTACCCACTCTCCCATCAGGCCCATGCATAACGCAGTATGTAAAACCCAGGAGAAACACAAGCAGGTAGCCCCAGATCCATGTCCCACAAACTGCAGAGGACGATGGCTGCTTTTTTTCTTTGCCCTTTAAACAAATCTGCAGTGAAGAGCTCTGGGTATGTGTGCAGGAGTCTTGGGCAGATGGACTAGGAGTGGACACTGACTGGAACAGACAGTGTGGCTGTGACCACCTGCCCCAGATATGTCCACACTGCTCTCCAGAGGCTACACAGGCCATATTCTGACCAGGATGTCTGGGGTCCTGGTCTCCCAAACCCATGGACTATTTGATGTCATTAGACTATTCTGATTAATGTAGGCTGGTGTGTCATTGTTGTCTAAATTTAACTGCAGAGTGCTTTCAGAATCAGAAAAAATGAATGCGAAAGGCACCCTGAAAAGTAAATGATAAATTTTATGTGGAGGACCAATTGGATGACTCTCTCTCTGAAAGAAGAGCAACTGTCTCCATCTTGGCTAAGCCTGGCCCTATTTCCATGTACTGTATGTACAGAGCCGGCTAGGACTTTTCCGTAACCCTTCAGCTGGCTTCAAGCAATGCAAATCAGTTTAGCCATGGTGCTGATATGTAGTCTTTGAAGTAAGGCCACAGGTCAGTGTTGCCCCACCTCATAGCTCCCAAATAACATGTGTGAGCTAGGTAGGAGGGAGAGCCATGCCCCACACTGTCTGTTGGGATCAAGCCTTGTGGTAAGAGGTTATGACTTCCCAGGGCATAAAAGATTACACATTAGAGCTGCAGCCCTGACCCCAAGACATTAGATACTACCTCAAATTGTGTAATGTGGATTACTCTCTGCATATGTTTCTCTCTGCATATCGCAGGGGTGATTTCAGGCCTCCTACCTGGCCCAGCTCACAGCACTCATGTACTTCCTGCCACTCTCACAGTCACTCATCCTCAAGCCACTCCTTTCTTCACAAATTAATAAAACCTGGATTTGGCCCTGGATAGAGGCTTTTGTTCTGGTTAGCCATCATTGCCCTACCTGGCTCCCCACAACTCTATGCCTAATGTCCTTATTCTTGCCATGTGCCACATTAGTAGTGGTAGACTGGAATTAACTTGCTAGAATTCCATTTTTTCCCCCATGGGATTACAAATATAAACTCCCCAGACCACAATGAGGACCAGGAAGGACTCTCAATAATTTTAAAGTAAGCTGAGTTCCATGTAGACTGGGGGACTTGTGCTGTGCTGAGAAGAGCATCATGCGCTCTCTGGGGGGCAGTGGGACAGGCGCCAGCCAGAGAGGCACATGCTGAGCGAGGGGTGTTTGAGTCTGTAGCCCAGAGGACACTCACCCGACAGAGCTCAGGCTGAAAGCCCACCCCCTCAGGGAAGTATGAAGAAGCGGAAGCAGGCGGGGCTTTTTCAGATGAGGGCCCTGCTGTTATAAATGGGAAATTCATTCAGAGATCAATGGCTTATTGGGAGAGTGAGGTCTATCATAAAAGCTACTTCAGTTGCATGTGATGATAAATGCTTGGAATACCAACATGCTAGGAGGCTGAGGCAAAAAGATTACAGATTCAAGCCCAGCCTGGGCAACTGAGTGAGACACTGTCTCAAAACAAAACAAGGCCCATTTGGCACTCTTGCACATGCACCTCAAATTTGATGTCCCATGCTCCCCTGGAATTCCTCAGATTTCCCATGGCAAAAGTCTCTCACCCAATAGTCCCTTCCACTTTGTACCTCCTGGCCCCCAGAGTCAGAGCAAACCTTCATTTTTATAGATCCAGCTTTAATATTGTGTTTAATGTTCCATAATTTCTCTTGAACCAGAAGTCAGAAGCCCTTTGGATCCAGTCTCACTGCCCAAATGGGACTGAGTTCATTTTTATATCTTGTCATTTACTTTTCAGGATGTCTCTAACATTTGTTTTCCTGATTATAGAGCACTCTGAACCTGAGCTCAATAAACCTTGATTTTTCATAAATCACCCAGTCTGTGGTATCAATTAGAGCCACAGGAAGTGGAGCATGAGGACATCTGCCATGTGTGTCCCAGGAGGAGCAGGGTGCTGGAGAAGAGGTCTCTACAGGCAGAACTGGTCCAGGCCAGAGCTGCCCATCTTTCTAGCAAGGGCCTGGGTGGGCGGTTCCAAGTCATGACTGAGCTCAGAACACAGAATCCTCTCATGGCAGTGCAGCTGGATGCACGCCTGCCACACAGCCACAGCTGACCTCGTGGAGCAGCGTGGCTGCAACACATGCATGGAGTTGGCCAGAGAATGAGGAGTGGCTAGGAGGTTCCAAGGGCTGCTTCTTCCCAGAAAATGGCTCTGGGGACTCCAGATCTGGGACAGATCAAAAGTCCACATTCTCCACCTCTAGAGCTGTCTCCCATTTCACCATGGTGTGCTGGGCAATGATTCCTGGATACTCAGATGCTCAAGCCTACTTGTTCAAGAGGGCTGCAAGGTACCATGTTGAGGACTGGTTCCCATGCCTGGCCACTGCTCCCTGAAATGCTCCCTCCAGCAGGGACGTCTATGGCTGCTCACTGTGATTTGGGCAGCAAGAACTCATGAGTATAAAGGTTCTTCAAGTCAGAAATGCCATATTTATGACAAATTCTACCAGGAAGTTCCAAGATTCCCAGAGGAAGGTTACAGGGAAAAGAGGCCACAGCCTTCCTGTGTGGGAGACAGTACGCTTGACCCAACTTAATGAATGTGGACCCAATGTTAATGAAGCAAGTGCTCCATAAACATCTGCCTTTCAGGCCACCTTCTCTTGGCTGCCAAAGTTGTTACCCAGAGACAAACTTGACCTTGTCATTTTGCTGCCCGGAGTTCTCAGATGGCTCCCTACTGTGCTCCATGGCACAGGGCTTCAACCTTTTTTTTTTTTTTTTTTCTAAAATAAAACACATTCTTTAAACCACATCCTAGACTCCAACATGAAAAGCAAGTAAAAATGGTGATTTGTTTGCAAGGTCAGATTTATGATTTTACCAGAAATCATCTAAAACATACACTACCTGAGTGAGGATCTCCAGGGTCCAAATTAGGTAAATGTCACCTAATCTGAGTGCCGACCTAGGTCTGCAGCAGTACTCTGTACCCTTAAGCATCCACTTTAACCTGGCCACCCCTCACTGCAGGTTCTGGCATGGCGCAGCAGCCCAGGCATAGCCTGTGACTGTACACAGGCTCCTCCCTTCCCCCAGGCCTGCAGAAGCCACTTCCCCTCAGGACCCAGCTCAAAAGCAGACTTCTGCCTCAAGATCCTGCCACTGAGACCTTCATCCCATGAACAACTTGTGGGGTGTGCAGTGAGCAGGCTTGTGGCTGTGTCATTGCCTGACGGGCCATGGGCAAGGATGGGAAGGTCTTACTCATTCCTATTTCCCACTATGCATACAATGCCTGACACACACAGTCCTCCATTCACCTTGGTGAAAGGGTAAATAAAAACATTGATGATATTTTAACATATAATATGCTATCTTTCGGGAGGTGGGAAAAATGAAAGCTTTTCATCAATGTTATCAGAGTTGTTTCTCTAAGTAAAAACTTAGGTGTGAATGTGGTCTTGGGCCCAGCAGCTCCTTGACAGGATCAGGTGCAGCACTCATAGCAGGACAGCACTATTCCCAGGAGCTCAGGAACAGAGCCCAGGTCTGTGTCATCTATGAGAAACTGGGCTGCTCCTTCCTAGATGCATGGTGGACACAGGCCCATTACAAAGGTGTTGCAATGAACCATGAACAAATGGAAGAAATCCTGGATTAATAAAATGTAGATTTCATCCCATCCTAGTGCAAAGATCTGCTTTTATCCCCATACTTCCTAGTAGAAGCAGTAGAAGGCATCCAAGTGTGATTTTCTGCTTCTGTCCCTTCTGGTCCTTACCTAGAATCACGCCATTGGGCTCCTCTGGGGGCTGCCACACGATCCGCACTGAGGTGAGCCGCACTTCAGGGAAGACCAGCCTCACTGGGGGGCCTGGGGCTGTGGGAGAACAACAGTAAGGCAAGAGCACACGGGATTTCAAGGTCAGCTGTGCATGGTGTCTACCCTTGTGACACTGTTCATGAGTGAAACATGCCCAAGTATCCAATGAATGACTTTCAGAACCAAGCCACTCTGTGGCTCCCTACTAATTTTGGAAAATCACCTCATTTTGAATTCTGTCCATCTTCTTTCAAGTTCTGTAAGCATTGCTTATCAACTGTGCTAGGAACAGCGAACAGTGAGAGCTCAGATAGGACCCGAAGACACTAGTAAGAGTGTCCATCAAAATGGAAGGAAAGATTCCACCTTATCTGAGCTCAGATTCCTCTACTCGGTTTGATCTCCGCAGAGCAGGTGTTTAACAAGGTGGCCTCCCTTCCACCCTTCTCGGTATGGAGTGTATAACTACTCATGAAACAGCATGTTGGCACTCAGTGCTTTTCCTCTTGTGCATGCCAGCCCTTCCCCTCCTGCTTTGTTCTGGAAAATGAAGACTTGATGTACACAAATACATCTAATAATTCTTTAGGGTAGCTTGGCACACTGATAATTCACACAGCAGCTCTGTGTTGTGCAAGCACTGAATAATAGGGTCGTAGCCCTTGTGAAATGTATTTGCTTAAGCACACAGACCAGGTGGTATGTGGCAGTGTGAGACCTTTCCTTGGACTCTAATCATGGGCTGGTTCCTCAGTGAGAGGCAGAGGGCACAGAGCAGCGATACAGAAACTGTGTGGTGTGTGCAGCAGCCATTCAGCAGCTGGATTCTGCCTCTGGGTATTAAGCTGCGAACAGTATTTTATTCTTTTTTTTTTTTTTTTTTTTTTTTT
>NW_004524607.1:14208830-14242148 GCF_000260255.1 Octodon degus
AAAAAAAAAATGTTTGAAGGCATCCCAAGTTGGATCACCTGAGTTGCACTCATCTCAGCCATGCCAAAGCTGGTCATCTGCATGACACATAGGAAGGTGGAGGAGTGATATGTCTATGCTCGGTGGCAGTGTGCCTTTGAGCAAGTGCAAGGACAGTGGAGTCGGAGCTGAGGAGCAGTTTCTCAGCTGGCCCTTCCTGCTTCTCCCTAGAGTAGCAACCCGAAGCACGTGAGAATGTCGTGCACACTGAAATGAAGTGATGTCTGCTTCCCCTCCCCACAAACCCTGCCAGATCCCGCTTCCCCTTTCCATGCTGGATGTTGCCCCTTCCTGTGACCCTGAGCTGGAGAAGGAAGCTCGTGTGCGCTCCAAGACCCACGAGAGAACAGTTCCCATCCAGCAGGTACAGGGTGTCTGGGCTCATTGGTCCAGACTTCAGAAAGATGCTTAAGGAAACCGGAGTCCTTTCCCCCTTCTCTCAGGTGCCTCTGATCCTGAGGCTGGTGGTTGGGGAGATCAGTATATTTCCCCTGACATGTTCATTACAGTCTGTTTAATAATGAAAATGCAAAGGAGCTAACCTTTAAAGGTTTGACATCTGCAAAGTGGCAAAACATATTTTCTAATGATTTAGACTTCCATCAAAACAAAGCTGCCATACATGTTCTTAGTCTGGAAACACAAGGGCTCTGGGAGCTCTCAAGCACGTTGCTCTGTATGCGTGAACTGACAACGATCTCCTAAGGTACAAATAGTGAGACCCGGAAGTCCCAGGAGCCCTGGAGCTGGTGTGTCCAGAGTAGATTTGAGTAGAACCATAAAAGGAGCGGCAAACCAACCCACTTTGCACCAGCACTGCCCACAGCAGAGTTACGATTGAAATTCTGCATAGCTTCATAATCTAGCTATAAAAATCCACTCCAGGCTGAAATTGGCCATATAAATGCTCAGCGACTGAAAAACAATTTTGTTTTGTTTCCTTCAACTGAAAAAAAAGTGCCTGGAAAATTACTTTTAAAATGACCGTAATCCAAATCGTTTGGACTGGCAAAGCGAACCTGAGGAGCAGTGAAGCCAGTGTAGTATGGAGCCCACACATACCGTCATCTTTGGTGCGCTCAAGGATGAGCGGTGAGCTGGGGACCCCGTTCCCGATGCGGGTGAAGGCCAGCACTTGGAGCTCGTACAGCACGAACTTGCGCAGGCCGGCCAGCAGCGCTGACTGCGTATGGTTCCCTCGCACGACGTGAGTTCTGGGCTCAGGATCCAGGTCTTTGGCCCGATACAGGATCTGAAATATCAACATATGACACAAATGGTTACAGCCCCAGTGTATATTAGAAAAGGCCTCTGTGGGCACTGGTTTTCTGAGTTTCCTTACCAAAGGCAGCTATGGTGAAGGCCTGTGGATCTAATTTTTATGTGCTGGCATGTGGGGAGGAAGATGGTGATGAAGTGAGTGTATGCCAGAAGGGTGGCTTGAATTAAAACAGCTGCAGCTTGGCAAGTTGGCTGCCTGGTCACAATTTGCAAGGTCTGTAGCACTCGACTGCTGCCATGCCAACCACATCCGCTAACACAAGGACTCAGAGATACTCTGCTGCCACAAAGCAGCCAGCAGGCAGAAGCCATGGGGTTTCCCAGTTCTCTGGAAACTAAGTTCCCATCCCAGAAAGCTGACTGTTCTCACATGAACCTCAAGCTCCAACCATAGGCATAGCACCCAGGATGACATCCTCTTACGTCCCATATCCTCCCTCTAAGCTCACCCTCTCTAAGTTGCTTCCCATAGTTTGTGATCTGGAAGTAACAGCAAGCACTTTTCACTGAGACCCAGCAATGTGGTATAGAGCTCACTTAGGGACTGCTAAGTACCACGACACTGTCATATATCACTACATGGTCATGTATGATAGGGCATCCACATATCACACTGTTAGTATGATAGAACTGCCATGAATTGTAGGATTGCCATTTGTCACTGGATTGTCATGTTGGATGGCCTGCCATGCATCATGGAGCTGGGAGGAGCAATTAGAATTCTCAGGATAGAAGAAAGATTTATAAGGACAGGTTGGGGTAGCCAAATAATAGGCATCCAAATTGCAGAAAAGCAGAAAGGAGGCCTGCTTTCAGTCATGGAGCAGAGAATGACGGAAGTATGGCCTTCCTGGCCAAGTCCATGGTGTTCCTTCTGCTTCTTGGTAGACTGGAGTGCAAGGAGGGAGCCTGGAGACAGTATGCATCACCCTTGAGGGGTACACAGGACACAGCAGATCTTAGTGGGTTGGAGATGTGCATGGAAGATGGAACCCTGAGAAGCTGGGACAGCTTACAGTACCACTGCCTTGGACTACCCTGGCAGGTGAGGACACACCTAACAACACGCACAAAACAATGTCTACCCATGTTTATCAGCACTTAGCATGAGCAGGGAGCACTTCATAAATAACCCCTAGCTTCTCAGACTGACCCTGGGTGCTAGCTGCTACGTTTATTTGCATTTAACAAGTGCGGAGACAGAGGAGCAGAGTAAAAATCTGGCCGAGGGAGGGCACAGTCAGGGCTTGAGCTTCACAGTGTAAGTCCAAGTCTAACTTCCGGTTCATTTTAGAATTTGGAGATACCTGATAAGCAGTCACACCAATGCCTTCTTCTCAGACTGTAACAAGTGTGGATGAGTGCTGCTAAAAATCAGGACCCTGGCCAGCACTGCAGATGTGGGCAGGGACAGACACTGCCCTGGTTTGGTGGCTCCTTGTCTGCAGCACCTTAAGACAGCAAGGTCAACATAACATGTACCTTGTAGCCCAGGATGAGCCCATTCTGGTCCTGCTCAGGGACGGATGCCCATGTCAGTAAAATCTGGGTTGAGCTGACAGCCTCTGCAGACACATTTTCAGGGGCAGCTGAAGGAACTGCAAAGAATGAGTTATACTGATTATCCTCAAAAGTCTAAATGCTTCTATAAATAAGTAAATAAATAAATAAATTCAATCAAATCATCAAATTGTCCTTAAGATAGCGATATATTCTGAGCATTTTTTAGGAGTCAGATTAAACTTGCAGGAATATAACAGATATGTAAATCTCTTTAATATTAGCAACAAATTCCATAAATCCTGGGCATTTAGAGCTCAATTTTACCTGAGTCCACCCAGCAAGGAAATATGCTCATTCTGTCTTCTGTGATAACTCACGGCTCTGAAGGCTTTTGTCTTAAATAAGAAACCTCACTTTCAGACAGACACAGCTCTCTGACTTCTCTAAATGGCATTCAGTGCTGGGGATAGAAGGACAGAGGGATGACCATAGGATGCATCCAGAGAGAAAAGTCCTCTGGGCTGGATATCCTCAGTGTCCCAGTGCAGTCTGATCCCCCTGTTGATCCAGTGAGGCAGGTTTTATTCCTGTTGCCTATGAATGAGAGGCCTGAGGCTTGCTTGAGGGGCCTCATGCTGTTCCATCTAAAATAATGTTCTACAGCGAGACAGGATGGCCTGCAGAGCCAGCCGTGTAATTCCTGACCCTTGTACACGTAAGATAATTTTCCTGCCTTTATATGACCTTTCTTCTGTTTATACTGTCACTAATTGTCTTGCTATATATGCTAAGATGCAAATCTGAAATGTATAAAGACCACAGTGAAGCCTTAAAAACAAGCACTTTATACTCTAGGTAATCTCAATTGCTTTGTTAATTTTCTTGTACATTCATTTATATGTCAAAGGCAGCTCAGATGGGAGAAGACAGACCTGGGGAAGTCAGAGGATGTACCAGTTATTCTAACAGACCACGAGCAAAGGAGGGTCTGAGCCTTAGCCTCATGGTCCCACTACACCAGCACAAGGAGGAGGAGGAGGTTCACTTGACGTTCACCACACTTCACAGTAGGTGTGATAGCCCAGCCCTCCTTTCCCTGCTACCCAACACTTTCACTTAGCAGACAATCTGCAGCTTTAGTTCTGAAGACAGAGAAACATGGTACTGTAGTCCCTGCCCTGATGTAGGGATGAAAGTCTTGCTGGGAGAGGAAGGCACAGCCTACAGGGCTCCGCAATAGTGGGCTCCTTGAGCCACTTCAGGAGCTTTCCTGATTCTCTTTCTATGACCTGTTCTTGCATTCACTTACTTGTCCTGCCCTAAGGCTTCTGCCAGGTGGCAGAGGCTGTGAGGGCCACTCTGCCAACCCTGATATAGACAGCACTGTGGGTTTGCACCATTATGTAGCTCTCTGCCATACGATTGCTCTATGCTCTATGCCAAAATGCGCTGGATTTTGTCAGAAGCCAAATCTTGTGATTTTCCAAATTCCTGTCTTGGAGTTCCAACTCCAGGTATTTCAAAATGTGATGAGTTTGGAGAAACACCGGTGAGATGCAGTGATGGCAGGTAGGCTGTATCTCTAATCCAACTGACAAGTGTCCTTACACTAGTAAGGGGACAGATGCACACAAGGACAGTGTCACAGGAAGATGAAAGAGATGCTGCCCTTGGCTAAGAAACCCCCAGAGGCTGGACAGGGGACTGGGGCAGAGTCTTTCTGGTCCTCTTGGACCCTGGACCTCAGCTTCTGGTCTCTGGAACTGTGAGAAAATATATCCCTGTCATTTCAGTCACTCACTCCAGGGTACTCTGCTAAAACACTAACATCCATTTTATGACAAAATGCAAATGTTCACAAAAGTCTTAGGAATTTGGCAAGCTTGCCCAGGTTCTTACCATAGCCAGTCATTTCTGTGGGGCGGGGTATGGAAAGATGGTCCCAGGCAAGCCACAGCCTGGTGGCAGTCACCTTGGATCCTCACCCTGGTCCACTGGCATCAGACTACCTTCAGAGCAGGCCCACAGGTGTGTTCACAAAACAGGGAAGGTGCCTGCTCTCGCCTGTACTGCCCACCCGCCCCATGCAATGGAAGGAGAGAGTGCTGGTCAGCTCAATCCCACAGAGAAGCCTCTTATCAAATCTGTCAGTGGAGAACCATTCTTTCTGTTAGTCATTCAACAAATCCATGAATTTGAGCAGATATGTCACAAAGAAGGAATATTTATAATTTCCAGTGTAATCACTTCTCTGAAGAGGAAAGGTGCTCATGCCAGATGCTGCCCAGCTGTGGCTCGGGTAACTCACTCATGCTTCCCCAGCCTGCAAGGGCTCTCCCTGGGTATCTTAATGCCTCTGTGGCTGCTATGAGGAAATGCTTTATACATGTGTTTATTTTATTAAAGGAGAGTAATAAGCCAGGACTTTGCAATAACTAGAATTAAAAATCATTATCCTTAAAAAAATAAACCTATCATTGAACTGACTTTATTAAAATAAAAACACCAGATGTACTATATGCCCAAGATTTTAGTGCTGTGTGCTAAAACCTGTCCCCATCTGTACAAAGAAAGGCCATTGTCATGGCAACCCAACTGGTCCACCTCTCAGACCCTGAACTGTTTCCTGCAGGCCAATCTTTGAAGCTGTAAGTGCTCAATTCTCACTACAGATCCAGAAACGACTGCTGATTTTCCAAGCTGTGGTAGGTAAGCGGCACCTTCATTAACATGGGAACGCGCCAAGTCCCAAAGAGCCAGAGCTATCTGGTGACTTTAGCACCTCAGCCTCTGTGCTTTGAGTGTGGTTGAATTTCTCACAAGGGGAGAGTGATGTGGGCACATAGAAAAGAGAAAATGGCAGATTCCAAGATTAGAATTTCAGTTAACTCAAATTTTAATTAGACAGGACTGGTCAGATAGCTCAGAAGATTAAAGTGCCTGCTTAGGCAGATGATGGACTAGGGGTTCGATCCCCAGTGTGCCATGCTGGCTCTACTCCTGAGGTGCACTTGAGAATGAGACTGAGACTGGGCATGGTGGTGTGTGCCTGTAATCCCAGCACTTGGGAGGCTGAAAACAGGAGAATCACTATGAGTCCAATCTGCACAATGAGACCCTGTAGACCCTGTATTAAACACATAAAAAAAATCCAAATTTTAATTAGACAAAATCTGCCATTTGGGTATCAAATGGCAGATTTGGAAAAAAAAAGCTTACTCATTATTTATTTTGAGATTGATTCAAATTCTTTTTCAACATCTTAAGTTTACAGACATTCTTAGAAACTCCCTTTCATAAGCAGCACCTCCCAAGCACTTACTTTCTCCTTCTCCACCTGTCTTCTCTATAGGAAGCTTACTGTGTAGCTTGCTGCTGCTCTAAATATATCTTATTTGAGTTTTAAGGCCTCATTTATCTCTTACACATCAGAAGACACCATAGAACCTGCGGAGTATACTTCAGAACTGTAAACTTCATTTCAATGTGGCTCAAGATGTCCTTTCCATGTTGCCAGCTGTCCTTCTGAAGATTTCTGGGAACTGTGGTTTTCATTGATGTGAGACTTTCACATGGACAGTGACTGGGAGCTCTGCTCACCCCTTAGCTCCCCTTATAGCCCTTACCCTGCCCACTGGTCCCATGACTTAGTCCCTGCTGCTGTCATCCTCATCTCCCCTCTCCCCGAGAATGTTGAGTTGGACATGGCAAGATAGATTCCTTTGATGGGGCAGTGAGTATTAGGTGTTACTAGAAGGAAAAGAGGTAAGGGATCAGACCCACTGCACTGGGGATGGCCTTGGGGGCCAGAGGGAGGACCCCCTAGGGAGGGAGGTTCTTAACACTATCCAGAGGGTGGAGGAGCTAAAGTCCAATAGGACCCACAGCGTGGAAGAGCCCCCAAGTGTTCCCTGGCATGTGTGTAACTGGAAGAAATACTGACAACCAGCACCCAGCAGAGGAGACATTAGCTTAAAAGGGGTCTTGGGAAGCCCATAATTAAAGCACTAAAGATTTCTGAAAACTGAATAGTCTACATCTCGAAGATCAAAACACAGTTGCTTAATTTGTGATGAAAACACTTGAACCAAAACACTTCTCTTCTTTCCAAGGAAATGTGTTGCACTGAAGTTGCTAACTAAACAAAAAATCCAATGAAAACCTAAAAAAGCATTTCTGTAGAGCATAATCCTCAGAAGGAAGGACAGGATGACTCACAAAGCAAAACTTCTGCCACAAGAATGATCCTTGCTCTTGCTCAGAAGCCTTCTCAATGAATTAACTATGAACGTGATGAGGGGTCATTCAATGGTTCATCCTGCATGGACTTCTTACAATTCTCCTCCAGTTATCCATGAGCCAATTAATTTAAGACAAGGCCAAATCCACATGCTTCTTTTGCTATAAGGTTTATTCCTTAACATTATCCTACAAAAATAAATACCACCACTTGAGAAAGTTTCCTCAGAGTTACCTTGAAAGAGATACATGATTGTCTGAGAGAACAAAGCCAAGAAAAAAAAACCTACCATAGAAATAGGTTTCAAAAGCTAGACATGTTGTAGGAAACACAGCTCCAACTCAGCAGGCTTGCATTGGTTTACTATTTTTACAGAGTATTCTTTGCAAAATTATCAAAACAATGTTTGCCGTCTTTATTACATTTTCTTCATTTTTACAGAACATGTAATTTTGTTGTTTGCTGAATGAAATCCTTTAAAAATAGTCTAGCTGGGTGCAAATCTTGAGGCTGATCATCTTCCTTTTCACCTTTGCAAGATGATTATCCAGCCACCCTCTGGCCTCACAGCGCTTGAGAAATAGCATCAGGCAAATTGTTGTCATTACCTTCCTGGGTTAGCTGCCTTCTGTTCCAACTGGTTTTATAGCTTTCTCTTTGGATGTAGTGTTTTATTGAAGTACCACAACACATTTGGGTGTGGATTTGCCAGGATTCATGTTTCTTTAGGGTGAGAATGTCTTTTACCATTTCTGGACTTACTCACTGATCTGGGCTGATTTCCTTGTCTTTCTATTTTGGAGCTCTATTAGATCCTTTCACTCTGTTCTTTGCCATTTATTCTCTCTTATCGTCAGTCTTTATGCTTTTCTGCTGGGTTACATCTTGAGTAACCCAGATGTAGCCTCCAGTTTGGTAGTCTTCTCTTTAGCAGTGTCTAAACTGCTTTTTGCTTCAACCATAGAGTTTTATTTTCAGTGCTTGGGTCCTATTTGGTTCTTTCAAAAAGTCAACTTAATTTAAAATTGGTATTTTAATCTTCAAAGACCTAATGCTTTCTTTTAATAATTAAAGACTATGGTAATTTAAAAGGTACTTATTACATATTCTCTTTAAGATCAGCATGTACTTTAAAGCAATCAAGGCTCTTGATCTTTCTTTAAAAAGCAACTGCTTGTGTTTACTTGTAAACTATTTCCTCACACATTTCATAATTATGGTTCATTATAAAAAGGGCCTGATTTTTACTTGTGACAATTTGGCTAGCATAAAATTTGTCCAGAGAGAAGTTATGCTTTTGTTGGCTGCACACAAAGTCTTCCCTGAAATTAACTTCTCCCTTGCCCTCCCCTCTACTCCCTTCTTCCTTCTCCTCCCCGCTCTGTCCCCTCTCCTCTTCTGTCTTCCCTTCTTTTCCTCTCCCCTCCCCTGCCTCCCTTTATATTTCCTTTTTGTTTTAATCTATTTTTTATTTTATTTTATTTATTTATTTTTTTTGGCTGAACCGGGGATTGAACTCAGGCCCTTGTGCTTGCCAGGCAAGCGCTTATTCTACTGAGCCATCTCCCCGGCCCCTATTTTTTATTTTAGAAAATTATTTATTTATATATTTGTTTGTTTGGTACAGGTTCTCACTCTGCAGCTTGCACTCACAGTGAGCCTCCTGTCTCAGCCTCCCCAGCACTGGGATTACAGGCATGCATCACCATGGCCAGTTTTGGTGGCCAGGTTCCAGGCAAGCATGGCATGTGGTACCAGGGATCGAACCCGGGTCCTTACACTTGTCCGGTAGGCACTTAAGACTGCTGAGCCATCTCCCCAGCTCTGTTTTAATCTATTTTAGAGAAGAAGACAGTCCTCTACTGGGGCGTAACACATAGCTATTTCAGGAGGGTTGATGTTTCCCCTAAGGGTGACGAGATATGGGTGGGCAGTGAGGATAATCAGGGTGTCTGACCAATGCACTATCTATGAAGCAACTTTTCAAAATTATTTTTATGTATTTAGTACAGGGTCTACAGGGTCATGCTACACAGATTGGACTCATAGTGATTCTCCTGTTTTCAGCCTCCCAAATGCTGGGATTATAGGCATGCGCCACCTCGCCCAGTCTCAATTGCTATGTCAGTGCACCCCAGGGGTGGGGCCAGCATGACACGCTGGAGAGCAAACCCTCAGTCCCTGTGTCTGCCTAAGCAGGTGCTTTAATCCGCTGAGCTATCTGGCTAGCCATGAAGAAACTTATTTTAGTAACATTTAATCTGAATAAAATTAATCTATAGACGGCTGAGACTGTCCTCAGAAAATAGCTTTTGTGTGGTATAAATTCATCTACCATAGAATTCACCTACTCATGGTATACTATTCACAGAGCTGTGTACTCATTACTATAAAGAACTTTAGACCATATCATCACCCCCAAGAGAAGCCCAATACCCTCTTCTGTGTGTCTTTTTATGGTGGCCTGGATGTACCGAACCAATTCAAAGTATTGATAGCAGTTTCTGCCAAATGAAAACACCATGCTGTGCCTTCATCCACCTTAGCCACAGGCTTGGGCACTGTGCCTCCTCTAGTTCTTCCCCACAGTCAGAATGACCACGCATGGCAAACATTCTGGATCAACTGAGGACATCAAGGCAGCCACGGTAGCACTGCTGAAGACCGTTATGAAGGATGACTTCTAGAACTGCTTGAGAAAGTGGCAAGAATGATAGGCTAAGTACTTTTGAAGTGAGAGGAAATATTTTGAGGGAGATTAATAGAAGTATGTCTTTTACTATAACCACTTTAAAAACAAAATTTAAATGAACTATAATTTTTTATCATGCCTTCTCCCTAGTGGTGAAACTGTGGTGCTGTATGGGAACTTTATGCTTTTCTTTCGGGGATCATCAGCTACTTTCCAAAGTGGCTGCTCCATTTTATATTTCCTTCAGTTGCTTGTAAAGCTCCAATTTCTCTACATGCTCACCAACACTTGCTATTGTCCATTTTTTTCTGCTTAAGCCATCTTAGGGGTATGAAGTGATACTTTATTATGGTTTTGATTTGCATTTCCTTAATGGCTAATAATGCTGAGCATCTTTTCTTGTGTTTATTAGCCATTTGTCTGTCTCCTCTGAGGAAATGTCTATTCAGGCATTTGCCTGATTTTTAATTGAATCATTTGTCTTTTCATTGTGAAGTAAGAAGTCTTTATGTATTCTAGATACAAGCCCCTTGTAAGATACATGATGTGAAAACATTTCCTTTTTCCATTTTCTGTATGGTATTGTATGAAACACAAAATTTTCATTCTGATGAACCCTGATTTGTCTAGTTTTTCAATTTTTTTGCTTATGCTTTTTGTCTCAAACTAAATTTTTCATTATTTCTCTTCTGGAAGTTTCTAGGACAATTCATTGAGGTTACACCCAGAATTCAAACTTGAGTCAGGCACAGGACTTGGAGACAATTGCCCCAGCCACAGTCGAGGCAGCCAGGCAGCCTCTGTGGGCAGGGACTTTTAACCCCCTGTGGAAGGACTTGGTCTTCTCATGGGAGTTCAGAACCACAGCCCCACACCCTGGACTGGGAGGTGACCCTCTTGCGCTGCATGAGCAATAAATCGCAAGTCCTTACAGGCTGGGGACAGACTGGCTTCCCCACCTTCCCTTGCCGGCCTCGCTTCTCAGGCTTCAGCTCCCTCTCTGCTGCACTCATTGGGTGATTTCACTGATTTCCTTCCAAGCACATCAATGCATTTAAATTTTCAGAAGAATTATATTTTACCTATAGCTTTCTAAATGGAAAGAGCAAAAAATTTATTTTAAAAGAATTTGATAATTCTGCCTATTACTGGATTTAGAACTGCAACTTAAAATTTCTCAAGTTCTTTTCTTTGTCATAAAGAACCAGGACTTAAAGATAATGGAGCTTTTTAAAAGCCCCACATGGTCATAGTCATAAGCCATGTATCAGCACACCTCAGTGTTCTTTCTCTGACCAACGAAGATCTGTGGTGGGAAGTGAGTCTTGCCTGGCTGCAGCAGACCCCTCTCTGAGCACGTTTCCTCCCGAGGGCTGCTGGCCACCGTGCCAGTGACTCTTCAGTTATCATGTTAGTGGGTTGCAAGGTTCACGTGATGCTGAGAGTGTCCCCACCTGACAATAATTCCATGTCTCCCTGCTCTGTTGAGTGGCTCTTCCACTTATCTTACCACTCCCCAGGAGAAGATGAGAAAGAAATGAAGCCATAAACGTCGTGAGGGCTTTGGCTTGGAAATAGCAACCTGGGTGCCTTAGAAACCTGAGTATCCCTAAGATTGCAGGGTCATACCTGACCTTGCTAGTGTCTGTTATTGGCAGAAGGAAGCAAAGAGGACGAGATGAGAAACTTCGCCTGGTGCTCCCTGAGCCATATCCACAGAGTGACATAAGGGAATAGCCTTTGTCCTTACACTAAGTAGCTGTGTGGAGCCCCACTGGTACCCTTACTTGAGACAGGCCCCGGAGGTAAGGGGTCAGTATTTGATACATGAGCAACCTGGTAAAGCCACACAGTGCTCAGCAGGCACTGGTAACAAGTAGCGGAGAGCTCAGGGCCAGTCTGGCCAGCAGGGTGCCAGAGGTACTTGTTCATCAGGCAGGCTACCTCCTCACTCTGGCTCTCCTAGTACACCTCACTGCCACCATGGCAGCAGTTCCCAGGTGTTTTTGTTTTCCTCTTCAGCACTGGGGCAGGCCAATACTGGAAACAGTGAGCTCCCAGGCATCTGTCTCTTCCTCCAATGGCTTCAACCTGAGGATGCATGCTCCAAAGCCACCTCTAGCCATGCCAGGAGATGCATGCCCACCAAGTCTCTAGCTTCCTCTACTTAGTTGATTAGACCTTTCTTCAAGGCATTGGCATGCACTTGGCCTTCCTAACTTATCCTTCTAAACATTTCTTGTCAGAGTCACCCTGAATTCTAAGTATCTCCTAAGACAGTTTTCAATGTTTAAATTTTTAATTAATTAATTTTGCTATTTGATTCATTCCTGCCACCACAGGGGGACTTCCTCCCATGGTGTGCTGGCATGAGCAGAGGAATAGGGAGGTTCTGCTGGAAAGTATGTCTGGGACTTTTCTAGCACACTGGGTGGAGATGGCCATGGACAGCATCACTGTTTCTTACCTACCTTCTGTCCTTCCTTGGGTCCCAGGGCAACCTCTCTGATGTGTCTCCTTGGAGCCTCCAGGAAGGAATCTCACACAGAGCTCAAGAAACACCCCTGGGTCTCTAACAGAGCTACAGTGAGGCTTAACACAGTTACCAAAGAGAAGTATTTGATGACAATTAGAAAAATGGGTGAAGACTTCTTGTGGGAGGAGACAAGCCTGGGTCTTCACCTTGGACTTCTGATATCATTCATACCTTTCCCTCACCCAGTATGGACATATGTTAGGGTGTATTCTAAGAGCTCTTCCTCACAGCTTCAGTCAGTCTACAATGAACAACTCCTCAATGTGTCAAGTCCGTGCTGTGACATCTGTCAAGGGTGGGAAAAGACAATGAGCCCCTTTCTTGTTAGACTACCTGGCTGATGTGGACTGGGCAGAAAGCTGGTCCTGTCACAGTCTTTGCGCAGTGTGTGCTGTACCCTTTCTATTGGGTTTGTACCAATGAAAATTGTAGAGATGCTGAGGCTGGCTAATGTACTTCTGTAAAGCTCAGAAGACTAGGGGACGTACACGTCATCAGCATACTATGGCACAGACTACTTGGTGTTGACCAAAGCACTTGTTTTCTCTCTAGCAATCAGCAGTATCCCGCAACCAAGCAAGGCTAAAGAGAAGGGTAAGATGACCAGGACATTTTTTTAAAAATAGGTTTTCAGAGGGACATGTGCCCCTTCCTGCTCTTTTTCCTTTTCTCTGGGAAGAAATGATGACCAGCCTCAATGGTAATAGCAAAGTCTGGGTCTTTGAGTTGCTTCTTGGAAGAGGCCCACCCACCTACCCACCAAGACACCCACCTCTGACTGCACTAAGATTGAGAAATCAACTTTTATTGTGTTAAATCAATTGATCTTTTGGGGATCCACATGTTACTTCAGCAAATCACTGAACAAACTATGTATACTGATTTCTGAAGGGGAGAGCCTGAACACACTACAGGTTAGATTTCCCCACTGGATCTGTATGTATGCTTCCTGTTGAACACTGACAGCGATATTATCCCGAACTTAAAAAGTCGTAATGCGTCTAGCCTGTCAGAATTCATTACCACCTCTAAACAGATGACTTGGTGCTCCAATGAAGTTTCACCTAAACTTCTCTTGAAGATGGTCTAACAAGAGCTAAGGGTAGGCATGCCTGGCCTAACCAGGGTTCAGTGGTGGGCATGCCTGGCCTAACCAGCGGGTATGAAGTATGCCAACAAAGACACAAGTAGATATGCCAATAAGATGCCATTGGCTTGAGACTTGAGAACTTAGGATTATCATGCCCTATCTCCATTGGGAGGCCATGTCTCTGGGACCTGCCCCACCCTCCTCTCACCTGACTCTCGTGTCCGGCCACGTACCACCTCACTCCAGGGTCCTGCCCCAATGGCATTGAAGGCCTGCATCTGCAGCTCATATTCTGTCCACTCTTCCAGCTCCTCGATAGTGAGCTCCCTCTCCAGCCGGTCATTGACGACTTGGGCCAGTGCAGAGGATGGGAGGTCTGAGCGCCAGTATTTCACTCGGTAACCCACGGACTCAGGGTTCCCATTGTACTGGGAATCAGGCAGAGGCTAGAAATAAATGACAGTCTATGAAGAGCTGATACCTTGACACTACCACTTTTCAAGGTCTTAAAGGACAAACCTGTCTTTTCAAGACAATTTCACCAAAAGCATCTTTTGGGGGGAATATCCTTAGACCTTTCTGTTCTATTTTTTTTTTTTCAAACTTTTCTTCTGCTAATTAAACAAAATCCTGTTAGTAATGGGCTGGACATAATTTCTTTTAACACATTTGGCTTAATTTTGTGGAAAATGTTCTGATTAGACAGTAGGCTGGCTCTCTTACAAATACTACCAAGTATTGGTTCCATGTTGACTGAGCTTAAAGACTTATAGGTCAGTGTGTGGTTTGGTCTGCAATTCTTAAGGAGCAGCCACTGGACTAAGAAGAGAGTAAGTGATGCTGGTAATTCATGTGACATCTTGGACTGCTGTAGATCTTGCACTAAAATTGTAACATGTAATATTTTTGGGCTTAGCAATGGATTAGTTTAGACAAAGAAAAGACATGATTAAGGAATTGCTAAGCTCCAAGTTTCCTGGCAAGCCATGGCCTGTTCAGGACACGGCCCCACAGCCCCACCTCCAGCCCCTAACTCACCACCCAGCGTAGCCGAAGGCTGGTTTCACTGGCTGTCCGCACTGTGATGCTGGTGGGAGCCACATCAGGTGGGGCCTGCAGGGTTTGGATGACCCGGGATGACTGACTGAAGGGGCTGGAACCAACGATGTTTACCTGGCGCATTCGAAATCTAGAGGAGAAGCCATTGACAAAAGTTACCCCAAAGCAAAAGGTAATAACGTACAATACTCTACCCAAGGCTGCTTCTCATGGCAGGACTCAGGCATGTATCTACCTATATCACAAAGGCCATGGCTCAAGGATATACTCTTTACTCCTGATTTCATTAAAAATGCAAATTTCATGTCTGGCCCTTTTCCTGAACCACCTTAAAGCATGGTAAGTCTCTTCAACTCAAAGAGGTTAAATTCCCAAGTGAAGCATAACTGGACGGGGCAGATGGCTGCCCATGTCATTGGCTGCCATTGGCTGGTCCTAGTCTTTCTTATCCTAGGGCCAGGGATTAAGGTTTGAGTGCTAGTCAATAAAAGCAAATGTTACAATGCTGCTACCAAAGAACAGTTTGAAGCCCAGTCTTGTTAGTGACCAAGAGCATCCCTTACCTACTCTCTGTGGGAACAGTATCAGCCAGAATGCTCCCCTGGTATCCCAGACTATCAGCAAATCAAACCTCTCTGTTTCTTTCTCTACAAGATGAGAGGGAGGCAGGCATGTACTAATGCTTTTCCTCTTTCATATGTTTTATTTATATCTATAATTATTTGGATTGAATTTATATATAATAAAAATCTCAAGCGCTGATGCGCGTATTTATTACAAAGGTTCTCCAAGTTTATATGAATTTAAGACAGGGACATTGATCTCTAATCACAGTTTCTGATTTTTGGAATAATTATATAGCTTTGGCTAATTAACATGGCAAGTCTTGAATCCCAGCAGCTCATTTTGAGCTAACGTTTTTCTCTAAAAATGAGTGTACTACATCTTGATTCATCTGCTATTAAACTTAGAAAAGATGTTAAAATGAATACATGCTAAAACGTGCCTCTTATTAGGTTTTTTTAAACCCTAACTTTGATATTGTACTGAGAAAATGTGCTTCATGAGATGTAATTTCACCTTTTACTCCCTGAATTAGTAATTCTTATTCTTTCATTCCCTGATCTCATGAAATGTATCCATCCTGGCAGAACAATGACATTATCAAACTCAACATCTGGTGATAACTGGAAATTTCATCTCCTTCAACGCTCTTACGGGAAGTTATAACATCACTAACGGCTCATGATCACTTTACCCTTTGTTAAGGCCAAGGATTTACTGCTTGGATAAGTTTCAGGATCAAGAAGCAAAAGGTTAAATGGCATGTTAAGTGCTTGATTGGTGAGACTAGCACTGCCTGGGTCCTGGCAGAGGGAGGCAGAAGGATATTCCTAGGACATCTGCTTTGTTTGCACACAGCATGTCAATGGCCCCAAGAGGTTGGAGAGCTCAGCAGAGTGCCACCTCTCCACAGCATTCTTGGTTCTTAGGCTGAATACAATGGGGAGCCCTTTCTATAGGATACCCTGTCCTATAGTATTGGTGGAAATAACACGGTCAAATTCAACTGTATGTTCTGACTGCTCCTTCAGTTGTGGTTTACTATTTATTGCCTTTTTGGGCACTTCTGCTTTATATGTACAACTGGGTTTGTTCTTGTTGAAGAAACTACCTGCTCAAGATGTTCTCACCTGTAGTGGGTGTACGGTGTGAGGTTTGGGATTTCCAGCATCTGGGCATCAGGCTCATTTTCCTCCTCGTAGAGGCAGACCCACTCCTCTTCATCACCGATGGCACCGACCTATGGAGAGGGAGCCTGAGGCTGGATGGATACACTGCAGAGACTGAGGCTTCCCTGGTGCACCTGTCTGGACAGAGCTACCTTTGCCTCCACACCTAGACAAGCTCCGACCTGCACATACCTTTCTGTGCCTTGGAGATACAGGTTCTTGTTCTTTCCACCACCTAGTCTGAGTGGGTTTTAGTTCAAATCTCACAGGCAAGAATTGGGCTGTATGAAAGTGGGATCTGAGGGTGTCTCTGCAGCTCACAGACTGCTGGCAATGGGGAAGACCACCCATCCTGTCTTGTCCTTTGTCTCACTTGACAAGTAAGGACTTAGAACCAGAGAGACTCAGCCAGCATCCCACATAGGACAAGCCCTGGGCGCATGTGGTCTTCTTTCAGGGCTTCTTCCTCCACGCACTGACCCAGGAACATATTCTCTCACCAGATGTGCCCCAATACACTCTGCCTCAAATTCAAGTGCCAATATCCCTCACGGGCCACAGATAAGGTGGCCATGGATAAGGAAGCTCTCATACACAGAAGCACAAAGCTTCTGCCCTCGGAGCTATGCTCGGTAGACTTCTGTGCCTGCGTGCAGAGCTGACCCAAGAAGAGTGACCTAGTTTGTCCCAGTCTTCCATCGAAGCTCTCTGGGAGGCCCTCTCTGTGGCCCTGGAGACTATTTCTCCCAAACCCTGGGATCTGTCAGATGTTCTCTTTTGCTGGTTTTATTCCTTTTATCCTCTTCTGTGAACTCCATGCCTATCCATCAGCTCAGAAGACATTTTCGCTTTCAGACTCCTGTCCCCAGTCTCACATTTCACTCTGCCTGGTGCTTCCCAGTTACTGAAACACACCTGCCCAATGTGGATTTTCCTTCTGCCTGCACCAATATGACCCCACCCTGCCTCCACCTTGCTGATGCCACCCAGCCTATGCCAGCCAGACAGTGCAAGAGACAGTGTTCTCAGGCCAGTCAGAGGGCCCTGAGACTTCTTTTACTCAGATTATGTACCTGGTATAGCTGCACGGTACTGGGGACCCAGGGAACACATGCAGAGTCTGTGGGGCCAAACAAGCTGAGGTCCAGCTGAGAGCAGCCAGGGCTCTGGCATTTGACACCTCATAAATGACTTAAATGACAGAACAGGAATCAAGCTCATTAAGTTTGTAGAGGAAACCAAGTTGGCAGGTAGCCAAGTCATGGCAGGAGGCCTGAGAATTCAAGATGACCTTGGAAAACTGCAGAGCAGGGGAGGGGACAGTAAACACACATGCTAGTGGCTGCTTCCTGAAGAATACAGAAGGTGAAGTGCAGAGCTCTAAACACTTAAAACTAAAATGAGGAAAGTAGTTGATGGCTCTTCAATGGACAAGATGCAGACTGCACCATATATCCTTGCTTTTCTACATCTAGTATAGGTCCAGAACTGAAAACAGGGCCATGAGCAAACTTTGGTACATGTATGTCCACAGCCAGAAGGTGGTCACAGCCACATGTCTGCTGGACACTGATGTACATGTTGTAGTCTACACTACCAGCACAAGAGAACATCTTTTGGCCATAGAGAAGAGCAGCTCACTGACACAGGCCCTCACATGGATGGAGTTCAAAACGCTGCTGAGCCAAAGAAGCCAGAGCCTGAAGGCTACGCGCAATACAATTCTCTTTATGAGATATCCATAGGGTTTCTTCCACAGAGACAGTATGCAGAGCCCTGGCTGCCAGGGGTAGAAAGAGGAAAGGGTGGGGAGTGGCTATCAGGCATTAGACCTCATTTTAGGGTGACGAAAATGCTTTAGAACTGGAAAGAGGTGATGGATGTACTAACTTGTAAACTGTGCTCTTTAAAATGGTGAGTTTTATATTATGTGAATTTCACCTCAGTTAGAAAAGGGACATTAAAATAAAATGTGAGAAGCTGGCTGAAAACAGTGGAGAAAGGTCTGGAGGCCAGAGTAGGTAAACAGCAGCTGCGGATTCAAGAAAAGCAAGACAGCCAAACTGGACCGTGGGGTGAAGATGCCACACAGGCTGAGCGGCTGGAGGCAGAGGGGAGAGTGCCCTGGAGCTGCTCCAGCCCCTCCTTAGCTCACCCAGTGTCCTGGACTCTGCAGCAGGAGCCACTCCCGTGCTTATCATCTCGTAGCTTCTCTGCACTTGAGTGAGGGGAACCAGGTGCCTGGCAAGCTTAATGTATGCTCCAAGCCCCCCAGGTGGACTCTTGTTTACCTTTGCAAAGACATTTCTTTTTTTTCCCCATAATTTTATTGAGAAACAGATAGCAATGAGACAGTTTCAAATCAAATTGGTAAGACAGTTTCAATAATTAACACACTGCATACTCTTTTCCTGTGGTTATTTGCTGTACAAGATGCAGACATGATATTCTATTTACAAACACTATTAGAACAAATCCCTCTATTCATTAAGAGAATGCAACTATATATCTATCCTAACCATTTTGAATACACTGATACAAAATGGACATTCATTTGTATTCCCTTTTTTGGTTAAGTTCCATTATTTGAATATTATAGGTGTGTTAACAGCAAAATATTCTAAAAGAGTCCACTAGTCCATAATCGTATTGGGTCTGCCACTTCTTTTCTCTGCTACCTCTCGCCCTTTAGCTCACCTTTCTCATATCTTCCTTGAAAGAAGGCTGGGGTTTTGAGTGTTGGGGCTCTGGAGAGCTCTCCTGGTCTGCTGCCCAGCTGCTATGCCCGACATGTTTGGTGTGGCTATCTGCCTTGCTGACACTGGACGCATTTGTGGGGGTCTAGGGCTTCCCATGCACTGGGAATCACCTGAGCATCACGGTGCCATGTGATTGCAGTGTGCTATTGGCCACTGAAGCTGCTACAGGGTTAGTGCTGGTCAGAGAGTGGCTCTGGCTTCATTGCGTTTCTCCCCTGTGCCCAAGAGGAACAGAAGCATGCCAAGACTGGGATGCTACCCAGGGGAACCAAAAGGTGTCCCTGGGCTCTGGATAGGAAGGAGAATAGGGGAACATACACCAAGCGGCA
Source organism: Octodon degus (assembly GCF_000260255.1). Classification (NCBI taxonomy): domain Eukaryota; kingdom Metazoa; phylum Chordata; class Mammalia; order Rodentia; family Octodontidae; genus Octodon; species Octodon degus. The sequence continues at coordinate 14,228,092 of NW_004524607.1, forward strand.
GCCAAGCTTCTTTGCTCATGGGTTGCCTGGCATGATGTTAGCAAAGTTCCAGGAAAGTGACAGCTAGGCTGCTGGACTAAAGGGCCAGGGGGACCTTGAATCTCCATCTTTCTTGTTTGACAGTCTCCTGAGGCCCCCTGGCCAGTGTCCCATCATGGGTCCTTAACCTCCCACTAGGGAGTGAATGTCTGGTACCCGTAGCCTTCTACTTTGCTGGGTATGGTCCATGATTCAGATCCAGAATGAAAACAATTAAGACAACAGAGAAGGAAATAGGCTTGAACCAAGGTCAGATGTCCTGTCCTTCCCATCCTGCTGTGTTACCCTTTCTATATTTTGAGTGGGGGCCAGATTCCTGGGTAGTCCAGGTGCATGCCACCTGGCTATCTAGCTTTGCCTGCCACTTCTCCTGAAATCCTGGTATGTCATTACCTGATGGTATCACATGGTCACAAACACCTGTCCCTCTACCTCTCTAACACATGTCTAACCCTCCTGTCTTTGTTGAGGTACCAGCAGGCATCTCAGAGAAGCCTCTGGGAATGGCAACCCCCTTTCCCACACCCCGCCCTAGCAGCTGCCAGGATGTGACGCCCTGATCCACGCTCTCAGGCTATCTTCTATCCAACTCCTTACAATACTGATGATACCCATCAAAGCAGGCACTTAAACCATGATGCAAGCACATACAATATGTGTGATCAGTGAGGGAGGAGAGTATGAGTCAGCACAGAGTCAGTGGAGGAAAGAATGCCCAAATACCAGAAAGTTAGAAATAAAACTGGTTACAAACATGATACAACTGTTGCTTAGCAACTTGCATTCTTTAAAACTAGCTTCTAACATCATAGACTTTCGGCTAATCAAACAGTATGCCATATATAGGTTTTTTTTTTTTTTTTTTTTGGTGTTGTTATTTTTGATATAGCATTCACTATGAAGTACAGGTTGGCCTTGAACTTACTATGTAACCCAAAAAAGGCTTCCAACTTGTAGTAATCTTCCTGCCTCAGCCTCCTGAGTGCTGGGGTCACAGGACTGCACCACCATGTCTGGCCACAGCTACGTTTCTTAACATAGAAAACCCATAGGAACCTTCTCAAACAAGGTTTGACTCCAATAGCCAGCAAACTGCAGCCCATGGGCCAAATCTGTTCTACCTGTCTTTTTGTTGTTATTAATAAAGTTTTATTGGAGCACAGGTATGCCCATTGAGCTGCAATAGTTTCAATGAAACCATCAGCTTGGAAAGCCAAAGGGTCACAAAGAAAGCTGCGATCCAAGCCAGTGTCTGCATAAGGGCACAAGGTGAGCCACTACTTCACATTCCCTCCAACCTGCAGGCTTTTCCTGCCATTCCAGTTTGAGCAGGGGCAGGGTCCAACTCATTACAGTATCCCCAGCACCTCCTACAAGGTCCTAGATCTAGTGTTGAGCCTTGTTTGTTTCACACACAAACAAATGCAAAAGTGAATGTGTGATTAAAAAAAAAAAAAAAAAAAACAGTGTTAAAAATGGGTTGCTTGGTGTGCAGCTCCACAGCCCAATTATTAGCAAACATAAAACTTTGCTTCTAGACCTCAGGGGAAGAAACCTATATTCCTATAATAGAAGGCTTAGGTCTTTATGTAAGGAGGCCCGCATTCTCTAATGCTTGCTAGTCTCTTCTGGATCACTGGCTAGACGTCAACACCACCACCACGAGTGTTCCAGAAGTAAACGTCCGCACACTAGCAATGTGCTGGACAGTGAGACACAAGTCTTCAAAGATAAAACAAATTGAAGCTCCCCATGGGGAAGCTGGGATTTTGAAAGGATTTCTTCTCCTTCTTTTAAAGCTAACAAACAGCACTTTACAATACTTATCACAAAAGCAGAAATGCCACACATTTCAAATGCCACTCAGCAGGGGGCAAGTCCTTCAACCCCATTAAGGAGCGCATGGTCCCTCCAATAAAGCCATAGGAGACCCACCACCCTACTGTGTTCCCCAGGAGGGCTGATGGCTCTGCTGTTTCCTCCCAGGTCTAGCCTATACTTGGCACCTGGCTGGGCCCCTTCAGACATATGCATTCATTTAATAATTAAGGGGCCCCGGATCTCTCTTCTATCAGAATTTGGCTTTTTACACTGGGAAAACCACTTGGCTCAGCTGGGCCTCTGGGAATTTTCAGGGGACCTGGGAGCCTGGGCAGGATGTTGGATGCTCCTGCTGGGAGACTCTGGTGGCGGGTCATCACCTAGAGGCCAGGGGTCCAATGGCTACTAAGAGGACAATCATTAACTTCAGGGAAAGGGAGTCCTGTAGATGGAGGAAGAAAAATGCTGCAGATGCCTAGCAGGAGGGACAAAGGGAGAGAAAAGCAACTCTCCAGGGGAGGGGAGACAGTCGTGCAAGCTGTTCATGGAAAACTGAAGACCACTGTATTCTGCTCAGCCAGACACTGCCATCCTTGAGATCCTGCACACCCAGCAATGTCCACAGACTCCCAGACCTCCTCCTTCAGACTGGCACCCACCTGTGCCACAGGCACCTGGAACTTCCCCATGCTGGAGGCTGTGGAGATGGTGGGTATAGTGAGGTAGTGGGGCAATCGGTTTGTGCTCATCTGGCAAAATCATAGCCCAACCAGGAAGACACTCAAGGTTCACAAGGCCTGATGGCCAGTTCCAGGAAGGCATCCTGGCAGCCTGAGGATAATGAGTTGTTAAGGGGCTTCTCAAGGATCTGCTGATCTTAGCTGGGCTAAGGGCTGCCTGCTTTGAGAAACAGCTGGAACTGGATCCCTCCTACCCTCCTCCGCCATCTGCTATCTTTCCAGGTTGTTTTGTTTTCACTGTTTAATATCTTTTGTATCTTTAGACATAGAAATGTGAAATGGCTTCTGGACATGCTACCACGTTCTTTCCACCTTAATCTCTGCTCTTGGACTTCTCTGCTCCTTTGGTTCTTCCTTTGCTGTTCCCAACACCCTCAGATGACACTGTCCTTGCTGTCCTTTACTCAAGGCATGGCCATTTCCCTGTGACCTTGCATGGCCTTCCACAGAGGAGATCCAAGGATCCTTTTAGCAGAAGGGCCTAGTTCAGAGTCTTGGCCTCTTGCTTGGACTAGAGGATGGGCTAGCTCAGTGAACTAACAGGAGACTGTGACTGTTGTTGCTACCACAGGACAAAACAAAGAGTCAGAATCACCCTGGCTGCTTCTGTCACCACAGGCCCTGGTACCTCAGCCTCCATGATGAGCGGTTAGATAAATCAAAGGTGTCTGTGCCCCTCACGTGTACCAGCTTGGAGGACTCCTCCTTTGCCACCTACCTACCCAGGACAACTTAGTTAGAACCCTTGAAGACAGGTCTCAGAATGGGCCTATACTCACAGCCAGAAAGTACAATGGGTAGAGGGTCCCACAGCTCTGAGTCCCTCCCTATAACAGACTTCCCTTCACAGCTCCCATGGTCTAGCCATACTGTCCTGGCTCAGGCTGCCCAAAGTCCACCTCACCCAATCTGGCTGTGTCTCAGTCGCTCAAGTGGCCACAACAAACCCTGCCGAATGCAGGAGCTCCCCTTCTCAAGTCTGAGACAGGATGCCATGCTGGTCAGGTTTTGCCAAGAGTCCCCTTATATTGCATCCATAACCTGGTGGAGGAGGGCGAGAGCTCCCTGGGTCCTTTCTGTAAGGCCACTGTTTGTGCCTAGGTGTTCCCCCAAAGCCTCATGAAGTCATGGAACAACTTCCAGAGTTTGTGATTAATTCATGACCCAATGCTGGGATTATGGGTGTGTTATTCCCACCCTGGGGTGGGTAATCTGCATTACAGTGCAGCTACCCCTCCCTTTGCTCTTTGCTGTTTTCTGCCACCATGAAAGGTTGCTCTTTGCCATGTGCCACTCTGCCTTGGAGCCAGCTGAGTATGGACTGAAACCTCCACAAACTATGAGCTAAATAAATCTTACCTTCCTTAACTTGGGGTATTAGGTACTTTGTCCCAGCAACAAGAGGAGAGTGACTGAGACAGGCACTCATCTCATTTATGAGGCGCCCCTTTAGAGACTGCACCCCCTCCCAAGGTCCCACACACAATGACGTCCCCATGAGGCAGGCTTCCACATCAGAATTTGGGGGACAAAACGTTTAGTCTATAATACCTGCCATATTTCTTCTACAAATTCTATTCACCATTTTCCAAATGTGTCCTCCAGTGCTCCCCACCCCCAATTGCTTCCTCAAGTGTCTGGTGCTTTCCTAGAGCTCACCCCAGCAGGAAGCTTCTCCTAGTAGCTTCCCCTGTGTACCCCAGGACTGCACCTCCTCTGGAAACTCTCAGGATACTCAACTGGGAGCCCTGGTGCCAAGCTGAAACTGTCTTTTGAATGCTAAGTGTCTCATGATCTGCTGGATTCACCAAGACAGAACAAGAACAAATTTCACATTTTAAAACAAGGACCATACTTTTCTCCCCCATTTCTGCTTGAAATGTCCCCTTCTGTGAGAATGCTTTTATCCTCAGGGCCCAACTTAAACATCACCTCCTTGTACCTTTCCTATCTCCCTCTTAGCAACAGTTCCTCATGAGTCTCCTTGGTAACAACCATTAGACTTCACCTCAATCCCATATTCCATTCCACAAAAACTATGAGTTCTAGAGGAGAGACTATAGTAAAGGTTTTTACTTCATACTGTAGTATACAGTGTGTTACCATAGACAATAGAGACCATGGTTGTGCCTAATAAATGCTTGCTGGATGAATGGGTGAGTGAATGAAACAAATATAAAGCCCAATGGCCAGAAAAATGAAACATACAGGCAAATCTAAAAATCTAACAAGAGAATTAGGATGAAAGGATTAGAGAACAGAGCAATTCTCAAAAAAAAAAAAAAAGGAAAATATTACTCTCATAAAATTTAATTTAGTTTGACAGTTGTGACTTATGGATGCACTGACCTCTGCTTCTCAGGAATGACATTTGTAGTGAAATGCTTCCCTCGTTCCTACTTGAGTTGTCACTTACGCTGCAGTATTTTCTTCTCCTGCATGATTTTAAGAGTCCCCTAATAGGATCTAAAAGGAGCTGATAGACTAATGAACAAAAAGCCCACTTTAAACCATTCATCCTGTGCAGATATCCAATGCTGGTTGAGGAATACGGGAGAAAAAGTCATTGTAAGGGTGTTATTATGGACAATCAAGCAAACAATAAACATTTTGAAATATCCGAGTATGTATTTCATTGTCACCTGTCACCATAGTACCTAAATGGTTAGGCAGAGACATTATACCAGAACAAAAGATGAAGCCTGTCTTGGCAAATTTACCCAGATGACCGCATTATTATTGAAGGACCCATTAGAGCCGATGACAGCTTTCCTATGCATGCGCGGCAGACTATTCAAAAATAATGTCACTCTTTTTCTTCCTGTTATGAAAAAGGAATTCAACTATGGTCAGGGTTTATTATAATGGCAACACTGACAGATACTTATCAAAAGGGCTGCAAACAGCTCTAACATATGACTGGAGTGAGAAAAGATCTGATTGGTGGGGGAGATATTTCCAACTCCAGATCCTGGAGCAAGAGACAGAAATGCAAGGCCTATGCATCCCATGGGAGATGTGACGCACTGGGTAACATCTACCTTCAGAGGACCCTGGGGAGCCAGGTAGATGGATGGCTGGGGAGGCAAGGAATATGTTTTTAAAGAACGGGCTCTCTCTTCCTCTCTTAGTCGGGGATGTTGCTGTCCTCAAGTGGTGTCCATGCAGTGACTCATCTACCGGTTCCATAGGTGTTTGCCAGCTCTTCCCTTGTACTCACAGGTCCTGTTCACTGTGCTGAGGCCTGGGCATGTGTCTACTGTTCTCACCAAGCTGAGGTCTTGGGAACACAGATAGTAACTATACAATAAACAAATACAGGATGTTTCTGTGACAAAATGAGCCACGGGAGAGCCCCTATGCCTCACAAGGCAGGTGAACCCCTCACCCACAGCCAGGGCCAGGGCTGCTGCTCTGTTACCTCTGTGGTGGTGGGGGGTGGGAAAAAGCAAGTCACTCTGCAGCAATAGCCTCCAGTGAGGGCAAGGGAAAGCCTGGAAGTCCAGGTGCTGGTTGGCAAGCTCTCCTGCCATCCCTGAAGTTATTTTTACTCAGAAAAGGAGACAGGACAACTGACTTGACAGTTTTCAAGTAGTAGAGTTCTGTGGCCCCTTTGGGCATGTCACAGGTACAATCTTAACTCAGTATTTGAGCCCATACTGCTTCCTGCCCAGGACTAGAGCTATAGATTTTGTACTTTAAGGAACCTACCCCATTTTGGCTGTCTAACCACAAAAGCTAATAGTAACAACCATGCCTCTTGTCTCCCTTCTGAGTTCCTGAATGGAGCTGATCTGGTCTGGGCTTTGCACTCAGATACCAGCCTGGATCCACGCTTATGGCCCCTTGGTCTTCCAGGTGCTTTCTAGAGTTCAGCCCTCATCAGCTGCTTAGGCTCTCCTTCCCATGCACTCTGTCCTCTAAGGCCAAACACTTCCCTTGACTTTATCATTATGAACTTTCCTTTAGTAAGTGCCCAGCATGTGCCAGTCTTAAGCTCATGCTTTAAATGTATCCTTAGTCTCCCAAAGATGCAATGGAAAAACTGAGGCTTGGTGTTTCCCTATGTTTCCCAGGCTGGCTGGCTCCCTGGTCCCTGCTCCTCACCCCCACTGACAACCAGCTCTGAGGACCCTCCAACCCCATAACAACCCTTTGCCTGAATAATGTCCCCTTCACGAAGTACTCACTGCTCTCTAACAGTTGTCCTATTACCCCCACCCAAACCCCAGGCTTGTCTGTGGCTTTGCAGGTCCAAGCTGGACCAGATGGGTTCCATCCTACAAACAGCCAGGCCCAGACTGGAAGGACAGAAGGCAGAGCCTCCGATTCCAAGGAACCATGAGCATTTCAGAGTATTGCCAGTGCTTGATTTGCTACTTTCAACACTTCTACTGACTCTCAAGTAGATACAAATCACTGAAAATACAGATGTTCCCTGACTTATGGGGGGGTTAGTCCTGATACACCCAATCCAAGTTGAAAATGACTTAAGTGGAAAACACATTTAATACACTTGGCCTTCCAGACACCACCACTTAGGCTCGCCTGCCTTCACCATGCTCAGAATACTTCCATTAGCCTCCAGTGGGGCACAGCCACCTAATACAAGGCCTGCTTTATAATGAAGTGCCAACTCGCTCATGTACACACACAGATGGGCATTTGTGGACAATAGCAACATTTCCAAAGAACAATGGAGAATGGCTTTCCCACCACCATAAAGTCAGTGTATCAGAAGTTGGTATCCTTATGTTGGGCTTTATGAGTACATTCACAAGGGAGTAAACTCTAGAGAAACATCCCAGGACAGCTATTTTCTACCTTTGGAGGGAAGGTCTTCATGCACAAGTTCCCCTCTGGTGCCAGCCTTCTGCTTGCCCTGAAGTAGGGCCATTGCCAAGAGGCTTTGTTCTTTTCTCTTATATTGAGTCAGGATCTTTGCTTGTCACTAGGGCCTTAGAGTCTTGTTGAAGCCTAGAGCCCAAAAAGTGCTCAGACTGTGGACACAGGCTTGGAGTTCTCACCAGGGGCTCCTGGGAAACATGTTTGGCTTTGGCCTCTGGCAGTGTTGGCAGACAGGAAGCCTGGGGTCACCTGGGCATTAGCTCCTCACAGAAGACAGAGCCACCCTCATCTGCTGAGGCAACATTTTACTAGAACTCACCCTGCCTGGAAAGTGACTGCAAGAGGCTTTGGATAAAGGCATGCTGGGGAACTGGAAAGCCACATGCATCCTGCCACACATCCTTGCAGGTAAGAGCATCAGCAAGCAGAAAAATAGCACAGTGCCTACAGACTTCTATCCATCAGGTCCTTAGTGTGCCTGGCACCTGCAGTAAGGAGACAGATGGTATTACCCTGTGCCCTAGCTTCACCCAGGAATGCATCACCCCAAAGAGGACATGCCAGGCCACCTTATCATCTGTAAGCATCTTGTCTGGGGATGCTTGGGCACGCAGCGCTTCATCTCCACTGCTCCTTAGTTACTGAGAGACTGGCATGGAGTAGACTCTTGCTTTATTTTATTAGCTCATAATACCTTCTAAAACAGCTCCTTTTAAGAAAATGTCTACTGTTAAGCACAAATAAGCACTAGGGGCTTTCCCCTATCCCATTTTTCAATTTTGAAATGGAAACTGTTTTATCTGCACCAAATTATTAGCATTAGTGTCTTTGTTACTGAAAAACCCTGCCCAGGGCAGCCTTTGGAGGAACTGGATGCTGCTCTGGCTATGAGGTGGCCGGCAGGCAGGTAGAGGTGACACAACATGCCACACCTGTGTTCCCTACTTTGTGGGAAGAGATGCTATGCTCACCTGCAAGCAAGGATTACTAATTAAGTAAAGTATTATCAAACCAGAAAGACTTTTAAAAGCTCTGTTTTAAAAACCCACCTCTAAGCATCAACTTATTACAGGGCCTTTCCATGGCTCCTCCAGTGGTGGGCATCTTTCATCCCAGAGGACACCAGAGATAACCTGAGTCCTAAGACCTTCTTGGCACATGTAAACACATGACAGAACTTAAAGGAAATTTGACTGTGAAGATGTAGTGATGGAAAAGTGAGTGGAAACAGAAATGGAGCCATGGCTTCCCTGCCACTGGTGATTCCTCAGCCCTAGTTCTTGGGGCTGCTCCCTGGTGCTGCCTGGGTGAGGTCATGAAGCCTGGATGAAACAGGCTCAGCACCTCCTTCACCAGCCCTCCATGCCACTGACACAGTGGCTCCTTCCTCTGTACAAAGTCAGCCCCTACCCCTGGCTTTATATCATTCAGATTAATTCTCTTTTGGTTCAATAGCCTGAGGTGGTTTACAATCACATACTCAATTGTCCCAAGAAGATCTCACAATCTGTCACAGACAACATAAGCATGAATGACCATTTTCTGCCAAGCCACCCTTCCTTCCTTTGAGACCTGCTCTTCCTACTATACCAGGTACACCTCTGAAGATGACTGAATGGCCTCTCTTTAGGGCAGAGGGGTTTCCCTGCTAAGCCTCTGCTGCTCAGGGCTAAGCTATGTTCTGAAGACTCCAGTAGATGCTGCTGTGCCTGACCCCGCCAGTCTCCTAACATAACATAGTCACTTCCAGGGAGAGATACATTTGTGCTCCCTTGTCATTCCTGGTGCCTGGCTTCTCCAGGCAGATTCCTTCAAGGAACTTCCTCTAGGAGTTCTCTGCCATGGTCCATGGATCCTGACTCATTCCGTAGAGAAGATGCCAGGGACAAGTTCCTTAAGGACATGCAGCAATGTGCAAAGCACAGAGTTTGGGCCCTAAGAAATGGGGACTTGAATTCCTATTGGGTTGCTTCCCAGCTGTGTGGCTTTAGGTGAAGAGGCTGACTCAGATTCCTGAGCTGTAAGATAGAACTTGTAATACCTGCATGAAAGGATGCTAAGTGTTAGATCAGAGATGACAGTGGGCCCTGCCTTCCACAGAGCCTGAGGCACTTCCCAGACCACCTCTCTGAGAAACTTTACAAACCCTGAGGGCAGCAGAAGCTCTGTGCCAGTCCTCCACACATTCTGAGGGGCTGGTCACCAGGCCCTCTGTCTCATAATGTGCTGGCGTAACAGGCTTCAGTGGTACGTATAAAGCCTGGCATCCTTAAAGCTCACACAGCAGGGCCCTTGAGGCCATCACTACTGTTGATGAAGCCTTTTGGAACATCCACTGCTAATCCCTTTGTCTTCATTACTGTTTCATTGTTGAGACAAAATACCTGACACCCAGAGTTAAAGGCTGGCTGACTCCAAGGCAGGATGGCATGGCACAGAGGCATCACGGAAGAGAAATGGCCCATTATGTGGCCAGAAGAAGACAGTAAGCAGCAATGCAGCAGCCTACTTTTTCCTTTTATGCCATCCAGGCTAAAAAGTTATAGTTCTGATGCCACCCAGAACTATACTAATTCTAATCAGTGGACTCATTTAGTACCACACATCGTTAATCCCAGTATCAGAAGCTCTAGATCCAGCCAGCATCATAAAGCCCTGCATAAGACTGCGTGAAGCTTAGGCAGTTATCTAGATACAAGCTGTAACACCCTTCAAAAGAGATGCAAGAAAAAGCCCCAGCTTTGTCTGCTGTGGAAACTCTACAACCTTAATCCACCGTTTCATGTGTAGTGGGCTGTCAGTGGAGTTAATCCAGATATTCGAAAGAAAAAGCCATCTCCATGTGGCACTAAGATCCAGCAAAAAGAAATCTCCCCTAGGTAGGCGTGGCATCCTGTGATAAATGCTTAGGAGGCTCTGAAATTCCACCCCTTCCTCCTCTTGAAATACTATTTCCTGTGGAACCCAGAGGTTGTCTACAATCCTTACTTCAGGATTGGAAGTAAGCTTCTTTTTATAGATGAATGTTTATTTGCTAGAAATACAGAAAGTACAAAGGGTTCTGCAAATCAGCTTTGGGGCAAAAATTTCTCTTTTGGTTTTGGGATTTTAAGCATCTGTACCAGAATTTATAGATTTGCATAGTTGATTTTAATTATTTTAAAAAGAATGCCACTAAGGTGCTTCTACTTCTGAGAATGTACCAAACTGAGTAATCTACCAAAACACTTATTGCAAAAGCCAAAGTGCTAGGCAGGGTATAGCAGACAGCTTCTTATATGCACCCAAGGCAGAAGGCTGAGGATCCAGAACCAAATGCAGGTGGGCATGGCGCTACAGGAGCCCTGGGAAAAGAAGATCACTCTTAGCAACCAGGGAGTGGGGTGTAGAGACACGAGGCAGAGGATTTAGACTCCTACACATTCTCCAAACAAAACAAAACTAAGACCAAGAGAGGACTGAGGCCCAGGGAAATGAGATGCTTCCCAAACTTACAATCGGAGATCTAAGGTTGGAGAAGAGCCAGGAGAAAAAGCAAAACACATTTTCAAAACCTTACAATCCAAGTCCTTTATCTTTTGGGGTGGGGTACAAAGAGAAAGACAATATAAAAGGTATGGAAAAATATCTTCAGGTATATGAAAATCAATATGATAAAATAATTGAGGCCATACATGAAAATAAATGCACAAATGTAATTAAAGAGTTTAATTAAATGAGTGATTTGAAAGAATGAGTGTAGGATAAACCTGTATTTCTTTAGAAAGGGCAGGCAAAAAGTAATAGAGCTGTGTAAAATAAAAGTTACTGAAATTCAAAATTCAATAAGTAGACTAAGAGGCAAATTAAATATAGGCCAACAGAAAAATTGATTTCCTAGATGCTGGATCTAAGGAAGTTACATGGAAAGTAGCACAGAGAGATAACTAGATGAAATGAAATAGACAAAGTAGATGGTAGGAGCTGTGGAGGGCAGAATGAGAAGTGATTTCTGATATCTATTAAGAGTTCCAGAGGAGAGTACAGAGGGGAGAAGCACCATCCAAATAGGTCATGTCCAGGAGTCTTGCAGGACACACAAATTCTCACAGTCAAAGTGTTGAACAAATCCTGAACAAGACTGAAAAAGAACTCTATACTTGACATATAGTAAAAATCTAGAATACAAAAGACCAAGGGCTCATAAGGCACTGTCCTATTACTGTGCTAACTCAGATAAGAAAAACAAACAAGCAACAAAGAAACAATGGATGACAAAATATGAGAGTAGAAAGGGAAATGAGATTTTTTTTTTAAATTTATTTATTTATTTATGTGTGTGTGTGTGTGTGTGTGTGTGTGGCCAGCTGCCCACCAGGGGGCGGGGCTTGCTGGGGGATTGAACCGTGGTCCCTGTGCTTTGCTAAGCTTGTTCTAAGTAGGTGCTTTAGACCACTGAGCCATCTCACCAGCCCCGGAAATGAGATTTTTGTACAAACCCAAACACCCTCCTTCACACACACACCAAACCACTCATTAACTGAAAAGGCAGTGGAATTGGCTTTAGAGAGACTTGACAAACACCATCTGAATCAAGTGAGTGACGTTAATTCTACCAACAACAGGATATACTGACATCATATCAAGGATACAGAGGGAGGAACACAACCCTACAACCACCATTCTCTGACTCAAAATGCATAGTGTAGGATTGATCATGAAGAAACTTCTGATAAATCCAGATTGTGGATATTCTAAGAAAGATGGTCTTGTAATCTTCAAGGTCACAGAATGGTTGGGACTGGAGGAGACTGGAGGAAAGGATCATTAGGTGCAGCACGTGTCGCACATGGATCCTGAGCCACTGAGGGCATTTTGGGACAAGTGGAAACACTTGAAGAAGGCCTTTGGTGAGAGGGAGTTTTCTTTGGGATTCTTGCATCTTTTCTACAATTTCTGAAATGCTTTCAAGAGGAAAGGTAAAGGGAAACGTCAGGGCAATGGAAAACTGCAGGTAACCAATTGCTATAGGCTGACCATGGGGCTGCCTGAGAGAAGCAGCTCAGGGACCACTCACTGGCCTCTGGCCTTATGCTGGTACTGCATGGCACTTTTTGCCCTGGGGGTTCAGATGGCTGGAATGGGGTCCATAAGGAGAGCAAGTGACAAGTTCAAGCCCCAGAGGGGTGAGGTCACCTCTGGGAAGCCACAGAGCTTCCTTCCCACTGCAGAAGCAAAGCTTTGGCTGCCTGGAGGAGGAGCAGGAGAAGATGGCTGCTGGAGCTTGTCCCACCTCAGTCACTATGTCCAGGGCTGCACAACAGTGGAGCTAACTTCCTATTCATTTGGCAGTTCAGGATGTCACACAAATAGAGCAGTGTCTAGACACCAGCCCAGGGCCTCTGATGAACTGCCAGGGGGTTGGAGGTGAATCTGCTGTTCACGATGAGCAGCCAAGCCTGCAAAGCTCTGAGCAGCTGCTTGTGCCTGGGAGTCCTGGGTTAGGGCAGCAGGTCAGCCACAGCCTGCTTCCCTCTCCGCCCAAGGGTTGAACAACATGAGTGCACCCAAGACTGTTTATGAAAACTGGAGAGAAAATAGCCCACTGATCCTAAAACCTAAGCCAAACTGACATCCAGAAAAAGCCAAGCTCATTTATGAGTATTGATAAAACACCTTAACCTAAAACAAAATGATAGAAAATAAACATTATGATCACAATGGGCTTGTCTTGGGAGCACTGGGATAATAGATAATAGGAAAATAACATAATCATTTTATAGATGAAATAGAAAAAAGTAAGAATTCAATAGGTAAAAAATTAGACAAAAAAAAAAAGACAAACTTGTAGGAAATAAGGATTAAAAATGTTTTAACTCAGTGCAGGTTAGCTATAAGTAAGACACCTACCATAAATGATATATATGTCATACTTAATGATAAAACCTTAAAAGAATTTCTTTAAAGTTTGCAATGAAAAAGATTGTCTTCTATCACTGTCCCAATTCAGTATGATACAGAGATAGTGGCCTTCTCAGCAAGATTGCTAAATAAATAAGTAAAAAGAAACCAAAGAGAAACACACTGTGATGGCTGCTGTCTGGATGTTCCCCCAAAGCCTCATGCGGTCATAGGTGGGGCTTTTCAGAGGTGTCCAGATCTTGAGTGTGTGATGCTGGGATCAAGGGTACTTGACTGCTGATTTAGTCCACTGATGGTTATGGCATAGTTCTCAGATTGGTCCTCACTGGGTATGAGTGCTACTCACCCTAAAAGTGGGCAGCCGGGATAGACGGACATAAAGAAGGTGGCCACTGCCTCTTGCTGCTTGCTTCCTCACTACGCCATTGCTTTGCTGCCTTCTGCCTGCCATGAAGTGTTTCTCCTCTTTAGGCCTCCTCTGCTGGAAGCCCTGCATTGGAGCCAAATGACTACGGACTGAGACCTCTACAAACTGTTAGCAAAATAAGCTTTCTTCCTTTAACTTTGAATGTTGGGTATTTTGTCTTGGCAATAAGAAAAAGTAAGTAACATGTTCAGAGAGAGAGAGACAGAGACAGAGAGACAGAGACAAGAGAGAGAGAGACAGAGAGAGACAGAGAGACAGAGAGACCAAGAGACAGACAGAGA
>NW_004524607.1:14242335-14244216 GCF_000260255.1 Octodon degus
AGATAGAGAAAGAGAATGAAGAAACAGAACAGTTACTAATGTGTTTAAATGTTACACTGTTGCTCTTACATGGGAGACCAAAAGGGTAAATAAGGACAAAAATGGGTGATGGATACTGGGAAGTAGGAAGAAAATTTTTAAATGAGAAGGGGACTATGGGAGGGAGAGAGAGAAGGGAAAGAGGAGAGAAGAAAAAAAAAGAACAGAAAGGAAAAATGAAAACAAAACTTTTGTCAATAAGGAGGAAAAGAAGGGTTGAAGGGAGGGGAAGGGAGCGAAATAGGAGGAAAAAGAAGATTTAAAATATATTATAGGTAAAAATTCTCTATGATAAATGTGATATATATATGAGTTTATTAGATAAGCAAAGTATTCACAAATAAACTGTGTCCCCATATGCCAGCAACAATGGCAGAAGGTATAGTTCAAGTATGCATGTGTCAATTAACCCTCACAATGACCTTGTGGATAGTTCTGCCTACCCTTTTTACAGAAAATGTCAAGATACACCATGACATTAAAACACATGTTCAGGACCTGAGAACTGGGGAAGAGGGGACTGAGGAGATACCTCACTTGTCTGTATGACAGATTGGAGGTACACTGATTTCCCCTCAGTTTTCTTGCCTTCTGAGAGCTGGGACAAAGTAGGGAAAGATGCCCTAGTGCTTTGCCAAGCAAGGAGAAAGTAGCTGACAAAACAGACTTGAAGGAATTGAATGACATATCACACTCCTGAATAGAAAAGGTCACCTTCCTGAGCAACCAGGACAAGTCTGAAAAAAAATCAGGCTGTGTGTGTGTGTGTGTGTGTGTGTGTGTGTGTGTATGTGTGTGTATGCGCCCAGCAGCTTGGGGAAACATTACTAGATATTAAAACATATTTTAAAGTTTTATAATTACAAATGTAGAATTAGCGCATGAATAAGCAGACTAATGGAACAAAATGAAAAGTTCAGAAATAGACCCAAGTGTACATGAAAATTCAATGTTGCCAATCAGGAAGGGAGAGGGAGACAAAAAAAGGACTTTTTAGCAAGGGGCATTGGGACAATTACATAGGTATTTGCAAAATGATAAAATGGATTCATACCTCACTCCACACAGACAGACAAGTTCCAAGAGGATGGAGTTCTGTGTGTAAAAATGCAATCATAAAAGTGGCACCAGATAATTGGGTGAATTTCTTTATAACATGAAAATGGGAAAAAACCTTCCTATTTATGATACAAAACTCCAAAAGCATGTAAGAAAAAAAATTGACAAGTTAGACTTTAATTCTGTTTTTGTTTGGCAAAGTGTGTATATTTCTGATGGGAATACAAAATGTTACCACCTGCGGAAGAAGGTCTGGCGAAGTCCAGAACGTGTCCTTGTACAGTTCTTTGACTCCCTGACTATACTCTTGTGGTCTACCCCAAAAGTGCAAAGGCAGAAATACAAAACAATCATGCAAGAGGCTGAAAACCACCCTTGGTAGAGTAAGAACCCCCAAAGATGTCCATACCTAGTCCCTGGAGCCAGGGCTAAGGTACCTCACATAGCAGGAAAGACTGTGAAAGATGTAATTAAGATGAAGGACCTTTAAATAGGGAGATTACCTGCATGCATCCGAAGCACTCACAGCAATCATTAAAAGTGGAAGAGATTCAGAGAGATGGGAGGGAGGAGAGTCAAAGTCCAAGGAAGGCTGTGGCTCACTGTGGCTGGCTCCAAAGGGCCCACGGGACACAATGTGGTGGTCTTTAGTAGCTGGGACAGTGACAGGAACTTTGGAAACAGGACCTCACTCCTACAACCACAAGGAACTCCACAAACTCCAGTACTCCAAGGAACTACAGTATTCTGCTAGCAACTGGATGAACTAGGGGGTGCTAAAGC
>NW_004524607.1:14246396-14247935 GCF_000260255.1 Octodon degus
TCTATAATCCCAGTGCTGGGAAGGCTGAGATGGTAGATCACTATGAGTCTGGGCTGCATAGGGAGACCCTGTACCAAATAAATATGTAAATAAATAAAAGATTAAGAAAAACCAAATCAATAATAAATGCTGGTGAGGAAAAAGGAATCCTTTTCCACTGTTAGTAGAAGTGTAGATTGGTACAACCACTGTGGAAAACAGTGTGAAGAGTACTAAAAAACCCCCTAGGATTAGAGGCCCCATTCAATGCAACTGTTCCCCTTCTGGGTATTCTTCCAGAAGAACTAAAACATCATACAACAATGATATATGTGCACCTATGCTTATAGGAGTGCAATTTGTAATAGCTAAATTTTGGATCCTAAGACATCCTACTATATCAGAAAGCAAAGAAGTCATTGAAGACAAGTGTCCTCATGTGAAGAGGCCATAACAATATGAAGAGTTTCCCAGGATAATGGATGAATTTGAGCTCAAAAAGAACACTGACTAATACCTGAAACACACTGGACCTACTAAAAATCTATGCTCCATAATAATACCTAGGAGGATAGCAGGAGAAAAGGAAGAAAATGAGGTGGAGGGAGAAGAAAGAAGGGTGGGAGGGAGGGATGATTTCTTTGTTTTCACAGGCTGGCCTGGCTTAGTAGAGGGCTCTAAAGCTTGTGGGGAGCACAACTTGTCAGCACACACGGTTCTCTGGCCACAGTGTGCCCTTAGCCACCAGGCCACACCATGTACTTCTGCTGTCTGTAGAGTGCTTGCCTGGCTCCTCATACTGACAGATTGTTAGCTGCTAGAATTGGTTTTCATAAGGTGCCAGGATTATTTTCCTACATTTTTTTCTACGAATTTCACTTTGCTTCAATCACTTTGGTTTTCATTTGCTTGGGTCAGTTTTCTTGATTGGCTGTGAGGTGGAGAGACACTGTTATTTTTCTTAAATACATAATTGCTTCCACCCCATTTATGGATTGGTCCCATTTAGATGCTTCACACTGGGAGGCTCCTACACAGATTTCTAGAAACTTCTGCTTAATGAAACTTTTGAAGATGCATATAGGACTTGTTCTCTGACTTATGGCCAATTTCCAAAAGTGAAGTGTCTTACAATCCACTACAAGTATAGTCATGAAAATCCCTGGGATTTTACTAGAGACAATAACTATTTTGAAACTTTACTACTCCTCTTCATAATCTGGCTCTTTATCTTTCCCCCTGCTTTTATAGGAACATGAAATCGACAGAGTGTGTGGTGTTCATTCACAGACCCCTCAGCCTAGCTGTGCTTGCTATGGCCCTTGCTGTTGGGACTAGTCTCTTCTGTGGTCCACTTTGGGACCCTGTGTGATCATCCCACTCTCTTTACACACTTCCCCCTCTATGCTGACTTGCTGCTCTTTTGCTGTCTCTGAAACACAACCCACGAGCTCCTTCTCAGCAGTTAAAGGTCCTTCTTTCCAAGAGAGAACATTTCTCCTCTACAACAGAAACTTTGTCAGGCTTGGCTTAGTGCCACATCTCCCATATAATCCACAT
>NW_004524607.1:14248305-14268535 GCF_000260255.1 Octodon degus
GGTCCCTGTGCTTTGCCAAGCTTGTTTCAAGTAGGTGCTTTAGACCACTGAGCCATCTCTCCAGCCCTCTCAATACAGAATTTTAAATAATGCTTTCAAATTCTGACTTATTTTGAGACACAATTTGAATTTTAACCCTCATTCTTGTATTTTCAATCACCTAATAGGACTCTGGTCCGGCATCTTGTTGTCTACTGACTTTCACCATCCTGTCCCCAGCATCTGCACTGACTTGTCTCCCCTTTTCCTCTTTTAGGCACAACCCCTACCCCAACTGCCCCTAGGTCTTTACCTGCTGCTGAATCATTGCAAAAAGCATCACTCCCCTGTCCCCCAAGGACAGTACTCAAGGTGCTCTTTGGAAAGCCCAGCACTCAGTTTTATGAGCCACATACCTGCCCCTCCACAATCCACCTGGAGATGGATGTCTTTCCATCGTAGCCTGGTCGGAACTGAAGTGTGGCAGAGCGAGGGCTGATGTTGGAAATGACCAGGTTAGAAGGCGCACCAGGCAGGTCTGGAGAAGGATGCAGGAAGCAAGTAGAGAGTGAAATTTCATCATGAATTATGGCAAGTATCAAACTTGTCAGCAAGGAAGCAGTTTCAACATTCTATCCTCACAAAAGGATTTGTTGTTAACCTGTGGAAGTAATAAGCAGCAGGGCTTCCCCTGGACATCAGCTAGCATGATTTTTACTCTGACAGGTCATCCATGGCTCCAGGACATCTTATGTGGCATTAAGAGACACATACCTTGTTCATCTCTGAACATCACAGGTAATTAATAGGTAGTTGGTGGATGAATTCATGTTAATTCTTGAGACTGCTGAAATGACCCCACGTGTTGGGAATTTCCCTCCCTCTCATTGTTCCCATGAGGCCCTGGAAGTCAGTATGGGGAAAGTGATGTTTCCAGGTAGCATGACAAAGCGAGGGTTCAGGTCTTGAGTCTTAGGCTTCTTGAGTCTGGTTTCTGAGGCAACCAAATGCAGGTGACAGTGCAGAACTCTTCCCATTCTGTCTGCATTTGGTTGCTTTGGCAACAAGGTGGCAGGTGGGTCCCATCATGAGGTTTCCTATGGCTTCACCATACTCATAGATAGAGAGCCTTTGGGGGTACTTCTTCCCCAAAGAGCCTATTCTGCTCAGAAATGCAACACTGGGTATTGAATGAGAGTTTATGTCATTGTGCAATGAGAAATACTCAGGAGAGAGACAGCAGGATGAAATGAAGAAGATAACATATTGCAAGCTGCTTTTAGCCTGTAGTGTACCTGAGGAGTGACTTTCTAACTTGCAATCCTGGGAGAGTCTAAAGGTTAGTCTTTTCCAGGGACAATAAAACTACTTTGGCAATCAGCTTGGTATTGGCACAGGCAGAGTCTAGGATTTTAAGGGTCCTTTCACATCTAGTTTAATGAGTTTGAAGCAGAAAATGTTTAAACCAGAGGACAAGTGACTCTCCTTTGTATTCCTCAGCTCTCTGGGCTTTTAAAAATGGCTCTTTGCTCACTAATGGATTTAAATCTCAAGCACAGCAGACAGAACACAGTTCCCCAAAAGGGATCGGGAATGCAGGATGTTTTTCCCGCTGGTACTCAGAATGCTCAGACCTGTGTAAAGACACTTTTGCGCTACTAGTGATCTGTCCTGTAAATGCAGAACAGCAGCTGTTTTGCCTCCCTTCATCCAGGCTATCAAAGGCTTATACAATCAGGTTTTCATTGCCCCTCTAGCTCCCTTTTGTGGACAGTAAGGCTGGGTGCAGAGCCTTCTGCAGGCCAACAAGCCCATGCCCTGCCTGGGGTGCACAGTGTCCAAGCCATCCTAAGAAAAACCTGGTAACTCCCATGAGATGCACTTCCAACCTTTCCCACTGTTGTGGTACACAGTCCTTCATAACAAATTAAACACTATACCATTGGTGTCACTACTGTTGTGAAAGTATTAATGCTATTTCAAATATGTGCTTTGGGAAGTAGCTTTAAACACTTTAAGTGTGTATTATGGGAACCAGATATTGTGTAACATAAATGAAAAAAAAAAAAAAAAAGATTCTCTGTTAACTGAAGACTTGAAACAATGCTGAACTGCCTTAGCCCTACATGGGTCTCCAGGAGCAGCTCTTGGCCAGCAGCAGGAATGTCACTGAGAGCTTGTCCCAAAGGAGTGTCTAGAACCTCACCCAGCTCTGTGAATCAGACCCTCAGGGTGGGCCCAGCTCTCTGCGGCAAGGCCAACCCATGAATCTGGCAGTATGAGGGCCACTTCTAGGATGGCGACCAGTGTCTACTGGGGGACAGAAAGACATAATCAAGGCACTAACTGATGGCAGAGTGACCTGGGCTCAGAGGCCTCCAGCCCATACTACAGGAGACACAGTGCCAGCAGATTCCCTTGATACTCAAGGCTGAGTGTCCCTGTTAGAGTGGCCTCAAGCCAAGAGGTAAGGGATAGTGTTCATGTGGGCTCTTGTGGTTTTTTTCACTGCATACAACTTAATTGTTTTTAGTCTCTTGAGAGCATGCATGCCACTTTCCCAGGAGACTAAACAGTTAGGATGACTGACTGGACATGGGAGAGTGCAGGGACAAAGGCTGGCTTCACAGAAGTCTTTCCAGCCTTTATGAATGAGGCAGTCTGACTTCTCAAAGCTCTGAATATGGCAAATTGACATATTTTAAGTGGTAGAAGACTCATAGCTATAATTAAGAGTGGAACCTACAGCTCCATAGTACTTTCTCCCATTCATGTACATTTGTGAACTCTGTGAAAACACATTCATTTTAAACATAAACTTTAAAATTGCAGAAGAATGAGTCAGGTAGCAATTTTCTAAAGTTGAAATGGGCAGACATTTAAGGAGATAATCTGAATTTCAAAAGGATGTGACAACAGGTGTAAGGCATACCTGCCCCAAGAAGGAAGCTTGCCATGATGGCTTATGCATGGGCATGCATACCTAGAGGAGACCAATCACCTTTTTCCTCACCAATTCTTCCTCTTCCTTCTTACTGAAAACCTCAACTCTTATGGTTCTGCAGGGTGAGCAAACCTCTGTGCTTCCTATTCTCAGTTGTAATCTGAGTGTTTCCTGAGTGTGTCCTCTTAAAGGCTTCTACCTTCCATATGGTTGCTGACCCTTTTCTCCAGTGTGTTTCCTCACAACCACACACTCATAGGAGAGACAGTAAGGAGTGTCATATGTGCTGGAAAGGGAGGGGGAAGATGGGTTAGCGTTATCTCCACACACTCAACCTGATACCCTGCTCTGTCTCAGGTACTGAGTGGGTCCTGCATGGAAATGCCACTAACGACTGTGTCACTCCCCTCTACTGGAAAAGTAAGAGCAGGGAGAGCATGCCAGCATCTTACTAACCTGGGGGTACTCCAGAGGAGATAGTGGAGGAGGTGGCCAGGCCTGCACCCGCGGCTGTCACTGCAGCCACCTCGATGGTGTAGGTGGTGAGCGATGACAGACCACGGATTTTGTATTCATGGGTCGTACTGTTGAGGGTGTGTGTGAGCCGAGAATCATTCTTCCCATATACCTCCCAGGAAATCCGATAGCCTAAAAAGATACATAAGAGTGAGTCAGGGCTTTCGCCAGGCTGAGGAGCAGGTTAGGTTGCCCTATGACCATTGTGGCAGATTTGAGAAGGTGGGGACAGGGGCCCCTCAGGGCATGAGAGGTCATGGGAGAAGCCACTGCCTGCTGAAATGGAGCTTTGAGGCAGGGCTCCTTCCTTTATGCTCTACAGAAGCCTTGCCTGGGCCCCTTCTTGTACTAAGGTGGCTTGTTCTTTGTGGTAAGACACAAGGACCTCCAGAGGATAGGATCTGGGAAATATTTGGTGGCCTTAATGCTGGTACTTGGAATAAAGAACAACTGCCAGCCTGCTGCACTCCATTAGCCTCCGCTCATCAAGTTATGGATGTGCGCCACCAATATTTCCATTTTTATGAGCTGCTATTTTTATCACAGAGTGCCCTAAATCAGGGGCTGGCTCTTGGGTCGCACATAATTTGTGGCACACTTCTACTTTTCCCTTTATGAAGTGACTGACAGATGACTTTTGTAGTTTGCACAGTGCTTTGCCTAAAGAAGTGTCTTTTCACCTGTGTGCATAAGTTTTGCTTCTAGCCCTGCCTCTCCCCCTTTTAAATATCCTGTTTTCCTAGCAAAATTTAATTTCCCCCTGTAGTCTATTCAGTCTGGTGGGGCCTCATAATCACAATTTATTCAACCTCAGATTCCATAGTGATTTGGGACTTCGAGAAAAAATACTCAACGAGTGTCTGAGTTGACCCCTTGGTGGGCATTTATGCTGTTAGAGAGTGCTTAACATGTCTGCTAAAGAGGGAAACAGTGATGTAGGGAGCTCGTGGGTCCTCGGGCGAAGGAAACTGCTGAAAACGCGTGCTTTCCTTTCTTTCTGGTCGATACTTGGGCAACACTGAAGCATTGGGCGCAGCTTAGCTTCCTTCTGTTCTGATGAAAGCAATAAATAAAGCTAGAAAGTTGTACTTGCAGGTGAACAAGAATTTAAGGAAAGCATATTGGGACTTTAATATTTTGAAAGGACAATTGATGTTAGAACTTGCTCCTGGCTCACTGTCCCCGCAGCTGTCATATCTCCCGGAGGTCTTGATGAGCTGACGCCAGAAACTCAGTCTGGGGAGAGCAGCTGGGCACAGCAAAGGGTGAAAGGCACAGAGAGGGGGCCACCCTGGTACCTTTGGGCAGCAGAGAGCCTGGAATTACACTGGCTATGGGGCAGAGAGGCCACCAGACTATGGTCTCCCGTGCAGGCTCCTGGCCGTCCCCCAGACCCTGTTCCCCTTTCCCTCCTCAGGGCCCTGACACAGGCTGGCTTGCATGGTGACCCCTGGCCTTTGCCCCCAGGTCTGGGTCTTAGATGCTGTCCTCTTCCTCTGTATTCAGCCTGCTCATCCTCCACACAGCAGCACAAACGCTATGATGTTCCGCATTAGCTTCTTTCTTCAGGCTAATTTGAGTTTGGAAATAATGGCACAATTAATAGAACAAAACCCTTTAGGACAATGAGTCCTATTGACATCAAAGCCCAGACAATTGTTTGAAGGTCCTGAGCACCTCACTAGTTCATGCAGTCAACACAAAACACCTTGGACCCTGGGGGCACTGTCACCCTCATTTCGTGAAGGATAAAATGGGGTCCAGGATGGTCCAGGCCTGTTCCACAGTGCCACACACCCTGCCTCCCATGGGGCCTCCTTTGCCACCTGCTCTATAGTGCCTGTGCAAACCTGAAAGCCACCCTGAGCTTCAGTTACACCTGATAAATCTACACAATGTCATGCTTAGGAGCCATGCTGAATGGCAGGAAGAGGCGGCCCAGTTGAATTCTACCTTGTTTGCTGGGAAATTTGGCTTAAAAGTTGTTTTTCATTAAAATTTATAAAACACAGAATTGTGCTTATCACATCAACCTGAGTTGAGACAGAATGATTCTACCATCTTCAGTAAGTGTGACATTGTTGGGATTTATTGGGACCACAATTGATCACATGACATGCTCAGATAGTTATGGACACAAACCAAAGCCACATGGACAACAGGACAAGCTTATACCTGCTTAGGAAGGTACAAGGGAAACATGGGCAGAGAGAACACGCTGGCTTGGAACATGAGGTAAAGGATGGCACGTGATTCTCCCATGGCCAGACGGATAAGGTGGGCATGTGGTGGGGCAGAATGCTGTCCCACTCTCACACTGCTCTGGGACTTTGTGGTGCACCCTAGCAGCTCTAGTCCACAACTGCTATTCGCTCTGGTGTGCGGCAGAAGGGGGAGAAGGCACTGGGGCCAGGGGCTGCATGCCTCCAGCTTGGCATCCCACCTGCTCTGAGCAACTGCCTAACTGAGACTAACGACCACAGAAGCTTCCGAAATAATTTTCTGTTGATCTGAGGTAAATTCTCTACAGGAGAGCAGTGCATCCAATCACAGACTGTCTGTCTGCATCCTGGCCCTCATAAATCAGAGTTTAGAGAGGGAGAGGGGAAGATACTGAAATTTACAATGAAGGCACAGTAGGAAATTTACTTGGGTGGGTGGGTATGTGGCTGGCCCTGTTCAGTGCTTCCTTTTCATTCTGGCCTCAAATTGGAAGAACAGGGGTGTGCACTGTGGGTGTGGGCGATAAAGCATTGTATCTGTCAGGGTTCCCCACCACATAGTATACAGGGCTTAGCTGTGAGATTTTGTGGCTAGGCCACTTGAAGCAGCAACCACAACTGCACAGGACATCCAGGGAAGGAGGCATGCCCACGAGCACTCAGTGAAACTGGCTCTGAGAGCTAGGTTCGCCTGCAAGTGTAGTTTTTCTTTTGTTTTACTTAATGAAATACTTTCAGCTCAGAGCAGGCCTGCATGGGGCTGCCAGCATGGCCCATGGGAGAGCCACATCCATTTGGGGGTACCAGAGCATCTAGTGCCAAGAGAGCTTCCCAGAGGGTCAACCTCACAGGGAGGTGATGGGTGACATCAGGCTAGGACAAAGCCACCCTAAGTGACTCTGTAGGACCTTGTCTTCTACAGCACTTCTCAAACTGGGATGCTGGTTCCACTGCAGCTTCCAGGGCACAGGTGTGCTGTACAGTTGGGGCAGGAGTGGAGGGAAGTGGAGGGTGGGCACAGTGAGGAAGGGGACAGCATGGGAAGGGCAGAGCCGGTGGTAGCATCGCCACCTGCCGCTCAGGCAGCAGCTGGAGACAGGCCTGAAAAATCCAACTGGGAAAAGCTCAAGTTCCAAAGGTCAAATTCCACAATAAGCAGAAGATGGTTGCTTGTAACTATATGTATTTGCTTAAATAAAACGCAAAAATGAGTTCATTAAGCCCCATTAGCTGGTGAGAACAGACGATCATAAACTGGAAGTATTGGCAACGCCACTTAGCCGAGATCCTGCCTCTGGCTTTCCCCTAAAGCTATAAAACGAGATTGATGGCAGTGTGTTTAGAAGGCGCACGGCTAAACCAGCCCGTGTGTCTGAAACAAGGAAACTCCTGCAGGATAGGCTATCTTGAGCTGGGCTTCTAGAACATGGCAGATTGCTTGGAACCAGCCTGGACAGACCAAAGTCACTGGCGTCTCTCGAGGCAGCCCCATTTCTGCTCTCAGAGGCCAACATGGCTCCTATGCAGACCATGGAAGGGCCCGTTAGGGTCTGCACTAAAGCCTTCTCCTCCTGTGGTGCTTCCTGCTGCTCCTGCCCTCTCCCAACTTCCGCCCGTTTGTTCTTGTCTTTGAGAGATGGGAAGCAATACTTGCCATCCTGTACAGAGCAGGTTTCAGCACAGCAAACGATCAGCTTGGGGGTGACAGTTTTCCAGTCCTGGAATCAGGATGCTGTTTGATGTATTTCATTAGTCCTGGAAGTAGGATGCTGTTTTGGATATTTCAGACTATGACCTCCTGAAGGCAGACCCAGATGGACATGTTTACCTTATTTCAAGTTAAGGTTCAGGGGAAAACAGCTCCAAAGGCCCCATGAGTGTGATGTGAGCACTGGGCTCGGTAGGAGCCTCTGGGGGATCTGGCAGATCACAGGCATTTATGGTGAGCAGCGATGGGCTGGTGCCAGATGTGCGGCTGGATGGGGCAGAAAGGAGGAGTTCCTGCAGGCAGGCGGCTCCCAGGCTGAGCCTGGGGTACCTGGGACACTGCAGGAAGCTGAGGCAACAGACAAGTCCCTACTGCGTAAGTTACCTGCCTGTGGAGCTTGGTTTCAAGATGGCACCGTCCTCCCTGCCTTTGGGCATTTCCTATCTGTCCCAGCACAGCAGAGTGTTCAGCAATTTCTGTGATAAGCAGACAAGTGCCCCAGAAAAGCCATCACAGAAGAGGGACAGAGGTGGCAGGTCCAATGTGATTGCTTGATGTGAGCAACTGGATGGCTGGGGCACACAGCTTTTCCTTTCACTTACTGAAAGCCACTATTTAGTGGTTAGCATATAAAATGGAAGTTACTAGATGCTGCAATGAGCTAATGAGCAGTACCGTTAGCTGTATATTTGGCTTGGAACTTCGGGAAATCAACTGAGAGCTGCTGATGGGGGAAGAGAGGGATCTCTGGATAGGACAGGAGCACCGCTAGTACTCTGCTCCAGTACATGACTGTAGAGGAGGACAGAACACAGATGCAGACACCAGGTCCAAATACCAGATGGGCTACCTGCAGCTGTAGGACAAGTCGAGTGGGGAATAGAAAGCAGCAATCTGAAGTGCTGGTGTCCCCTGCAGGGGAGGCCAGGGACAGCATTTGCTGTACTCTCCAGCACCTTGGTAGGAGGTAGTAGGGGTGCCATAGTACGGCAGCTGGGTCACAGGTATTGGCCACCATTCTTGTCTCCAGGCAACACATTCCCTGCGCAGGTTCTGGTCACCAGGAGAGCCGGAGTTCGCATTAGGAACTGTGAGGCACTCCAGGAGTTGGGCAGGCTCATGGGAGTCTGAAAGCATGGTGGCTGTGTGACCAGCTCTTGATGGACTTACTCCTTGATGTACTCAAACTAGGGCCTCTGAAACTGCCAACCTGGCTGTGAAATCTTTAGGGACAAGCCCCTGATGGGACATGACACACCACTGGGGAAGTCTTTGCTGAATGCTGGCATCTGTGCCCAGTACATGCATGGTCAGACTGCCATAGTTGACGAAGCTTATGTGAAACTGTAATGAATGGTTTATAAAAGCCTCTGGGCCAGGCAGCAGGCCAGCCCTGCAATACAGTGTGCCTCAATTAACCCAATTGTGGAGGGTTAATTGAGGCATACTGTGTTCCAATGCCCACAGCTGGAATGAGGGTCTACAGGGGGCCTGTAGGGTGGTTCATGGTGCTTGAAGCAGGGAATGAGGGCCTTGGGGGCTATCTGTACCTTCCCATGGAAGGAACCCCTCCAACTTCATCCAGGTCAAAGTTGTATTGGTTTTACCAAATCAGAAGCACCCCTCTGAAGTTTAAACTTTAACCTGAATGTTTTTCAGCAACCTCTTCTATAAAACAAAACCATCAAAAGTCCTGCAAAAAGTGAGCTGTTTCCTTGAAGGGGCTTCGTGTGGCGGGGGAGTCCCGATGGAAAGGGTAACCACATGCAGCCCACCATCAAGCCCCACTCAGGACCTTCTGGGGCTGGCTCTCCATTTGCCTCTACTTTCTTCTGTGTTTTTCACCAGAGGCACAATGGGGAGGAGAAGAATAAGAGATGTAGATTCAAGAGGTGAGGCCACCATCCTGGCCTCGCTGAATGTGTCGCTGTGTGGAGGACCGGGAGGTTGGTGTGTGAGCACAGGGGCTGGCCTCTGTCCTACTGGCTGCATCTGAAAACATGCCTGCCCACCACAGCCTTTCATTGCATACTCACAGAATATGGAAAGGCCACACGCTCTCTCTGAGCTTCAGTTTTCCCCAGACTTTGAGGGTGCTTCCCAGACAAAGAAATGACCCCATCTCTGAATAGTCCCAGTCCTGGGGCTGTGACTGCTGCATGGCTAGGCAGACGTTACCCAGATCCCAGGAAGTCTGGGACATGGGCCCACCCTCTGTGGTTTGGCTAGACACTACAGCTATCTCTTTGTGGTATGGCAAACTCATGATTTGGTTTTGGATGGCAGGCTGCTCCCCTGTGATGATGGGAGGCAGACGCTCACCTGTAATGATGCCATTCTTCTCCAGAGGCTCCTGCCAGCTGACCTTGAGTGATGTGTCCAGGATCTCTGTGAAGCTCAGGTGGCCCACAGCTCCCGGTTCTGCCAATTAAAAGTAGAGGCACCTGTTAGCCCCAGAGTCTTATTCTCTTTTGATTGGATTTATGTGGTAGGTTCTGACTATGGAGAGGAAGTGGTAAGCCAGGGCCACAAGAAACCTGCAGGAAACATTGGGAAAATGCAAGTGGGACAGTGGAACTGGTATTGAAAGCCTCCTAGATGCCACCATGTGAATTGACACTGGAGGTGGTGCTGGTCTTCAGACCTCGCTGCACCGTGCATGAGCTCATCACTAAAGGTCCCAAAGTCTTCACTCTCTCTTCTATGAAGTAGGGAGAGTAAACATGACTTTTCAAGGTGACTGAGAGAATAAAATAATAAAACATGGGGCATTGGTATGCCCTTGACACTATGAGGGAACTTTCAGCAGCAGCTTCTTATAGTCAGAGGAAACAGTCATTTCTAAGATGAGATGATTGCCACCAAGAGAAGAGCCCAAAACAAGAGTTAGTGACTTAAGCTTATGAACATTTGGCTGTAAAACAGATAGATGATGGAGGAACCTAGCACAGAAAGACTGGGAATGAGACACCTACAGGCTGGCAACACCGTTCTCCTCAGTTTAGAGCCCTTTCACGTTTCTGCCCCATCCTTACGTATTGGTCTCCACTGCATGTTGGTTGCATGATGGTCCAGAGGGAGAAGTGGGGCTGGGGGTAGACATGCTCTGAGCAAGGGGCCTTGCAGCAGCAGTGGCAGCAACTATGCAGGGCCTGGGGTACAGTGGAAAAGGTGATGCTTAGGAGGGAGCTGGAGGGGTGATGCCCACTGTGCACCATGCTGGGTGCTGGGTGGATCTCACAGGCATCCTCTGGTCTGGAGTTTCCTGATCAATTGCTGCTGGTTTGCTCAGGTCTGCTTGCTTCAGAGCCTAAAGCCTCACAGACAATGAATGCTCCCCATGTCTACCCCTTTCCATTCCCAATATGGGAGAAATATAAGGGAACAAGTCCTATCAAAGGCAACAGAGGAAGGAAATAAGATGCCTGGCAAGGAGACAAGAGCAAGATTGGTGCATGCGTATCTTGGTGGGGAACCTGCCCTGGCCACGCACAGAATACCCAGCTCTCTCTTGAGCCTATTAGGTGAGCCACACCAAGATTTTTACTCATAAAAACGCATTTAAAAAATCTTAAAGTCAAGGGAGAGCATGAAGTCAAGGGAGCTGCCTATCTTGCAGAACAGGGGTCTGTGGATTCCTGCAGCGAGGCTTTGCTGCACCGCAGGCCTGGCCCTGGCTCCTGCTGGCCTTGTCTGCACAGGAGAAGGATTTTTAGGTGAATTTAATACTGCATTCCCAAGTGGTACTTAGACAATACTTTCTAATACAGCTTGTGAATTTTTTAAAAAATGGTAACAGTTTTGAAAACCACACTCACCTGAGTGAAACCTGCAAGATGTTAGGAAGAACTCAAACACTGACAAATACCACTTTCCTCACATGGCAGACAAGAAAATAGAAGGGCTGTCAGGACCATGTCATCCTCCCCCAGCCTGAGCATGCAGAAAGACATTCTGATGGGTCTGAACTGACGTGTTCTTTTTCGATAGATGGTATAGCAAAAGACGCTTTTTGTTCCTTTTTATGTTTTCCGTGTTTCTGCTTCCTGGATTCATGCCCAAATGTGCTGCCCTCTACTCTGCTGGAACCAGCTAACAAATTCATAATCTGTTCCTCTTTTCTCCCCCCTCCCAAACGTTTTTGTATCCCATTGGAACTTTGGAGAGTAGACCTGGTGCAGGAGACAACAGCCAACTTTGTCGACACACAAGAGATGTCTCTCGAGGACCCAAGCTCAGATTTCTCTTTCCTGGCTGAACCTCAGCACTGCCTTCAATTTCATATTTACAAGAACACTCTGTCTCTCCAAATAGGATAAGCAGGCTAAACCACAAGAACAGGAAGTCTGTTCAGTTAGCAAATTCTAAAAGGGTGATAGTGATAGTGTCTTTGCTTGCTGAAAAGCAGATGCCATGGCAAAATATACATGTTTTAGGCGCTCACTGAACATGTACCAAGACAGACCACATCCTGTGCCCAAATCCTAAAATTTAATAGAATTGAAATTAGAGAAAATGTGTTCTCCCATAATGGAGTCAGACTGGAAATCAATAATGGAAAGACACTAGGAAAATCTCCAAACACATGGACATTAGTTATCATTCTTCTAAACAATCCATGGGTCAAAGAGGAAGTCTTATAGGAAAAAAGAACACATACAACCAAATGAAGGTAAAAATATGGCACATCAAAATATGAGTGATGTAGCTAAAACAGCATTAAAACTGAAATTTGTAGCTCTGAATAGTTATGCTAGGAATGAGGAAAAGGCTCAAAATAATAATCTAAGTGTTCCTTTCAAGAAGTTAGAAAAAGCAGAGAAAAATCCAAAACAAGCAGAGGGAAGGAGACTATAAAGAGCTGAAACAAATAATATTAAAATATGAAATAATAGAGATAATCAATGAATCAAGAAGCTCGTTCTTTTTAAAAATTCAGCAGCATTGATGAACCTCTGAAAAAAAATGACAAAGTTAAAAAAAAAAGAAGATACATGTCTCCAGTGTCAGGAATAAAATGGAGATCTGTACAGTGCCTATCCCACTGAAAAGATAAGAAAGAAACTTGACAAATAATTTTATAATCATAAATCCAAACTCTTCAAAGGTCAATTCCTAAAGAAGAACAAACCACTAAAACTCAACCAAACTGGGCATGGTGGCATAAGCTTGTAAATCCAGCACTTGCTAGGCTCAGGCAGGAGGATTGCTACAAGTTCCAGGAAAGCCTGAGCTATACAGTGAGTTTAGATGCTAGTCTGGACTATATAGAAAGACCTTGTGTCAAAACAAAAGGAAAAACAAACAAAAACTCAACCAAGATGAAATGGACAACCTGAAAAATTCCATAACCATCAAACAGATTGAATTTATAATTTAAAACATCCTAAGGAAGAAATCCCCAGATCCAGAGGGTTTCACTCTAAAATTATACCCAATATTTAAAGAAAAATTGACACCAATTTGATACATCCCTTCCAAAATGGAGAAAATTTTTTTTATGAGATCAGTATCACCTTGATACTAAAGCCAGATAGAGCACAGGGAAAAAATAGGAGACCACAGACCAATATCTCTCATGAACCAGGATGCCAAAATCCTCCATAAAATATCCACCAAGTTAATCCAGCAGCATATAAAAAGAATTACACACCATGACCAAGTGGGATTTGTTCCAAGAGCACAAGACTGTTTCAACATTTCAAAATCAATCAATGTAATCCAACATATCAACAAGGTAAGATGAAAAACCACATGATCACATCAACGTATACAGTAAAAGCAAGTGAAGAAATCCAACTTGTATTCATGACAGAAACTCAACAAATTGAGGGTGGAACAGTGGGGATTGACCCCAGCTTGATAAAGAACATCTGCAAAAATTATCCTACTTAGGGGTGAAAGGCTAATGCTTTCCCTTTGAGATGGAGAACAGGAAAGAATGGCTGCTTTCAATATAGTAGGAGTTCTAGCCAGTGCCAACAAGGCAAGAAGAAAGACAAAAGGTGTGTAGATTAGGGTGAAAAAGAGCACAGAAGGGTGGCTACATAAGAGGAATCCTGGGGACCTCTGTGGTGTGGGGAGCATGGAGGGCTTTGGATTTGGTGGTTGGGACATACACCTCCACGTGCTACACACTGTGGAGAACTCGGTGTGCATGTGCAGAGGAGGATGAGCAAAACTGGACAAATTCAAATTAGGCCCCTGACCAGTGCCAATGTTGGAACACTGTCTGTGATGCTAGACTATAGTTTTAGAATGAAAGCATTGGTAAGAGCCAGACAAATATATATGGGCATCTCAGTGCTGATTCTTACAGTTCCATGGGAATCTGTAACTGTCAATAAAAAAACTGAGTTCAATATATCATAGAAGACAGACTAAAGTTAGATATAAGAAGAACTTCTAGGATCAACTAACAGCAACAATAGGGCTGTTTTTGTTTTGTTTTATTTTTTTAGCTTTGAAAGAGGGGTCAGCATCTCAAAAGATCCAAATCCATTCTACTTTTCCTGACACAGACCTGTGGGGGCAGCAGGTAGGCAGTGTGCAAATCATGTTACTAAGGGGTAGGAGGGCATGAGCAGTCAGGGGTCAAGGCAACAGTTTACATGGAAAGCAAATAAGGAGCTCACTGGGCAACTCCATGGGGCAGCTTACTTCACCCTGGATGAGACAGATGTGCCCAGATTGGAAGGCCAGAGAGAAGATGCCCATGACCAGGTCATTAGAAGGAAGAGTAGATAGGACCATGAAAGGGGCTGAGCAGAGAGGAAGAGGAACAGAACACAGGGTGGAACAGCAGGGAGTGAGGCGGTGTGTTCTGGGAGGCTTGGACTTCTGTGGTGCACATGCTAGGCAAGTAGAGAGGGGCACGGGGAGCTGAGCCAGACCATGACCCAGACCAGCAGACCTGGGGGGAGCTGGTGAGAGATGAGGGCAGCCCGGTGGAACTTAAAAATCATAAACATCTTTGGCTTTATCTCTCCTCTTAAAGGGAAGTACATACTGTGGTAGACATGAAAAAATACTGAAAAATACTAAGAAAATACAAAAAAAAATCTATCAATGTATCACAGAAACAGCAACTCTCAGAATTACATATAAATGTATGCTGATTAAATTTAGATCTCATATGGCTTTGTAGACTTTTTAAACTTAATTTTAAATCACAACCATTAATCCCCTAATTATTGATCTTTAAAGTTTCATTTTAAAAATAGTTGTAAAATATTCATTATACTGTCACTCTGGTTTTTTTTCCCAGTCCTTCCCATTTGAATCATTTGAATGCTTTCATTTAAAAAAAAAAAAATCACAACTGTGACAAACCTTTTTGTATATCATCTCGCAATGTGGCTGATTATTTTCTAGGGAAGGTACCACTAGCCACTGTTTTCCTGTCACATCAGTGGGCCTGAGAATGAAGAAACTGCAGTTTCCTACAGACCAGATGGAGATGACGCAAAGCCAAGGGCAGGGGCTCAGAGATGCAGGGCTGAGACATCCCCAGTAGGGTCAGAAGGAGGGGTGGGGGCTGCAGTGGTGAGCAAGGAAGGAGGTAAGAGGACTGGAAGTCGACATCTGGGCTTGGCAAGACCGCAGGAGCAGCCCTCCACCTCTGTCCCCAGAGCTGCCTCCTCTGGCCTGGCTCTTTCTGTCTCTCAGGTGCCACTATCCCTCAGGTGTGACTGGTGCCTGGGATGACCAGGGTGGGGTGGGGGTGGTGAGCCAATGGTAAGTACTCTGAGTCCCTGGCTTCCTCACATGGCTTCTGGGCTGGCTGGTGCTGGATGTGGCAGGACCACGTGCTCCACACCTGACTCAAGGCGCAGGAACTTGGAGGGGCCAGGGAGAGCAGTACTCACTGTCCTCGTGAGTCCACACAAGCTGTGGGGTGCTTGGGGGCCCATCGCCTGGCGTGGTGAAGCACAGGACAGAGGTGAAGTAAGCAGTGAACTTCTTCAGGTTCGTGATGTACCCGTGGTGGATTCCATGGAAATCTGGGGCAATGGTGACCACAGTGACTGCCTCAGGGACATCTGCTGGCCAGGCTAGAAGCTGAGGAGAGATGAGTGAAGAGAGATCCTTTAAAAGTGTCCTTCCTCACACAAGCCTCAATTACAATTTTAAAGGAAGCATAGTCACAATTAAACCCATAAATTCTATACTGTGTACTTGAAAAAAGTCACTTTTAAAGATATTTCACAGATGATTATATACAAATGCAAGTGTATGTATACATGCATATATATTTTAAACATGTACATATAAACAAATTAATGACTTTGATCCTTTTGGGAGTAAAGGACTCTTCTGCAAACCTTCACAGACCTCTCTCCATGTCCGCTTGTACTGATCATCTGTTTCTTAACCATGGGGACAGTGACCACACTGTCTGTTAATTCAGTCAAATCAATCATTTATAATTCATATTGCATTAGTTTCCTGAGAAGGAATTCAGGACACTGGTTACAATTTTAAAGAAAAATTATAGATGCATATTCCAAGGAAGGCTGCTTCATGTTTTGGCAACATTAGGAGCCCGTGTGAGTTTTCATTTCTTTGACACCAAACATCTCTCAGACCAATTAGCTCTGAAGGCTCCCTGCTGCAGGCCCCACCTCGTGTCCACAGATCACACTGACCGCCCAGCCCTCCCAGCCCTCAAATGAGCATGGCTGTCTCTCCAGTCAGACCTGGCAGGAGAGTCAAGAGGGCAGAAGCATCTGGGCTGATCAGTGTGATTTGCTTTCAAAACAGCTTCTGATTTTGGATACTTCTGAGGGAAAAAGAAAGGCAGGGACAGTTTTTAGCTCTGTCTGCCTTTTTAGGAGACAAATAAGTGTTTTAGGAAGATGAACCCAAATGAGAAAATAAAAGGAACCATGTGTCTGGGAAATGATTCACTCTGAAGCTGAAATCACTCACTTCGAACAGAGAGGATGGAATTCCTTCTGCACAAAGGTCTCCCTGAGTGCCCCAGCCCGGAGGGAGTAGTATCAGTATGTTGTGCATCCACCGAGGGTGGCTCTCAGGCCAACCAGGGGAAGGGGACTGCAGTGAAAGCTACGCCATACCTTTCAAATTGCACCTGATCTCATCTATGAAACAGATTCGGGGGAAGGTAGGTAGTAGGAATTTGTGTTTCTAATTTGGCTTTGGCAGAAACTCTGAACCAACTGGTCTCTTCTTTAAACAGAATTCTCCCTAAAGCAGAGAAGGGGTGGAATGAACCTTCCTCCTGGATATAACCGCTTGCCCTCTGCTCGGAGCCTGCGCTACGTCCAGCAAGAAGTGGCTTGGACACATGCTGACTCCCATCACCCCACACAGCTCTCCCACTAGCCACTGAGAATGAACGGCCTTTCTCATAAGGAGCTTCTCTCTTATGCATGCATGACCCATTGTCTTGATAACTGATCCTTTGAGTTTCTGAACCAGGAGAGCTGATGGTAGGACCTTGGATAAATGGTGACCCTACTAAGGTCGAAACACTCTGCATTTGGTGTCTGGAGTTCCTGATGGAATGGGAAGGACAGCTGCCCTGGCATGACCATAGGATGGCCACAAAGCAGGACAGCTACCCTGAGGCTCCAAGCCAGGCTGGTAGTTACCTTATATCCCTGGTTGATGCCATTGACGAACTGCTGCGGTGGTGGGTTCCACAGGAACTGGACAGTGGTGGAGTTCACGGCTTCTGCTTGTACATTCTGTGGGGGCGCGGTGGGCACTGTTCGAGGGGTTGTAGAAGACAGCAAAACAAATGGCAGGAGGCACCATGGGGAGGAGAGATGAAAGAGAAAGCCTCAGCTGCAACTCATGATTCACAGGCAATTACAGTACTGAGAACAGGGGAGCTTGATGAATGTTTTTGGAAGCTAATAGTGACATTACAAAGAAAGAGAATTGGGCTCTTTCTCATTCTCTGTTGCAGAATTCCTTAAGGCACAGGCAGAAAACTGGACTAGACCATCTTCTCATTCCACAGATGAGACTTTACCATGGATGCAAGATGAGGAGCAAACAAAACCTTTCTCTAATTCCTTTTTCTACTATCCACTAGTTGAGATCATGACCAAGTTTCATCTAAAAATCACCCATGACCAACACATACTCCCTGCCATTATGCACAACTATTTCAAGCTAAATTATTCTGTATTGTAAAGAAACAAACACAACAAAGCTGTCACCTCCTTCCTGTATGTATTGCTGTTTATGTATCTGGAAGATAAACTTCTCTTTGTCAACAAGGGCAACTATTTTTGTACTTTTCCTCTCTCTCTTTTATTGAACAGCTATAGAATCCAGTGATACACCTGTCTTCAAGGAACATATATCCTAGGGAAGATGACACCACAAAGGCAACCAGGGCAGCAAAGGCACAGGGCAGAAGGGCTGTCTCTGCTGGGAGGGGGAAAGCCTTCATGTAGGATGTGTTGGAAGAAGGGCTCAACTTCGGAGGGTACCAAGTCTGAGAACCGCACTCTTGGCTGGGCATAGTGAGGAAATCAAATCATGGTATCAGAAAGGAGCCTGGTGAGAGAAGGAAATGATCCGTATGGCTGGTTGGGGGTGTGGGGGAAAGGGGGTTAAAGGGGATGATGAGTCTTCTTCGGTATTAACATACAATGGCCAGTGTTGTACATGGTGGACAATGAGGGATTGAAATTTTCTGGAAAAGGCAATGATGTGACAGGACTAGCTTTCAAGGAGGATGACCTGGTGATCAACAAATAGCAGACTAGGCTGGATCTTTGGACTTTGGAGGGCTGAAGGGAACCAGTCCTGGTTCTTTTGGTGCTCATTTCAAAAGTTAAACATGGAAGCCCAAAGGATCCTTCAGATCCAGGCAGAGAAGGAAAGATGAAAGCCTGCCACCACATGGCTAGAATGTGGTCCTGCTTAAAAGTCCATTTCCCACAGCTTTCTTCTTCATAGCCCTATCTCATCAAACCAAGATGAAAAACCTGAAAATTTATCATGCTCTCCTGTCTTCTCTTTCAAGTCATGCTCTCTTTCCATTTGCTGTTGGCCATGGCCTTGGAATGCCTTAGGCCGGTGTTGGTGAACCTCTCAGAGTTTTCAGTGATACAAACAACCCCCTGTAGCACACATGCTATAGGTTCACGATTTCCCTAGGTCCTCCCACCACAAGTCACCAAGAAACCCTTGACACCTCTTTTTTAGCACCCGCATAAAATGTGTGTTAAAAGTTGCCACAGGGATAGCTGTGCCTGGGATCTAGAAAGTTGGACAGAACGTCCTGTCTACCAAAAACAAGAAAAAGCTGAAAAACAACAAAATCATAAATTTGTAAGAGTCAACAGAGAGCTGAAGTTGAATGAAAGCTGTAGACGTTGGCGGGGGGGAGAGAGACAGACAGACAGACAGATAGACAGACAGACAGACAGAGACAGACAGACAAAGACAGAAAGAGAGAGAGACAGAGAGCCAGAGCCAGAGTCAGAGAGTTGCTTCCATGTAAGTGGGTAAGGACTATTCAAGTGACATCCTTAACCTGCTGATTGTGGTCACATAATAGGAGAGTTTTGGGGAGCTGTAGACTCACAAAACAGATACTTTACACACAGACGAACAAAGAAAGTGAAGAGCATTTCATTGAAGAATTTCATCAATCATTTGAAGAATAATTAAACCAATTTAAAGCATTACTGATACCAAATATTAGGAAAAAAATTAAAAATCATAGGCCAATGTTCCTTGTCAAAAAATTATAACAAAGTGTTAGAAAATAAGATTTCACAACATGTAAAAATCATAATCTATCCTGGTCAAGTTGGATTTATCTTATAAATGCAAAGCTGTTGAATATTCAAATATCAATCAAGGTAAAACATATCAATAGAATACAGTAAAACAAACATGATTATATGAGCAGGTTTAGAAAAGGCATTTGATAAATTTTAACATCTAGTTATTAAAATGAAACAAAAACCTTTATATTAGCTGCAGGACTGTAATCCCAGAACTCAGAGTCTGAGCCAGGAGGATTGCCAGGAGTTTCAGGCCAGCATGGGATATACAGTGAGTTGAAGTCCAGGCTGAACTATGTAGTGAAAACAAAAAAAACCAAAAACTCTAAGCAAAATAGGAGTTGAAAGGAATTTTATAAACTTGGTAAAGTCCATCTATGAATCAGCTGCCTCTAACATCCTATTTAAGACAATAGGCTGAACATGTTCTCCCTAAGATCAAAGATAAGACTAAGATGTTTTTCTCACTATTTTCTTTCTGGAAGTACAAATTTGTGTAGTAATGCAAGAAAAAGAAATAAAAGACCCACATTCTGGGGCATGGGGAAGCCGCTGCCCACTCACAGGCAGTATTATTATCTCAGTAGAAAATATTCTCTACGGCTTTCACAGAGAGCAAATTGGTCAAGCAATGGCCGTGACTCATCCACATGGCTGACACTGACAAAGGATCTGCAAACTGTGGTACAGGGTTACAGGATAAATCCTGAGGATACTTGACTGACCTTATCAGATACAAAAGTTACATTTCTTGTATACAGGTCTTGCTTTATCTTGGTCTTAACCATCCAGCAGAAAAGTATAAAAACGAGGTATATAAAGTACAGCCATATTAATATGCTGAGCTGTGAAAAGCTCAAGTCAACAATTTCTGTGGATAACCCACTACTATTGTGGACTGCTGGACTATGTTGGACTGTTTTGCTGAATTCATGCACTTATAGTATTTAGATGCCAAAGGAAAACCCATTTATGACAGGACTAAACAAAAAAAGGTGATACAAAGGAAGGACCATTTTGTATCTATATAGTGAGGTTAAGCTTAATAGCCTAAGTAGTTTGATAATAACAATAAGCTTGTCTT
>NW_004524607.1:14269890-14327244 GCF_000260255.1 Octodon degus
ATGTGGTGCTGGGGGATTGAACCGCGGTCCCTGATGCTTTGCCAAGCTTGTTCTAAGTAGGTGCCTTAGACCACTGAGCCATCTCTCCAGCCCTGAGAAGATGATTTTAAAGTTTCTATGGGAAGGTAAAAAATCACAGTATCCAAAACAAATTTGAAAAAAAATTGGACAAACTTCATTACATAATTTAAAGGCAATAAACCTATGGTAATTAAAACAGGGTGTTATTGGAAAACATATAGATACACTGATTAATGATACACAATAGAGGCCAGAAATTTCTCACACATATAGGAGCTAGTTGTAAATAAAAGCACAAAGGTAGTCTTTTTAACAGATGATGCTAGAAAAATTGGATACTGACATGCCAAAAACAAAAAAGGGAGGGAGAAATATGGATCTATAACTCATACTACTTACCAATATGAAATCTAACTCAAAATGGACCATAGGTTTAAACACAAACTTATAATTATAAAATCTCTGAGAAACAAATAGTTGTGATATTGGATTAGGCCAAAATTTCTCAGATATAGCACCAAGGAGAGTGTGTATAAAATAAAAAAAGATGGATAAATTGGACTTCATCAAAATAAGAATTTTTCTGTGTGACATGTACACAGAAAATGAAAGACTGGTCACAGATTGGGAAGAAAAATTTTCTAAAGCTGCCCTGTACCAAATTTGAGACTTTTACTCAAAATGTATAAAAAATTCAATCCAAGGAAGACAAAAAAGGTCAAAATAAGGGAAAAAGGACCAAATAATTATTGTATCAAAGAAAATATAATGGCCTGAAATATGAAAGATTCTCACATGAAAGATCTCCAGGATGGCTGGTCATCAAAGAATTAAAATCAAGATAAAACGTCACTTACATACATGCTTGTTAGAAAGGCTAAACCAAAACAAATAAGCAAAGAATAATAGCAACCATGTTCTGGTAAAGATGAGTAGCCAATGACACACTTGCAGATGGTAACACAGAATGGTCCAGCCATGGGTAGAGCAGGTTGGTAGCTTCTTATAAAGCACATGAGCTTTACCATGTGCAAGCCACATGACCCCGTAATCCTCTTCCTAGACATCTGGCCAGAAGAAGTGACATCTTAAGTTCATACAAAAATCTGCACACAACATTTATGGTTGCTTTAACAATCCCCCAACATTGCTCACCTCCCAAATGCTTGTTAGCTCTTGGATAGAGAAAGAGACTGCTACATCGCTGGAGTGGAACACTGCCCAGCAATGAGAGGGAACAATCTCCCAACCCAGGATGCTCCAGGTGACTTGTCAAATATATCATGCTATGGAAAGGAGCCAGATTCAAGACTACACATTGGGTTGTTCCATACATTGTAGGGCTTGTCAAGGGCAAAATCAGAACATGAGAAAGTATCAGTGCTTGCTGAGGTCTTGGGTAAGGATAGAAGTATGAGGACAGAAAGGAAGGATGAGGAATCTGAGTGGCAGAACTATTCTGTGCCTCAAACATACAGTGACGTGGACGGGAGATGGATGTCGAAACTTACAGAACTGAACACTACAAAGGGCGACTATAATTGGAGGTAAATAATACTGTTACTGTTGAGCCAGTAATAGTCCAGGTTTTCCTTGGTGCACATGGTGATTTCCTAGATATATTCCTAGACATGGGCTTTTGTTATTTTATTTCATACCTCTCTTAGGATAATGGAACCAGGAAAGACATTTGGTGTGTTTAGAGTTAGGTGGAGGGGAAGGAGCGACTCACTCAGCTCCCTTGTTTCTAATTGCACTAAACTACCATAAACCTCACTTTTAAACAACCTGCAAATTTTGTGCTACTTTTTCATTGAGAGGTGAGGTGTATGTTTAGGTCCCTTTGGTGTGGGATCTGTGACTTCTCTGACCAACAGAATATAACTGAGACCCTAATAAAGTAGCACTTTTCCCTTTCAGGGAGCATAAGTAAGCGATATCACTGGAGACAAGCTGGACATATTGATTGATGACATAGAAAAAGAGTCCAGAAATCACTCACACAGGCATCAAATGGTTTTTGATAAAAGCACAAAGAAAAGAGAGTCTTTTCAACAAGTGGTACTAGAAAAATTGGACACTCTTTCTGGGAGCCTAAGTGGCCAGGTAAAATACTCGAAGATGCTGAGCCCACATTGTAAAGGACAGTCTCTGGGGAGCCTCTGTCCCACCAACAATGTAGAAAGGAAACTCCTTCCTTCTAATATTCCTCCTGAACGCAATGGCCTGGAGAAAAGAGCCACCAACCCAAGACCTGAAGAACTTTCTGACCCCCCCCCCCCAACCACAGGACACAATAACATGGTTGTTGTATTAAACCTCTAAATTTCATGATAGTCTGTTAGCAGGGATAGAAAACCATGACATGCTCCAGTGAAAGAAAGGACAAAAAGAAAAGAGGAGGGAGGAGGAAAAGGAAAAAAGCAGAAGGAAGAGAAAAGCATCAGGAGCTACTGGGGAAAGATCGAATTGGCTCTTTTTTCTTAGAACCCATATTCTCTGAGGTTAAGAAGTTTGTGTCATCCTTTGTGATTTAGCTCTGGAGTTTCATCAGCCCCGAATTACTGGTTGTGGAATTCTGTAATATTTTTCCCTTAAATGTTATGTTCTCTAAAATAAAACATGGATCATATGCTAGACAAGAGGAAGATGCATGGCATAATTTATTAGGGGACAATTTCCTTTAGTGTGGAGAGGACAGGTGCATGTTTGCTTTGCTGGCTTTAGGGTACTGTGAAGCCAGTTCAGTGTGCTCTTCCTGGTCCTAGAATTTTATCCTGCAGGCAGGGCCTCTCTGGGCCTCCCAAGGTCTCAGCAAGATGGTGGCCCCCACCCTATGAGGTTGGGACTTTGTCTCCCTCCTCATTACTTGGGATCATCAGCCGACCTCAGGCAAAAGCCACAGCCTGTGTCACTCTGGCACATGCTCTTCATCCCAAAGTCATAGAGGGGTGAAGTTTCTGGAGCCTCCGATTTCTTTCTATCACCACCCTGGGCTTTATTCAAAATGTCCCCCATTCTTCACAGCCCTCTTGTGCTGCCAGATCATTGGCTTCTCTTGGTCCTAATTATTGTCATCAGAGGTGTCTTAGAAATTTGTGGACAATGGAATTTAAAATTTCCTCAAGTGAGAAAAAGAGAGTTACAGCCAGTAAATCCTTCCTGACAAGTGTTTCAAGTCAAAGAACAGCGATGGCAGGAAGGGACTTAATTACAGAGGTTACCTCAATCTGACCCTCTGAAGGGAAGGCAGGACTCAAGCCCCAGCTAGAGTATCTGGAAGAGGAGGTTGCCTCCCTGCCAGAGCCTTTTTCAGTTTTCTCCCTGTAGGAAGGGAAGCTGCGGCCTCCTGCTGCTGAGAATAAGACTTCCAGGGACATTTTCTCCCTAGATAATTAGCATTTAAAGTTGACTCTTACCTTGCCCCTAAGGGCAGACCTTGAAGCAGCCTGGTAAAATGACAGGTGTTATGTTCTTTTCTGGTTTCACTGCTTGAAAAAGTTTTTTTTTCCACTATATATTTCCACCGCACAGGCTTGGGTAGTTTCTCACTCTTAAATTTACCATCGCCCAAACACATTTGACACTGGCTTCATTTGCACAGCCAAGGACAAAGAGCTCTGCTGGGTAGCACCCGGGGCTCTGCAGACCTGACAGTGATAACACTGGAAATGCAAGCTGGAGAGCAGCTTTAGACAATGAGATTTTATTTGTGATGGAAACTTCCAGGGCCAGGGTGAAACAGTAGCTGCTTCTCCCAGCTAAGGAGGTTTCTGGGAGCACACAAACAGGAGGCACAGCAATGCAGTGTGTTCTTGTCACTGTGCCTCCATGGGTCATGTAGGCCAGGGGAAAACCAACGTTGAAGGCCACTAAAAACCCTACAAGAGTTGACATTATGCTTTCAAGCTACACTTAGGCACTGCATATTACTAAGGGAAAGGGGCCAGTCTGTGAAGGGTGCATATCCCATGATTTTACCTAGAAAATACTATGGAGAAGGCCAAACTATAGAGAGTAAACAGATCAGTGGGACAAGGTGACTGGAGCGTCAAGGAAAAACAGGCCAAGCATGGGATTTTGGGGGCAGGGATACTGTTCCATATGTACTGCTATAGCGGACGTGTGTCATTCTATATTTGTTAACACTAGAAAGCACAACACCCAAGTGAACACCATAGTGAACAGTGGAGTCAGGTGGTAAGGAGGAGCCACAGTGGGCTCAGGCTGTCACCAAGGCACATCTTCTGCAGGTGCTGAGGCTGAGGAGGCTGCCCAAGCAAGGGGAGAGGAGGGTGTGTGAAGTCTGAAATCGTACTCAGTGCTGATGTAAACCTGTTCTAAAAGACCAAGTCTATTAAATAGCTAAACTCTGCATGTGGTTCACTCTGTAATCTTTCTTAAGCCAGTAGCCCTCTATTTTCTGCTTCAGGGACCCTGGAGAGGGGAAGTCACGCCACACAGCACTGTCCTCAAGATCATGGCCCCACCTGATTGAGCTGAGGCATTTTCTACACAACTTGCTGTTGCTTGTGTGTTTGTGTGCTTTCTCTGTGTGTGAGGGTATTTTTTCTAATTAACTTGGTATTTTCACCTAATGATACACAGAAGACATAGGTGTTCATTTATGATTATTATTCAGTATTGGCTGTACCCCAATAAAGTATGAATGCTTTTTAAATAATTTCTTCCCTCTCCTTTCTTTCCTTTCTTCCTGGCTAGTGATGATGTGAATTTACAAACACAATAGGTTTGATGAAATTTCAAAATGAATCTTCTGCCTTTAAAAATTCTGAAAGAAGTTTTAAAAAAAATCTCCTTAATTAAATCAACTCAGTAAAGAGGAGTAAAATGGGGTTATAGCTTTGAATAAGTGACTTTTCAAAGGAGTTTAGA
The DNA here is from genome assembly GCF_000260255.1 of Octodon degus. NCBI lineage: Eukaryota > Metazoa > Chordata > Mammalia > Rodentia > Octodontidae > Octodon > Octodon degus. Next base: position 14,274,808 of record NW_004524607.1, read on the forward strand.
TTAGTGATGACATAATTTTATATTCATGAATTTTTCAGAATTGCAATTCTCTAATCAAAAAAATTAATAGGTTGATATTGCCTATTTTGTTTACTGTATGCTTTAGTTTTAAATTTTTTGATGTGATTTATTTTTGAAACAATCTTAAGAATGTTTGCAACTGGATGTGGTGATGTATGTTTGTAATCCTAGTACTTTGGAGAGTAAGGTAGGAAGATCGCCACAATTTTGAGGCCAGCCTAGGCTATAGTGAGTTCAGGACCTAAACTACATAGTGAAACCCTGTCTCAAAAAACCAACCAACCAAACCAAACCAAACCAAACCAAACCAAACCAAACCAAACCAAACCAAACCAAACCAAACCAAGCCAAGCCAAGCCAAGCCAAGCCAAGCCAAGCCAAGAAGCCAAAACAAAAGAATATATGTAGGCAAAATTTTTGAAAATTTATTTTTGATGAAGCACTACAGTTTACTTTGTGTACTTTATGTTTAAATATAGAAGTATTAGGGGCTGGGAAGACAGCTCAGTGGCTTAAGCACCTGCCTGGCAAGAGCAAGGTCCTGGGTTAGATCCCCAGTACCAAAAAAAAAAGTAGGAAGAAGTATTTAATGTTATTTATGCCAATATTATTAATACATATAGTAATACTATTAATAATATAATAATATATGTACAGAGACATTTTCCCACCACGATGAATAATTGTTTTTGGCAATACTGGGGATTGAATCTAAGACTTTTGTACTTAGCTACATCCCCAATCCTTATTTTAAACAGAGTCTTCCTAAATCACTGATTTGCCCAGACTGGGCTTCAACTTGTGATTCTCCTGCTTCAGCCTTCCAGACAGTGGACAACATGTCACCAAAGGGAAAGAGCACACAGTCACAGCAGCAAAACATTTTCTACTCAGAGAACTTCAGGAGGATGATCTCCCTTTCAGATTTATATCTTCCAGCAACCCCCTCTTCCACAGCCTCGACGTGGTACTTAGTAAAAAGGAAGCAGCTGAAGCAGATATTAGGCAAATTACCTTTCCTCAAAGCATGGACCTTATACAGAAAAAGAGTACACCTGGTAACATTGTCTGCAGGTAGGAAATGTTTGTAACTGTACCCAGATGAGCTCACGAAGCTAGTTACAAAGCCCTCCATTCAGTAGCCAATACCGACATTTTTCCTGCATTTGAAGAATCACTCATTTAACCAGGAAGTGTGAAAGCTGTCAGCACCCGTTTGGGTCCAGTGAAGCACAGGAAACAAGAAGGTGCCGCTTTGGAATCACGCTGTTAGAAGACGCATGGATGACGTGTGGGATGACCCAGAGACAAGCTTATTTGAGAGCGTTATTAAGTCACACAGGTTTGTGTTGCAGATTGAAGGACACGGACATCAACCGTAACTGCACCGGAAACAGCATGAGTTAGAACCCCTCACAAAAAATGCTTTCGTCAAAACTGGTATTCTGAGTATGTATCTTTCATAAAGCAAAAGCAAGTGGGACTCCAGTGCCTCAGATTTTACTAGACTTGGCATTCTGCTAACATCATGTATTTAATAAGGAACTTGGATCTGTAGGCCCTTGCTACATGGGAGACCCCTACGAGGGAAGACAACAACGGATTCCTTAATTTCCAGGCTTTTCAGATTGAATCTTGCTACAAAGTTTTTATGCCAACTTTTTTTGTTAGTGTTGGTAGCCAAACCTTATATTTTCTCTGCTACTTATTCTGAAGCAGCCATGTGGATTGGGCCATGTTGTCCCCAGTGGCTCGTCTGGTGTCCATAGACACAATGGTGGCCACTCACGTCTTCAGGGAGACACACTGCCTCCAGGGCTGGCAGTTTTCTTTTGGTTTCTACGTTTTTCTTTTGGTTGATGATCTTTTTCTTCTCTATTTAAGAAACTCTTACAATAGAGCTGCTTAGTGTCTTAAGGGGAATATAAACTGCAGATATTGCCACTTTTCTTCCCTCCCTTTGTTCATCATACTTTTTTCTATACTGAATAATTTTGCTTTTCAAAACTTGTATGTAGTCAACTTTATCAATCTTTTCATTTATTGTTCCTGAATTTTGTATCATAGAGACATTTCCCCCTTTTCCAGGTTATGGGGCAATTGCTGAAGTTTTTTCTAGTACTTGTGCATGTTCATTTTTAATACTGATATCTCTGATCCACTTTTGAATGCATCCTTGTATATGGCTTCAATTTTACAGTTTTACTTGTGCCTCCTTATTTCAAGAATCCTAGTCCAAAAGTCTAAATTATAGTGTAGCATATTTCAGATATCATCTCATTATCTGAAAATAGTTCTCAGATTCATTAATTAATATAGTTTTCAGATTAATTAAGTCAAGATGCCACCTTTATTGTATGCTAACTTTTGAGCTTCCAGCTCTGGTTTCAGGTTCTTCTCTTCACGCACTAATACGATACTATTTCACTTACAGAGCTTTGTAATGTGTTTTAATACCTCAATTTACTAGTCCACCCTCATTACTTTTCTCTTTCAATGTTTTCCTGGCTATTTTCTCATTTGTTTTTATGAATGAACTATAAATTCCATCTCCAGAAAAAAAGCAAATAATATTTTTATTGGGACTCTATGACAATTCTAAATCAGCCGAGGGGGCTGTGACATCACTCTGGCATTGAGTTTCCTGTTCAAGGACATTAGTTTGTTTACCTACCTGTGCACATCTACTTCTAGGGCTACCAGGAATGTCTGTACTTGTCCAGTTCTTGTTGAGTTTACCGTGGGTTTCTTTTTTCTCTTGCTTTATTTCAGTGGTAGGATAACTTCTAGCTGTGCTATGTTTGCATGTATGAAGTCAGTTGGTTTTTTTATATGCTACTTTTGTAACTTGTTAATTTGAAAAATTCTTATAGTGTAGTATATTTCAGATATCAAGTCTCATTATCTGAAAATATAGTTTAATCACTTTTTTGCAGGCCCCATGGCTCTGCTTTATCTCCTCCCTCTACCACTTACATTTCAGCAGTGAACAAAGGAAGAGGCTGGGTGGGGCAGCTGACACCTGTATTGTAGCACCATGGAAGGCTGAGGCAGGAGTGTTACTAGTTTGGTTCAGTGTTAGCCAACTTAGTGAGATTGCTGTCTCATGACACAAAGAATAAAAAGAGGGCTGGGGAATGTAGTTCTGTACAAAAGACCCTGGGTTTAATCCTCAGTACTGAAAAAAAAAAAATAAAGAAAGGTGGATTTAAGGAAGGGAGGAACTGTGAATCTGTGGCTCCCCCTTTAGCAGGATTGTCCGTGTGCTCTCAATTAAGCAAGCAGAGATAACAGACTGGGGTAATGTACCCTACTGGGTAAATCAATACATTTCTGTTTTGTTATATGTCCTTGCTACATGAAAAGTTGAATATCGGCAAATGTCAAACCGACCTATTATTAATATACTGTTGGATTTTGATAATTTTAACATTTTTTATCAATGTTCATAAATTAATCTGTGGCTATCTTCTTTGATATAATCTCTGTATTCCTTGGAATGGTTTGTTTGTGGTCTAAGTCCTGATTGATTCTATAAACATAACCTGTGTACTTGTAGTGATGGTATAGCCTTTATTACTAGGGCTCAGAAATGGGCATACACCCAGCATTTCACCCTCATGTGTTGTATTGGGTAGGCCTTCTACCCTGTTGGTGCTATGGTTTATACTTAGGTGTCCCCTGAAGGCTCATGTGTTCCTAGGTGGGGTTTTGGAAGGTGACTGGACCAGGGGAGTGTGATACTCAGTGATGTAGGCCACTGATGAGTTTATAACTAAATGTAATGGTAGGTGATGGTCCCTGGGGGTGTGCCCTGCAAGTGTTTATCTCTTGCCTGCTCCTAAAGTGTTTCTCCTCTGCCATGCCAGCCAGCCTCAGAGACAGCCAATTATGCACAGAAACCTCTACCAATTGTGTGCTGCAATAAAGTTGTGGGTGTCAGGGATTTTGTCCCAGCAATGACAACAAAAATAACTAAGACAATAACTGCTTTTTGTCATCACTCATCTTCCATTGAAAGAGGCACATTACCTTTGGATCACCTGTAGTTTCTGCTTCGTGTGGTATTTGGGTTTTCTATGCTTTAGTAACTTGGTTTTTTGTCCATACCTGTCTTTGGCTAAGCCCTCACACTAGTGCCCTTCTTCTTTGAATTTCCTATAGATTGTGCTTCATGGACACTGTTTTTGGGTGTATAAGTGATAACAGGTACATCTTTGTTGTGAACTGTACCTTTTGCATTATAAATTGATCTCTTTTATTTTAAATTTTTTTTTCATTTTATGTATTTGGTTTCGGGTCTCATTATGCAGCTTGGACTTGTACAGATTCTTCTGTTTTCAGCCTCCCCAAAACTGGGATTACAGTGTGTGCCACCATGCTAGGACTTGGTCACTGGCTCAGTGCACCCCGGGGCGGGGCCAGCATGGCATGCAGGACTGGCGATCGAACCCTGGTCCCTGCGCTTGCTAAAGCAGGTGCTTAGTCCACTGAGCTATCTTGCCAGCCCTCCTTGGTCTTTTTAAATGTTTTCCTGATATAGGTTCTGCTGATTAGATATAAAGATTCAGACCTTTGGTTTCTTTTTCACTGGTATTTCCCTGTATTTCTTCTGTCCATATTTCTCCCTTCTGCCTTCCCAAACCTTTGTGTTTTAGATATCTCTTATTTAGAGTGTTAGATTCGCCAGTCTGGAATATTTATATTTCTACAGGTTAAGTCTGTTATATTTATGACATAATCAATAAATTTGGATTTATTTCTGTCAGTGCCTACAGAAACAATGATAAAACTCATACTAGGTATGTATAGACATATATATGCTTATTGATATACAAAGTGTGTATGTGTGTTTAATGCTATTGTATGCTTTCTCTCTTTTTTTTTTTTTTTGTACTGGGGATCAAACTCAAGGACCTTGTGCTTGCCAGGCAGGAGCTATGCTCTCTCTCTCTCTCTCTCTCTCTATATATATATATATATATATATATATATATAGTTTGTTCGTTTTGTTTTCTGATGGTACCAGGGTTTAAACTCAGAACCTTGTGCTTGCTAGGCAAGCAATTATTGCATTGAACTATCTCCCCAGCCCCCTCAATATATATTTTGATACTTAAAGAAGTTTACACTTTTTCTGTAGTGTTTACACACATATTAATAAATGCATACATACAAGTGGAGATAAAATTTCTATGATCTATTGGTTCTGTATGAACAATACTACAATTAACTAGTAAACGCTTCCTTCCCTTTCTTTTCCAGAACAATGACATAAGACTACAAATCAGGGAGGACCAAGTAACTCAGTGGATTAAAGCACCTGTTTAGGTAGGTGCAGGGACCAGGGTTCAATCCTGGGCAGTGCTGTGCCAGCCTCACCCCTGGGGTGCGCTGAGATGACGATGGAGACTGGGTGTGGTGGTGCACACCTGTAATCCCAGTGTTTAGGAGGCTAAAACAGGAGGATCACTAAGCGTCTGATCTGTGTAGTGAGACCCTGTAGGCCCTGTACTGGAAAAAAAAAGAAAAATGATTACAATTCACCACATGGCAAAATGCATTAGTTCAATTCATAAGTCACAATTTCCTGGAAGAGTTCTTATTTTGGCTTTGGGTTTTCATTTGGATATAAATGATCCACTTTCATCTGTGGTAATTTCATGTCTATACACATCTACATGTATGAGCATGTGTGTACACATGTCCATCGGCGTGTGAAACATACAGGCACATGCTGCTATCTAGCCAGGTCTTTTCTTTGTGTTTATATAATGAATATGGGTTCAAAGTTCTTGTCTTCGTAGGGTTCAGAGTCTGGTGGGGGAAACATACTTTCATGATCTTATGATATATGCTACAGCGAAGGTCAGCACAGATTGCCTTAAAGAGGGGCCTACAGAAGAGACAGTTCCTGAGCCAAATATCTGTAAGTAGACACTACCAGGTAAAAATGCAGGAGACTGGTATTATAACTTACACACATGTACCAAGGCATAGATGTAGACTCAAATGCATATATTCAACATAGCATATTGGGATTTATTCCATGAAATGATAACCGGAATTTCAGTATATTGTGCTTCTTGGTGAAGCTTCACAGAGCCAAGGGACACAGAAACGGCCCTATGGATGGTGCCTGAAGAGAGTTCTGCAGATGGTGAAGGAGGGTGTGTGGCCCCCTTTGAGTCCTCTGGTGGGGACGGAGGGAAGAGAAGCCCAGGTGGGAGTCCTGCCACAGCAGCTGCCACCTACATTGTTTCCCAGACACAGCTTTTCTGCTCCTTATGTCAACTTGTTATCAACCTGCTCCTCTGTCTTACACTGCTAAGGGGATTTTCCTTGAGCCTAACTAAAATCTTTCCTTCTGCAACTTCTGCCCTTTCAGTCCCACAGTGCCTGGGTAAAGCATTCCTCCCACACGCTCACAGCTGTCAGACTATCTGAAAAACAAAAACATCCAGCTGGGGGCTGGCTTTACCACCACAGATCCATCCTGCTCCCTCTTCTCTTTCCTCCAGGTTGGGACTGACAGAGCACTCTGCTCCTTCTGGTTCTCCTTTGCTGTGCAGCCCGGCCTCATGGCCAGGCCACCTGGTGGTGGCCTTTACTCTCACACAGCAAGCACCTCACCAGTTCAGGGTTGCGGGGCTTAGGCCCTGCTATGCCATCTGTTGATGAAGGGCAGTCATGGTCAGAGCTCTTTGGATCTCAAACCTCTAATCTTCTCATGGCAACCATGGGCAAGTCAGGCCTCCCCTTCCTATGTCACAGTGCCATTTGTATCTAAATGTGCTATACTGGGTAATCCCTTTGACATTCTGATTTGTTCATTTCAACCATCAATCTAACAAAACTATGATTTTTGATTCTGTGTGGATTAATTCTGTGCGGGCAACTTGTAATACCCAGCTGAACTGAGTTAGTGTGTTGCTGGGTGTGGAGGTCCACCTGAGGATTGTTGCCAAGAGCATAAAAGAAGAACTGGAGAGGTGGGGGTGGTGCTGTTGATTCTTCTGGAGAAGTCTGTGACACTGGCTTTGTCAATAGGAACTCAGCTGTTCTCATTGTGGGAGGAGTTTGGGACCTCACTGTTGCTTAGGATGGCTGTAGTTCTCTGGGGAGCTCTAATCCTAATTTTGAGCATCACTTCCTGGCTCCAGTGCAGACCCCTCAGCCTGCTGTCACAGATCCCTCATTGCACTGGTGCAGACTTTCTAGCTTCCACTGTAGACCTTTAGCCCTTTCCAGTGCAGATCCTTCATACAGACTTGCATGAGACATTGCTGTGAGCTCTAGGCTTCCAGCTGCACTCCTGGAGGATATTGCCATGGGATCCAGGCCCTCAGCTAGATTCTTTGGGTCTCTAGTGTATGGACAGATTTCCTGTACTTTTTTGCTTTTGACTCTTTGGGTAAATATTATAAAACAATCTTATGAATTATGTGTCATATATTAAATTATTCCCCTTGCAAGTTCTGACTACAACATTGTGGAATAGAGTAGAAGTCTTACTGGCTCAAGTGTGATACCTGCATATATGATATACAGTCCATCTCTATCTGCTCCAAATCACTGACCAAGAAAAGCCTAGAAGTAGGATGGGTTTTGCATCTAGAGTCATCCTCGGAGTGGTAACTGATCAAGTAAGTAACATATGGGGCCGGGGTGATGGCTCAGTAGAATAAGCGCTTGCCTGGCAAGCACAAGGGCCTGAGTTCAATCCCCAGCTCCGTGCCCCCCCCGCAAAAAACAAACAAACAAACAAACAAACAAACAAACAAAAAAACCAGTAAGTAACATTCTTTGAGTACGGTTCAACCTTGAGATATTATCTAATTTTTATCACCCAATCTATAAAGAGCAATCAAAATATACAGTGAATATTTCAAATTTGAAACTATTACAGGGTCAGGGATTTAGCTCAGCAGCACAGTGCCTGCCTTGCAAGCACAAGGTCCTGAGTTTGAGTCCAAGTGCACCCTCAAAAACAAAACAAAAAAACCCCCAAAACTTTATTATGGTAAAAGACACAATGCCATTGATTCTTCCCTTTGCTTCAAACACATTTATTCCACCCTTCTTGCCAATTCCTGTATCAGTTCTCTAAGTCCTCTTTCTTGAGTGTCTTTAGAAGGTGTGATTTAAAAAAATCCAGTGAATGCTGCTACCCAGTGCCATTAGGCATAAAGGCAGGCTCATGAAAATGTAAGTGCGTCCTCACCCACTTAAAAAATTCACCACATGGGGCACCATGACACTTCTGGCTCTTCCTCACAGTCAAAATGACCATGAAAGAGAAAAAAATGCTTTTGAATTGATTTGGGACATTGAAGTAGGCACAACAGTGCAACTAAAGACACTCACAAAAGAGGACTACCAGAACTGTTTTAGGAAGTGGTAAGAATGGTGGGATAAGTGTTTTGGAGAGAAGGGGGATTTTGAAAGGGATTAATGGTAATTATTTTTACTGTAATAAATTTTTAACAATTTAAATATTCACTATAGTTTTCAATCACATTTCATATATTTATCTTATGCATCAAGCATATGGTGGTTAATTAAGTCAACATGAGTAAAAACACCCAGCTGCATTGAGTTGGGTCAGTTCTGGGGAACAGTATTAAGGGAAAGCAGGCAGGGAGTATGTTATGCTGATTTCCCTGGGGAAGCTATCCCTGTTCCCTTCAGCTGAGCTCTACCTCACCACAGAGGGCTGATGTTGTCTTGGAGGAGTTCTGATCCTTATCTTCTTTGGCTGGGAGCTCAGGTCTTGCTTTCGCCTTGGGCATCTTATGGTTCTCCTGGATTCTTTCACCTCCAGCATTGGCCTTTCAGCCTGCCCTTGCAGACTCTCTAGCTTCTGGTGCCAGCCCTTGAACTTGCCGGCATGGACCTTTTGTTCTTCCATCGCAGATTTCTCAGACTCCTGATAAAGACTGCATGAGACACTGCCATGGGCTCTAGGACTTCAGCGGGACTTGTGTGGCTCTCTTTTGGCTGGATTCTTCAGATCTCTAGTGTGATTTCATGTACCCTTCTACATCTGACTCTAGTGAATATTGACTAATACTGGGTGCTTATTGAGTAAACGGATGAATGAATGAATGATCAAGCTACAGATTGAATAAGGTGTTTGGATCTATCAACACAGTAATCCTGCTCAAAAAGGAAATGTGGTTAGTAGGATGTGACTTCTATGGACTGCTTTCTAAAACTCACAGGGCTGTATTCCTTACCTCTTCTTAAGGTGAAACCTGTCCTCCTATCCGTTACGTGTAATACAGCTTACCCTAGGCCTGTTTTCTCTAGCCTTCGATTTTCAACAGGTTTTCTACTGAATTTATTCTTCCTGTTTTTTCTGAGATAAATTCTTAACCCTTCTCAGAAACTGGTTGTTTTAATCATCTCAACAGGGATCCAGATTGAAACCAGTAGGAAAAGATTACAGAAGCAAAGCAGTTTGCTGCCTGAACTTGAAATAAGTGTGGTCATCCAAGCTTCCTTCCAATACTGACAGTTGGGCAGAAACTTCTGAAATTCCAGTGCCCTCCAAACATATGTGTATCTTCATTGGTCCAAACAGATCAGCCTTCTTACACTTCCCACTGCTCAGCACTCATGCCTTTCATTCTTTCTAAACTCATAACCTTCAAGACAGATGCTGGTCTTCTGCCTGACCATTGACGTTTCATTGGAAACAGTGGAATCTTCTCCAGGACAGCAATATGACTCCTGGACATGCTTGAACATTCGTGAGTTCATGGGTAACAGATGTAGCTTGTGAGGTTTATGGTTTCTCTCTAGGTTATGAGGCAAGTCCTCAAGGTACAAATCCTCTGTTAGAGCTGGCAGGGGCCAGGGTTTTGACTCCTTGGTGTGTGTTATGGTTTTTATCTAGATGTTGTCCCACAGCTTCATCTACTCAAAGGTGGACTTTGGGAAATGATTCATTCATGGGGGTCTGACAGTCATCAATGGATTAACCAACCTATGAGTGGATTAGTCCACTGATGAGTTTATAGCAAAATATGTTGTTGAGAGGTGAAGCCTGGTCAGAGGAGGTGGAGTGTTGAGGGCGTACATATTTATACAAATATAAATTTAAATATCCTTTAGTTAAAAGATTTATATAAACTTTTTATTTACATATTAATCATGCTAGTTATATGTATTTAATATAAGTATAGCCCACTGTGTTTATTTTCCATTCCTGTTGGGTAATAGCAGGACTTTGTTTTAGATAAACCATGAAATCCCATGGCCTAAGCACAAACTTTTTCTTTGTCCTCCAGTGCAATGTAAGTTTGTCTAGAGGGAGGAGGGAGCTTGTCTGTGACCTTTCAGAGGATAGCAGCCCCAGTCTCTGTTTCAAAGGTGTGAAGTTCAGGCTTCTGCACAGTCTGGTCCCCAGTTCCAGTTCTGTGTGGGAGGCACTGAGCAAGCGTTCCTCTGCAGGGCAGGATGCAGTCTCCTCCAGCTTGCTTGGAACCACACTGCCTAGAAAGGAATCTTCCCATTTTGCTCATATGCTGGGGTATGAGCTCATTATAGCTGCACATGCAACAGGCCTGCACACATGGCTGCTGGCTGGCCATGGCATTTCACGGGACATGGCCTTGTGACATTGCCACAACCGCACACTTTGTTTTTCTTTGCCTTAAGAGCGTACATTTTAGAGTATGAGGGACTGAAGCACCTAGCCAGAACCTAATGGGAATTCACGGGCATCCATATCTCCTCCTCTTTAGGTAATCCAGCAGAATTAAGTGTATATGTCTTTCAAATGGGAGAAGCAAGCTCATTATGTGGAGGGATAACTACACATTATCAGTGGATGTATATATTACAATTTGTGTGCCGGCTGTTCCTGTTAATTTCAGGTCATTATTGGCTAAGGCTCAGCTCTTGTGTTGTCATGGTTCTTGCAGTTTTGATACACCTGAATGTCCTCATTGCATCAAACATTTCTAACATGTTATTAGGATAACAGATCTTCGACGAATAATCATGAGAACCATTTTTACAGCCTTTTTAAAAATAGCTAACACTTAAAAAGTTCTGTGCATCCATTTCTGAACTTATTCTTTTTCTAACTACTTACCAGGTATTCAGAAGAACATGGGCCTAGTTATCATGCTGGGGGTAATATGGCGGGGGGGTGGGGTGAGGAAGGCAGACTGAGAAGGCTGTTTGCAGTACCTGCTGGGTCAGCCCATGCCTCTGAATTTAGAGCAGGACAGGGACAAGAAGAAGAATATTTCTATTCCTGAATGAAACTAGTTTTATTTCTGAAAAAATATTTGTACATGTACCAGAGCTTTGCAGTCAAGGGCCCTGGTTGGCCACTGGTGCTCTCTCTGTGTGTGTGTGTGTGTGTGTGTGTGTGTGTGTGTGTGTGTTCTGGTGTGATTTAGTTTCTGCAGCACTTGACTTTGTTGAGGTAGTGTCTCCTTTTCCTTATCCTAACCCTCTTCTGGTAGTAGGAATGGCTGACTTCTGTACTTGCTTATTGTCTGTGCCCTGTCAAGACTGGAATCCCAGCCCAAAGCTGCTGAAACACATCCCATCTTCATGCACCCAATCCCATGCTTTTTCAGACCTTCTGTTCTATTCTTATCTTGAGCAGTGCTACACATCAGCCTTGGGCTAAGCTGCACTTCCACACACAGATGCTTGCAGATGTTTTGGGACCAGTGACAAGGCCTTGAGTCCTTTGCAGTGCACCACCTAATCACACTGGGTGGAAGCTGGTGCACAGGGTTTCCTGGTGTGCCTTCAGGGCTTCAGCCGTGCAGCAGCTCATCAGCAGAGCAGGGAGGAAGATTGTGAGGTTAAACGTCTGAGTGGTCCAGGTTCCTTGTGGGAAACACCAGGGCAGGTTTTCTTCTGAACGACAGGATGCAGAAAAGACACCAAGGGCCCAGTCTAGCATGGTAATGCCCAGAGCTGATTACACTGGAACTTGAGAGAGAGAGAGAGAGAGAGAGAGAGAGAGAGAGAGAGAGAGATCCAGGAAAGAAGGCAGATATGGGGCTAAGTGTGGAAACAATGCTGGTAGAGTACCAGACAGGGAGATAGAAACTACAGGATTCATCCTGGTCTCAATTAGATACCTATTAATATTTTATGTATCAGGCATTGTGCTTGGGTTTGGGGACACAGATAAAAAAAGACAAATCAGACATTTCCCCTGCCCTCAAAGAGTTGCCAGGCTAGTAGAAACATACTTCTATAAGTCACAATCTAATATTTAAGGTGGTTTTAAATTTCCCATAAATCTTTAATGACAGCTGAGGGGTAAGTCCCAGAAGCATTCCCTCACTGTTCCCTTCCAGACATAGATCCTGGAACCAAGATTTCCGCTCCTCCCTCCGAATCTGAGCTCTGTGCTAGGCTGCTGGCCCTTGCTCACATCTTCCCTCAGACCCCTGCTTGTCTCATATCTGGGCACACAAGACAGGCCTCACAACCCAGATCCTTGAATCCAAAGTCTAGTAAGAGCTAAATACCCTGGATGCTTGAATCTAGCATTCTTTCAACCTTAGGTCACACAGGATTAGCAGATCAAGAAATAAATTTAGTGGTTGCACCAGTATTTTTAAAGAATACAACAATGCAACAGGATAAAAACATCAAAGAACATCATACACTGTGCGGATGACTAATTTTTAAATAAACCATTTGTTTTGGGAGGTATATGTGTACACATTGGATTTCAATGTAAAATAGATTTGTTTATTGTGAATTGCAGTACAAATGGCCACTGCACACCCATCTGCCATAGGTGTGCAGGTGAGCATAGGTGAGATAGGATCTCATTTTTTATCTCATATACAAGCTACAGTGAAAGCCTGGAGTAATTTTTACCATACTTGATATATACAGAATGAAAAAAGGAAGCAAATGCTAGCAATGATAGATCACTGAAGTAAAGGCATGAGCTTGGAGGGTAGATAACCAGGGTTTAAATTGCAGGCTTTTCAGCATTTTCTACCTACATGACCTCCAGAGAGTGAGTTACCTCTCTGAGCTTCCATTTGTTCCTCGGGGTCACAGGAACAGTACGTCTGTCCCCCATGACTACTGGGGATAAATGAAGTAAGGTAATGAGTGTAAGTGCAAAGCGCAGCAAAATGAAAACCAGTTTATAGTGGCTTCCCCTAAAGTGCTGCTTTCCTCTCTTTCCTTTCCTGTAAACTCTGAAAGGCCAAATTAAGCCCATACCTAATGGAACATCCCATATCTATTTGGTTCAGCTTTTACTTAGTGTTTTAGGTAATGCTGGCAGAATCTGGGACATTATCCTATTCTGTTGGAGAAGCCTGAGGTCTAGAAAGTCTTAGGGATTGAGAAACAAATCTTTTGTGCAGTGTCATTTAATGCCACATTGAGAATTTCCCAAGAGGAGATAAGAACAGGACTTGCAAACAGTGTTCATTTATAATCCTTACTTTAGGAAACCTTTTAAAGCCCAAGTGAGCACTTAGGAGCTTTTACTAATGTTTTAGAAATGTGGATAACCAAATGTTTTTTCCATTTCTTTTAAAATATGAAATATTTCTCTTTCATTATAAGGTAATGTTCTGAAACCAGAATAAGTCATTATAGTACAAACATACCTGTTACAAGAAGAAAAATGATAAAAGAAACAAAACCAGAAGAAAAAAATTAAAACCTTGGTGTGCTCAAAATGATGATTTATAGTGTAATTTGTCTTTGGACCCTTTATATAAAAATCTACACCTGCATCTTAATAGATGCTTGTCAAAAATGGATAGAAGGAGTTTGCTAATCTGCACAGGTTTGTTTCAGGATGTAACCATCATTACAGCTTCTGCACTAACACAGAGTAGCCCGTGCGCAGGCTCACCCAAGGACGGCCATGGCCACATTATTTCTCCAGGTGCCTTTCATGGTTATTTGAACAATTTTGAACAAAATTGCACATGTGAGTCAAACACTGACTCAGCACTGAATGTGAAGAGCCGGTGGTGTCCAATGACTTGGTCCTCTCCCTCCTACCTTGCATGATTAGAAAGTTGCTGAAGTAGACACTGGCAGTAAGAAAAATGCTTCTAATTACATTAGGTGTTTCATCTGCAGAACCTAAACCCTATGGTTTTTTTTTTCCACTTGAAACCTAAAGAATATTGATTTCTGGGAGTGTTGTGAAATTCTCAAGTAAATGTAAGTTATTTCCCTTCTCCTTTTGGGTCATCGCGATGGAAATCTGACAGGCAGGCTCTGAGTAGGTTGGAATCTGAGCCACGGCTTCTGTGGGGGAGCCAACCTTTTCTCTCACCCTTCTGAAAGTGTGCTTGGCTGAAGTCATATTAGAGCTGTGCTGCTCGACTTGTAAGTTAATATGTCCTATTTAAAATGCCTTGAACAGAAAAGGTCGGGGAGGCACTGCTAATAAAATCTATTAAATGAGACTGGTGGACAAGATAATGGGGATAGTGGATGGAGGTGGATATGACAAGTTGGGGAAGTTAGAAAATGTATAGCAAGCAACCTCTTCATGCCTAAGTACCTGGCCTTGCCTGGAGCTTGTACAGAGCTTATATAGTAGAGAAGCTTACATTTCTAATACATCTCAATAATATTTGGGGTTGAGAAGAACCTGGGGCTCTGGGTAGACGAGCAGTGGGTTCAATGACTTCAAGGCACAATATCACATTGCTGAACTCAGGGGAGACACAACTTGCTTATCTTCCCTAAGGAGCTTCCTAGAAGGAAAACACATCTGAAACCAAGTGTATGTGTGGTTGTAATGGAGGTGGTACAAAGGGGTCCTCCGGTGCTGCATCCATGCTGGTGCCAACTGTGCAGCTCTTGGGCCCTGCACGCTCCTCACTTCAGGCCAGCATTGCATCATTTATGAGCTCTCTCTGAGAGTGCCTGTCTAACAGGTTCCCTATCCATTGAATGGCTGTGTGAGTGCATGGTTCCCCTGTGGTCCCACACCTTCTCCAAGGGGCCCCATCTAAGAGCCTTTTAAGAGCCAAGATAAATCACAGCTCCTTTCCCTGAAGCACCAATCCTACCACTTGGATGGAATACAAGGATCAGGCTGGATGGACACAGTGTCTTTCCTCACTCAGCCCAACCACCTTTTGCCTTTCTCAGATTTTCTGATGGACTGTCAGATTATGTTTTGACACATTCCAATAATCTTCCAAATTAAACTGACAAGTAGTTAATTTTATAGGTTATCCTTTCTCCCTTCAACAAAGGCATTTCAATTACTCCTTCAGCCTGAAGGACCTGCGCAGCCTAGGGCTGTGCCAACTCTCAGTGGGATGCGCCAAGGACACAAAACAGGTTCCCAACAGCATGGCAATGTTGCTCAACTCCTCTCCAACAGCCACCTGGGCTCAGGCCCACCCTGAGGGCCCTCTGGGGAACCAGATGGAGTCATGGCCTGGAGGGTCTTTAGCCTAAAGCTGATAAATCCTTAGGCCCAAAGGCCCTTGCTTTTGGCAGCCAAGAGATAGAGGTGGTACAGTTTCATGCCTACAAACTGTGGCACCCCGGGCTTACTGTTCAGCAGGTCATCTTGGAAAGTGAGGCAGGAATTGCTAACTGCATCTTGATCCCCTTCCCTCCCAAGGCAACAGACAGGAATACATCTGGTAGAAAGACCACATTTCCAGCTTACCCTAAACAAATGAAGGCTATGAATTATAAATAGAAGTCATGGGACTTCTAAGAAATATCTTAAAGGTGAATATACTTGTTCTAAAGGTAGAGCCCTGTTCTTCCCTCCATCCTGGCTTCTACAGTGTGGATATGAGAGCTGGTGCTGCAGTAGTCAGCTTGTGACCATGAGGCAAATGCTAAAGACATGAAGGCAAAGAGACAGAAGATTCTTTGTTGACCCTGGAGCTGCACTTACAACCCTCCACCTATGCCCCACTGCTTGCTGTTCTGATGTGAGGAAAATAAAGACACATCTTATTTTGTTTAAGCTACTGCTACACGGAGTCTGTTTCTAGCAGCTGGATGCCCTTTATATGCACCATGGGCAGCTGCAAACTTACTCTTGTACACGGCTCTGCCACAGAGATCCCAATACACACTTTAGTGGTGGCTTTCATGTCTATGACCTAAGTGTCCTGACAGAGACCTTCTGAGCAGGCTTGGCACCCCTGGCCTGTGGGTGAATGAGGAACAATCACATAAATGAGGCTAGTTTCCCCTGGGTCTCAGTATCACTCTATCTCACCTGTGGGCTGCCCTGGACACCCCAAAATAGAAAGCATGTTGGGTGTCTCCTCTACCTCCATGAAAAGGTCTGGCCCAGCTCCCAGCACACAGTAGGGTGCTGCTCATGACAGTTCTGGAAGGTCTGTGTCTGATTCTGCTATTAGCAGAGAGGATGACCCCAAATCTCTTTCTGTAAGGCAGTGAATGTAGAAACTTTCAAACACAATAGAACATGCAAGTTGATGTCATAGTAGAAAAGCAGAGGATAGCAGCACCACTGATGTATTATTATGTCTCAAGTTTTCCAAGCCTGTTCCCATTCCTACTTCACAGCCCCTGCCCCTTACAGCAAGGTAGGTATAAACACTACAATTTTAAAGATGGAAATCTGGAGGTCCAGGACAATGGGAAGTGCACCAGAAGGTGCATGGTGGTGGTATTTAGGAGGCAGGACTCGAGGGGAGTCTCTCTTATAGAGATGTAGGGTACTCGAATGTGCTCTTATCTCTTGCACCCATCTGTACCATGCCCTCCTTAGGCATTTGTGGTCCTTCCCCCTGGCACTTGTCCTGATGTGTCATCTAGTCCTAAAACTTCCTGTCCTTCTCACTAAGTCCTCCCTATCAATGCCTAGTCCTCCTGGTCTCTCTCCTCCAGTGGTCTTACATTCTCCTATTTCTGGCCTAGGATAAAGGACAGGATTTACAGAATGCTTAATTTTGTTCTGCTGTGGTGTAGCAACTGGGGGGTGATGGAAAGTGGGGGCAATGGCACCGTATGACTGAACCCTGAAGCCTCTGGAGCTGGGTCCAGCTGGCTCCTATTACAGTTTAGATTTCAAGTATCTCCCAGAAGTCTCTCATTCAGAGGTGAGGGCCTGGCTAGAAGAAGAATATCACCAGAAGGTTACACTTGCTTCTCTTCTCTCTGCTTTCTGACCACAATGGTATGAACAGCTGTCCTCTGCCACGCTGGTTTTGCTTTGGCGCCAGCAAACCACAGACAAAACCCACTGAAACTGTAAACCAAAATATACCTCTGTTCCTTTAAGTTGTAGGTATCAGATATGTTGTCCCAGTAATAGGAAAGCTGATGTAGCTCCCTAGCCATGGGGGCCCTCCTGAAGCCAGTAAAGAGTGTTGGGGTTAGCGCCATAGCCAGATCCACAACATTGTGTTTCCACATGATGATTAGTAAGTATTATCACCCCTGACTTGTCCTGGGGCTCAATGCTTCCCTTGAACCAGCTGGGCTAGATGGGAAGGTGCTTCTTGGGGACATTTCAGAAGCTGTCACGGTCTGGGAAATTCTTTCTAGTGGTTCAAGAAGAGTATGAAATGATTGATTGCAGAACACAATGAAGTTGGAAAGATGTAGCAGAAAAGGCTGAGTCCCTGGTAGAAAAGACAAGCTCTGCTATGTGCCCGGTGCCCACACAAGGAGCTGGGTCTCTGCACACAAGGGGTAGGACGGGGCAGGATGGCCACCGTGTGTGTACAGGGAAGCCATGTGCACACAGAGAAGTCTGTGAGAGCATCAACTAAAAATGCCCCACAGTGAGTGAAGGAATAAGCCTGGCCTAAAGCCTTGGGGCTCTGGGCTCCACGTGCCAAAGTCTGGCATCAAACACTAAGGTGAAGTAAAGGCCTCTGGGCTCCAGAAGGGATGCAGATGGGAAACTGCACAAGTGGCCCGGGCCACCACCATCATTAGCTCTGAGTACTTAGCAAAATGTGGAGGAAGAATTGAAAGTAGACAAAAATGGAATAGAAGTTTGGTCTTTGCTCACAAGTGACGCAAAGTCTTACAGGGAGCTAAAGATGCTCCAGTGACTTCATCACTCTGAAGAACCTGACCTTGGCCTCTCGACCATTCCCAATCATGCCATAAGGGAGGTCTTGCTGATTTGGGGCTGCTGTTCAGCTCCAAGAGCTGGATGTTAGAGCTGGTTCTGCTAGGTGTTGGCCCATGTGATTCACACCAAGTTGATTTAACCAACATCTAGTTCTTTATGCATTAGTGACTGGAGACACAACATGTCCAGTGATAGCCTATAAATTACAGGCAAATGGAAGAAGGATCCGGGCAGCCAACATGTGCAAATGGCCATCCCTCCTGTGCAGGAAGCACTGGATGAGGCTGTGAAATTGAGCAACATTCCTTTGGAGAACTGCAAGGGCCACAACTGATGTGATACATGGGAACTATTTTGAGAGCACAATCCACCACCCAGAGACATATCCAGATCAGCCTTTAGGGCCAGCCAGCAAAGAGGGGTGCCTACCACTGCACAGGCAGGTTACTGCTCTGACATTGCCTGGAGGTGCTGCCTCCATTCCGTTTCCATCTCACCCACACAGATCCATCTTCCGATACGGCATTCTGATTGTGTCACTCATAGCTATTACGCCTTTAATGGCTCCCCAGTGCCAGCTGCATGAAAGCCAAAGTCTGAAGCCTTAAAGACCCTCTCAATCAGTCCAAGATCTGCTTTCCTGTGCTCTACACAGAACCCAAATGCACTGATAATAAAACAAGGCAGTCACAGTTAATAGTAATGGGGGATTATTAATAGCAACATTAGTCATTTTAACTGTTTCCAAGCTTATTGTTATTTTATTAAATAGACTAATTAAAGCAAACACTCGTTGTCCAGGTTTTCAGTTATTTTCCCCTTCAAATGAGTAATCCAGAATTACCTGCAGATGGACAGGTCCTTCCTAGCTGCCCTGCATTTTAATATTTCTGCTAGTCACTGCGCCGGTGGAACTGACTGCACTTAATTTATAAAGGAGGATTTATGGACTTGGGGATGACAACAGACAGCCAATCAATAAGGGATGATAATAACAGCATGTAATATCAAGGAACATTAGGTCTCAGGCATGATTTGGGGAGAGAAGTGGGCAGTTAGAAACCTTATCATTTGAAGAAGGTCAAGGCCTAACAGCCATAAAAACACCTAAGCAAATAAAATCACACCTGTGAATAGGAGAAGGTGTAAATCGCTGAATGGAAAAAGGATTTTAGATTTTGTGGATAAATTACTTCCCTGGGCAAGGATGTGGACTGCTGCAGGACAAATGCAGTATGTTAAAAGAGGGTCTATTTATTACTGCTCAGAACAATAACGATGAAGTGCAGGTGTAGAGAAAGTGTCCCAGCCAGCCAACTCTTGTCAGGGCTGAAACTCGAATGCTCTGTAAAGTGGAAGCGGGTGGGGTACATGTTGTAGAAAGACTTAAAACAACAGGGCTAAGCCTTAGCACATATATTTAAGGACCAGTGGCTTTATGACATTCTGTCTGGTCATTTTTTTTCAGGGATGAGGAAGCTTTTCATTGATTTAGTAGGTTGTTGCTTGTGTGACTGAAAAGGAAAAAGAAAACAACAACAACAAACCCCCCCAAAATTTAAAATTTAAAAAATAAAAAAGGCACAGAGCTGTATTATTAATGTTTATATTCCACCACTAAAACCAAAAACTATAATCCTTTTCTTTGAAGGACAGTCACCGCATCACACAGAACTCCACTGCCAGCTTTATTGTAAAACTCACACTTCTCTCCATTTACAAAAGTTCACTTCCACAACCCTTTCAAGGATGCATGTGCTAGTCAAGGACGTACGCCTCCTGATTTCACTACAGCTGGGACCTTGGTTCCTCTCTCCCACACTGCTTTAGTTTAGGAAGGAGTGAAGAGACAGTGGTGTTCTTCTAGATGCTTCCTTGGAGACTGCATCCATTAACTTTATTCCACTACATTCCAATTGGACTTCACAAACTCCCGCTCCTGGATCCAGACTCCATAGCCTGGGGCTTCTGGAAAGCAAGCTTACCTCCTTGTAGGGTGTACTCGGCCACGGCCCTGCTGAAGACGCCCAGGCCAGCTCCATTGTACGCGGCCACCTGGATTTCATACTGTGTCCAGATGATCAGGTCTGTCACTAGGCAGTAGTTCACTTCCGGGCTGGTGATATTTCTCTGCTGATGTTCACCAGGCAGGCCGGCTAGGCGGTACCTGCACCAGAAAAAGCCCATGACCACAAAGAAATAGCTCAAGCAGGAGACAGGTTCACTGTGGCCATTCCGCAGTTGGAGGAAAATGGAAGTGGATACACGCAGAACTGAGAAGTCAGCCCTAGATAACACTGCTTATTAATTTAACTACTTAAAAAGGTATATTCTATTCTCACAGTGATTGTAAGTTCTGAGCATAATGGAACTGCTATTCCAATGTATTATAGTTATGGAAAAAATGACAGCTTTTTAAGTGTAACATGTCTAGATAGAGTGTAGGGTGACTGAGTACCCAAGACTCTAAATATGATTTGTATTGGGGCTTGAAAAACATCTTCTTGTGACTGTAATGTGGGGGGAAAAAGATCAAGGTGCAAAAAGTATGTGACGTGTTGGCCTTTGTGGGCTGAGCTGCCGCTCTGTTTCCATTTAGGAGTTTTGGTTCCTCCAAGGGTAGCCCAGAACTGGAATAAGAGGCTTTGAGAAGGTGTTAACCTTCTCAAATGCAAATCCCTTGCTAAGATGACATGTTGCTTTTTAGAGGCCTTTGTGAGTGCCTGGGTAACATGCTCTTTAGTTTACTAAGTCAGAAGTTTAACATTGTGTTTATTAAAAAGATGACTTCTACAATTCCGCACTCAGAAACTGAATAAATTAAGAAATTGCTTTGTACTATGAAAGGATTTTTAGAACATTATTTTGATTAGCAAATATTCTTCCGTGATTCAGTTTATAGAAGTTAATGTACTGAACTAACTCCATTAATTTGCTGAGCTTTTCTGGATCAGTCTCCAGGATAAGACAGGAGATATGTGCGATAGGAGTGGCTTCCTACTCAACCTGCAGCTTTCAAAAGCATCCACTTTCTACCCCAAAAATGGTTCTTAGACTGCTCCAAGAATGTGGCTTTTTTTGATAAATGGAAAGGGGAAATGACTGATGACAGATCCAAAACCAGAGTAGCAGCAATCAATCTGTTTGCTTGTCATGGCCTGCTGGGATTCCCAGCATACCCTTGGGACTGCCTGTCCCCAGGGCATGAGACCTCTGCATGAAGGAACACACTTGAGGAAGGTGAGTGTGGATGGCGCATCTATAAAGCAACTGAAGAACTCAGTCAGTTCCTTTTAGGTAAACCAATTTTCTAAAGAGAATAATTGCTGAATGTGTAATAAGGAAGCAGAGAGAAGATAATAAAAATTTTTGCATGAAAATCAGGATTTTCTGCTGGCATTCTTTCATCCCCTTTTGCTGGAGATGTTTTATACCTGATGAGGCTGATTCGGGGAGGGCAACAAAGATGGCCAAGAACAGAGAGCATGTGAATGCAGAGTCTGACCTCTCTCTGTCTCTTGCCTGAGGAGAGGAAATGGCTGCAGTCTCAGCTGGTGTGGATTAACCCATGTGACAGGTATTTCCACTTAAATTCCTCTACAAATGATGAACTTTAAAAATAAATGGCATTGAGGACAATTAGCAATTTAGAAGGAGGTTAAAAAAATTGGCTCCACATCCGCATCAGCATAGCCGCAGCAAGCTATCTGTATCACTGAAAGCTCAAAAAGGTTTGCTGTCACTGACCCATGGCCACTACGATACAGTGAGTAAGACTGCAGGAAGGGCTCACTCTTGCAACCCATCTCTAAACAACACATGTTCCAGGCAACAGGAGAGAAACTGGCATGGGATGGTTGAGGTTAAGTCCCTGTTTAGCCACTGGGCGTTGAGTGACCTCAGGCAAATTCTGAACTTCTCAAACCTTTGTTTCCACCTCTCTAAACTGGGAATTAGAGTAACACCTTTTTACCAAGCAGCTACAAGAATGAATGAAACAATGGATGTGAAAGAGATGTGAAAGTGTAGCATGTCCCTCATTTTGTTTTATACACTGTTCTTCTAATAAAGCATGGAAGAGATGCCTCTGAGTTATAAGACAGGAAGCCTGTGCTGCACACCTGTAATCCTTCTGCTCTGGCAGGCTGAAACATGAGGATCTCAAATTTGAGCTCAGCCTGGGGAGCTTCAGTTGGTAAGATTCTGTCTCAAAATAGAAAGAAAAGATTAGGATGTACCTCAGTGCAAAGGCTCTGGGTTCCATCCCCATGACTACTAAAGAAGAAGGAGGAGGAGGAGGTGGAGGAGGAGGGAAGAGGGAAGATAGCAGAGGAACAAGGGAGGAGGGACAGAGGAAAAAGAGAAAAAAGAGGAGGAAGAGGAGGAGGAAGAGGAAGGGAAGGAAGGAAGGAAAATGTAGGGAGGACAAGGAGGCCTGCATAAACATTTGCCTTTGCCACTCTAAGACACTGAAAATGAACAGCAGAACTCACTTCTTCAAAGTCATCTGTGCTCCCTGCTGAACAGGCAGGTTGGCCCACTCTAACCAGTGGCTAGGGATGCTTTCGTAACTTTCACATGATGTCTAAGAAGGTCACAATTAATAGGGGGATTGCAGGGCATCCTCTTCTTCTGGGTAGACTATGTTGCCCAGGAGACTGGCTCAGCCAGAACAAGATGATTTTTTATACAGAAATAAACAGGAGAATGTTTTTAGAGGACATAACCCTCTGCTCCTCTCAGAGAAACACCCTGCCTATTATTATAAATATTTTATTACTGCCCACGCAGCCTAACAACTTCTTATAGCCAGAGCCGTGGAGGTGATTTATTTCCATTTACTCCTTGTGTACTGGGCCTCGGTTTTGACAGAGACTGTGCCCTGGAGGATGCATGCTTGCAAACCGAGCACTGATTTGCAGACCAGAGGATTATTTGAAGATGTTTCCAGGAAAATTCATTTTGGCATGGGTCTTTAATTCCTGAAAACTTTGATATTCACAGGCCTTGGGTACCAGACCTCTATTTTAGGGCTTTCTTGATTTAAGTCCCAACAAACACACATGCCCTCTTCTCAGGCACTCAACTCTACTGACACCATCATGGAAAATCCTTTTAACAGTAGTAATCCTACAAAATAGAGAAATGTGCAATCCCTGATGTGGCCTCATAGCATCAGAGAGATGTTATTATTAACTCTGTGCCCGGAGCTTGCTTTTGCAGGATGACTTTTAAAGTCCTTTCTTGACAGCTGCAGCCCAAGGAAACTTTGCTTCCATGAGCTGGGAGAGGCAGGGGCTACATGATGCCTGGCAAAGGAGGGGCCGCCAGGGAGGGCAGGCCAATTATTCTCATTAGTGGATGGGTATGCACAAGGGGTGACAGTTAGAGCTGGAAAGGACATGAACCTCAACCACACAGCAGCAGAAAAGCTGAGAAGGTGGTCAGGGAACAAAGGGCTGTCCAGAAGCTTCAGCAGGAGCAGAGCCCAGGGCCTTGTTTTCAGGGGATGACCCTCAATTTCTCTGGCTTTTTTAAATGGAGAAGGACAGCTGGGGACACAGAGACAACAGGTACCATGAAGTTGATTCCAGCCTTTCCTACACACCCAGGATGGGCCACTCTGCCATCTCAAGCAGACAATGGTCTGGAGAGTCCAAAGACCTGAGGAAACACTTCCAAGTGGCAGTGAACTGATTGCTAAACACACAAAGATAAACAATATTCTCAGAGGTATGGATGATCATCAAACAAAAAGATAATGGAGTTAAAGAAGCAATACTTTCATAGCTTCTTATCTTTAGCTAAGAAATCAAACATGCTTACTTAAGACCTTCCTTAACGAAGTACATTATTTACTAATTACAGGCTCAGTGTGAGGCCAGGGCATACATTTGGAGAAAGGACATAGTGGATACCAATAGTTCTTGCCCCAATAAAGCTGATAAAATTAACAAATATATCCACAGCAGTATAATATATTATAGGAGATTTAATAATTATTCTTTAATACTGTGTTAGTTTTTTGTTTTTACTGTGTCAATAAACCACCATAATTATCACATTCGTGTGATTGTTATATTAGCAGGAGTTTTGGCAAAGGATACTTCATCTGTTGAACACAGCCAAGTTCTCACATGGCTCTCTCCATATTTTCAGAAGCCTACCATCCCTTCTGAGGCAGATGAAAACTGACCACCCTTCAGCCACATCTGGCTGGCAGATGTGAGTATCTGCCCTGCGGTATATCTCAAAATACAATAGTTTCATTTCCAATGCTGAAATGTTGTGAGCTTGTAAGAAAAAGGCTAGATGCTTTGATTTCCTCGAAATGGTAGATCAGGCAAAATTGAGCAGCATGTTAGCATGTTAACAACTGGCTCAAAAGTATGTCAAACTAGTTAGCGTGGATTATAAATGAATAAAAGAATGCATCTAGTAAAAAAGGAATGAAAGGATTTACACTCAATAGCCTGCTTTGCTTCCTTACCTGTGTTACGGTTTGTGTCTAGTTGTCCCCTCAAAGCCTCATGCAGCATTGGGGTGGCTTCTGGAGTTTGGGATTGATTACTGTGGGTGTGCATGCTGCACCTGCCCTGGGGCAGGTAATTTGCCTTACAATGTAAAGAGCCAAGAGAGGCTAACTAGCTGCCTGAGCTGCTGCCAGTCCCTTTAGCTCTCCTGCTCTTTGTTGCTGCCTTGAAAGGTTGTTCTCTGCCTTGGAGCCAGCTGAATATGGACTGAAACCTCCTTCCTTCATTTTGAGTGTCAAGTATTTGTCCCAGCAATAAAAGAAGAGTAACTGAGACAACCTGTAATGTACCTCTTCATTCTCCTGCCTAAACACAACCACTGGTACTGCGTGTAGACCTCACAGGTAGACATGTACAGGGGCCTCCTCAAGGCGCCACATTCACTTATGCTCTCCCATTTGCCACTGTACCACCACTCTGAAGAGTCTGGGCCCTGAGGCCTCACATTACCAACAGATACCTAGTAAAGTAGAGACTTGACTTCCTACTGATAGCTAGAATCAATCAGTACAGGCTACTTGCCTGAGGATATACCCACGCAGCACTCCATTGTGCTCTGTTTCTGGGGGAGGCTGCCACTGCACCATGATGGACTGGTTGGTGCGTCCACTGGCCACGATGTTTTTTGGGGGAGCACTGGGTGGTTCTTCAGGTAACATCAACCTACAAATAAAAGAAGAGGTGGAGAGAAAGAGATAAGCACCAGACACAGGGGACCTTGACAACATTCTCCACCATGAGGAACCTAGATCTCATTTGGAAATATGGACATCAAGAAACATGGCTCATCTTACTAAGAGATGTGTGCCAGCAGTTACAATCATCTAAGAGGAGCAGATCAGTAAGGGGGTGGCATAGAGGATGCCAGGGTGCCCTGTTCTGTCTTAAGTACCCAGTTTCTCGGCACTGGGAGAGGATGACCAGCTGGGTGAGCTGAGTGACCAGAGACTGAGGTTCCTTCTAGACTGTTTTCTTTGGCTCTTTCACTATTTTTAATCTTAAACTCCCACATTTGAAAAAAGTAATTTAAATGTCATCCAGAGCTCAGACTGTCTGGAGATGGCTCCTTATAACTAGAGGGACTCCCAAGAGCAGCTCTCAGGGTCTGTGTTAGCTCCTAATCTCCTGAATATAGAGGGCTGTGCCACATGGAGCCATTTATGTAGGCACAACCAGAGCATCACAGAAGGAACCAAAGATAGACTCCAAGCAGTTAAGGAGCATCCAGCTTGTTCACCTGACCTGTACTAAGGGCTGTGTTTGCCCTCTCTATGTATTTGCCCCTTTGGTTGAATTTTTGCCAGTGTCCCTAAGGGATGATGAAAGAATTGGGCTGGGGAGATAGCTTGGTGATCTAAGTGCCTGCCTGGCAAGTGCAAGGACCTGGGTTTGATCCCCAGTACTGCATGCTGTGCTAACTCCAGAACCATGCTGGCCACTGAAACTGGACATGGTGGTGCATGCCTATAATCCCAGCTTGGGGAGGTTGAGACAGGAGGATCACTATGAGTCCAAGCTGCATAGCGAGAGCCTGTACCAAAATAAATAAAAAAATAAAAGAACTGCCTCTACCCATGTAGCTCATGTGTTTGATGCTGAGGCCTGGGTTTCACTCACCTGCTTGTTTCTGTGCTGTACTGGCCCTTGCCCACTTGGTTCACTGCGCACACTCGGAACTGATAGGTGCGGGCCGGGGTCAGGCCACTCACGGTGATGCCTGTCATCTCGGGGCCAATGTCTGACAGGTGCACTTTCCAGGGAGAGTCTAAAGGATTGAGCAAAAGAATCAAAACCTAAATAAGTACGTGTCTTCATGGTAAGTGAATGTAAATGCCCTCTTATCCGTTCTCTCTTCTGCTTTCGAAGACAGTGCTAATAGAGAGGGCATGGCTATCCCCATTAACCGACGTGGAGACTGAGGCTCAAGTCATGTGACCAGTAACCAGTGAATTCTGGTTTCTCACTTCAAATCTAGCACACTTCCTGTCATCCCTATGTTGCTGTTAAAATATAAAGCAATTTGGAGTTCAACTTGCATATGATGTTTAAAAACTTTTGAAAACATTCTTAAATCCTGGGTGTAATGGGAGAAAGTTCTGTTAGCTCACATGGTTAGGCAGACTACAGATTTGTCTCCCAGAAAATGATGTTGCACATGTCACTGAATGATAAATAAAAACTAAATTCATTAACATTTTAATAAAAGAGGAAATGAGCATGATAAAGACAGATGGGCTGTGCATTTTGCAACCCATCTGCAGCGTGGCAGCCCGTTACCACCACGCCCCTGAGTGGCTCTGGCTGGAGAAATGGGATGGGATTCACCACGAGTCTGGAATATCTTTCTACCACTTTCTGGCAGGTGTGGAGGAGCGACTCTGTCAGCCAAATGGGCTGTTGCTGCAAGCAGGCTTCCGGAGGTTCTGTGAGACCCAACGCCTTTGCAGAGTGTAGGCAGGCTTCTTGGCCGAGCCATTTTTCCGAGTGACGCTCTGGACCACACGTGATATGGCATGACTTTGCCCACCCGCTGTCGGCTCCCACTCCATGTGCAGTGATGCCTGGACTACATTTCCAAGTGCACGTGAGGTGAGGTGCAGGGAGGAAGAGCACCACCTGGTTCCTCTGAGGTGGTCCCTTGCATCCATGCTAGAAATGGTCCAGAACAGCTGGCACATGACTTCCTGTTAGTGTGCTGGGCTCTGCTCAAACTTTGGACAGTGCCACCGACATGTCACTCCCACTTGCAATCACAGCCACCTGTTAGGCTCCTGAAGACCTGTCTATGGGACTCACGTGATGTGGTGGCCTGAGAGCTGGCAATGTGTGCATGGAGCCCATTAAAACACACTAGCACTTGGCTCCCCACCGTCATCAGAAAGTGAACACCATTTCTTCCAAGATGAAAATGAGACCCCAAAAGCAACTTCTGTTGACTCTCACTCAGAGATGTCTATCATTAATCCAGAATTTGTTGACTTGAGTGATTCTTTAACACAAGTTAAACTGTGCTGAAGCATGATGCCAGTTGGCCCACAAAGACTGAATCTTTTTAATTATTTCGAATAAAGCTGCTTCCAAAAATGGCTTTCTGGGAATGCAGTCTTCACTACCAGCTGGGCTATTCTGTGTTCTTGGCTCTGGCTTTCTAGTGACATGAGTAATCACAGTGGATGAGGATCCTCTGTCTTTATGTTCCCTTTAAAAACAGAATGTATGCACCTCCAGTTAGCTTTGGACAGACCTGCCACCTCTCTTCATGCTGGAGTCTGACAGCCTCCTCTCCACATCAACAGCTCATGGTAAGCTGGTTTTCCAGGCAGGCTCCCTTACAAATGAGGGCCACTTGTCTCCACAGAGGGCAAGAGAGCCTTCCCTAATATCATATGGCTGATATGGAGCAAGGCCTCCCTTACTAAGATGATTTTTTTGATGGAAACTGTCTTCATTTCAAAGACTACTGGTGCATGGTAAGAAAAACAGAGACTACATGTTGGCAACAATGTAATTGGCTATAAGCTCTTGAGTTGGATTTTGTTTGAACTTGGGTAAAAATTAGAGACAAATCAGAACTACAGAGACATACTATCTGAATGCATTAGGATATTATTATCAACAAATTAGAAAATCACAGTTGTTGGTGAGGATTTGTATACCACTGAGGGGAGTGTAAAATGGTGTAGCCACTATGAAAAACAATGCCTCAGAACTCCCATACTTGCCTGTGTCTGAAGTCAATATCAAGAGCACTTGCCCACCGGCAAGTGGCTTAGTAGATGGAGATTTATGGTATGACCTCCCCTGGAGGACCAGGAGGAAGTTTGGCTCTACTGAGTCCCCTGAGAGGATGCCTTGGACTTGCCGTGTCTTCTATTCCTCTGTCCTGGGCATCTCAAGATGGAAGCTCTATATAACCTCTTAAAGCTCTGTGACTCCCCTGGTCTCTGTGTTCCAAGGATTGAGAAGGCTCTGAGACCAGTGGCCCCAGGTCACTGTGTCTCCCCCACACCTCTGTAAGCACTCTAAAACCTCTCCTTTTATCATTCTTATTCAAGAGTGCTGGCTGTTTCCTGTGGAAGCCCTGAGTGATATAGCCCCCACTAAAACTTCTCTTTTACCCCTCTTCCTTTAGATATTACAGTGTCTGGAAGGGAAAGACTCACCTGGTCAGTTAGATACAGAGAGAGGGACAGCCGGTGCAGGAAGGGACAAAGTCAGAAGGACAGGTGCTATGATCAGTTGACTATAAGGATTTGTTAGGCCAAGGGGAAGGGCAGGGAGGTTCCCGGGATGCTGCCTACTATGGCCTGAATGTGGTGGTATGCCCACCAACTCTCACACTGAGGTTGGCAGGTGCTGTTGGGAGGTGGTGCTTTGGGAGAACTGGGGGTTTTTAAAAAGGATTAATGCTTTCCTTGCAGGAGAGAGTTCCTACTTTTGT
This sequence comes from Octodon degus, assembly GCF_000260255.1. NCBI lineage: Eukaryota > Metazoa > Chordata > Mammalia > Rodentia > Octodontidae > Octodon > Octodon degus. The sequence goes on from NW_004524607.1 coordinate 14,303,870, forward strand.
GGGACTGGATTGTTTACCTCAAGAGCAGGTGATTGCAAAGGGAGTTGGCACCTCTCCTTACTCTATCTCTATCCACTTTCCCTTCTACTTCCATGCCACATGTGACACTGCTTGGTCCTTATCAGATGCCACATCAAGCTACTTGAACCTTCAATCCACCAGAAACATGAACCAACTAATCCTTTTCTCTGTATAGATTATCTAGCCTCAGATATTCTGCTATGGCAACAGTCACATTAAGACACTGCTTTTTCTACCCCCAGTGCCACCCTCTGCCCCTTGTGACCCTCAGCCATTTGTTCATTTGGAGTGTAAACAGCTCTTGAAAGTCTATAACCTGAGTTGCAGGGTCTGCTGCCCAGTTTGATTTGACAACGGGGCCTATTAATCTCCTCTGTGTCTCAGGCTCTGCTCAGTCCTCTGGTTGCATCTATAGAATTCTTTATTTATCCTTTTTCTTTCCTACTAGAAGATAAAAGATGTGGCAGGAAGAGAGATTAAACTGAAAACTAATACAAATGAACCCGATCCATCTCATGGGCACTCTGATTTGTACCCAAAAGAAAAGTAGTTTGGGAAGGACTTGCCTGTTCACAAGCTTCAGAATTGCAAGCGTGCTGAGAACTGTTAAAATTTAAATAGAAGTCTGTTCCTGACAATCAATAAGCAGAAGCCTTTTAAAGATTCTTCTTCCAGCCAGTCCCCACAAAAGAATGTGACACAATGCTTGTCTGAGGGGCTGGGATATAGAAGAATCTTTTGATGAAGGCAACCATTCCATAAAAGTTTCAATATCTTTTTCCTCCTCTTCAGAGCTCCTCTTGTGCCTCTGATGTAGGACACGAGGACTTTTAGACTTCCCTAGCCTGGCTGGTAAACAAACCTCTGTCACAGAGAGGGGCACTGCTCATCTCCATCCCCACTGCAGGGCTCAGAACCCTAGAGGACTTAATCACTCCTCATTCTCTGCTGGCTCTAATGCTGGAGGTTTCCAATCTTTAGGAATGTTCCAGAAGCTTATTCTGATTAAAAAAAAGAGCATTGCCATTTTCTCAGTTAATGGTACCTGAGGAAGGAATGATTTTGAAAGAAAATGATTTGAAGGAAAATTTTTCCTAATTGCTAAGAGAACTGTCATTAAAACCTGGCATTTGCAGATCAGTGCAAGTCTGAAAGCATTCTCCTCCTTACAGTTGAGAAATTAAAGGCACATGGAGGTATGAATGATTCTCCCAAGCTTTACAGGTGGTGAATTCATAGACTTATGGATCAACCTTAATATCTCCAAAAGTAGAATGTGAGGCCTCCCACGATGCTGCGGGATGTGCCCCCACACATGCACATATATGTGCGTGCGTGCACACACACACACACACACACACACACACACACACACACTCTATGAGGGAGCAAAAAAAATCTGAGACCAAATATGAGTCAAGTTCTCTATGCAATAAATATGTAGGACCAATTCACTGACCCTATGATCCCACTGCAGGGCGAGGGACACTCATAAGAGAAGTATCAGGGTCTCTGTTCAGTTGTGAGGGAGGGTCTGTGGGGATTGTGCTGATTAAAGGCACTAGGGATGAGCCAACAATACAATAGATGGATCAAGTTTGAATCTGAATGCCAACAAATCAACTGTAAATTTTTTTCAGACAATTAGGAATATACAAATAGTATTAGTTGATATTAAGGACTGCCACTGATATTTTGGGGTGTGATTTTTCTTTTTTAGTTGCTTACTGAATCACGTAGGAATGAAATGACATAATAGTTAGGCTTTCTTTTAATGCTTTTAAACATTTTAGCAAAAAAAAAAGAGAGAGGGATAGATGAAACAAGTGGTGAAAAATGTTAATGGCCATTGAAGACATATTTCTGTGTCTATTTAGTACTTTTTATAATAAAAGGTTTTTAGATAGTGACTATTTTGTCACAACATTGCCAGCACTGATAATTTATAATGGCCTTAATTGTCCATTTGGTTGATAAAAAACATAATTTTATTCATGCTACACCTTGTATTTTATTTGAAAGCATATGAATATTACTTCATTAAAACAAGGCTACTTCCCTCAGGCTACAGAGTTAAATGGAAGAATTAAAGTGCATAAAATTTATTATTTTTCGAATTCTAATTCCACTGCAGTTTTTCTATAGCTACCTTCATATTATGTCTCCCAAAATATAAATATTGGATGACATTAATAATGAATACTCACCAGATAAACCTCATTAGGATCTACTTCATTCACTACTTGATCCTCAGCAGTTACAACAGTGCCCGACAGAGGGTCGAACTCAACACTCACCTGTTTAGCAAAAGCACCTCCCACATTCTAGGTGTTATTGATGGCCCTGACTGTCCACACTCAGCCTTCACAGTGACTCTGGGTAGATGGGACTATCCTTACCTGCACAGGAGAAAGGACTGATTCTAAGCTCATGGTCTCTCCTTCCACTATTAATGCAGTTGGTAGAAACTTCTGAATAAACCCAGCCATGTCTGTTGCTAGGGATTAAAGCTAGGAAATTCAGGACTTGGTTGCAAAGATAGTCATTGAGAGAGAAAGTCTGATGCTGATCAGAGATGCTCCCTTCTACCAACCAGCCTGTCTTTCTAGACAAGACAGGGAGTGAACCCAGGGCCTTCATATTCAGCTACATCTTCAGCCCTTTTTCTTGAGATAGGTTCTTGCTAAACTGAAATTTTTCCAAGGCTAGGTTTGAATTTTTAATCCTCCTGCCTTACCCTCATAGAATGCTGGGATTATAGGCAAGTACCAGCACTACCAAATAGGACACTGAACTTCTTAGGATGACACTGCACATTCAAGACAGTGAGAGCTAGCCCAAGGCACTGATTAAGCTAATCTTTTCTGTTTGAAAGCATCAGTGGCAAGTCAATGTTGAATCATGTGAACACTGTGCACCCTGATGGGATGAGATGAGGATGGTGCTCCATTCCCCTCTCAGGAAAGCAACGTTCTGTGAAGTACTGGGCCTGTCCTCAAGACCATCAGGGTCTTATAAAAAAGGAGTCTGAGAAGTTGTCTGCAGGGGGGAGGTTGAGGACATGCGATGACTAAGTGTCATGTGGGTCCTGGAAGGGATCCTTGGGTAGGAGACAGGAAATGGAGGACATTTGCAGAGAGCATAGGCTTCAGCTCATGACAATACACTATGTGGTTTTGTTAGGGTGGCAAATGTGTCACACTAATGAAAGAGGCTAGTAACAGCAGAAACTAGCTGTGGGCTACATGGAGATTATACCTTTGCAATAATTCTGTAAGCCTAAAGCTGTTCTAAAAAAAAAAAAAAAAAAAAAACTTAGGAATACCTGTGAATGAATGATTGTTCTGGAGCTGGGCAGGAGTGGAGTGGGGCAAGTTATGAGGGTCTGAGTGGAACATTCATTGGAAGGTTCTGTGAGCTTTGCAAAAGACATTTAACATTGTGTGTGTGTGTGTGTGTGTGTGTGCGTGCGCGCGCGCGCACATGGGGGTTTGTGCATACCATATATGGAGATTTTAGTCTGTATATATCCCAAGCCTTATGCTAGCTGGAGGCTGAGAACCCTTTGAGAGCCAGAGTTAGGTTCTGTGCTTACTCTGGATGCTGGATCTTTGCAGGATGGGGTGGGGGTTCCCAGGGGCTACAGACCTCTTGCTCCTGGAGAGGGAGCAGAAATAAAGAAGGGACGCATCATAATAGCAGTCACTTTATACCCTTTTGACAGGTAGTTGACATTAGCCCCAAAGAAGTATGAGCAGAGGCCCTTCAACTTTTGGCCCCTTGACAGCTATGGCCTTTGCCAAGGTCCAAGCAGAGGCCCTTTCAACTTTGTTTTGTCTTTCTTTTCTTTTCTTTTCTTTTTGTGACCTGCTCAGCCGGCCCTAGGGATGGGGCTAGCATGGCATGTGGTGGTGGTGTGTGTGTGTGTGTGTGGGGGGAGGGAAACAAACCACTGTCCTTGTACTTTCCTAAGCTTGCCTAAGAAGGTGCTTTAGAGCACTAAGCTATCTCATTGGCCCGAGTTGTCTTTCTTAATGAGAGCTCCAAAATTATATTAGCCATGCAAAATGTGGGTCACTCTACAAAGAACTGCCTACCGGCCATCCAGACAATTTTTTTCTATCATAAAAGTAATACAAAATGATAAATTTTATGTGATATTTTCTGCCCTTGCAATTTGTGTGTATGTATATGTTTGTATATATACATAATATATGTGACAAAACATAATATAAGCAAAAATCTGGAAAACTATGAGAAAAAAATGAAACAAGCACAGGATTTTAGTGCAAGTGTTTTTTTAAAAAGCATTCAGTTTTTTGTATAATTATCTTTAAGTTTTTAGGAGAGTCCAACCCATGGTTAGTGGTCTTCTGGATGAGCTGTTGTGATTAGCCTGGTGGAGGAATAACACTTGCTCCACTACATTAAAGGACCCTTAAAATCCTGTTATCACTGAACAGAGACACACAGCTGCAGCCTCTGCAGAGTTCACTGAGCAGGGCAGTTTCTATCCATGCCAGGGTCCAGCCCTGCACACAGATCATCCAGACCACAAGCTTGCTCTTAGTCCAGTAAAAGCTCCCTTTGGCACTGAAAGAGAAGCATAACCACTGGCACAAAAGTTAAATGATGTTTTCTGTGTAGTTCAGGTTTTAAAATTATTAAAGGAATAGAAAGAAAATGATTTTTAGGGGACTATTCTGCAAATTATAGTGTTTTCAGAATGGACTATCCCCTTACAAGGGGCCTGTGAGGACCCCAGATGGAGAAACTATCTAGACACATTTGAAATGTGTATACTCAAATATGAAAGAATGCCATGTGGTACACCTGCTCACGACAACTCCAAGAAATGAGGTTGAGACCACAGGAGGGACAGGTCATATATTGCTGAGGATGCCTGAGCAATGGGCAGCTTAGAAAAGACAGGGACTCTATGGGCAGTGCAAGGGAATAGAAAGTGGATAGATAGTCCCTGCCCCAAATGAAACATTCAGAAAGGGCAGTCAAAATACAGTCTCTTACGGTTTGTGTCCAGCCGTACCGCCCAAAGCCTCATGCAGTCATGGTGTGGACTTCTAGAGTTTGTGATTAATTCATGATCCAATGCTGGGATTATGGGTGTGAGTGCTGCTGAGATTATCAGTATGAGTGTTATACCTCCCTGGGTAGATATCCTGAATACAATATAGGGGAAAGAAAGAGGCTTGCTCTCTGCCATTGCTCCTCCCAGTCTGCTGTTTCGCTGCCACCATGAACTGCTGCCCTCTGCTATGTGCCACTCTGCCTTGGGAGCCAGCTGACTATGGACTGAAACCTTCACATACTGTGAGCTAAATAAACCTTTCCTTCCTTAATTCTTGGTGTTGGGTATTATTCCAGCCATGAGAAAATTAACTGAGACACAGTCTTATGTCCTTAATTTTGGGAAGGGCTTTCCAATCTTCAGAGAAACAAAAAAGTCCACAGGATTAGAGCTAAAAATGCACTGAGTTTTTGCCTTAAAAGTTAAGAAGCAGAGGAATGAGGTATTGATGAAAAGTACCAAACCCACCACCAATAGACATGGTCAAAGTGACTCTAGGAACAGGATATTTGCCTATGAGGGAATCTGGCCTTCAGAACTGCAGCAAAGGACACCAAAGGTGGTTCTCTAGAGGTCTGAGTCTGGGCTGACCACCAAGAACAAAAGGAACTGAGCACACCAGAAGCTGAGGGAAAGGCAGACTTGGCAGGAAGCCTCATCATGATGGTGGCAATGTATCTTCTCCAGCAGGTTGGAGATAGGTTAAACCTTGGTTGGCAAGTTATTGAAATGGGTGACTGTTCTTGAGTGGAAGTTGGCTCAGCCCTGGGGACCACAATCTGTGGGACCATTCTGTTCCCACTGAGTGGTCACCACAGACAAACCTGTGTAGTATACTCCATCAGTCTGAAGGACAGGCTGGGGCAGTCTTCCAGGAGGTGAGGGTAACAGAAGATGTGGGGTCCATGCTGGATTCTTTGTCCACTCCTCATCTTGCCTTAGAGCAAGGACCTAATGGAAATGAGACCTGAAGCACTCACCCAACCCTCCCTGGGCTCACACCATGGCGACAGCCTTTCCTTTATACATGCCTGTGACAAGCATTGTCTCCCTGGATGCATTTTAAAATGGGAGCAAATGTTATTAATGCGAAGCTCAATATGCAGAAGCCCAAAGGAAAATGAGCTAAAACATGAAGTACTGCCTAACAACTCCGAGGCTATCAGAAAATACCTGTGTGAGATGTGTTTCAAAGACAGCATTGAAGTGATGTGAAGCACACAGAAGAAAGCTTTGCCGCTTTGGCAAGCAAAACAGCACAAAGCCCATCAGCTTTTAAGTGCATAATAGCAGACGTAGATGAAGATGTTTAACATATTGTGTGGTGACAGTTGGGAGCGGCTTTCACGCCAGAGCAAATGAGCTCATGGAGCGCACTGCATAAGACAGTGGCAGCACTGCACATGAAAAGACACCTGCAGCATCAGAAGACAGAACTGAGCCACAAGCTTAGACATTTTCTTTGTGTAGGAAGAGCCCTCTCCTCAAAAGATGCTGGGCAGGGGGCTGGAGAGGATGTTCTCCTGATGCTGTCTTGGCAGCTGATATAGCCAAGCCAGGGTTCAGAAAGCAGCGATAGATGGGCACAGAACAGAGCAGACCACTGTGGCACCAGCATGCTCCACACTTAGGCAGACAGACTGCCTTAGGATATTGCTACTGGAACCCTAAGATGTCAGCTCAAGTACACAGGCTCCAGTCAGGCTAACGAGTGCTCTGCCTAGACCAGTGCTCCTCAGAGGGCCTCTTGCTTCCCAGGACCAGGCCTGCAGTTCCTAGCCCTCTTTTGTCCTCTCCAGGGGAAAGCCAGTCAGCAACTCAAGGATGTCCTGCATGGCCTGCAGCACCCTCTACACAAACCTTGACCTTCACACTGTTTTCTGTACCATGCTGCCAGGTTAATCTTGCTAAAACTTGTTTCCATTCTCATTCCCTTATTCAGTTGTCCTGTGAAGCTCTCCAGTGTACAGGACCCTAGCCTGGCATTCTGCGATCTCTCAGTATCCTTTTCAGTAAAGGATGCATGTTCAGCTGCCAGCAATACACCTTCATGGTGGAGGCAAATAAGAAACAGCTTCTCTATATGTCTGCTAGCATTTCTCTATCTGCAATCAGCAGGCATTACTTTGTACTTTAAAATGCAATATTATTCATAAATTTTTTTCGCTAAAGCCATCCATTTCAACCCTGCCTCCAGTTGCTCCTGTCCTAAAGAACCTTCTGATCCTGTGAACCCATATGCCAGAGTGTCTTAGTTACTTGTTGCTGGGACAAGATATCTGGCACCCAAAGTTAAAGGAGAAGTTTATTTTAACTTACAATTTAAAGACATTTCAATCCACACTTGGCTGGCTCCAAGGCACAGTGCCAGAGAGGAAACCGTCCATGGCAGGAAAGGCAGCAAGGTAGCAAAGCTGCCTTCCTTCTCTCCTTCTTCTATTCCATCCAGGCTACAAGCTTACTTATTGGAATCCACACCAAGGGTAGGGCTTCCCATTACCCCAACCCAGAATAATGCTAAACCAATAAGTGGGCAAATTCAATTATCATACCCCAATCCATATTTATACACACTTAGTCCACATTCACATACCTGCATTCAAGCACATCCCAAAAGCCCCGCCTATGAGTGCATGCGGCTTTGGAGGGACATCTAGACACAAGCCACAACACTGGGCATCCTGGACACCCATCACACTGTCCTGCAGTCAGGCCTCCGCAGCCTAGGCCCTCATGAGAATAGTACCATCCATGTCCTTCCTTTCCAGTACTCAGCTCAAGGATGGCCTCCCTAATCCCTCTAAATGTCTGGCTTGTGGGGCCACTGCCATGGAAATTGTTTATATACTAAATTTTTAGACCATCTCTTGTGTTCTTGGATTTGTTGCTCATTTTTGGAAGTGTTCTTGTCTCTCAAACTGAGAATATACTGTACCTGGGAGTTCTCTGTGAATAATACCATCAGACACGAGTGACTACATGGTTAATATATTGGCCTGAAGTCAAGAGATCATGGCTCTGGTTTTCTTCAAGGCTGCTCTTAAAATGTTTATATATTCTCTCTCTCTCTCTCTCTCTCTCTCTCTCTCTCTCTCTCTCTCTCTCTCTCTCTCTCTCTCTCTCTCTCTCTCTGTTTATAGAAAGAGAGGATCTCTTGGTTCTTATTTACTTGTTATTTTAACTTGGAATCTTGTTAAATTGCTAGGTTGCCAAAGACAGTCTCAAATGTGCAATCCTCCTGCCTCAGCTTCCCAAAGTGCTGGGATTATAGGTGTGTGCTGCTATACCCAGCTGCAATCTCTTTTAAAGACTTAAAGATTTTCTAAAGTGAAAATGTATATAAAATTGGATAATAAAAATAAATCCAAAATCATGTTCTACACACTGGGATATCTTAGGTACTTTTGTTACGTGCGCAGTTAAGCTTTGTATTTCCTATCAGCCATGGTAAAAAAGAAACAGGCTGGCAGGCAGAGATCAAAGGAAATCCCTACTTTCCCAGCAGAGAAACTGGCTGTGTGGAGCAGAACACAGGTGACCAGAATTGATGTAAAAGATGAAGAAATAGTCCTCACACTAGATGCTCCTTCTGGAAAATTATTTTTTAAAAAGATGAAGATATGTTATTAACTCCCAATTTCCAGCAGACAGTGTTTCTATCTGAATTAAAGAAAGTACACTGATTCCAGGTTGGAGTCTTGGGATCCTGGAGCCACAGATGGAGATTGGGGCCTTCAGAGCATCAGTTTGTCCTGACACCTCTTTGGCAAGGAGGTCTGGCAAGTACATGTCAGAGTAGGGGACCTAAACAACACGCCCATATTCAATTCTCCTGTACAAGTTACAAGTACTCCCAAATGCAATATGTACTTATTTTAAGAATAATTTCCTTAGAAATAATATATTTCTTTACATGATTTTTAAAATCCCAAGAGTTTAGAATGGGAGGAATGTATTATGTGCTGAAAAATTGCTCTTTCAAATCAATATTTTATTCATTTATATAAAACATAGGTAAAACCAACTTGTTGTGATGAAAATCAAGAGAAGCAGTTGCCTCTGAAGTAGGCAGAATGACTGAGCAGGGACCCAGAGAATGTTCTAGAAGGTTGAAAAGATTTGCATCTTGTTTGAAGTGTGGAGTACATGTGTATATGTATTTGCCAAAATTCACTTAAGATATCTCTAGTTTTGTTCTATGTGAATTATACCTCAATAAGTAACAAAAAAAATCAATATTGTACAAGACAATGTAATCCTGGCAGACATTCTACTGAGATGAGAGGAAAAGCAACAAGAGATACTACCATACTAATTATTATTTAAAATTATTCTCAAACCTGAGTAAGATATGAAAAACAAAACAGGAAAAGATAAATTTTCATTATTTAGAGAAGATATGATCATCTACCTTGAAAACCAAGAGTATCAACAAAAAAGGTCATTAAAATATAGAGAGAGTGGTTGAATGAAAAACAAATATTTAAACATCAGTAGTCTTCCTAGGTTCCAACAATAAGTAGTTAGAAGATGAAATGGGTAAAATTCTATTAACAATAGAATGAGACAAAATCTTAAGATAATTTTAACAATGGGTATGAACCTCTAAGCTTCATTAAGCAATACAAAGAGCTGAGTATGAATGGAGACACACATCTTCTGTATGGAAAAACAGAATTACTGAGAATTTAGTTCTTTTAGAACTCATCACAGGTTTACTTTGATTACAAACTCAGTGGGACTAGGTCAGGGTCTTAGTATGCAGCTTAAACTGGCTTTGAGCTCACTATTATGGCCCAGGCTGGCCTGAACTCATGGAGATCCACCTGCTGCTGCCTTCTGAGTGCTATTACAAGTATGTGCTACTACACCCAGCTCTCAGTGGACTGCTTTTGAAACTTCACAAAATACTTCCATTTTTTTCCTGAAAATGTAAAGCAGCAAGAAAATAATAAATTTTGAAAAGATGAGGGAACTTGATATATTGATTATTAAAATATATTTTGGAACTCAATTTTTATGGACAAAAATTCTGTAAAAGTGATAGTAGAAAATTAATGATACTGGCTGTGGTGGTGCACACCTATAATCCTTGCATGTCGGGGGCCAAGGCAGGAGAATTGCCACATGTTCAAGGTCAGCCTGGAATGCACAATAAAACCTTGTCTCAAAAAATCAGATGATGAATCAATGGAAGTAAATAATCCCCAGACTTTTCAATCAACAGGTTCTCTTGAGATATAAAAAAGCAAGCATCATAAATAAATGGGTTGTTTGATTTATCATGCTGGGAAAATGGACCATTTAGAAGAAATTTTAAAAAATCATATGTTAAAATACACATTATATATTACAACTTCCAGATGAATTAAAGTTAAATATTATAAAAAATAAGCCTTTTTCAGAGGTGAACATTTATGCTATTTATTTTATGCTTGATAAGGCTGCAATATCCTAACACAAAAGAAACTGTAAAAGAAACTGTCAATATATTTAACTACGTAGGAATCAAACATTTCTCTACATAAAAAAGTAATGTACAAAAAATTAAGGGTAAGAAAGCAAATTGAAAAAATACTTGTCACAAATGGACAGAAAAAATCTGTAAGGCCTGGATAGAAAAATAGGGGAAAGGAAATTGATAGATCACAGCAGAGAAAGTGCAAATAGTGAAACTACTTAGAAAAATGTGTTCAATAGTACTCAATCACAGAAATGCAAACTCAAATAACTATTAGAACATCTGAACCTCAGAACCAAAAGCCTTCATGATGGAAGACTTTCTTTGTAAATTTAAGTAGGGAGTATTACAATAGTGTCCTTGTATATAGTCTCATTAGAATTTCTGGCCTGCCTTTGCTGGGCCCAAAGGACCTAGTTTGTCTTGACTCTACCCAGTGGTGACAAACCTACAGCACGCATGCCACAGTGGGCTGTTTTTATTATTGAAAGTTCTAAAGGGGGGTGGGGGTGGTGTACCATCACTCCAGCACCAAGGACAGCGCCTCTCGGAGAAGAGAGGACAGCGCCACCTAGAAGAGTAGACAGGTACTGCGCCTCCTGGAGGTGGAACTGGGCACATTGCCTGGGAGAGGAGAGATGGGTTTGTGCCTCATGCACTTTTGGCTGAGATGGGATAGACTTCCTTGGAGATGAGATAGGACAAGACAGTACCCAAGATCATGGCAATACCTGAGGACAGATGCTAAGTGGGAATGGATGAGACAAAGATAGAAGGGCAGAACAGGGAGCGAATTTGCAGACATTGTGAGTGCTAAATAACTGTTATGCATTGGGAATTATGGACAATGCCCTGATGCTGGAGCACAAGCAAAGTGATGAATGACTGTGATAAACCTGGAGAGGCAGGTGGAGGTCAGGTGATGCATGGTGCCAGCTACTATGCTAATAAGCCTGAACTCTATTCCTTAAGCAATGAGTAGCTCTATACAAGACAGAATTAGGCTACAAGTCTGGTTTATAGGTGTGCCAGTGACTAGCTTCTAGCTGGGGTGGATGCAAGGCACTCTTTGCGGGAACTCCAGCCTTACTTCCCAGTGCCCTTTTTGCAGAGCTCTTAAGGGTTCAGACAGGGAGTTCCTGGATCAGCTGTGTACTTTGTGTCACTATCCCTGCAGAGTTAGTGAATGAGTTCTTGGGGAGGACACATCTACAGACAGTGCAATGGGTTGGAAGCTGGTCAGCACCACTAGTCACAGGAACCATGAAGGACAATGGACTAGATAAAAATTCAAAAGTAAAACCAACAGAATTTACTGATATATTTATGAAGAAAGGGAATGGCAAAAAAGATGAGAGTAAATTTCCATCTGTAATTTAGAAGAGAAATCATTTTGCAAGGGAGATGCCAAATTCTGTATGAAGCACTTTGATTATGATGAGCCTGTAGGACATCAAGGTAAAGATGTCTGAAGCTCAAGGTAGAGGTCTGGGTTGGAAAAATACATGGTAATGGTGCATGAAAGGCAAACCATGGCACATATGAGATCACTGGGACAAGCAGGTGGGATGAGAAGGCCAAGTGCTGAGCAAGAAAAACCTGGGAATTCCACATTTTAGAGGTATGAGAGAAAATAGTCTTCAGACCATTCAGTACATGTGGTCAAAGAGATGAGAATAAGGAATAATTATGAAAAGAGAGACAGAAGATAAATCACAGGAATGAAGCACTGTGTGTGGTGGGAGTAATCAAGAACACTGCAGGTTGGGATGGCTGGGGGATATGGACTGAGTCATGCTCAGGGGAGCTATCCTTCAAGACAATACTGGTGTGGCTTCAGCAGGGAAGAGTGGGCAGGCTGAGCCTGGGCGAGAGGCTGCAAGGCTGAGAGGACACCTAGAGCTAACTTCTGAAGTAGAAGGAATCAGCAGAAGGAGAACTTGGAAGGGAGAGACAAAGATGGGGTAGGTGATGCGCCAAGGCCAGGAGGAGGGTGGGGAGTGGCTAGGGGTACAGAATGGCGCAAGGCTGTTTTTTCTATGTGAAGACTGTAGGGATGAGTTTTATTCCTTGTTTTGAGCTATTTAAAAATATTTGTTAAGGAACATACAAAACTTTATTTATTATTATTATTATTATTATTATTTTGTAGTTAGTACGGGGCCTATAGGGTCTCACTACACAATGGACTCCTAGTGATTCTCCTGTTTTCAGCCTCCCAACCTCTGGGATTACAGGTGTGCACCACCATACCCAGTCTCATTTGTCATCTCAGTGTGCCCCAGAGGCAGGGCCAGCATGGCAGGCTGGGGATTGAACCCCAGTCCCTGAATCTGCCTAAGCAGGTACTTTAATCCACTGAGCTATTTGGCTGGCTCTAAGAAATATATATATATATATATATATATCTTTTATATATATATATCTTTTGTATATATATGTATATGTATATATATATATATGTATATATATCACAACTACAAATGCTCATATCTACCAAAAGCCAACCAACCAAACAAATAAATAAAAAATAACAGGAAAACTAAATAAGATGAAGTATTCTGAATTCTTAATGTTATGATGCTTGTTACTTACAGGTTCTTACAAAAAGACATGTGGCAGCTGGCACTGAGATCTAAAAAATGATTTTAGTTTTTCTTACTAACTGATAAAATACCATTGTTCTATGATCTGAAGAGAAACCAGAGTATAAAAAAATACCATTATTCTAGGCCAGTAGTGAGATGCCTTAGTCCAGTCCATGGAAATCTGCCAAAGGCTCAGTTTAAGAACTAAGATGGCTTCTCCAAATATCAGGGTTACCATGGATACCTGTAGCAACCACTGGATTAAATGAGTATTTGAATATTACTATTTGCATTTCTATGTGTGATATACATGTATTCACGCTCAAGGATAAATGTATCAAAAGGAAAATCATTGTTCTTATACAAATATAAAATGAACATATGTCGGCAATTTTAGTTAGCTCAGTCATTTGTGAGGGACCAGTAAGATGTTACAGTTTTATCAAAGGAGATTTCAAAAAACACATATGTTGGTGGTGCTAAAATGAATTTACAAATAGTTGCACACCGCTGAACATCCAATTACATTTTTATATTCTATAGGGTAAAATTTATCTGCATCTATTTGCATTTCCATGGACAAGAATCATTTGTATTACTATTAAGTTTTCTACAATTTACAGAGTTGTAAGATGGCCTAAAGGTAATGAAAACTACAGAGCCTAAGAATTCAGATAATCTGATGGATACTAGATGATATAACCAATAATCTGTTTTGGGTTGTGTCTTGATTACTTTTATCACTATTGAGGCAAAATACTTGACACTCACAAGTTACAAGAGGAAAGGTTTATTTCAGCTCACAGTGTGTGGAGGTTTCTGTCCATAGCTGGTTGCCTCCAAGGCAGGATAGCCTCACAGAGGGGCACTGCAGCAGGGAAAGAGCTCATGGCAGGACAAGCAAGAGGCAGCAAGCAGAAGCAGCAGCAGTGAGCCTGCTTCTCCCTTTTATCCTCTCCATGCTACCAGTCTTTGGGTGGTGCCAACCACTTCCAAGGTAGGCCTGGCCTTATCCATCTCCTTAACCCCAGCATTAATCCAGGTATCACAAGTATCACATCCTACTGTGAATGGTAGAATTTCAAAGGATGAAATACCCAACCATCTTTGAAATTCTCCATCTATGAGTGCATGAACCAGCCATATCAGGTTCATTTCAAAATCTTTCACAATTTTTTAATAGTGTTTTCCCCTTGTGATCATCATAAAATCAAAGACAGATCATACTTGACCATAAATAACAAACACTTTAGAAAGTGGGACAAATGCTGTCATAACTCAACAGGATTTTCATACTGCTTCTAGGGTCCTGGCTATCAAACCTACAATATCTCAATGAATTCCCCAGGATTTCCTCACCTGCCACTTGGCCTGACCCTCTGCACTTCTCAGCCCACCCGGTAAGTACCTTGAATGGAGTGCTAGGGTACTGCAGTCCCTCTCTGTGCCTGCAGTTCACTAAGGCATCTGGGACAAAAGAACCATCCAACTTCAGAGGGCAAACCACGGGTCACTTACACAGACAGGGTCAAACACCTGCACAAGGGTTTCTACTCTAGGCAAGAGCATGGACAAATGCTCAAATGAAGCTCCAGAATTCTGATCTACAAAGTTCCAAAAAGGCCCTTATTTCTGTGGTGCTGGGAATGTTCTGAGGGCAGGTGTTACGACGCACCTGCCTCAGCCATTAAACAATGGTCCTTTGGTCCTTTCAGGATCCATGTTTTCCAAGAGAACAGCATCCCCTTCTGCCAGCAGTAGGGGCTGGCCACAGAGGCTCCCTAAATAGCTGGGTGGATGGACTGCTGGATGAGGTTATTTAGCACCGTCCACTTGCACAGAGCTGAGTGTAGGCCAAATGCAATTTCCATTTTAGTAGACTTGCCGCTAAGCTGTTCTTGCTGGCTATAATTAGCCAGCATGCTCAGCTGCTTCTTAAGGGCACTCATTCCTAATCAAAATAAAAATTTGATCATTGGTTCAGATGATGGATCAGGTCTTCTATTTGCCATGACAGGAAGGCACACAACACACCAATTGGCACAAGCATGTACTGTTTTGGCCAAGGCCACAGTCTTATACTATTGTCATCAGGGACAGCGAGGATAAAACCAACTCTTCCATACTGATCTCTGTGTAATGCCTCATGCATTAGAGAATCTGAAGGAAAAACAGCTGGGATCTCACTCAGCTCCAAGATGGGTCCTGTCAGAAGAGTCAGAGGCCCCTGAGAACCACTGATGACCTTGTTCCTTTATCAGTGAAATGAAGCAAACTGAACACCTACAGGATTGTCCAACGTATGGCAAGCACCAGTAAAAGAGTAGTGACACTTGGGCTGGGGGTTCAGCTCAGGGATAGAGTACTTTCACAGCTTTTGCAAGGGCCTGAGGTCTGTCTCCTATACCACAAATACAAAAAACTAGTGACATTGACCCTGATGGATCTATCTCCTTGCCTTTCACAGTTGAGGCTGATCTCCTAATCTCTGAAGAACAACATCCAACAAAATGCCTGACATTGATCAAGTGACCAATCAACACTTACTGATGGACAGATAGGTTAATGGATGAATGGGAAGGTAGATAAATAAGTAAGTGGGTTAATGATTACACATTAAAAACTTCCTCTGACTTAGGCAAAACAGTTGAGAAAATGGGTTGGATGATATTTTGAAGTAATACCTTATTTTATATAAACATGGTGAAGGTAGAACATTCTCTTTTGAAAGATGGTCTAGGACTGTAATTTAGAGTTTGTCAGGGGCCTGTAGCAGACAGATTCTTGTTAGTTCATTTGTTGAGTACCTACTAAGGGCTATAGATCAGGGACATAAAGGCAAGTGGAGCACAGTTCTCAGTCTCAGTGAGACAGATGCCCAATGGGGCTGTCTTTCCAGTGGATATCTGTCAGAATTCTGCACCTGTGATGTTCACAGTCCACACAACCATGATGTTCTCAGCAAAAATTCACCTTCTCAAAGGTTATTTTAGTGAAGAATACCATCTCATCCTTCCTAGTAAGAGGTAATGGTCTGGCGAATGAAGGGAGCAGATTTTGGCTATTCTAGAACACAAAGGTCCAGGACTCTCACTGCAGCCAGGAGCTGGGTGGGGCACAGGGGGAAAAGGTCCCAGACTCTGGTTTGAGTAATAAAGAAGTGAAGGATTCTGGTTACAGGATGGAATGGCTGCAGTGGAGTGAGGAGAACAGTCGGAGTTAAAAGCCTGAGATAGTTTTAAGCCCTAAGCTTGTGATGTCTTTGTGATCACTGGGTAAGAGTGTCCTGTCACAGGACTACTAGGCCAGGGGTCTGAGTCAAATAGAAGCACATATGTCACCAAGGAAAAGGTGGCCATCCTGTCACAAGGACATGGGGTTTCTTAGAAGGACATGCTTGGAGAGAAGGAGCCAACAGCAAGCAATGGAACATGCCATAGACTGGTAGAGGGCAGAGGCAGGGGTGGCCAGCAGGCAGGAAAAAAGCTAAACTGCTGGGTAATACAGGAATTGAGATGTTTCAAAAAAAGAACTGATCAGATGTTGAGGCAGGAAGGATGAACAATTCTGATCAATACTTGGCACCATGTCTACAGCAGAGAAAAATCCCAAAGAAGTATACCACACCATTGTTGGTGCACACTGTTATGCCAGCCCTGATAAGAGGCACCCTTGCCCCTGGTGAGAGGCACCATTGACCTTTCCCAAGAGCACTCTGTCATACCCATACTCAGACACTAACAGGAGCCCCCTAACAATGCTTCCTGTCCTCCTCCCAGCAAATATCATCTTTCCTTTTCCTAAAGCATTTTGACATTTCTCTGGTGGTAGTAGGTCTGGACCAGCAGTAAAGTTTAAGACATCGAAACTCAAGTGAAAATCTCATGAGTGTTGAAAGCAACAATTTTGTTTGGCTACTCACTGTTTTCAGACAGCTCCACAATGTAGTGAAGAACAGGGCTGTTTCCATCAAAGGGCCGGACCCAGGAAAGCACCACGGCATGGCTGCGAGAGGGGCTCAGGCTGGCCAGGAGGTTTTGAGGTGGGTGGGGCAGTTCACTGTTATAAAGGAAAGGGACGAGAGGAAGCATACATCAGATGAATGGCTAGCTGGGCACTTGGGCCAGGGAGTCCTGGTGTGAGGCCTAGGAATGGCAGACTCGAAATACACCCAAACCCAAACACCACTCATGCCTCCTCTCCCTAAAAAGGAATAAAGCCCAACTCTAGTTGCTCTTGGAGCCAGTGTTTTCTAAACAATTCGACTGAATCCCTGTGGCACCAAAACAACTAATGACATTGTAGCTTAAATAGGGTAGCATGTGTGCACATTTTTACATAGTATATTATTTAATAGAGAAAAGCTGGTCAACAATGTTTTTAAACAACCAGAAGCTGGTAATGGAAATACAGCAAAGCACATATAAATAGGAAAAGCCCTGGCAAATATGATCCAGTGTGAAAGTTTTCCCAATAGCCATTTGGAGTTGCTAGCAAAAATGCCCATATGTATTGCTAAATAAACAGTCGCCTCATTTATTGACAGCATGAGGTTATATTGTCATTCTGTCTTCTGTTGGATAATGGGGGTTTGGGGGAGGTACTTAAAAGGAAATGTGGTAAAAACACTAACAAAATCCCATAGAAATGGTAAATAACACTTCAGGAGGACTATAAAATGGAAATGCAATTAAAGCTAATAAATTCAAAAGAGAAATTCCTAATAAAAAAGTTGTTACTGGGATTTACTGGTGACAGCTGCAAACCCTACAGTGCAGTGCGTCCCAGTCCTGGTCCGATAGCCTTGAAGTCATGAGCTGCCCAAATCCAGTACGTAACCATCCATCTCACAGGCCTGAAAGCAGCACCCGCCCTGTGGTAGATTCTAGGTGACTTTCCTTTCTAGAAGTGTTCTCAGGCAATACGAGGGTAGGAGGTACTGTTTTATTCACTAACTAGTTTGGGTCTTTCTCAGCCATTGTTTGCTGCTGAGCCACATAGGTCAGGAAAAAAAGGCTATAATTAAACTTGATAATTTTAATTTAAAAAATGTTCCCATTATACTTAGAAATTTATTAAGCTGTTATGTGTTTCTAGCTACCTATGAAACACAACTCTCTCTACCCCGTGCATACCATTTATAAACTAACCAATATTTCTCATATAGATGGCAACTGCATTGTACATTAGCACAGTAAACCATAAACCTGAGCCTGGAATGTTATCTTGTTTTCCCCCTTAACTGTGAATTAAGTTTTAAATCAGAACGGGCCTATTATTTGTGCTTGAGCTTTCCAATAACTAAACTGCATTCGGTTTCCATTAAAAACCAATATAGAGGAAACACCAGGATAAAAATCTCTACCCTAACTCTCCCAAGCCCCATTTCCTTATTTTGTCAGTCTGAACTGGTTTTATCTGAAACCAAATGAGGGTATGAAATAGCTATACCTGAAAACAAACCAAGGATAAGCATAGATAAATATATAGTGAATGCTTAAGTTTTTAAACATGTATTACAGTAAAAGATATATTGCCATTAAACCCCTTTGCTTAAGATTCTCCCCTTTGCTTCAAGCACCCTTCTCCCATCATTCTGGCCATTTTCTGAAGCAGTTCTGGAAGTCCATTCATGACTGTCTTAATGAGATATGATAAAACAAATACGGTGAATGCTGCTCTGCTATCAAGTAACGTCCAATGGGAAGGCAGGCTCACAAAACCTTTAGAATGTATCCTCATCCACCTCATTTTCTGGATCTGGCACTGCAACTTCCAGCTCTTTCTCATTGTTAAAATGACAATGAAAGGAAAACATTTTGAATCAATCCAGGATGCTGAAATAGCAAAATTAAAGCACAACTAAAGACACTCATGAAAGACGTACAGAACTGTTCCAGAAAGTAGCAAGATCATGGAATAAGTGTGTCTAAAGCAAAAAGTATTTTGAGGGGATTCATTGCAACATGTTTTTCACTTAATAACTTGAAGAAAATCTAAATATTCACTACATTTAAAAAAAATATTACCTTGGATATACAAATAAAACTAGGACAATAAAGAAATTATCTGGTCCAGGATGGAATTCTAAGCTTTGAAATATCATGAGGAACGGCCACATCTGGGTGTGTGCTTATGAAGTGACCCCTAGATGGTCAGGCTGGAAAGGCAGCCTTGTGAATAGAGGACTGGGGTTTTAAGGAGGGTTGTTTGCCCCAGCTCCTGACTTCTGGAGACTAGAGATTGAGTTCAATCATTTGCCAATGTTTTGGTCCATGTGGAGAGCCCATGAAAAGCCCTGGACACTGGAGCTAATTTAAGCTTCTCTGGCTGTGGAATGTGGAGAGGTCAGATGAGGACATAGGGCCTTCCCAGACCTTGCCTAATTCATCTCTTCCTTTGCCTGGTTCTGACTTTTCTCCTTTAAGAACATGATCTCTTTATAGGACTTTCCTGAGGCCTGGGTGGTGAACTGAACTTCAGGGTACAGTGGGAAGACTCAGTCACCTGGGCAGAAGAGTAGGTGGTCACTTCCCCCCCACGGCCCAAAAAAAAAAAAGACAGAATGAGACCGTGGGGAGCTCACAAGTGGCCTTTTATGGGAGACAATTGTAATTACACAGGTCAGGGGGATTAATGAGGGCTGATAGTGGGGCATGAACCATCTTCCCTCTAAAACAAATGCTTTTATTGTCCATCCTTCTTTCTAGTTGAAGATGCCCATAGCAACAACTGTCTTCCAATGACCAGCTTTTCTCCCAGGGACAGACAGCTTGGGGAACTGTGGTCCATGTACACTCACTCACTCGGGGACCACGAAATGAGTATTTCCATTAGCTGGTACCAGCACCAGCCCACAAAGTCCCTGGATTGTGCCCATAGGTGTCACTCTCTCTTCCAATGTGACTACTGTGGTCAGGGTGTGTCCTGACTTCTGCCTCCCAGCAGAGTAGCAGTGATCCCTAAGAAGGATTCTGAGCTTGCTAAGAGGAGGCACACAGAGCAGTAAGGATGGGAGCTGAGGGCCTGAGATTAGGGATTTTAAACATATTTCTACAAAGAATTTTAAAAAAGAACTAAGAACTTAAAAAAAATGGTATTGAGAAATTTAGTGCAGGCAGAGTCTCTATAGCTGAGTGGTGTGTGGGGACGCTGCCATCCTTGCGACTTTGGGGAGCTCTCAACCGTCAACCATTGCTGCCATTTAAAGCTCAAAACCCACCCACAGTGATGCCCATGTTGGCTGTGAGTTTTACACACTTCTTGGGATTCAGAACTAGAATGGGGTTTGTTTTTCCTAGGACAGGCCCCTGTCCTATGTGAACATCTCCCAACATATTTCTTGTGCCCAACATTGCTTGCTTAGCTACGCAAAATACCTTTTCTTCCCTGATGGTGGTACTAGGAATTGAATCTGGGGCCTTTGCACTGAGTTACATCTCTTGCCCCTTTAATTTTTTTTCTATTTTGAGACAGAGTTGCCCACCCTCAGCTTCAATTTGAAATCCTCTTGCCTCAGCCTCACAGCATGCTGGGATTATAGTTATGTATCACCATGACTGACTGCAAGGAACTTTTTAATAGATACTCAAAGTATAAACCTGTCCTTTAAATAAATTCTGGTTATCTTGGATATTGGGGTTTGTGAGACCCTTGGCTAACCTGTCCATAACAGATAAATGGGACTCTAATATATTCCAAATCTATTTCAGAAAATCTTATCTAATAGGAGAGGATTACATCCAGGCAGTTCGCTGCCAACTTTGAAAGGAGATAAACGATCTGCCATGACTCACAGACAGTGATACTCAGATGGGTGACAAATGGAGGAGATCTTGAACAATAGAAATGAAGCAGTGCTGAGTCACTGTGCAATGTAAAGGGAACAGGGGAATCACCATCAGGCAAATTACACCAGGATAATATCAGAGATTAACAACAACAGCAACAAAAGCGCGGACTGTGTGGGAAGGAGATCGGTCAAGGTGTTTGTGAGGAAAACGGTTTAGAGGAGAGAGAGAGAGAGAGCAATTGGTGAAATTGCAGCTGTGGGGAAATTGCTCAGGCAGAGGAGGGTCGGGGCGGCATTTTTCTTATAAAAAGCACCGCACAGCTGATGCCAGAACCATGACTCGGTCAAAGCCATCTTCTCAACTTTGTTGTGAGGAGGAAGATGATGGGGCTTGATAACTCTGAGTTCTGTATTAAATTGTTCACTCCTTATTATAGCTTTGTCAGAAGTAGTTTTATTGAAAGAAACTGCTTCCACTGCCTCTGGGTCCAAGTCTTCAAGTTGGCTCAGTAAATTAGGTTTTCTCTGTACTTCAGGCTCCTAAGAATGTGACTCTGAATGCAGGAGGAGAGAGGCAATGCTAATTAAGTCTATAAATGATTGAACAATTAATCAACCCATAAAGCCCTAGGAGCTTGGTCCCTCTGGTATGCATAATAGGGCAAGATGCTTTGGGGGATACGGGAGTGATCCTAGGAACCAGCTCCTGCCCTTATGGCACCAGCAGACTAGGAGGAAAGACACAGCTGAAACAAGAGTTGACAACATTTAACAGTGACCTGTTAATTTACAGTGCTCATGAGGGAACCATCTGGAATTGAGAAACTCCTCTCTCAGAGATGGGATTAAGGCAGAGCCTATGTAAGCCACTGGTCTTCGGTGTGTATAGCGTGATGCCCTAGTCTAGTGAGTGGAGTGAGGCCTACTTAGACACTTACTGAGCACATCCTATGTGCCTTGCACTGTTCCAGGCCTGGGAGGCTCAGCAGCAGCAGCAGCAGCAGCAGCAGCAGCAGCAGCAGCAGCAGCAGCAGCAGCAGCCCCCTCTTGTGAATCTGATGGTCATGAGGATGTGATCAAAACTGAACTGGGTAACAGGAAGGAAAGTCCCTGTCAAGGCCCACATGTAGAGGGCCCTCTTTCCTAAGACGGAGTAGAAGCAGCAAGAACAGATATTTTCCATGGTACCTCTTCAGCTGGACTCCAACAGGCCCATGCAACCCTCATGGCATGTTCTGAGGGCAGTAGCAGCATGCCCTGTTTGCAAGTTGAGCAAACTGAGGCAAGGGAAAGAGATCACCTGCCAGTGTTCCTCGCTGTCACTGGTGTGAGGCATCGCTCCTATAATTGGCTGAAGCAGAGATGAGGCTTGGTGTTCAAGTGCTGAGTGTTGGAGAAACAAGCACGGCCATGCAGCAAAGCACTGTCTATTTTTGAGAAGCTCACTTCCAACGCTTGTAATTTCTATATTTAACAAAGGAGCTTTTAGCTGAAGTGGAAAGGAAAGGGGGAAAACAGGCTTTTAGGCCTTTGAAAGACATTGCTTGGCTGTAAGTACCTCTCAGACCCTTCTGCAGTATGAGAGATTTTTTTCATATATATATATATATATTTTTTTTTTTTTGCCAGGAGTAAATCAAGATGTTACAGAGCTCATTTTGGAAGTCTATAAGAAGCACCAAAAGCCTCCCAATCATGTTATTATTATCATTATTACTGTCGTTAATGATGTTGTAGAGTTTCAGACCTGCTTGGATCTAGAGATGAACAACTCTCCTGATTTGTTCTGACATGGAAGAGTGTGGTGTTTATGACACCAGCAACTCATCAGACCAACAGCCTTCCAATCAGCTCTGTAACCAGTGGCATCTAAATTGGTTTAAATCACAAATCTGCAAATATTTCTATATTTAGAGATGAGGTGTTTTACCACTGCAGAAAGCCTATTATTTTACATATACAGCAACATTTGCTGAAAAATGTATTTTACTTAGAGGAAATCAAATAAGCAAATAGTAGGGAAGATATGTAAATCAGTAGAACATAAAAACTGCAGAATAAAAAGAATGTGCTATACTGGAAGTATGCAATTTGGCTTCTGCTGACAGACTCTTTATGAACTGGTAATACTTATTTATTTGATACCAACAATGAATGATCTAAGAGTTCTCAAAGGTAGTTTAAAAGATGTGACTAGCTTGGAAGATAACACAAATTTACTGGTGGTGTCCTCCAATATCATTAAAATAAAGAAGAAAAGAAATCCCTGACCTGAGACACAAAAAGAACAAGGAAGAAATGGCAGAGATGTCCAGGGGCTTTGACAGATGGACAGGAGCTCATGTGCTTACTTATGAGGAACTAACAGCCAAGAGCACCAAAGGTAAGAAGGGAACAAGGATACTGGTCATAGAATATGAATAT
>NW_004524607.1:14327344-14344176 GCF_000260255.1 Octodon degus
ATATATATATATTCATTCATCCATTCACTCATTCATTCATCCATTCACTCATCCATTTATCTATTCACTCATTCATTCATCCATTCATTCATCCATCCATTCACTCATTCATTCAGCCAGCCTCTAAGATACCCTTTCAGGTACTCAGAATGTAAAATTATGCCCTAAGGTGCTAGAGGAGTGGATGAACTAAGGAGGAAGAGTTTCCCTTCCTCCGTGCAGCCCATGTTCCTGCTATGGGGACAATGAAGGACTCCAGGAGACATCCCATGTTCAAAGGGCAGGAAAAGCTATGCTACAGTAGAATAGGAGAGGACATGGGAACAGGGCCCCTGGCAGAAGATATATCCACATCATGGAGACAGCAGATGGCTGCAGCATGCTGGATGAGGTTGAGGCACAAGATGAGCAGAAAGGAGGTCCAGTGCTGATGACAGGGGGTAGGGAAGACCCTAGCTGGAAGAGAGTAGGACTCATGCTTAAGACAGCCAGAATGGGAGGTGAATGGAATTTTTGTAGGTACTGAAGGTACCATAGGGCTGGACTGGCTGCTCCACATCATTAACCTTTTAAATTCTACAAAAAGGGTGAGAGTAGGAAAGTGCACACTCGGTCACTCATTCATGTATGCAGCAGATATAGAAGGCCACACCTAGCAAGACTGCTTTCACTTTTATCCCCTCAGCGGGCAGTGAGGGATTCAAAGATTTCTGTATACAGAATCTTTCCCCTCACTTCTTTTTCCTGATGGCTCAGTGAGTCCAGGGTTAGCAGGGATGTAGGGCAGGGATATGGGGCAGATATGTGGGACAGGTATGGGCCACCGGCCTGGCTGCTGCCCTGGTGACTGTACTGCTTTGATTCCTTACGTCAGGTTTTATTTTTGTACTCATGTGCTCTGGGAATATCGAGGAGGGTATGGTTTTAAAAAACCAAATAAATACATGTTGGAAAAGTGAAATTTGTCAGCAGGCTCTTCATTTTCTAGCTCTGTGAATGAAAAGGGAGCTGTGCAAAAAGAACGGGCACAGAGGGGATCGATGATTCCCCCCTGTGCCCCCTGGACCCCCAGGAAGGCCTGGATTAGATGTAATGGGAAGCTGCTTGCTATTTTCAGGATTTCAAAAGACTTAATGGAAAGTATCTATTTACCTACAGGGAGGCAGCTGGGACTGACTTAAGCTCAAAGCCTAGCAGGTTGTCACGGCAATGGTCTTGCCTTGTGGGCTGACCCTGACACTTTGCACTGATCAAAAGCTCTGATGGGCAATCAGGTGGAAAAATAAACTCACTTCTGTTCTTTTTATTTTCTCTTCTTTTCATGCTACTGAGGGTTGAACCCAAAAGCTTTCCACTGAGTGACATTCTCAAGTCCTTTTTACAGTTCTTTTTTTTTTTTTAATTTTAAGACAGGGCCTCACTAAATTGCCAAGTTGCCCAGTCTGTACTCCAACTTGCAATCCTCCTGCCTCAGTCTGCTAGGATTATAGGTTTGTGACCATACCCAACCTCACAATTTCTTAATCACAGTAAATAACCTGTCATGATTCTGCATCTGCACAGGAAATAGGACCAAAAAATTGATGGGCCTTATAACCCTTAGTCAAATTATATTCACTAAGAATGAATCCTTTGAAAGTATTAAAAAAAAATCCCAAGCAACTTGTCATGGTGCAATGCAATGCAGCATGAGGTGCTGGCCTCAGCTAGCCAGCTCGGGTCCCAGCATGACCATGTGGCTGTGGAGTGGCTGTCATCAGCAGGACATGGCTACATGCAGCAGTGCAGATCCCAAGGGGGTGGCTGACACCAACACACAGTACTCACATCACTTCTAGCCGGGCCGTCCTGGAGTCGTTCCCTCCCTCAGATATGATTTCACAGGTGTAGTCTCCGATATCACCTGACCATGTCTGGCTGATGAGGAGGGACCCATCTTTCTCCACCACAATTCTAGAGCTGCTAGATGGGGTGATGATTGAATTGTCCTTCTTCCACACGTAGCTGTGGGCCAAGCATAGTCTTCAGTTATAGAACTTTAGTAACAGAGTCATGGGCTTTCCTATTTGTTAAAAGGCAGCAACTTATGACAGTGAAAACATACTAAAATATCACTGAATTGTGCCCCTTAAAAAGGCAAATTTATAATATGTGAATTTTACTTAGGAAAACAAAAAGGGCAATTTAGCAGATATTTTGGTCAATACACAAAATTGGGTGCTGAAGTTAAAACAGGCCCATGATGATGAGTGGAAACCTCTGTGTCTCAGAGTTAGGGACGCTGGGCTCATCTGCATGCCTGTCATCCGCTAAAAGGTACCTGACACACCTGCCCCAGAAATAAGCCTGCAAGGCAACAGTGCCACGGGGAGAGGAGGCAGTGGTGCTTAAGGAGTCCCAGAGTGGAATTACTCAACTCCTGAAAAAATAGATCCCAAATCATAAACACACTTTTTAAAATCCTACTCTTATGGCTGATGGTCCTTACAACTGCATTTGTTCTTTATTTAATTTTTATCTCTGGTCATTTTAGCCCATTTTTCTTTTGAAACGCAGAATCAATTAAGAGCCTGCTCAGTCTTTAGATGTCCCTGAGCAGGGCCTCTATTCACTGCTAGATGAGATGAAAAGTGCTTTCTTTTCCAGAACAATTTGATCGGATTTTCAAAATACACTCAGTTCTGTAAAGGCTTCATAGTCACAGAGCACCGACATCTACAAACTACTCATCTGAAATTACACAGAAATAGAATAAGGCAGATTTCACAGGAAAGGAAGGGATAGATTATCACTCACAGCCCAAGGCTCCTGGGGCAGTGAAACCTGAGATAAGGGGAACAATCCATTCCCCTCTCAGAAAGGGACTTCCCATTTAATTGCACATAAAATGCTACAAGAAAACCCCACTGAGCCAAGGGGACTCTTCTTGAGCTTTCAGAACAGCAGAAAATGAGACGGACTTGTTCTTCCTTCTTTGAAATC
Organism: Octodon degus; assembly: GCF_000260255.1. Lineage (NCBI taxonomy): Eukaryota > Metazoa > Chordata > Mammalia > Rodentia > Octodontidae > Octodon > Octodon degus. Next base: position 14,330,327 of record NW_004524607.1, read on the forward strand.
AAGGTCCAAATCACTCAGAATGAATGAATTCTTTACCAGGCATGATAATCATCTCTAAGTCAGCCTCAGAGACAGTCTTTAACTTCCTAGTTTCTATGTGTTCATTTAGTGTTGTATTCAGTATTATAATTAAACCAAACTTGTTTTTGTGCCCTGGGGACCTTCAGAGAGCCAGGAGGAGATGCAGTGATTCAGAAGTTGCCAAATACCCCTGAGTAGTTGATTTAGTCTCTGAATCTAGTGACTAGCTCATGCATCAGCTGTGATCTCCTCTGCTCAAAGCAGAAATAGCCCAGATGCAGTAAGACATCTCTGTTCCACCCCTTCGAAGAAGGACATCTTTGGAGCTGAGGTCAGGGTGACCATATGATGGCAGGATCTCTTTCTTCTTTTATTCTCAAACTCTAACAATTAAAAACTATTTTGCAAATGCTGCCCTTTGAGCAGAATGTGTCTGTAACCACACTCTCCCAGAAGTGTCATGATTTTTTGTGGTGGCTCTCCACTAAATTCAAACCAAGGCAGGGTATCATAATTACTAAAGTGACCCACTTCCCTTCTTCATATGTGTTCTCCCCTTAGTGCTCTGAGTGATTGTGGCTGCCTTTCTTCTACATATAGGCCCTCTGCTCTCCGCATTTCATAATGGAACCAACCTTGGGGTAGAGAAACCCCCCGTGAGCACAGTAGAGCCCTGTGTAAACACTGCTGAAATCCTATTCCATCCCTCTGGATTTTTCTCTCATTAGGTATCAGTCCCTGACAAGTACATTTTACAGATAGTGTATTAACCTTGGCAGAAAAATCATGAAAAGCTGTATTGAACTCATGAAGTTGAACATAGTTCACTGTAAATAATACATAAGATTGGAGTGGAAAATGGGATTCATGTGATTAATGATGAACCCCATGACTGTAAGATACTGTAATCAGGGATCTGCCACTGAAATCAAAGTTCCCAAGTTTTCCCTTCTCATCTCTACTCTCTTCATAAGCTCATAGAATATTAATAAGGCCCAAAGTATCATAACTGACTGAGCTGACCGGAGAGAAATCCGGGGGTCGTGAGTAGCTCCACAGCGCAGGGTGGCCGTGGTCCCCTTAATCACCACACGGTCCTCAGGAGGGTGAACAATAGAGGTTCGATCTGAAACAACACAAGTCACAGTTCAGCTGACATCCTGAGCTTGAGAGCCTTTGCCCTCAGGGGGATGATGAACTGGTCATCTGACATCAAAACCTCCAAATTTCCTCTTATCTTGGCAAAAGGAGTGTAGATGGAAGTGCTCAGAAATGTTCAGGCAATTTCAAACAAGGCTCTCTGCTCCCAGCTGTCAGTTAACCTCCCTCCCCCCAAGTCTTCAAGACCCTCTTTTCTTAGAAGATCATGCGTAGACGATTGGTTAATATCCAGATTCTTCAACAAGATAATCACCATTTTATCAATTTCTAATATTCCCACAGCACTTTGTGACTTCACACAGTGCTTTCATTTATGTTAATTTATTTAATCCTCACAGCAATCTGCTGAAGGCTGTAATATTATCTCTCTTGGTTTTCAGGAATGAAAACAGATGCTCGGGATCACTGCCACTTGCCCAGTACCACAGAGCTCACGAGGGGCAGGGCTCCCAGCTCCACGGCTGCCATCAAGAACACCAGCCTCCCTATACATGGCCTGTGCAAGGTGGGGCCCCACACCACACACACCTTTGCACCTGGGAGGCGTAAGGTTCAAGGCCCACCTGCTACCAGTGCATCAAGAATAATGTTTCTCAGCCTTGTTTTCTTGTCTATGAAAGGACATGCTACTGTCCTACAAGCTGTACCAACTACCAGAGGTAATACACATTACAAATGATCTGTAGACCACTGAAATATTATACCAATCATTCAGTATGATTTTAATTTTGAATCCTAGCAGATCTATAAAGTTTTTTGGTGAGTGATCTATAGAGATTTAGAACTCTCTTCTGTGCAAGTTTTTAAATGCATGGTCAATTTTTAGAGACAGGTGATGAATAAGAATTAGTTGAGTCCAACCACCAAATGGAACAAAATCTCTTTTTTAGTACTTGCCAATATTGTGAAAATTTGGATTCATTTATTTTAAGCTCTTGATGTTTTTATAACACCTAATAAGTTAGAAAAGAATCATTTATCAAAGTGGACACCAACCATATGATAGCAAATCCTAAACAAATATGAAATGAAGCACAATGATTTTTCCTTAGGGTGACATTTTAACATATTATTCACTCAAGCAAGTTAAAACTTTCCCTCCTCATTAGATAGCCTTATGAAAATCTGTTATTGAGTACTGTCGTTTGCTGTTTTGAAAAATGAGCTTTTAGTGCTACAGATTTAGATAAAGAAGAAAGGAAAAAATACTTTGGCACTTGGAGCTAAAAGGAGGGAGGATGCTATTTGGTACTCTAATCCTTATGCTCCAGAAAACAACTTATTCTGCATTTCAGAAAGTAGTATCATGGATAAAATAAAAACAACAATACCTAGACAAACAATGAGAAATTTCTTCCAGTTTGCTCTTAACATATAAGAAACAGTTGTAGAAAACTAAACTGGAGGTATATTTGATCACAAGATAGTATAGAAAAAAATATTCTTCCTTTAGGATTTAATTTTTGGTTCAGTTTCCTCATAAAATTAATCAATAATCAGTTTTGTTAGTGAGCTAGGTAGGTATGACATTTGTGCTGACTCTGTGTGTGTGTGTGTGTGTGTGTGTGTGTGTGTGTATGTGTGTGTGTGTAACTGGGGATTGAACTCAGGCCTTTGTGCTTGCCAGGGAAACACTTCTTCTGAGCCATCTCCCCAGCCCTTTCCTCTGACTTTTAAAGTCTTTTATCTCTCCTGAAACAGTCCCATCAAATCTTTGAATACAATTTCTAATTATTCTCCTACAAACTAAAAAATTAATTACTCAACAGATTTCTGTAAATTAGTTGCAAAAATAATCATTTTCTTTTGATTAAGCGAGAAAGTCAAGGGCATACTGCCATCCTCGAGGCATGGGTGATGTGCCAGCGAGAGCACAGTGAGAGGGAGGCTCGCAGGCCGGCGGCGGGGGGCTTACTCCACACGGTGAGCGCTGCAGATGCGTTCAGGGAGCCTTCCGTGTTGAGCGCATAGCACGTGTAGTTGCCGGCATCCTGGATGAACACGGGGGTTATTTGCAGACCCCCCGATTCCAGCAGCATGAACCTAGGAATCCGGACAGAGCCACTGGCCAAAATGTGGTTTCCTGAAGACCAGTAGAGAAAAGAGGAATATTAGTCATAACCCTTGAAAGAAAAGAAAGAATTAGGGCAATGATTAAGAACATAGCTTAAGGAAATAATTAAAGTGAAAATTTTAAGTACAAAAATAACCAAATTACTTTTCTTAGCATTCTTAGCATTAAACATCCTAATTGTCCAATAATGAGAGATGGTTAAACAAATATGATCTTTGTACAAGATCATTATCTTTGGGTGACTGGTTTTTATGTTTCTGTGTATTTATATGCATTTGAAATTTTTCTATATAAAGATAAGATTATGTTCTAGATTACGAAAGAAAATAGGAAACACGTAAGATACAAGAAGCAAACAGGGCATGGTAGTGCACACCTGTAACTCCAGCTCTCTGGGGGCCTGAGGGAGGAGGATCTCAAGCTCACACCCAGCCTTGGTAAGTTAGTGAAATATTGTCTTAAAATAAAAATTAAAAAGGACCAGACATAGCTTAGTGTGACAGTGTGAAGACCCTGGGTCCAACCCCTGGTACCACCAACTCCCACATACACACCAAAGAAAAAATCATACACACATAAATCTTTCCCAGCTAGATCTAAAATAGCAGAACTATACCCTGAGGTGGAAAAACCACCATGCAGATTTCTGGCAGTGTAGATCAGATGTGACCTTGGGAGTTTCCTCCAAATCAACCCTTCAAGCCTGATTCATCAAGCTACATGAATTAATGCTATTCAGCACAGCCTTGTCCCAGACAGGCTCTGCCATGCGCCTGACTTATGAAAGGGACCATGGGGACCACAAAGCCAGCCTGTGATATGACACTACCCCTCACAGGAACTGGAAACATAGTTCAAACTAAGCCTACAGGGTTGAAGTAGAGAGGGTGTAAAATGATGCCAACAGAGAAGAGAAAGAAAAAAGACACACTTTCTAATTTAGTTCAAATCCAATATTTAATATTTTAAGGGTCCACAGGGAGCTGAAGCCACTTTAGGAGGGCTTAAAGGAGAGTGACATTTGCACAATTCTTATTTTTTGTAATGTCTGCTTCTCTTCTGGAAGGCTGGGGTCTTGTTTGTCCTATTCATCCTTAGCCCTGGTATCTAGCCGGAGCACTCAGTGAATGGTAAATGGCTATTTAATCTTTACTGAATGGATGACTGGATGGATGAGTGTGAAAATAACTGAACACAATAGTGGCCTGATGATTTCTTTTATACTTGGGTCATGCATATCTGGAAAGTGGAAGCCACCTGCCTCTCTTCCATGTGATGGCAGGCTTGGGAGCCCCAGACACCTCACACCGTAGGACAGCTGTCATCCCATCGGTCACTGTAGTGTCAGATGGATGCTGGGTAAACGTTGGGGCAACATCTGTGGAGAGAAATTAAGGTAGTGAGAGCTCAGTGCATGGTCCCTAAATGGGCAGGACCCAAGAAAAAGCCTGGTGGGCAGACCCAGACTGACTTTGCAGAATCAATTGCACAGATAACAGTGATAAAAAGCAAAACCTCTCAGGAGTAACTATAACCTCCCCATTATTTGTCTCCCAGGAGTTACCTAGCTTTGCTTACAGCCTGAGGAGGAATGAGATACACAGCTGCCAAGTGCAGGGCCCAAGAGGAACAGTTTTAGTGAATGCTACAGAGAGGGGAGGCATTTATTCAGAGAAACCAAGCAAATTACCTCTGTTTTCTAACTAAAAGGAAAAGCTATTTTTTTGAATATGAAGTACCCACCACAAGATGACACATTCATGTTTTCCAGGACCTGTTGTGGCAGCTGAAATACCCAGGCTACAGGGACATGCCCACCTCCACAGGTGTCAGGGTGCTTCTCATTCATGGGGATGCAGGGGCCACCAGCTCCAGCTCAGGGACAGATGTGGGCAAACTGGCTTGGGCAAGGGTATTCCTGACTGTCCTCCTCTAGCAACAACCATGCTGATAACCCAGTGTAACAGGGACTGCCTCTGCTTAGGTCATGCATCACAGTCCCTGGCGGGAAGTAGGCAGGACCCAAAGACCAAGATGCAGCGGCCACCTTCTTCTCCATGATCAGGATCCTGGCAGCCCACAGGCAGTCCTGGTGCTCCTCCACCCCCACCCAAGCTGATTATTTCTTCCACAGCTGTGAACCCTTGAGTCCTGGGTCTCACCTGGATGATAACAGGGGCTCCTTGCTGGTCTTGGTGCCTCTAATCCTGCCTCACAGGCAGCCTGGCCTGCATGGGAAAGCACCTATGTATACCCCAGGGACTTCACCTGCACTGAGAGCAGCACCTCAGTTGTCACCAGCCCTCCAGCCTGTGTAACCTTTACCTGTTTCCTACTCCATCCTAGCCACCTGCCACCTCTTACCTGCACACAGGTGAAGGCTCACAATGAGGGTTGTTCATCGCCTCAAGGGCCCCTGCAATCCCCACTCACTCTGAGAGAGGCATGTCTCCAAGAGTCCTGGGTGGCTCCTTCTTACTTCGGGTCTCATCTCAACATCACCTTGGAGGCCCTCCTGTCCATCACTCTGTGGTGCATCTGTCTTCTCCATAGCACCCACTCTAAGCCAGCTTCTTTTCTCCTCTCTGTCTTTCTCTTCCCCAATCACCCTCTGTCCTGGAGCACACGAGCTCCTCATAAAGCCTAACCAAAAGCTACTCCAAAGCCTAACCAGTTGCACAGTAACTGTTGGCTGCACCAATGATTCAGTATTGATTTTATTTTATGTTTTACATTTTCCTTTTATTAAGGATAGTTTAATTTGGTAAAAAACTTCCCTTTGCAAAAAAAGCACTCTATACTTAGGAAACAGATAATAAAGCATTATAATCATGGTGACCAGTTTAAATAAACACTTGCATTCATATTTCCAGTATGACACTCAGAACCCTATAAACACTTCCAGATGTACAGACAGGAAATAAGACTGAGAGAAATTAAACGAGCACTGGGGACCACCTTGTCCTCCAGTTCTAAGGCCTCGGACTGAGTGGGTTTGCAAACTTTAACCCATGGGCCAAATATAGGCCGTCACCTATTTTCCTGCCTGAAGTTTTATTAGAACACAGATACTCCCATTTCCTCCTGCCTGTACACTACCATAATGAAGCTGAATTACTGTGAGAGAACTTATGCCTCAAAATTCAAATATTTATAGTCAGACTCTAAAAGAATACCTGACCACATCCTTTCCCTCAATATCCTGACCAGTTGCATGGCAAGCTTTAAATCATTCTAGTTCTAGTGGACCTAACTCAATTTCTGCCTTAAGCATCTGATATTACTTCTACCATATTTCTATTTTTTTATTTATATTTATTTTTTATTTTTTTGGTGGTACCAGGGATCAAACTCAGGACCTTGCACTTGCCAGGCAAGCACTTACTCCACTGAGCTATCTCCCTGGCCCTATTTCTACAACTTGAAGCAATATTAATTTTCTATGGTCCAAATGTGAGCAGAAATTTGATCCCTGGACCAAGGTCAGGGAAGTGACCTTAGGTTTACTGCATAGATGTGTGGATTCTTAGAAGCTGTCCCAATCTCTTCATGCACCATGACGGATAGAGCTACTGGCCACGTGCACACTGCTATCAATTGGCCTTCTCAATGGCTCTCACTCCCTGGGACATTAGCACTTTGCTTCCAAAAGGGCAAACACGAAAGGTGTAATTCCATAATTACTAAATTCTACTTCATTTTAGAAGAACAATATTACGACTGTGGGAGATTAGAAAGAAAACCCACAGATATAGTGAAAACCTTTACCTTTATTTTATTTTTCAAAGATAGAGTACCGAGGTATTTCTGTTAATGGGATAATAAAAGAAACTCACAAAAGAACTATAATTGTTCAATAAAACTAAAATAGGGAATGGATATAAAAAATGGGAAAAAGATCAAAAGAAAATGATTAGCATTGAGCTCTTCACTCTGTACTGTTTCTGACTCTGTCCAGAAAAATTGGGGACTATTTTCTGCTCTCTTTCAGAAAGAGGGAGGCACAAGTACTGGAGGGTGGGAAACCACAGGCAGGAGAATCTGGGCACTGTGAGAGACCAGCATGTCCTCTATGCTTTTGGGCATTGGCAAGGTTTCCTAGGGGCCCAAAGTGGACTGAGGTGAGCCTGTGGTATGGCCCTCCCCTGCAGGTCACCTCTGGCCGTTCTACCCTATCCACTCATGTCAGGTGCTAGGGGATGCTACTGTCCTGTATCACGCAGGGCATAATGTGGGGAGGTCTGGCCAAAAGGCCCATCCAGGTAGTCTGGTTTTGCAGATGGGTGGTACTCACTGGTTACATCCAGGTAGGTATGGGTCTGGATCTCTCCTCCTTCATTACTGGCAAAGCACTGGAAAATTCCAGAGTCTTCTGGACGCAGCTTCTGGATGCGCAGGCCTCCACTGGGCATTACTTGATACCGAGGGTTCTGGAGCTTGTTGATTGAAACAGCATCCTTGTACCACTGGAGGTTGGGGAGAGGGACCCCTGGGTAGGAATGGAAGTAAAGGAGCATTTAAAAGAATTAAATTCCAACAGTCCCTTACCCGAGGGCTGAGGCAAAACTGGCTGAAAGGCTAAGCTGGCAACATTTTCATAGGCATTTTGTCATCTATTTGCCCTTTCAACTTCCTATAAGGAATTATTTTCCTCATCTTTTGTGAAGTGACTGACACTGAGAGGCATCAGGAAGAGTGAACTAGGCATGGTGGTATATGTCTGCAATCCTAGAAGGCTGAGAAGCCGAGTCAGGATTATAAATTTGAGCCTGGCCTGGGCAACTTAGCAAGACCCTGTCTCAAAATATTGCTAGAGATGTAGCTCAGTATAAAGACACAAAGAGAGAAGGAGAGGGAGAGGGAAATGATGCAGAGAATAAAAAAGAGAGAGGAGAAAACAGAAACAGAGGAAGAGTGGGTGCCATCTCTGGATGCCCGGGCCACCGATCGAGCCTTCCAGGTTTTGGTCCAAAACAACATAGGTTTGTGCTCTTGTTTGGAAAGACTGAACTGTGATTGGTCCAAGGTGAAGATGGAAATGAAGGCTTGACCCTGTTCCTGTAGGGCCAGTGTGAGAGCAGCAGGACAAAGATCACTGCCTAGGTTTGTCCCTCTTTGGCTGTACCCTCTTGGGCAGAGTATTTCACCTGGTTTTTTTCTCTGCTCCCTCATATACACAGAAGGAAATGATTGGTGTGACTTCAAAGGCTTATCTATAAAGTTCTTGCCTGCCACACAGTGAGTACTTGATGGATAGAATTCATTGATATAAACAACTACAAAGTGGGAGCCATCACTTAAATACTCTTTGTTATGGTTCAGATAAAAATGTCCCCCCCCCAAAGTCTTGTGTTTGGAAGATTACTGGATCATCGGGGTTCTATACTCATTAATGGATTAATCCACTGATGAGTACATGACTAAGTGCTATTAGGAGCTGGGGCCAGTTGGAGAAGGTAGAAAAACACCTTTGGAAGGTATATATTTCTCTCTGATTCTTCCCTTTCTTTCCTCTTCCTGGCTGCTATGAGTTGAGCAGCCTTCCTCTGACACATGCATCTGCCATGCAGCTTTTGCCTAGGAGCCAGCTGATTGTGGACTGAACACTCCAAAAACATGAGCCAAATAAATCTCTCATCTTTTAAGTTTCAGACGTCAAATATTTTGTCCCAGCAATAAAAAAGTGATTAGTATGCCCTCTGCCCAAGGGGCTGACATGTCATCAGATTGGGTGACAGGTACATGAGATGTGTCAGGTTAAGGGGGCAGATCTAGGAGAGGTGTGACATTGTGTATATCATAATATGATCATAACAGGATCAACATGAGACAGGCAGATGGCAAAGAGGGGCTGCAACATGGCTCTGTTCTTATACTCCAGGAGCCTAGTGATCCAGGAACATGGCAAAGAGTTAGATGAGGAGGATGGGAGGGCCGGAAAGACTTACCACACAGCACTACTGCTTGCTCATTCTTCATTGCAGTAGTGTTACAGAAAGAAATGAGGATTTGAGAAATGCTTAGCCAGCTCAGAAGGAGGGTGGAGTGGGGTCGGGAAGGGTGTAGGGCAGAACCTGTGTTGTAAATAAAAGAGTCTGTCCCCATCCTAATGTGGCTTGTCCTATGTGCCACTGAAGTCAGGATATGTAACCCATGAGCTGATGAGTGAGTATTGCCATGTTGCTGCATGGGGCGACCTTGGGCTTGAGGCACTAAGCTCTTCTGGTGCCTTCTCCATATGGGTGGACAATTGGCAATGACAGGATTCTTTCCTGGGACTTCTCCCTGATCATTCTTTGAGTCCAGGAGTCATTTTTACCCAAGGAGGGTAAATTGGGTAGGCTATAAAGGTACCTACAGAGCCAGACCAACCCACGCAAGACAATGCACTCCAGAAAAACAGCAGGCACAGGCAAGTGAAAAAATACTTAGACTTGTTCAGATCTTATACAGTTCTATTCCTCAGTTTCCATAAATACAAAATGGATTGCAATAAAAAGCACATCTTTCTATGATTCAGTGGCATGCATACCCAAATCCTTTGATTCAAGAGGCTATGTAGGCAGAGGCAATACGTCCACTTTAATAAATAAAGTTAATATCATGGATATTTCAAGATAATGTGTTCTCAGATTCTGTTCTTTGCCTTAATTATGTTTCCTGTCACCTTTCATTATAACAGGAAATTTTAAAAAATCCATTTCAAGGTAAAAGCATAACCAATTCATGTAAAATCTCATAATGGCAAGTACATGATGTAGCTTTCATAAAGAATCCCCTCTTCACATGCTGCTAGAGTTTCATTGTCAAAATTAACAGAAAGTAGTAAATTATATGATGGCAGAGCAATGTTGAAAGACCTGCTTGATATATATTTATAAATCTATGCTTAACAAGCAGTTTGCCCTGTAGAAATCATGCAAAACAGTACATTCTCTTGTCAAAGGGAGAGTTTAAGGTTGTCGTTTATTGAAAAATAATTGTTAGTATAGGGGGAAATAGAAGTATTTTACTTGGGGGCAATTTAATGCTATAAACAGAAATCGTATCTCCCCAGTAGTGTATACTCTCATTTTTGAAATACAAGCATTCTAAATATTTTATAGCTTCACATTCACAGAACTGTCCTTAAGAAACTGATGTTTACATAAGAACAATGCAACCACAGGAAAGTATATCCACTTGAAATTCAGAAATCTCTCTTCTTGCCTTTTTCTTGCCCTCCCCTGCAGCTATGTCAATAAAGCCAAAACACAGAACAGGAACAGAACAGATTGTAGAAGGTGGCCATTGTGAGGTGACCAGCAGCTGGGACTGGAGTGATGAAGGAAACAGGTCCTTGGGCAGGAGCAGTGCTGCACAAACCACAGATGTGTCTGCCACCAACGCTGCTCAGAGCAACACAGCACACACCTTTAGAAGTAAAGAATGACATGCATATGGCTGTACCCAGGGCGTAGTGTCTGCTCTGAGCCCCAGGCCGCAGCCCCCTAGAAGCCAGGTGTCCTGGAGGAGTGGTTAAATCAGGGCATGGATCTGGCTCCACTACCATGTGACCCAGCATTTAATGAGCAACTTCTATGTGCTGGCATTGGATGATGATTTTACAAGCAGTATCTCCTTCTATTTTCATGGCTCTGAGCACACTGCTTAACCTTGCTGTCTTGGGTTTCCCACGTGTACAATGAGATGATATCTTCCTTAGGGAATGGTTTCAAAAGTTTACACAATAAGTAGAACCCTCACCCTCTCAGTTCTTGGGGAAGGGCAGAAGAAGAAACTCTCTAGGCACCACATCTACACAGTCAGGAAATGATCATTTTAATCTCTGCAGGTGCCAGAATCCAAATACAGGTTTTGTCAATGAACACATCTTGAAGAGATCCTCTCCCCGAGGAGTATGGAAAGCCCTGTGCTGCCTGACCGGGGTGGGAGTTAGCAGCCCAGGGTAGGGAAGAAGAGAGAATTACCTGAAGAATCAAGTCAATGCAAAGCTGAGAAGGCAGAAAAATAGGAAATTTTTTTTATTTAATAAAAGTGTAAAACAATCTCCTCTGTGTATTGGTCCTGACTGCCTATCCATCCTGTGGGGATGAATCTAGAGGTCACACCCTATAGAACCTGAGCAACTGAGGGGGAGTCCTGGGCCATGCCATGGCCTCTCTGTTTGGGATAGAGGGGGTGGGAGAAGGTCAATAGCAGCACTCCCTGTTATAGGTAAGAAAGCAAGAGCTAGGCCAGGTGGAAGACTTCCCCAAGGTCGGGGCCTGACTATTGGATTCTTCCACTTTCCACAGTGGGCATCCAACCTGTGCTCACGCTGTCTCCCTGAAAGGATGACACTGTCACTGTCTTCCCTCCACACCAGGCTCGGGTCAGCTGCTGCCAGCACTTACCCATGGCTCGGCATACGATATCCACAGTTTCTTCCACTTCAGCTAAAATCCGACTCTCGGGCTCAGCAGTAAAATATGGTGGCTCTTTAAACAAGAAACAAACAAGCAAACAATTAGCCTCTAAGTAAAAGAAGGATATGTCAAAGGCCACAATAGCCCAACATAGTTTGAGCTCCTTTTAAAATCTATTTCTAAAAACTTCATCATTAGTGACTATCACACACACCAACTCAGAATTCAGTCAGCAGTGGCAAAAGGCAATTTATATTCGAAGGTTTCAGAAAGCAAATTACTACGCAGGATGATGGCTACTTCTGCATTTATGGGCTTGAATCATGGAATATCTTAATTCACATTTTAGAAGGACCATCCCAAGAGGTTCATAAAGGTTTATATTTACAGCACAGTATTTTATAGGCTAGTTTGCTTCAGTATCTAAACTCAACACCGACCTGTGAAGCATGTCAAATAAAGTGCCATAGCAATGCACTAAGCCAGTGCCTGGGAGGAGTGAAGCCTATTAACATATTTTTAAAAGTCTTAGCAGTTTTTCTCCAAAATATAGATTCAATACTTCAATGGAATGCAAAATAATAGCAAAGAGCCAAAAAGAAAAGGAAGGGGTCTCTCATCCATCTCCGGGAGCAAAGGAAACTTCCAGCTACTTGTATATCTCTAGACTCTCCACTAGCCTGTGCAACAAAAAATAGTCGTCGTATTAAACAATGAATTTCCTTGGAGAGTAAATGGCAATATTTTTCTCAGTTTATTCAGCAGAAATTCAGCAGAGGCATGATTGAGTTCAAGAGTATTAAGGTGGTAGTGATTTCATTATCATGATAACAAAAGGCCCTTGCATTCACTTTCTGTGTGATAATTAATTTCTGGGGACTGTCTTCCAGAGTGGCTTATTTTCATTGTAATTGTGTTGAATGTGGATAATATAGCTTGGCATGTCTCTGGTATTGACTGTATCTTTAAAACAGGGTAGAACCCAGATGAGGAAACAGAAATGAAAATGTAACATTTTAAAGAAATGATTAAGGAGACAGGGTGAAGATTTTTGAATGGAGGTAAAGTTAGGTATCAATTCTGCAATTACCTGGACCACTCAAGCAGAAACAGCCTGCCTGAACTGCCCACTCTGGCTGTGGATACGACTGCAAATGCACTAGGTGGAAGCAGAATCCTGTGCTTAGATGTTGTGTGTACAGACCAGGTCTGGAGAAACACTGCAAAGATTTAATGCCCCCCCCCTTTCAAAGCTGGTCTTTGCACACACAGATACTCCTATTGGGTCATGTCTCCTTAATCAATAGTAATGATGGCAGCATTATTTATGCCCTAACTATGCAGGGTCTGCATCTGGCCAGGGCCTTGTGTGCAGGTCATGCTCCATATTCATCAATGGATACTGCAGTCAATATCGACTGCCCTGATCTGATTAAAGGGCTGTGAGGAGGATGGGGGGGGACTTATGTTAACTATCATTTGCTTATGATTAGTTACAGTTTTTATTTCCTCAGTCAAATATTTTATTTTGGGGAAAACTGTAGGGTACCATGCAGTTGAAGAAATAATAAAGTATGCTTTCCTCCCTTTTTCAGGGGTAACACTTTGCAAAACTATAGCACAATGCACAGCCAGATATTGACATGGATTGGATGAACCAAGCTACTTTAACCAGATCTCCCAAGTTTTGCTCTTGTGTGTATGTGTGTGCATTTGTAGTGCTATGTACTATTAGCACATGTGTAGGATTGTGAGTCTACACCATGTCAAGATGCATAACGGGCCGTTATCACAAGGATGTTCCATATCCCTAACTCTCTTCTTAGTCCGTGGCAACCACTGGCCTGTTCTCTGGAAATAGGTTGTGGCAAAGCTGACTGGGGAACAACCATCTACCCAAGAGACATCATAGCAGCAACTGGCATGTCATGACAAGCAGCCCATATTCAGAAGACCAGAATGACAGGCACTTCAAGCATGAAACTACTATTACAAATTACCATCTGCAGTGCAGTAGATTAGTTCATAAGTATCAGTATATATAGTTAGTCAGGGTGAGAATCTTTCCAATTAACTGCTAGATTATAAAATCTTCTGAAGATTCTTAGGATCATTGCCTTGCCCATCTTCTACATATAACTGTATGGCTTGACTTATTCATGTTTCTTAGCTCTTCTCCTTTCCCT
>NW_004524607.1:14345744-14374131 GCF_000260255.1 Octodon degus
GGCCATTGCTTGGCCAATGTGCTCTCTGTGAAAGCCTGAGAGAATGTCTTTTCCCCATGTGACTCTCCTTAGGCACACTCTACGTCATTGATCACTTTCCTCTTTGGCCCCATAATCTTCTTGATCAGAAAATTTGGGACACTACCGAGGTACACCATGTACTTTTATTTTTGCTTTTATCTTTTTTTTCTCCTGCTTTGCCCAAGTTTACTCTGCAGAGCTAATTATTGCCACAGCCCATCACCTCATACTTTTCAAATAAACTTTTGGAACCTTTCATGGGTTGTCTCACCCAATGGTTTACTCAAGGCATGAATGACCTGTAATAATTTTGCTTGGTGAGATAATCTGGTAACAATATAGGATGTCATGTTTGGAAGTGGGTTTTTTCAACCAACATATTTCCTTTGAGATTTCATCCCAAATGAGTTATATTTTCTAAGATAATCTGTGTACATGGCCACCACCTCCAAGTCAGAGACTTTGCAACTGGTATGTGCATTAGGGACTTCCAGGCCCAAGTAAAGACACTCCTCCCCAACCACTGTCACCCTAGCCCAGCCAGTTGTCATGTGATCATGCTGCACCATCCCCTCCCAGGTAAGAGCTCCCCATCCACACTCAGCAGTACCTGGTTGGGAAGGGCAGCCTGCCAGGTCTGTGAGTAGCTCACCTGGATGGCTTGGCAGGGCAGAGCACCTTGGTTCAGAGAAGATACTCTCCTCTGCTCCTGCCAGGTGGCCCAGCCAGCAAGAGAGTGTGCATGGAGCTGCCTCCACCAGCCCTTCAGGCCCTGAGGCATCTGTTCTTCACAGGCCTTGCCCTGCCATACATAGATCACCCCAATCTTGCTGCCTGAGTCTCACTCTCTCCTGACTAAGCAGGTGCTCTGGAAGTTCTCCATAGCACTAGCTACTATTTACAAGGTCTGCTAGGAGGAGAAAAAGTGGGGTAAATACCAGGCTCGGGGGACTTCAGTCTTGACCTGTGGATGAATCATTGAGATGAGATCCTATGGTGTGTCCTTGGCTTCTATGACCATCCATTCTTGTCTACTGTGGTATCCATTCCCCATGAGTCTCAAGAATCTGAGTTGCTGCTATGTGGAAAGAGCAGCTTTGCAGAAAATGAAAAGTGGTCAACTGGGAGACTGTCTTGGTGGGCTTGGTCTATACCCATGAGCCCTTAAAAGTGGTAAACTTTCCTACCTGTGGAGACCAAGAGATTTGAAGTGAGAAGGCAGGCAGACAGGTGGGAAGGAATTTATATAGGGATATAGACACTGAAGGGTTTCATCCCCAGAAGAACTCAGAGTAGATCTACAGAAAAACCTCACAACTGTGATGCTAGTATTACCTGAGGCATGCTATCAATAGTCTGTTCATTTAATGATACTCAAGATACTTAAGAGATTAGAATATCTCTCTCTCTCTCTCTCTCTCTCTCTCTCTCTCTCTCTCTCTCTCTCTCTCTCTCTCTCTCCCTGTGTGTGTATGACAGGCTGGCTTTGAACATACTTATATACCCTAGACTTGTCTTGACCTCATGGCAACCCTCCTGCCTCAGCCCCCCAAATTCTGGGATTATAATCATATGTCACCACACCTGGTAGGATTTGAATCTCTGCATGATTTATGTATAAAAATCACAATAGATTTGAGACATAAAGAGACAGCTGTCTGTATCATCTGCTGTCACCCTCCTGGGTTTCTGAGTGGAGGTGGAAGAGCTGGTGTGCCAGGTAATGCACACTCATGGAGTAGGCAAAGGTGTGAAGGGCACTGTTTTGTTGTGTAGATTAGATGTGGAATCTGTTGGTCTGGAAGAGGAGGTGTATGTGCTGTGCCCCTGAATCGAAGAGGCTGAAGCTTGTTGAAGGAATCATTGGTTCACTCATCCCCAGTAAGAAAACAGGCTTCCAAGACTGGGAGACACAGGACTACAGACACAGGGAGTGTGAGAAATGTGTGTATGTAAACTGATGAAGGTTGCTAACTAGTGGAAGTGGTATATTATAGCAGTTAGGCCAACAGCAAATGCTCCTGTGGCAACACTGAGCCTACAAGCTGGTGGCCTTATCTAAATCTTCTCTAGGTTAGGGATGTCGAAACTGAGGCCAACAGCAAAGACACCTATTTAGACCAGTTACTGGTAAAATCATAATTTGATGCCAAAGTCCACACTATTCTATTTTATGCTGTATACCTTTCCGGTATGTCCCATATGCTACAGGGCACAAGTGAGAGAGACTATTAGCAGAGATGATATCTGAGGGTCTTGAAGGGCAGAGTCTGGCCCCTCTTCAACATGTCAGGTGATCTTGGATAGAAGGGCAGCCTTCCAAGCACTACCATGTGTAGTATTTGTCTCTGGTTGGCCCCCTAGAGGAGGTCCTGGCAAGAATGGGTGCCAGCAGTGCAGAGGGGAGCAGTGGCAGCACCTCAAAGCAGGGAAGATACTGTGAAAAGCCTGTTACTGAGGCAGCTCAACTGTAGGTGACTGATGTGGCACCCCTCTGGGTAACTCAAGAACCGGTGTGGAATACACCCCAAACACATTCTCAGTCATGAGGAGTAGGGAGCTTGTGTGTGTCTGCCAGCTCCAGCAGACACTTGCCGAGGACTGCTCCTGGGAGCGGATTCTCCGTACTTCCTGCTGGTGATGGTTGGTAAAGTTCACTCCAGGGGCTAGAGGACACTATCAGGGAAGGAGGTGCAGGTGACAGAGGGAGAAGTTGTTCCCTGAAGTAGAGAGGGCAGGGGACCTGTTGTGTCACCGACCTGATACACTCAGGGAAAATAACAGTGATCTGGAGTGTGTCATGTGGAAGGGCAGAGGAGTTGCTCAGGAGGAGGTCTGTGAGTGAGAGCAGCACGGCTGAGTGCAGGGAGCGGGTGGGGACACAGAGCCCAGGCCCTGGAGCCTGCTGGCCTGTACAGAGGGTGCCACACTGCCTGATCAGAGTTTGGGGCTCCTGTTCAAATCATAGGGATCGAGCACTGTTACAGGGAAGGTGACAGGAGGAGTAAACAGCCACAGCCAGTCTGTCTGGTCTCATCAGTGTGAAATAAAAGTAAATGGGAGGCAATTTGTTTCTGCTTTCTTTCATCTGCATGTTCACATTGATAGCTCTTTTCCCTGTTCCACTGGTGACAGCCCTGTGAGATTGGTCCTGCTTCCGGAAGGTCCCTCTGAGGAGTCTGGGCATGGGGTGATAATCTCACTCAAATCCCCTGAATTGACATAGACACTCCCTTCAGGGCTTTTCCACTGTGATCTGACCACAAAATTCCGCCTGTCGCAGCAAATTCTTAAGAATAAAAGGGGATTTAAATCAACATCATAAGAAGCGAAGTGTGTTTGTGTGCCTTTAAAAGTCAGAACACAGAGACGAAAACTGCAGAACACGGAAACAATCTGCTTTGGCATTCTGATATAAATGCAAGACCAAAGTTCACATGATAGATTTAAATACTTGAGAAAGGAATTATGATTGAAGTAAACATTCTAGTTTATAGGGAGATAAATTTCCTCTCTTGTTTAAATTACCTTAAAATATTTTAACACAATATAGTCCTGTCTCCTAGAGATTTACACATCACAAATTTTAATTTTGGTTCAATCTATAATGTGCTGTGTTCATATAGCTATAGATCAACCTTGATGAAAAGTCTCTGCAGAGAACAGGATGTGGTATTTACATCCACAGCTCAAGTGCAGTGAGCAAAGGAGGAGGCAGTGACAAGAGTAGTTCACACCCCAAATGTGGAACCCACAGCAATTCTGACCCCAAGATTTTCTTTTTCTTTTTTCTTTTCTTTCTTTTTTTTTTGGTGGAACCGGGGATTGAACTCAGGATCTTGTGCTTTTCTTAGGTACTTTCTCCATTCTCACCTTTCTTTTAGAGGGGCTGCTAGGCTTATGTGACATTGTATTTAGCATAATCACACTGGGGACACAAACCCATCTCCTACTATTGAGGGGAATGTATTTACCTATGATGGAAAGGAAGGCCTTGTGACAATGCTTAAGGCAACTAGCTTTTATGAAGAACCCCTTGAAGTTCTTGCTAATTTCATAGGAAGGTACAAGTTTTTATTTTTTTTCTTGTTTTGCAGAGTGGGAAACTGCAAAATATATTATTGGAAGAGCTACTGCTCTCTGAAAGATTTCTTCCTATTGGAGCTCTCCTGTTCTTGATTCCCCTTCTGGAGGAAAGACACAGCAGGAATTGTCCTTCTTGGAGCTGCCCTCTGGGCCATCATGGAAGACCATATGTCACCAGGATTCTAATCACAGGCACTTAGGAATAAATGCATGATTATGACTGGAGGAATGAAAGAAATGAAGGCACTGGCTTCTCAATTTAATGTGCTGTTTTCATAATGTGACAACAGTTTAAGATTTTCTCAACCACTGGATAAAGCATGCTTCTTGGCCACCATTATTTTCTAGCATTGAGAACTAGGCAATTCATACATACTCAATCTTATCTCCTGCTCTTGTTTCTGGGTAAATACTTGGCCCATTTTTAGGATGCCACTCTTCTCTCATCTTTCGGTTTAATCAAAGTATAACATTCAATAATTTTAGCTTCCTTCTGGATCAAAAATCGTAACGACAGTAGAACAACTTCTGAACACAGATTGTAATAGCCAGAAAGGAGAAACTGGGGGTAGAAAGTGCAGACGAGGCAGGCAATTTCCACAATGAGGACTTTGCCTCCTTCCCAAGATTAAGGATTGGATATATTCAGAAGAACTTTTCCTGATAGTACTAGGAATATCCTCACTTTAGATTTAATGAATTCATATTGGAAAAAAAGATTAGGAAGAAGGGTTGGGTATAGATTGCTGTTTTGTGGCCTGGGAAGCGTTGAGGTTGTTGGGGTTTGGAGGCTATGTGAGGAAGCTGACAAGATCATTTTCTTGAGTATTTACCTATGATGGAAAGGAAGGCCTTGGCTCTTGCGGGCTCGAAGGCACTCCCCCGCAGTATAGCCTCGCAGACATATAGCCCTGTGTCTGTGGAGGTTGGGTTGGAGATAGTGAGGCGTCTTCCAAAGCTGTGGAGCCCACTGGTGAGTCTCACACCATTTCTCTTCCAGTGCACACTCAGCTCTTCCACAGGCCTGCAAGAGCAAGGGCATTGGTGACAATGACTGTGAATCATGTAGATGGCAATAATAATAATTCTAGGCATTCAGCACCACCGTGACAAAGCTAATTCTAGCAGGAACCATGGTGGGTTGAACAATGGACATTTAAAAATCAATCCAGATATAGCTCTACTCCCTCACGGCAAGTATCAGCAACATATTCTGCTCAAGGGCTATTGAGCAAGGATAGCTAATTGCGGCAGCAATGGACCATAAGTGCTAATGATTCCATTTGCTCATGAAAAGAATGTTGAAAACAAATACTGCTAGGGAACACTATAGCTACGTGGGAGGTGTAAGCATTTGAACTCAATTCTGGAGTGACCAGAAGCAGGCTGAGAACACCTAGGACTATAAAGTAGGTAGGAGAAGGAGTGACTTTTTTCCTTTGCTACCTGGAGTCTTGCTCCTTTCTCCTCCCCAGCCAGCACCACAGATCAGGCCCTCTGCCACCACCTATGTTTAAAATGAAAATCATTTCATTTGCCTAATGAAGGAGAGCACTTGGTGAGCCCTGAAGCTCCCAGGTCCCTGTCTCCTGTGCATGGTGCACAGGCAAACAAGCAAGCTGCTGTTGCTGGAAGAGGAGAGCTCATGTGCTACTCCTCACTGTGTGCTTGCCCTGGGGAGTATTTATTAGTACAGGTTCAGCAGCCCTGCTCCAAACTGCTGGGAACCACAAGTATTTTATATTTTAGATTTTTTTTTTTTTTTAGAATATTTGCACATACTGTATAATGAGACATCTTGGGAATGGGACTCACGTCTAAAGATGAAATCCATTTAAGTTTCATTTACACTTCATATACATAACCTAAAGAGGTCTCTGTGCAATGTTTTTAGTGTACCTGTGTCTTCCCAGTGACCCACAACTTGAGGTTAGGGGTATAATTTTTCCTGTGTAGCACCATGTTAATTCTCAAAAGCATTTCAAACTTCATGTTTTCAAGTGAGGGATGCTCAATCTACATAGCCATACTAGAGCCCAGTTGTACCTGGCACTGGCTATGCACTCCAAGGTGGTCTCACTGGAGCCAGCTACCACGCTTCTGTTGCCTGGGGCAACCACAATGACGGGGGCCATGGCTTCAGGTGTGCCAATATCTCCTGTGGCAGAGAAAAGAAAAACAAGTCCATGGAACTCTTCTCAGAATGGAAGATGGGATGATGGGAATATGACAAATGGAAGAGCTTGTCAAGTCATGTTGATAGGAAATTCACAATCTTGTGACCTGTTAAAGCCCCCTCAGAGGAGCCAGGGCTGCATCAGACTTTAGGTATGGATGTCCACACACAGCCAGTCTCCTCTGCTGGAATTCCAGCCAGAGATCAGAATGCAAGGTACCTGAAGGTATCTTCCTACTGCTCTGGACATTTGTAGCTAAAGGACTTTCACGTACTCAGCATTTTTAAAAATCCTTGCTGGCTTTATTATTTTTTTCCGAGGGCTGGGGAGATAGCTCAGTGGCATAAGCATCTATTATTTTTTTCCACTGATTTAAGAACTGCTTATTGAGTTGCCTAGTATACCCATTATTTTCAAATTCAGTCAACTGCACAAATATGTCACATATCAGGCACTCCGCTAGGCACAGAGGTTAGTAAAAGCAGCTGCAGTATGACTCCCTAGAGCACACATATTCCTTTAACAAAGTGTAAAGTTCTTTTTGCTGCAATTCTAATCCCTTTTCCTTTCTGCAAAGTAAATATCCTGAATCCATCTCTGTTTTGTGAGTATCAAGCCATAAATAATTTAGCTCATATTTCTGGTGACGAGGGAGAAAAAATAGGCTGCATTTTTGCCACTTTCCTCTAAGACACATTTAGCATCAAAATTAAACAACCCACAGCACAACTTTACTACTGTTTATTTAGGAAAAATGAAGACTGAACAACATTTATAGAATAGGGATTTCAATAAGAGTGGAGATGTAAGAGACTGGAAATAAAAACAAATTTAAGCAACAACGAATGCCGAATGTCTTCTTTAGTATTTCATTTGGAAGTACCCACCACTGTCCCAGCAGAACTCTGGCCAAGGAAAGGTTTTGGCCTGTTGGCTATAGGGGCTCACAACCAAAGAAAAGGACCGAAAGATGGGAGGATGGCCACTAACCAACAGGATTTCCCACAGCTCTATGTCTGGCATCTACTGACTAAGCAGAAAGTGACTTGTGTATTAGAGGTACATGTGAAGTTAAGAGAGGGGTGAATTTGGTGCAGGCAGTCAGCAAATTAATTTTGTTAAATTTACACACTGATTGTATAATGGGAGGCCAAATCTCACAGACCTTGCGTCACCTGGTGTGCAAGAGATGCCTCCCCCTCCCCCAGCCCAGGGCCTTCAAATCCCCTTTATAGGGCCCTCTGGGGTGCACATAAACTTCAGGGACTGTCTGATTGGAGATTAGAGCTCAGACATGCCAGAATAGGCATGCATTGAAGGCTAGTCTAAGGAACAACCTGCTCATCACCTGTGAAAGTCACTGGTGAGGAGAAACAAGCCAGGGAGCTAATATTTGCAAATAGTTATGAGAAGTGAAGGATAGCAGTTGGAAACTGAAAGGTTACTGAGCAAGGTGCTCACTTGGCATTAATCACCGCACATCTATGAAGCAAAGAGGAAGCCCATGCTCAGCACATGTGGCCACCTGGGATGACAGTCCAGGTCCTTGTCTTCTTCTGCTCAGGCTGTACTGGGAAACTGCTCATAGTGCCTTGGGGACATGTGGGATAGAGATGCCACTAGGCTTCAGCTACAACTGTTGAGAGGTGAAGAAGCTCTTGGTTTGGGTTCATTTATATCACACTTGAAGCACACAAAGACTGGCAGGCCCAGTGCAAGTTGAGGGTCTTGCTTGATTCAGGGTTAGTAGATGATATCTGTTCTCTACATAGCCCTCTAACTCCCACTTCAGAATTATTTCTAATGACAGGGTGCTGGTAAGATAAGCAAAGAGTGATCTCTCTCTCTCTCTCTCTCTCTCTCTCTCTCTCTCTCTCTCTCTCTCTCTCTCTCTCTCTCCTGGGGGGCTATAGTTATTTATATAAAGTTAATGTGAGACCAATCTGACCAGCAGAAGCCATCACAGCGAGACAGAATCAGGGTGTGCAGGCCTTCTGATGCAAACCCCGTGTGTTTTACTTATCTGAAAATTTCACAAACACCTGGAATCCAGGCATCCCAAAAAGCAAAGGTGGTGCTTAATACATTACCCAATTCTGGTACACCCTTTTTTGAAAAGGTGCTTTAAAATTTCAGTCAAATTCATGTGTACATCTGTATTAAAAAACAGTAGAGCCTTAAAACAAAATAATACCCTCACTCTGCCAAAGGCAATCTCTTTCAAATCCTTTAGTGCTTTATTTTAGTTTAAGCCATGTTTTAATTTTACATAGCTGTTGCTATTTTTTAATTCATTGATTTTAGGCATTACTGACTTTCTGCTGTGATGGATGTGCATGGAGCTTACCCTATTGTACATCTCCTCTCAAATAGTATTTTGTTCTTATTATGTACCCTTGGAAGGTTTTACATGTGTATGTATATGTGTGTGTGCTATAATATAAATATATACCTACAAGGTATTAAGTATAAATCTTTTATAAAGGAAGGCAATTAGAAGTCCTCAGAATACAAGAAATCTGTATAAAACACATCTTTGAATACTGCTTTGCTATGCAGTGGATAATCTCTACATAGTAAATGTAATTTAAATATTATACATTTATTTCAACTTTAATTATTCTACAATAATCAGCAGTCAGAATGATGACTATGAAACAGAACATAACTGTTATTATAACCTTGATAATATAAAAATAGAGCTACAGAAGACAGAGTAACATGAAAGAACAGAGAAAAACTCAAGGGAAGGTCACTTCCCACTACACAGTGGGGGAGAAGAGGATGCACTTCCCTTTACAAGGAAATGATAACGGGGTGTGCATGCATGTACGGACACATACATGCATGCTGCCTGTGTGACTTTAAAATATTTTGCTTGCTCTGTCTCCAGGTTTTACCCATCCTGCCAGTCAGATTCTTGACACGACGGCCTGAAGGTGCTCATGCTACTGTGGGCTGCCCTTTCTCCAGGGAAGGCCCAAGCCTCGGGGCTCTGAGTGCAGACCATTTTTGGAGATTCATGTTACAAAGCCTTCAATACCTCATTAAAAAAATGCAGTCTCTTCTGAGAAAGTTTATACTTGAAAGACGTTGGCTTTCCAGAATATCTGAAGTGAAAATTCTCTCTTTGTGTTTCTCTTAAACCCAGTCACATAAGGTCCTGGAATAGGGCAGAGCGCCCCTGGCTAATGCTCCAGGAGACCTGGGCAGGCGGCCAGCCAGGGGGTGGGGTGCAATAGGTTACACCTTGCAAAGGAAAGACTTTTCTGTGCCAGAGCAGTGACAATAAGGTCAAGTGCTGCTCTCTACCAAAAGATTCTGAGTCACACTCTCTTTGGATAATAAATTCCATGTAAGCATGTAAAGTGAGCATGTAAGAACTGTCCACTGTTCTTATCTGTAAGTGGTATGCTCAGTGAGAGTTGGCTTTGGAGCAAAGAAAACTGTGGTTCAGTGATTGCCTCAAGGGCCCCCAGGTTTTATCCCTTAGTGTCTCAGTCACTGTCTAGTTAGTTTCAAAATAGGATCGTATGGCAAGTCTAACAGAGGGAGTGAATGAGACCATCTGAAACCTCAAGATCTCCCTGCTACAAAAACAATGGGTCTAACATTTATAGAAGCCAAAGAGCCAATAACACTGAAAACAAACTCAGAGGGGAAAGATCTTGGATTTTTAAATTCTGTGGTTTATTTAAAATCCTTTCCAATGTTTAATAATAACAGTCGTTATTGATTGTGTTGACTGGATGGAAGAAAGAACAATTACAAATGTGGCTAAAAGTTTAAGCTATGGGCCATGTGGACAGAAGGAGGGACCAGGGTCTGCTGGTGCTCTGGCATGTGGATCCTTCTCATTGTTCACCTCACCATGGTATCATTACTTGTTGACTCTGGAAGATGAAGAAACATATGTGCCACTCAAGTTTGTATTTAGCAGAGCATCTAGATTATAATGGCCTTTCTACAAGTGCATGCTGAATGAAGAATTTTCTTGTCCAAATATTACATGGTTGGTTATTGATTTCAGATTATTAGAGTTACATGATATTGAGGATGAAACCAATAATTTCTTATTTCTGGAGGTGTAAAGCTCAGTTTGATGAGGTCTGTGCGATCAGACATCCGGGTTTCCTAGAGAAAGATAGGCCTACTCACATAGCAAGCACAGTATGCTGTGGGCATTGAGGGCATAGAGAAGGGACATAGTAAGACAGGTTGGGGGTTCGGTGTTGACATCAATTCTTCCAGTGCAATTAGAAAAAGTTTGACCAGAAAAGTGGATAGGCACATACCAGACAGACAAGAAAGGAAAGGTATTTTAGGAACAAAAAAGATGGCATTAGGTATAGTGGCACATGCCTTATAACTCCAGCTACTGAGAGGCTGAGGGGGATGTTCATGAGTTCAACACCAGCTGGGGAAATTTAGTGAACAAAATTCAGTCTCAAAATAAAAAGGGAACCGGTTTAGCTCATCTATAAACATGCAAAACTGGGAGCACCTGCTTGATGGGCGAGGGGATCCTAGGATCTGGGTTATGATGGTGGAGGGGCAGGCAAGGCCAAACCACAGAACTTGGAACTTTCGCCAGCAAGGAACAAGGGTTGTGCAGACCTTCTGGGGAAAATGATAATCAGTCATGTGCACTGTCTGTACTGTGGGGTCAAACTGTGAGGTTAGAGACAAAGCCTGACACTGTGTAGGGACAAGATGCAAATGCTTGAGACTCAAGGGAGTTGTAGGGAGAATGGAGAAAGGTAGAGGGGTAGGGAGTTGGGGTAGTAAGGGTGTGGCGGGGAAGTAACAGAGGAGTGTAAGGCAGCTAGCCTAGCCTCCAGCTTGAGTAGCCTGGCCATTGGCTGAAACTCACCAGAAAGGAAAATTAAAACCAGGACAGGTGCTGGTAATAGTACATCATGGTGGAGGAAAGGGCCAGTATGTCTGTAGTAGCTGCCAGGCTTTATAGGAAGTACCCAACCTATCGGGTACTGAGGTTTAGTGGCACTGGCTAGTCACCAGCATGTGGGTGTGACTGAAGCCTAAGGACAGTGTGGCTATACTGGGAAAACAGAGAAGGAGCACTGGAGACTGGCCAGAGCCGGAGGTTACCCCAGGCAGCTCTGATTTCCCAAGTGCAGTGAGAATGGATGGCTAGAACTGTGGAAGAAGAAGAGAAAGCTGTTCCAAAGTGCAGGACACAGGCTATCACTTTCCCCTCAAATGGAAAGGTGTTCTGATATATAAATCAAGGTTACTCCTGCTCCATTTTGAAGATGAATCTGAGTTACCTTGTAGAACAACCACTAAGGAAAACAGAGGTATAGGTGAGAATCATGACCTTCACCCAGAAGGTCTGTGCCGTAGCACCTGACCCACTGAGAGCATCACAGACCTCATGCTGCTGTTGTGTTGCGTCCTGTGGCTCAGTGCTGTGGCTTGTATCTAGATGTACCCCCTGAGCCTCATGCAGGCGTAGGTGCCCTTCTTTGCTATGTTTCTCCTCTGCGATGCCCCTCTGTCATGCCACCCTGCCTTGGAAAAGCCAACTAAAAACTGAAACCTCTATGAACTGTGAGCCAAAATAAACCTTTCCTCCTTTAATTCTGGCTGTTGGGTATTTTGTCTCATCAATGAAAAGTAACTAAGACACTTGGTGACTGCAAACAGGCTGGCTTGGTCTCAGGCAGTTTTCAACTCATTTACTGACAATGCAAAGGGCAATAATAAGGCAGTCTTTTCCTGTGCTTGACCTTGCCCTGCATAGTGTGATGTGCAGGTGCTTTATTGAGGATGGCTGTAAGAGCCCCAAGAAACTTGGCTTAAAGAAAAATCACATGGATTTTCTGTGCATCAGTGGCCTTTAAAACCACTTGGAGTCTGTCATCTCTCCCTGAATTACTAAATGACCTGACCTCAAGATTAAGTGCTTTTCTGCCTGCAAACGCATCTCAAAGCAACAGGTATTACTTTCTTGATACCAGGAGGAACCTGTCTTAATAGCTCCTATTGTAACGTGAAAGTCCCCCGGGTTTAGATTTTTAAGAGACTTAGATACACACTCTCACAGGCACATATATCTCTCCCAAAGAATCCACAGAAATTATTTTGTTAAAACTTTGCAACAGCAAAGGCTGTGCAGGTAGCAGGTGGGCTCAAGTTATCCCTGGCACTCCAGGATATGAATTTATAGAGGCAAAGTAACTCTCAAGTAACTTGGAGATGTACTTTATTGTAAAAAACTGAAATCAACAGCACTGGTTTTCTCCTGATAGGAAAGATCATGGTTGGGTAAATAGGAAAGTCTTCTTACCTTTCACAGCCCTCAGATTTATTTTATAATGCCCACCCACCCAGCTTCTACACAGATGAAGCCAGCTTACAAATTTCTGGATCACCATTTGCTGTGTGTGGAGGTGTCTAAAGAAATTTCTAGTCTTTTAAAAACTTCTTCCTTTACAGTTCACCAGCTAGAACTCAAGTGATAATCTCAAAGGCCTTATGAGATAGCACAGTGAGGCAGGCCAACATGGGGAGGTGGCTGAGGGGCCAATCCAACATGCAAAGCTCTAGCTGTTCTCTATAGCCCAGTGCACCAGCTGGCTCGATTCTTCTTGTTTATGGTCCGACAGTAGGAGGGAAAGAAAAATGAGAGGAAGTGCAGCAGTATATCCCATTTACCATTTTATCTTTGCATGCACTTCCATTTTTATCTCAATACGCTTCTGGACTTTTCTACTGACAAGAGACAATAAATAAAATAATATGACAGGTTGACAAATAAGCCAACAGTTTCTTTTCTTCTCATTTATAACGTATTTGAAAACTCGTACATTTGGAAATGAATGGAATGTAACAAAGAATGTATTTTCATCTGCTTTTTACTGGGCAGAGAAAAATGAAGGCGATAAAAGGCAACTCCACTGTTGGCTTATTTATTTATTTATTTTGGGATAAGTACAAATTGATAAACCATGAAATAGGATTGTGGATTTAGGAACTGCATGACTGGACACTAGAGTGATCCAAATATCTGATTCAAGAGACAACAGCTGAGTACCTGATTTTTATGTACACATATAAATGCATAATCTACTATTTAATAGAAGACTCACACCCCATAGGACTGGGATCACATGCTGTTGGGCACACAGAGGGGTACTTCTGTACTTTTCATGGGGTTACCTCAGTTTTTTGAATGGAGGTCTAATAGGCACAATAATAGGTCACTTTAAACTTCATTAAGAAGTGCCCTTGGGTACTTCTGCCAAGTGTGCATATCTGGGCGTGGAGCCGATACCCATCTGAGGCCATTAGTGAGGACAATGGGGTGCTGCAGGCCATGTTGGCAGGGACCCTGTGACATCCTGGTCCTCTTCCACCCCTGCTGCAGGGGCTCCATCATAATAAGTTCTTTCCAAAGTTGAAAAGCAAGACATTTAGCAGAAATGGCAAGTATTGTTGGTTCTGTAGGACAAACACCATTGTATTTAATAAACTGAAACAGAGGGCTCAAAAACAACTTTGGATTTTTTTTAATGGTGCCTATAAGAATACCATCTTAACCAAATATTTTAAAAGGAGCAGTGAGGACACAAGCTCTCCATACTGGGAACCTCTCCTCTGCATCCTGATAGGGCTCTGATAAGCCCCCCTTCCTTCTGCCCTAAGTTTCCAGTGGCACTGGGTCTATAGGACTCATTACTGTGCTTGTCTTGTCTGCCCACAGTCCTGGGCCTGGATATACCTGATGTGCAGTAAGTGCTCGGCATGCGGCTGGTACAGATGAAGTCCTTAGAAGAAACCTCTATTCCTGGGTCTGGGGGAGAACTCTGGGAACCTGCCCCTGTAATGGGCTCACAGGTTAACATCTTTCCTTTACTTTCCTTCCTGGGATCTCCTGTAAATAAAGGATCATGTTCACATGTTCTCTGGGATAACATACTGTTTTGGGGGAAAGTAGGACATGTACTTCTTTTTTTGGCCAAGTGCATTTGTTCAGGCACATACCCACCCCATTCCCTGCAAAGTCCTTGAAGGCACATGATCCCTGGGAACCATAGTACGCTTCAGAGCACCTAGCAAACAGTAGATAATTAACAGATACTTACTAGACTGAATGAGTCCAACTTCATATTTTCTAACTATGTATCAATACTGGGTCCTAAAACTTCCCCATGTGTACATGTAGGATAGCAGCACAGCCCTGCTCCTGGACATGCTGGGACTATTTGCCAGGCTTAGCTCCTGCTGAAAATCAGACGTACTTTATATAACATGTGATTCACAAATAGTATCTGTAAATAGAAAAGTGTCTTTAATAGATAAAATGAGAACAAAAGAATTCAATCCTGAGTCTATGAAGAAAACAGAACATTATCTTAAATGTTTTGAGCACATGAGAGAAAGAAAAAAGAAAAAAGGGAGATAAATAAGAGAGAAGGGGGTCACAGCCTGTTCAGTTATGAACATTGTAACTATGCCCCCTCCTTAAAATATGAGACAGATTTTTAGAAAACTAGACTAAACTGAAGTTATTTTCTCCTGCTATAGACCCACTGATCAGCTCACAGACCAGAAATTATAGTAACTGAAGCTGAAGTAAATTTGTAGTCTAGTTATAAAGAAACTTGGTTGGGAAGCCATACTACTTGTAATCACCCCCAGGGCTGCTGCTTTGCAAAGACTTTGCTGGATGGGAATACAATAAAATTAAATAAAATTAAAAAGCTTTATATTTGACACCCTCCCCCAGTCATGCAATGAACACACAAACCGAAGATTTGAGGAGGTAGTTTGGGGTTTGGGTTCTTAACCAGAAGAGGTACCCCACAGGCCAACAGATGATTCTCTTTTTATGTTTTTATATCTTAATATCTTTGGTAGAAATAGAGTCACACAAATTAGGAATCCACCACCAAATAAAACCTCTCATTTACATATTTAGTGATTCATAAAACTGAAATGCTGAAAGGTGGTAATAATACCCAAAACTGAAGAAATATTTTGTCAATCACATAGCACTTTCTTTTCTTATGTATTCCTACCTTAAATATAAATGTTCAACAAATATACTAGTGAACATTTATTCTGCTTTTTAAAAAAATCATTTTCTTAATCCTTGAGAAGGGTAAACTCCAAGTCAGAAAATTTTGCAGGATTTCTCTCCTAACCAATATGAGTACTAAGTGAGTCATAACAATAAATGGTGACCTACTGGACAGTCAATTAAGTCCTCCAACTGGGTCCATTCCAAAGCAGCTCTAGGAATGGAAGAGAAGTCCATTGTCTGACAGCAGGATTTAGAAGATTTCTCTCCAGAGGATGGAGCAGTAATTCTGTCCCCCCTCATCAGCTTGGGTAGCTTATATCCTCTACAATATGGGAGAACCAAGGGCTCCCAAGGTGCTAGGCAAGTTGTGGACTCAGCCTCCTTGGGTATTTATCATCCTAAATGGAAGGTCCTGATCTTTAAAAGAGACTCAGGCTCAGAACCTATGGCTGCACAGCAGTGCACACCCAATCTGAGCACACTTGTGAGACAGGAGCAGTAGGCCTAGAGTATCTTCTCTCCCCCTGCCTGTTCTCTCTCTCCCACACCTAGGTTCTCTTTCTCCTCTCTGTCATTGTCTATCTCTGGGAATTAGGTGGGTCATTGACGTTGATCAGGAGCACAGAAAACAAACCCACAGTATGAGACAGGGAGCAGAGATGCTTTGAGAGTAAGGAATGAGAAGTCATAACTGTGAAGGAATGTCCTCCTCTGTTCTCTTTTTCTTTTTGTTAGAAGTTGCTATATCAGAATTACCCTTGGGTGTCACAACAGAGGTACAAACAAATCAAGATATCTTAAGAGAAGAAAATATTTTTTTCCTGTCTGCCCCGGCTTCCTTTATATGAATGAAGTCAGCCCCACAGTGTGAAAATACAGTACTCTGCTAGAACAAGACATTTCTGAAATGACCTAAGGTTATCTGTTTAAACCAACCAGTTCTCTACTCAATCTGCTATGAAGCAAGGTTTTTTTTTTTTGGTGTGTATATAAAATGTCAACACAATCTCATTTATATTTTGGTCTAAAATCAACACCAACAATAAATCTAAAGTTGGTGACAGAAAGAGGGAGAGTGTATAAAACAGAAACCGCGCAGATAAAATTAAGTATATAAAACCACAACTAAGATCCCTCCCAAGATACATGCTTGTAAATAAATTACTACAAGCATTATTGAATGGGGAGAGACTTACTGGAGAAGCATAAGAAGTCTGTTCACATAGACTCGAAGGGAGATGAATAAAATATAAAATCCTAATCCCATTTATGTGATTGTTCAAATATATTAAGAAGCTGGTTAATGTGAACCCATTTCAAATGAGGAAGGTTGGTGATTACTCAGGAAGTCTAGACTGTGCAAACCATCAATTCAAACATATGAACACTAGGAGCGCTCCAGATACCCTGAAGTCTCATGCAGTTTTAAAGCAGTAAGGGTGCTCAGCTTTTTGTGAGGCAGCGTGAATAACAGGTTTATAGAGAATTTACAGGAAATCCAAACATAATTATGGTAAATCATTACAGCATGTGTTTCCACCAAACCTCTCCCAATGCTTCCAATAAATAAAAGAATATCATCTATTTATTTGAACATGTGGTTTAGTTTTATCAGATATTTGGAACAACTCATATATATGGTATGAACAAAATATATGATGAATGTTTAAATTTTAAAAGATTTATTACAGTAAAAGACACACTGTCATCAATCATCAAAATATTCTCCCTGGAGAAATTATTTCCCCTGCTTCTGGCACACTTATCTCATTGTTCTTAGCACTCTCTGAAGCTATCCTGAGGGTCCTCTTTCAGGAGTGTCATTATAAGTAAGGTGTGATTAAAAAAACAACAGTGAATGCTTCTGCTGAGTGCCATTCAACAGAAAGGCAGGTGCACAAAAGCATTACAGTGCATCCTCACCCACCTTACCCACTGAATCTGGCTCTGTGTAACTTGTGGCTCTTCCCCAAAATCAAAATGACTATAAAGAGGATACGTTTTGAATCTATGCGGGACATCAAGGCAGCTAAGGCCAGCACATCCAGAGAGACTCACAAAAGAGGACTTCCGGAGTTGCTTTAGGAGGTGGCAAGAGCTATGCTATGGGATCAGTATGTCCAAAGCGAGGGGGATGGAGGACTTGAGGTGGATGCATGGCAATGTACCTTTTACTATAATACATTTAAAAAAAAATTAACATTCACTGTATTTTTGGATTACAGCATATAAGTGTAAAATGCTCTGTAAGAGGTAGAGGAGAAAGAAATAAAATAAGGTATTCTTAGCAGTACAGAATCATCCCTTGACCTGCAGAGTTTAGCAAAGCTCACTTGGAGAGACAGAGGGCATTTGAAGGAGTTTCACTTCACCCTACGCCCTGAACACAAGATAAGCATTTCCCTCAAGTTATTTCTGAATCATAACTGTGCCTCTCAGATTAGAAGTACCTTCCCGTTTCTTACTTTTCTTTATATATATTTCAAAAGGAGAAAAATATGATTATGTATATTTGCTATAAAGAACATAAATAACAAAATAAATATAACTCAGCAAGACAGATGCTGAAGTTTTTTTTTTTTTAAACCAGGCTTCTCTAAAACATGGGTATCAGTAAGATGTTCTCACTGATGTTGACTAGGTACAAATTTCACATGTATGAAAGCTTTTCTTCTTCCAAACCTGGTAAAAAATTTATTTTCCTTACAGAATCTGGTGTTACTAGTTGCAACCCACTCACTAATAAGCTTCATTTAATGTCAGTACTTTCAGTTTTCCTGAGCACTACACACACACACACACACACACACACACACACACACAACTTTACAAATGTTCCAAGATATTTTCACTGAAATCTTCTAAGTCAGGACTCCTCAAATCTTCATGTGCACATGAATCATCTAGGAGTGCTGATCAAAGGGGAGTTTTAGTTGGGGCTGGGCAGATCTCAGATCCAGTGTTCTCATCCAAGTCCTGGTAAGGCAGTGCTCTGGCCATGTTCTGGAGGCAGAGCTCTTGCCACAAGAAGACATCATGCTGTTCAGCATGTGCAGGGACTCAATATGTGCCATCAACTCCTTTCTCTTTAAAGTGCAGCCTGAAAAGTATCACAGGCCTCTCCAGGAATGGTTAGAAGGTGAAATCATGGGCCTTGTTCTAGACTTAGGATCCAGATGCTGAGAGGCTAGTGGAGTGATGGACACCTATTAGCACTGAATGCTCAATTTGAGAAGTTCTGTGCTAGGTGATCCTATTGTCCCAGCATGGCTGGATTCACCTATTTACCAATCAGGTAAAAGGCAACAAATAGAAACTTTGTCTTCCTGAGTGATGCAGCAGGCAGCAGTACTGCTGAGGGTGGGGAAAGCTAGGCGTACAAAACTACCAGGGCCTAAGAGGAGGAAAGAGTTGTGGGCTAATGAAAGATTATCTGTGCCACTCATACATCTCCAGAGACTCTAGGAAATACCACATTGCTGTAGGACTTCAGATCTGCAGAGGAAGAAATAGTGGAAGATGAGCCGAGCTCTGGTAATCTGGTATGCTGGGAGGTTAAGACAGAAAATAATCAAAATGTGGCCATGTGGTGTATGGGAGGAAATGATGCTGGGAGAAAGCCAATGGACTGGGTGACCTGAGGCAAGTTAGGCTTTGATGGGGGCAAAGAGGGAAAGAATGAGAAAGGTGGAAAGGAAAGAAGAATTTTGTAAACAATTAAAACTCTAAGGTAGAACATGTTCAGAGATTGCAGATAAGGAAACTGAGGCTTGGAAGGTGGGTTACTTCCAACATCACACAACTACTGATGGGAAAACTGAGATCAAGGATTTCATGGTTAGAATTTGTGCTCTTAACTACTCCCAATCCTGACTATGATGAGGAAGCTGAAGTGTGTCCACACATGAGCACTACATAGAAAGGCTCATACAGAGGACAGGACAGGCTGAGGAACTTGGCAGTTGTCTGTTAAACATTGAAGTCAGGTGAATCCTGGAACACACTCATTATACTTGACTCTGAAAATGTCTTTATAATCTGCTGCGCTAAGTCTACATCCTTCTCCTTGGTAGAGAGAGTTGTTAGTAAAGCTCACCTACATTTCAAATGCTCTTTCCCTTCTAGGAAAAGGGAAGAACTATCCATTCTGTCCCTTTGAGTCAGGTATGGTCATGTAATTGATTTGGGTACATGAGATGTGAGCAAAGGGACCTGCCACTTTCCTGTAGGTACATTCAGGGGCCCTCCATGTGTCAAGTGCTTCATAGCCCATGCAGGGATCTAGAAGACTCCTGAAGAAATAATTGCATCACAGAATGAGTATAGCCTGGTCCAACTGTCTTCCAGTATGCAGACCTCCACCCCACCCTACCCTAAGAGCTAAGATATGTAATATGAACAAAGAAGTAACTGTGTCATTTAATGCCACTGAAATCTTCAGGTTGTCTGTATGTGTACACAACCCTTGATTACCTGGATTAAT
Organism: Octodon degus; assembly: GCF_000260255.1. Taxonomy (NCBI): domain Eukaryota; kingdom Metazoa; phylum Chordata; class Mammalia; order Rodentia; family Octodontidae; genus Octodon; species Octodon degus. The sequence goes on from NW_004524607.1 coordinate 14,365,564, forward strand.
TCACCTCTTCATCCAGAGCTTGACTAGTCCATTTTCTCCCCTCAGAAACCCTCACTGTAATTTTTATTTCTCCTCAATATCTCTCCTGTCTTCTGATCATGTGGTCTTCATCACCTGTTTGCAGGGTCTATTGATTCCCAGCTCTTTGCCTGGCTGGTTTTCAACACTGCCACCCACACTCAGATACCCTTGTCAGCCATGGAGCGCCACAATTGCATCATCTTTCATGGACAAGATCCAATCTCAGCTCCTCCCATACTTTCCCCAATCGCTCTGATTCTTTCTTCCAATTCTTGGCAGCCCTTACAGAACACATCATAGAAGGTAACATTTCAGCATACATTTTGTGTAAAGGAATTTAGGAGTACAGTTTGGTAGGTTTGTCCAAGAATACAACACAATACTGACATTTAACTTTTAAAACATTCTGGTGAAAAATAAGAAAAACAAAAACAAAAGAGCTCTACTGATATGTTTCTTATAGGTTAAGTGAGGCACAAATGAGACATGCTCTTCTGGTTGCTGGGTCTCCCAAATAGAGAAAGTAAGTTAGAATTTCTGAGAAAGACATAAAACAGTGAATGTAACTAGACAGGTGAGTGGGCCTGCTGGATGGAAATCAATAGGGCACTTGTTTCTCATCCATTATACAATTTCAAGGCAGCTTCATCTCTTGAGGGTCAATGCTTGGAAGGATAACATCTACTGCAACCTCTAGTAACACCAGGAAGAATTCTGAATGGGAATTAGATCCAATGAGATGAAATTCTATTTTCTTAAGAAATGTCAGTCTCCGTGTGACAATCTACTGACTGACTGCAGGCTGAGTCAGCCACTTGTGTTGAGATTCCAGGTTTTCAAAATAGCTTTCTGATTGTGAACAAACCCCTGACTGCCTCAGGGCTCCAGTTCTACCCTGATCACCCACTTCTTAGGCTGCTGTGAAGGTGAGGTTAAGGAAAGCGCTGGAGGACTGAGCTTATTAGCCCAGGCCCAGGCCCCGGTGCAGGTGAACTCAGGTTTAGTTCCTGCTGTCAATCTCTGTGCTACTGCCACTGCCAAAGAAAATAAATTCTGTCTCACTGCTGATAGAATGAACATCAGATAAAAATCAATCTTATAATTCATATTTCTTGACCTAAACTGCTCTTTTGACATGTTAGCAGCTCCTTTTTTATTAAAAAATTTCATCATAATCAAATACTATTTGCACATGTAGATAAAATATGCATATATTAAAAAATTAACTTCTGAAAGGTTTTTAATTAAGTTGTAGAACTGAGGTATTTCAAACTAAATATTATTAGCTCACAAAGGGAAATTTTATACTGAAGAAACACAGCAAAGATTTGTTTGATTATCTAGAGAATTTCAGACCAAAAAATTCACTTGTATTTTAATCAACTAGCTTGGCAGCTCTGATGGTTCTGGATACAGTAGATAATGACTATAATTTATGTTGGCTAAGAATTCTATTAATTTTCCTATACCTTTTTTGAAGCTATATCATTAATTGTTATTAATGCTTCCTAATCAAGACACAGCCAGTTACTGAAACAATTAACCTGTTTCTGAAGGTACAAACAGAAAGATAATTCATCAATTTCTTAATGTTTTTCCTCTGTTGCAACACCAGCCTGGCTTTTCTCACTAAATACTCTTCTCACTAAGGACCCACAGCAGCTGCTGTCAGCAATCAAGGAAAAACAAAGAATGTGTTCATTTATAAAGGTCATTTCTGTACTTCTGTGGTAAAGAACAATCATTTGTTAACTTAGGAAAGTACCTCAGTCATGACCACAATTTCCACTATCTAAAGGCAATAAATGAGCTAGATTTCTGCAAAGAAATATTTCCAGAATCCAATTTATTTATGAAATTAAAGGATATTGTTTCTATCGCAGAGCAATATTCTACAGTGACTGAGGTGGGTCCATATGAATAAGGTGGGCAAGGAGAGCAGAAGACAAAGTAGGCACATTCCTTTTGGTTACTGGTGTCTGCTGTGTTGGGTCTTTGGCTGTGGTAAACCAAGCATGCCCTGAACCAAGAGCACCACAGAAGGATCTCAGGCTCAGGGCCCGGGGCCCCCGGAGTTCAGGCTCGCTGCTGCTCATCAGCTTTCCTTTAGTGCATTAGAAACAGGCATTGCATGTGCCATGAGATTGTGGCCAGGACTAAATAGCATATAACATATAGATAGCATATAACACTGCATCTAGTGCACAGTAGGTGCTCAATACCCAAACAGGAGAGAAAATAACCCGCCACTTTCTGAGTGAAAAAAAAAAATATTTCAATAAGTCATGCATGCCGTTACTTTGCTGAGTGAATATATATATATATATTTCAATAAGTCATGGCATTGCTTTGGAATGAATGTTATGTATTTTTAAAAGGATTTTCAAATGCCAACATATCCTGAGCCTTTTCACACTTAATGTGATGTCAGACCTGGTTCAGTAAGATCTCACAAGCAATATTCGATCCAGAGGGGGGAAAATGTGCCAGGCTCTACCTGCCCATCACATGAAATGTGAGCCAAAGAGCTCCACTAGGTGAGGGATCAGGAATGTGTCTGTGCCCCAAACACAGACCTGGATATACTGAGGGGCCCCAAGTTAGTCCCTGAGGTCACCAGGTTATTGGCAAATTTTTATTTAAGCTCATGTTCTTATAAATCCAGCTGGAAATTTGGCTTCTTTTTCCCATCTGTGCTAAATGAAAAGGATATGGTTCCTGTTCTATAGAAAAGAGCAGTGACATACACAGAGAAGCCACACAATTTGGCCAAGGTCACACATTTACTAAGTTGTTGAGACAGAATATAAATCTAGACTACAAGACACTAGAGCCCATGTTCTCGAACACCACAGTGCACCGTTCCTTACAGAGCACTGCTTAGATGAAAGGGGAGAATCTAAAATCAGAACATTTAATGGCATTTCCCTCAACCAATTTGGAGAGGAATGGGGAAAGAGAAACAAATTTAATACCTGATAAACAAATATAACATAGTGGTTGCTGGTCAGACTTCATGCTAAGGGTTACATGAATATCATGTGTTCAGTATTCACACAGTCCTAGTGAACCTCATCACCCCTGCCCGAGAGTCTGAATGAGCTGGCTGGGGGTGCTCTAGGGCAAGAGGAACCATCAGTCTGCTCAGTTTCAAAGTAACTGATCTTCCCACAGCAGCCCAAGGGCCTGAGCACTCCACCAGTGTTTATTTAACAGAGGCTTATTCCAGTGCTAGAAGATTAGAAAAGATGGAAGATGGTTTTCAACCTTGCATGGAGTCACTGACCTTGCAAGAACCCCTTATTGGTGCTGTTCTTCACTACCACTGCCATGACCATCTCAGCCTTCTCTGTATAGGACATGGAAAAGGGTAACAAGTTTGCACAGCTTCTTATAAAAACCTTGTGGAAATATAAAGTATTGTGGAAAACATCATTGCTAATAAACTGTTTCCCATACATCTACAGGGAAAAGGTGGGGCAAGGATGGCATTCAGGAGATCAGTGGAGCGTATTTATCCCAGGTAGGGAACGTTGTCCAGTTTAGAGCACCCTAGGCACCTTTCTATAGCACTAGACAAGAGTTTCTCCTAGGTTGCTCTGAACTTTGAAACAACCCCATCACCAGCACTTCTGCAGCTTAAGAGAGGGACATAAACACACAGTATTCCCCTGCCCCCACGTCTCAGATGGCAAGAGGAACCATGTCTGAGCAGACAGGCCAAAAAAAATATGCTGCATCCAGCGAAGGTGACTCTATACCTTCCTTCCTCATTGTACTGATTCTGGGTTAAAACTGTTCATTTTGATGATGCAATTAACAGTGATGATTTTGCCTTATGATGGCAGCAATGCTATCACTCTTGCCAGTATCAACCTAAGCAAGCAACCTGAACAAATGACCAGGTAGTGCACATATCACCAGCTGTCATTTCTAGAAAGAGCCTTTATTTAGGCAACTCAGAGGGCAGAGATTTCCATTCAGCTCCTTTTTGCTTTTTCCTATTTTTTAATGCCAGTAATGTTAATGGAGTGTGGGATGTTCTCAAGTTACCAAAGGTTCTTTCTGGGAAATGGGTCTTGCACTCCTTCCTGCTTGGTTATTCTTATTGTCCCTGGCAAAGTGCACCAGGACTTTACTCCTACACTGGGTTGTGGAAAGGCCTTGAGCCCACAGACTGCCACATGTTGCCCACAGTGGGCCACCTCTGTTTGCTTTCTTATATGTTCAGGATAAGCAGACAGGCTCTAAGCCACAATAGTAGAGGGGAAAAAAAGGAAAGCAAGCTGACAAAATCAATCATCAAGGGTCAAATTAAGAGGCTGGAGCTAACGGGTTGCAGAGCACTTGAGGGACTCTAGCTGACGTCCTCACATCACCAGCCAGGGGAAAATTACAGTGACCATAATTAGGAATAAGAATCCAAGACTTCAAGTACCAGACAAGTGGGTTATTTACTGTGAAGGTTGGCCCTAGCAACTCTGTCACACACATATACAGGGAAGAGGCAAAACAAACATTCTAAGTGGGAAAATTACGACAGAGAGGAGGAGGGTAATGGGTGAAGGAATTCATTATTATCTTTAGTGCCACTTCGTAAACTTGAAAATTAACATGCCAAAGCTCTGAGGGATGGTTTGGAGAAAGCTACAAACTAATCAGTGCTCTGAAAGCATCATGGCCTAAAGAAAAGGGCGACTTCTCCTTGCTTGTCTCTCAGGCAGCCTAGAGAAATGTCCCAAACACCATTTTCATCAGTAACAAATTACAATGTAAGGATCCCAAGAGGAATTAGCTCTTCATCCTGTTCTTGTCTGACAGTGAACTTGAACTTGGTCAGGACTGGAATCCTTCTGGAATCCCAGTCACATGCTTATCCTAAGGTCCCTGTTTACCATGAACAGCAATGGTCATCTCTGTCCCCTGGCATATCCACTGCTAACCTCTTCCCAAGGCAAACACAATCTGAATGTTTTCTAAGAAGTACTCAGGCCACTGGCCTAGCAATTCCCAGCTCCTTATATACACCTGGTCACCAGGTTGTTGCTTTATTGTACCTCAGAAAAGCAAGGGACACCAATATTTCTCTGTGTCCCCAACATCACCCATGGCCACAGGCTAAGTCCCTGCCTGTAGGAATGCCACAATTCTACCTCTCAATTCTCTGTGATCACTGTCTGAGCTTAGGAAGATCAAGATAAGGTCATTTAAAAAAATCATATTTCTCTTCCTGGGAGCTCTGTGCTCAAAGGTTAAAAATAGTGAAATACCTGTATTCATACTGAAATCAGGATCTCTGCCTTCTACAGGAAACTTTCATGGGACAATGTGCATGGCCCTATCTGAGGGAAAGGCTTCTGGTCAGAAATTTTCTACCTACTAGGGAAAATTTGCCTGGAGAACTGAATAAAGAGCTAAACTACAAAAGTCAGGGCCAAGAATTAGGTGGAACAGTGTGCCGTGGGGCTGATTGGTGAGATGGCTAAACCTTGGACATCTGGGAAACTGGCTGAGGTGGCCTATAGAAACTCAGCATGTATAATCACCTGGCTTGAACTTGCTATGCACTGAAACTGTAAAATGAGCAGATGAGTAGTGTTCCCCAACACAACAGGACACAGACTTTTGTCCTTCTTCGCCCAGTTTCCCACTCAGCATTTCAGGAATGGCCATTGAGAATGTGCATCTCAGCCTCAGGTGAGGGTCACATGTCCTAATGAGGATTTCCTGAACACAGTGGATGCTGGTGAAAGAAGAGCAGTTTCAGGATTATTAAAACAAAAATCAAAAGAATTCCTTTGTCTCTCTATTTTCCCAATCACCCTGAACCACAGTCTCCTGCTACAGCTTACACCTTCATGAAAGTAATGACACGAAGTACAGGGACCCTAACCATAGGCTCCATTTTTTTTAAAAGGTCATAGGAAGGGGATCAAGTTAAAGGATATGAAGAAATACCCCTGAAAAACTGGACACTTCAGGAAATTCCTAAAGTCATTTGATTCAGATGAATCAGAAAATCTGAATTGAATCAAACACTTCAGGGGAGTCAATACCATGCTTTAAACAGGGAAATGGAATAATCTGAGATCAGGAAAGACTGTTGTCAGATGAGAATACAATTGCCAAGATTAAAAATGCAATAGAAGCCCCAAAGAACAGATTGGATAGTGCATAAAATCAAATCAGTGAATTTAGCTGGAAATTCATCTGAGAGTTTTTCCTAGAATTCAGAGAAAACAGATCAAGTGAGCTCCAAGGCGGGGAAGAAGCAAAATGGGAGATTGATCAGAGCAACCCAATATAAGATAATAAGAATTCCAGAAGGTAAATGCAAAATCAGTGGAAAAAAAAGTTAACAAAATTAACCATGTGGAAAATCCTCTGACTTAAAAAAGGACAAGTCTTCAAATAAAAAGGGCTTGCTGAGCACCAGGAAGAGGGAAGCTATGACTGTCACACTGCAACAGAATGTTGGAGCTTTGTAGAAAAATAAATAAGAGTTACAAGAATCCAGAGATAAGCAAGTATTAACTCTAAAAAAATCATGAAAACTTAAAAACTCTAGTTTTCTTCTTTACAAAATTAAACGTTAGAACAGAATGAAATAACACTTGGAGAGTCCTAAAGGAAATTTCCTACCAAGACTAAATGTGTGGCTCACTGGCCACACTTCCTTCTCAAGAAGCTGAATGTGCTCCTCCCTGGACACCAGGGGCATCCTGATAAGCACTTGCTATGGGTCTGACTCCCAGTGCTTGCCAATTTCCATCCAGGAGAGTTAAAGCTTCAAAGAAGATGACAATAAACCAGGCTGGGAGGAGATGCCAGCTCAGCTCATGAAGTCTCATGCTCAATCTCAGGTCTATGGCTGCCCGAGGGCATATGACCAGCACTCAGTTGCCTGTGAGACTTTTTCTAGAATTTTAACAAAAAGGTTGAGACTACTGTCAGTGGCTGAGCTGGTGGCTATAAGATAAAATTGAGTCTGGGTGGCAAAAACAAGTGACTACAGGCTGGTGACATAAAAGGAGGAACTGAGAGGCACAAAGCAGCAAAGCTGAATATCCATGTGGCTCCTGGGCCACCAGAAAAAGTGCTTGGGTCCCAGGGAACCTGTTTACAGTTCCTCCTGAGGCCCATTGGTTTTGTGCTTTGGGGCTATATTAGATTTCTTTATTTCCTTTTGCTCATGTGAACCCCCATCCCGTGATTTTTGTAGCAAAATAAATAAGAGTTACAAGAATCCAGAGATAAGCAAGTATTAACTCTACAAATACTAGCTAGCAAGGTGGTAGAGGTGTCTATTTCTTATAACTACAAAGCTCAATTCAAATATCTTTAGCATAATGGTTCTGCTTCTAATAATTATTGAAATTGTAAAGAAGAAATTTGATCTTCATACTGATTTAGCCACAAGTATAGTATTTACTATTCTATGATGTTGAAAAATAATCTACATGTCCAAAAATTGAGACCTATGTTAATAAACGATCATAATTCCATTTTTTAAAAAAAAACAACAAACTAGGCAACTGTTAAAATTAATGCTATAGTGAATGAAACCAGCCCACATATCCTACATGTGGTGTTCATCAGCAAGCAATTTCACGCTCATGGATCTAGGACTGTTTCATAGCCAACCACCAACGACAAGCCTGATGTGTGTTTTGTTTTTCCCTTGACATCAGGCAACAGAGGTGCCAACCAATCTATCCAACCTGACCATGGATGAGGCCAATCCCTTGCGAAAGAAGGCAAGCTCCATAGAGTTGGAAGCTCCAGAGAAAAATAATAGACCTGACTGGAAGGGATACCCTCAAGAAAAGCCTATGGTTATTATAACTTACAAAATCAGCATGAAGTTGTACTCTGAAAGTGAATCCTTCACAGTAGACTATAACTTCGCAATTGAAGAAGAAACCAACTTTAGTGCCATCTATATTGCCAAAGAATGTTTAACCAGGCTTTATTTTGGGAAGGGGTTAAGTCTGAGCCACAGAATAACTACAGAACAATTTCATTTCAGGTTTCCCAGTGTCACCCTCTTACAGTGACTGAGTGAGAGACAGCCAGGGTGAGAGTATGGGGTAAACAGAAACTCCCTGAGAAGTTTAAGCTCAGACTGGGAACAACAGGGGTACTGTCCTCTATGGTGAGAAACTAGACCTGGCAAGTGTGGCTTTCAGAGGTTCCTGGATCTGAAGTTCTGGTATCAAGTCCAGCAGTCTTCTTGAACTCCTGACCCACTTTCTACTTCCAGCAGAAACCGGTAGTCTAATTGTCTTCCCATCTCCCAAGTGAGTGAGGACATGCCTCAGCTTGGACATTTGCCATAGTGCACAGACAAAGGGATCTCTAAAGCAGGGGGATGCCTCACAAACTTGCAGCCTATACGGCTAAGTGGAGAAAATCAGGACTTGTTGCATTTCAAGAATGCAGATCTTGAAAGAAGTCACTCATTCAAAGAGACCAAAGAATCTCTCTCTCTCTTCCACCTTCCCTCTTTTTTCTCCTCCTTCTCTTCCTCACTTATCCTTTTTTTTT
>NW_004524607.1:14399020-14400004 GCF_000260255.1 Octodon degus
CAACCCATAAATTTGGAAAAAATCATGACAAATAAGTACTCAGACAAAGGTCTGCTCTCTAGAATTTATAAAGAACTAAAAAACACTAGGGCCCAAAATTTAAAGACCCAAACCAGAAATGGACATCCGAGATGAACACACACTTATCAGAGGATGAAATTAAAGAAGCGAATAAATATAACAAAAAATGCTCCACATAACTATCCATCCGCAAAATGCAAATTAAAACTACACTGAGATATCATCTTACCCCAGAAAGAATGGCTACCATAACAAAATCACCGAACAACAAATGTTGGAGAGGCTGTGGGGAAAAGGAACCCTCTCCACTGCTGGTGGGAATGTAGACTGGTGCAACAGTTATGGAAATCAGTGTGGAGACTCCTTAGAAAAGTTGGACTGGAAATCCCCTTTAAACCAGCTATTCCTCTACTGGGATTTTTCCTGGAGGATCTGAAAATATCATATCATAGTTATATATGTGTGCCTAGGTTTACAGCAGCACAATTTGTGATAGCCAAATCTTGGAAACAACCAAGATGCCCATCACCTGAGGAATGGTTGAAAAATATGTGGTATTTTTACACAATGTAGTATTATTCAGCTATTAAGAATTTTAAACTCGAAGACTTTATATTGAAGTGGATGCTACTTGAACATATACTCATAAGTGAAAAAACCAGACACACATATGTAAATATCATATAGTTTACCTAGCATAAGAACACAAAAGAAGAAATACAAATAGAAAGGTATAATACAAGTAAAAGGGAAGCAGCATCTTGAGGACTAACTAATCAAGAGAGGGAAAGGAGAAGAGCTAGGAAACATGACAGTGTCAAGCCACACAGTTATATGTAGAAGATGCGCAAGGCAATGATCCTGAGAATCTCCAGAAGATTTTTTCATCTAGCAGTTAATTGGAAAGATTCTCACCCTGACTAACTATATATACTGATACCTGTGAGCTAAGCAACTGCACTG
>NW_004524607.1:14401012-14468341 GCF_000260255.1 Octodon degus
CTACTGGACTCTTTTAGAATATTTTGCTGAGTTTACCCACCTATAATATTCAAATAATGGAACTTAACAAAAAAAGGGGATACAGATGAATGTCCATTTTATATCTGTGTATTGAAAGTGGTTAGGATAGATATATAGTTACATTCTCTTAATGAATAGAGGGATTTGTTGTAATGGTGTTTGTAAATAGAATATCATGTCCACATCTTGCACAGCAATTAACCACTAGGAAGAATGTATGCAATGTGTTAATTATTGAAACTGTCCTATCAATTTGATTTGAAACTGTCTCATTGTTATTTGTTTTTCAATAAAATTATGAAAAAAAAGTGTTTGGGGGGGCGGGGAGATGGCTCAGCAGAATAAACACTTCCTGGGCAAGTGCAAGGGCCTGACTTCAATCCCCAGTTCTGCCAAAAAATAAGTAAATGAATAAATTAAAAAAAAAGATCCTTGTTATGGTTTGTGTCTAGTTGTCCCCCCAAAGCCTCATGCAGTCATGGGGTGAGGACTTCTAGAATTTGTGTTAACTCATGATCCACTGGGATTATGTGTGATCCAAGGCTGGGATTATGGGTCTTAATACTGCTGGGATTATCCATAGGTGGGTAAGTACTGGGAAGTACCCATAGGTGTGAGTACTTCCCCTATCCTGGGGCAGGTAACTTGCATTACAATATAGGGTGGGAAGAGAAGCTAGCTGCTTGAGCTGCTGCTACCCCTCCCTTATTCTCTTGCTCTTTGCCCCCACCATGAAAGGTTGCCCTCTGCTATGTGCTGCTCTGTGTTGGACCCAGCTGAGTATGGACTGAAACCTCCAGTAACTGTGAGCTAAATAAACCTTTCCTTCCTTCATTTTGAGTGTCGGGTATTTGTCCCAGCAATGAGAGAAGAGTAACTAAGACAATCCTGTACCAAATAAATAAATAAATGTAAAATGCTTCTGAACAGCAAAGGAAACAACTAGAGATTGTAGAGACAACCTTCTATTGGTAAAAAATTTGCCAACTATCCTTCAGAGATCTAATATCTACAACATGTAGAGAATGCCCGCAAATGAAAAGTAGATCCCCTCAAAATCAAAAAATGTCCAGTTCTAATTAACAGCTACTTCACAAAACAAGTAAAAATGCCTAATAAATATATGAAAAATGTTCAAAATTTCTGATGCTTTATATAAATGCAAATTAAAACAACACTGAGATCCCATCTTACTCCAGAAAGAATAGTTATCAAGAAACCAAATAATGGGCTGGCCAATTAGCTCAGTGGATTAAAGCACATGCAAGCAGGCTCAGGGGCTTGGGGTTTGATCCCTGGGCCTGCTGTTCCTGCCCCTGGAGAGTGCTGAGATGGCGACTGAGATTAGGTGTGGTGGTGCACACCTGTAATCCCTGCTCTAGGGAGGCCGTAAACAGGCAGATCACTAGGAGTTTGATCTAGCAGTGAGACTCTGAACACCCTGTAGACCCTTCCTTAAAATAAAGGAAGAAATAAATAAGTAAATAAGAAATCAAATAATATCATATAATAGTGGGGTTGTACGGATAAAAGGAATCTTTCTACATTGTTGGTTATAATGTAAACTAGTACAACCACTATGGAAATTAGTATGAAAATTCTTCAAAAAAGCAAAAAATGGAAATTTCATTTAGTTCAGCTCTTCACCTTCTAGGCATTGTTCTAAAAGGGGTAAACACAAATATTATAGTAACACATGCATACCCATGTTATAGCAGCGCAATTCACAATAGCCAAATCTTTGAAACAGCTTATATATCCATCAACAGATGAATGAAGAAAATGTATTTATACAAAATGAAGTACTACTGTGCCATAAAGAAGGATATACTTGACTCACTTATAGGAAAATGGGAAGCACCTGCATAATGTTAAGTAAAAGAAACAAGCCACACAATCTTAAATATCACATGATTTTTCTTATAGGAGAAACCTAAAAGTATAAATAAAGAACAAAACAAAAGAAAGGTAATAGGGAGCAATGAGACAGGTCTTTCACAAATAAGAAGGGGACCAAGAAATGGAGGGAGGAAGGAAGAAAGGGGAAAGAGATGGAAAATTTAACATGTGTTATGTACGTGTGCCAGCTCTCCAGGAGAAATGTGGTCATTGGGCACTGAAAACATGAAGTAACAAAAATAAAAATGGAAAAAAAAATTATGCTGCTATGGTTCAGATATGGTTTGAATGTGTCCCCCAAAGGTTCAAATGTTGAGAGACTGGAACCATAGGGACCAGGAGATGGCTCAGTAGAATAAGTGCTTCCCTGGCAAGTGCAAGGCTCTGAGTTCAATCCCTGGTTCTGCAAAGAAAGAAAGAAAGAAAAAAAGAAAGAAAAGAGATGGAACCATGCTGTTTGGATAGTCCTCCAATACTGTCAGTAAACTAAACCTCATTACTTTGTAAGTAACTATTATCAGGCATTTCATTATAACAACAGAAAACTAGGCTAAAACAGATTTTTAAAAATATAACTAGTATTTTATATAAATATAAATAAACAATATAAGCAATAAACTAAGTGAAAAAGCTTGCAAAACAGTAATTTGTATTATGATTTCATTTTGTTAAAATATTTTGTTCTTTGTATGAAGCACGCAAAAATGTTAATAGTCATGTGCCTGGGTTGTAGAACTATGTTATATACATTTTCTCTCTGTTTTTCTATATTTTCTGACTTTTCTACAATTAATATTTATTACTCTTCATCATAAGGAGGAAAATGAGTTGTATTCCCATGGTACTTTGTGTATACCCCAACTAGTGGAATTACAAAACCGTTCTATAATCTATCTCTAAATCTATCTATCTATAATCTGTACACATGCAGACATTCATTGCAAGGAAGGATACTATTTACTCATTTTTGTGCTTTGGACTAACACAGAAAAGGCCCTCAAGTTATCTATTATCAAAAGCTTTTTAGCACTCAGATTCAAGAGATCTATTTTTTCCCCTACATAGTAGCTTCTTAGCAACTGTTTTATGTCCTTGATATGTCCTACTTGGCACTTACTGTCCATTGACTTCTATTATCATTTGTCCTCCTATCTCACTCCTAATGTTGGCACGTCCTTTACACATGCCCCTCCACCCTCTTCTTGAGTGAATCCAACTGAAGTTACTGAGAATTACCCTAAAATATTACCTTCAGTCTCCATGTCTAGCCCTCCTTCATAGCTTAAGTGCCTATCTGCCTTCTGGATATTTCCATCTTAGCACCTCAAATGTAATGTGTGAAAGCAGAATTCACTGATTTGTCTTTTTTCCTCAAATAAAAAAGCCATGCTGCTCTCTCTTTTGTCCCCAAAGTGAATCTAAGGTTGATCTTGTTGATTATATACTCCCCAAAATTCACAAGTGTGTTCCCATTTTTCCACCCTCAGTGCCCCTCTCTTAGTTCAAATTCTTATGATAGCTCATCTGGAATACTGTTAAAGCTTTTCTCCAAATGGGCCTACATGTTGTAGCCTACTTGATCTTCCTACAATACCTCTATGCTCAAAATTCTTCAAGGAATGGCCATGATCCATAGAAAAAGACTGGAAGTTTCAAGACGCATAGCTTGATTGCTCCTTGTTGATTCCAGACCTATCATCCTATGACCTCCCCCAAATCAAACTGAGCACAAACCAGGAAGAGCATATTGCTATTTCAGTGATGACCTCTGTGACTCTGTAGGTGGGTCTTTCTGTCTGAGATGCTCTTTCTCTCAGGTTGCCCAACTACATCCTTCATCTGCAAGGTCTAAGGACTTGTCAGCTCCTCCTGGAAATCTTCTCAGAACTGATACCTCCACCAGGCTAATTAGGCATTCCTTCTGCCATAACTCAGAGCCTCTAAGGGGACTTCAAGGGCTGGTGAGTGTATTGGTCACTTCTCTGACCACTGCAAGCTGGCTTCTCCCTTGTGTCAAATCCATGAAGTGTATAAGCAACACAGGAGCAAGTCCTCATTGAGTAAATTTCACCTTACTGTCCCTAACAAAACATATTCCTTCCAGGTAGCAGCTTGTAACCATGCTGTGGCACTGTACAACAATACTGCATTAGTTGATAAAGTGGAATCTTCAAGATTGCTAACAAGGTCTATGAGGAATTGAATCTACAAGCATAAAGCACATAGTGATATTTTGGTCAACATCTTTATGCTGTCATTATCTTCTACTAGTTATTTCAATTGATCAGGACAAGCAGGCAAGCAAATAGTCCCTTTGGCTCCTCCTCTCCTTCCCTCTACCTGCCTGTCATCTATAATCACCTGAGTGGAAGGCAAGTCTCAGAGCATCAGCAAAGTCAAAAGTCTGATTTACAGAACCAGAGCCATAAAGGCTACATTTGCCCTAGACCTTGCTTTGGCAGAGGAACTAACTGTTCATTGATCACTGATCCACATTCATCACGGTCCACAGAAAGAAGCATGGCCTTTTGAGTTTACAAGGAACTCCAAGTTGATCAGTTGGTGACATGTGGCAGAGAGAAGGTGAAAGGAAGCAGAGAGAGATGAAGCAGCAAGGAGAGGTTTATGTGAGATGGAATCTAGTTAATAATAGTAATTATATTAATGACATGAATTATTCATATTTAGTTAATAGTCATATTAGCAATGATAGTAATAGTTACAAGTTAATGGGCTAATGATGATTGCGTTGAATGTTGTAATAACAGATAGAAGAAAAATTCTATGCTAACATATCAATCTGAAAAGAAATGAAACAGAACCATAAACGGCATGGATGTGCTCAATAAAAAAGGGAGTGTGAAAAATGATGTGTGTGGGGAATTATCAGAGGATAAATTAAGCGTGCTAAAAACAGGAGGCTTTTGAGGAGAACTGCTTATCCAATGCCATGTCCTACTGAGACCTGAGTGGCAGAGACAGGCTCCCAGAGGGTTATGAGCCCCACAGCACTGAGATGGGTGCCACATCCCTGCTCCAGATCTTTTGTGGAAATTGGGGTGAGGAGCAGCTAGGGTGCTGACCTGAGCCTGAAGAGAAGGCTGCCTTCCCAAAGGGAAGGTTGCGGCAGGACTCCCAATAGGAATTCCATGTAGGCCCAGGAGCTGGGACTTTCTTGGTCCTGGAAACAGAAAGTTAGAATGATGACAGAAGCTCTTTCTGCTTTCCTGGGAGTTGCACTGGAATTTGTCAGTCCTAAACCTTCTCATCTTCCTAGGCTGACCACACCTTGAAGACCAAGAGAAGAATGCATGCCTGTACATACTTCTACATGTGTGTTCATGTGTCTATAAGCCAAAAAGTCACTTGGAGATAAGTCTGTTGGAAAACATAATTATACCTGGGGTGGTCCAATTTTTCCTCCCAGAGAACTCTGGAAATAAAAGGCATGACTTTTGTTTTTAATTGACAGCTAGTCATGTAGGAATTCCTCCAAGCTGGATTACAGGGTCTGGCTTATCTGGTTTTACTCAAATATGTGCCATGGTGTCCAAATACTTCCTGTTCTCCCTTTGCACACTCATACCTCCTGACTACCATCTCTACCCACCCTTCAGGTCCATTCCAGTTGCAAGGTCCATCCTCTGCCCCTGACCACAGGGAGGTGCTCTTCTCCAGCTTCCAAAGTATTTCCTGCCTTCTCAGGATTTCTGTCACATGCCTCTGCCTGGCTAGATGAGTGTGAGACTATCCTCACAGCTGGACATATGAGGGGCAGTCCCTTTTGTGCTACACATCATGCCTGACAGAAAGCAGAAGTTGATGATCAATGCTGCTTTGGAATTGGAGACACTTGCCTATAAGACAATAAGTTATACTACCAAGTGATTGAATTTCACTGATTGCCAAGTAAGATCCCAAATGATAAGCCTAAAAAGAATTCTGAAAATGTATGGTCCATGAAACAGAATTTTTGTATTTTTTAAATAATACTTCAGGATTCATCTGATAGAAAACAATCAATTATGTAGTAGTCTATTTGCTAAGAGATAGTGGTAGAGATTTTTGGTGGAAATTTGCCTTAGGTCTGTAGGCCTGGGGACATTGAAAATCATCAAAATGATGAAATGCTGTCAAGAAGTTAGGAATGCTGAGCAACTTTACATAGGGAATCTGTTCCTGCGACTCATTCAGGAATTGCTATAGAAGCTAAAATCATTCATCTTACCTACCTACCCACCTATTTATCTGTCCACCCACCTATCACGTAGAACTTTCCCCCTTCCACCAGATGGAGGTATTGTGAAGGGTAATATAAACATATAAATTATGGTAGGAATATTGTTAAAATTATCTAATATATGATAGCTCACTAAAAAAAAATTGACACTTTTTTTTCTTAGAAATATAATGCACTGTGCACACACAGAGGCACAGTGTATAATACAGGTAAATATGAATAGCTGCTAACTAGTCACTAATTGTTTCAATCCATGGTAAACTTTACCAAGGAATTGCTTCAAGTGACAGATTTATCTGTTACACAAACAAACAGTCCATTTTCCATGGTCTGTCAAGACAAGACAGTGAGCATACAAACAAATCCTTCTTACAAAGTACCGAGAAATAACAGAATAGATTTCCAAGAGTTTAATCTCTCTTCTCACTGAATGCAGGCAGTAAAGAATAAAGAAATAGACAAATAACATGTTGCAAATAAAGAAAAAGTATCTACAAACTGAGTAGCTCTCCACAGTATCTCTAGCCATGCCAGTTTTATAATGGGTTGCTCTGGAGAGAGGGTGGACAGTGTGGACAGCCAAGGAATCTGAGTCTGACCCAACCCTAAACTCTTGAGAGGATGGTACAGATTTCCCTGAGGCCTTGAACTGGGCTGCAGCTGTTGCTCTCCAGTGTACATGGACTGAAGATTTCCCTGGCTCCAGTTAGGTCCTCGTGCCACTGCCATGACCATGCGAAGGGCAAGGGAGAAGAAGGGGCCGATTTTGCCTCCTTGGGCCCCTGGCATCCCTGCCACTGTCTGGTCAGTCACATGAAGGCTGTTATTTGGAGCATGCCCTTGACTCCTCATGCTTCTTAGAGCTGATTCAAAGCTCCCAGGCATAGGAGTCATAAAGGTCCAGGATCAACAATTGTAAGATTTCAAAGAAAAAAAACGCCTTTCGAACTCTACTGAAGGATGGCATATGATTCGAATTTGACAGCTGCTTCCATATTATCAACACCCACATAAAGTGAGTGCAGTCTCACCCATCAGTCAGCCACATAAAACATTCACTTTCAGAGACTTCTGAGGAGATTTCTTTTTAAAAGTTCAAATGATTGCAAAGGTCTCATTTAAAGTCTCAAAAAGCAAGTAAATTAACCAATCAAATTGTATGGACATTTCTCAACATTCCATTTAGCTTTTAATTACCCAATGGGGCTGGGATGGCTCCTGTGGAGTCAATTCACAGCTCCCTGTCACGGTGGCTGTCACAGATACCCAGCGCTCTGTCCTCAAGCAAAAAATCATTTTGAAATAAGAGTTGGGAAATATTACTGTGCATGTGCAAGAGCAAGCCTTTGAACTTCCTTGCCTTAGTCATTTAAATGTTCATTTTAAAAATAGCTCCAGTAATTAGACTGTGTTTGTGCAGCCACTGCAAACATACCATTTCAGAGTTTCAGGAACACGCAAACCCTCTAAGCTGTTAATCGTGTGTTTCCTCATTGCTACCACAGCCGCACCAGAGTTTCAATGAAGCTTCTCTTTATGTGTCAAAATATATACATTTTTTTTCATTTTCCCTGAATTTCTGACATAGCAATCTTACTCTCACCCTAATTTCAGAAAACAGATTATAAACATTGAAAAGATAAGACATGAAGCCAATAAGAGAAAATAATATAAGATGAGCAGGAATGAAACAAAGCAAGCACAATAATAACATAGACAAGCATATTGCAGCAGCAAGTTGCACCTAATTATGATAAAGGCACAAATGAACAGCATAATGCAAATGCTTTATGCCAGATATGAAGGAAAGCTACAAATGGGTTCTCACTAAATGCAAAACTCCAGAACTGGGCCTTTATAATTGCTCCTAACCTTGTTTCAACATCTGGAATAGAGATGCTTCCATATTCATAGCAAATGTAAGAAGCTTCTAGAGAAGCAGGCATGGTTAGGGGAGGGAGTGTGATCTAGTGGAAAGGAACCGGGCTCTGGTTTCAGAATTGCCACTAAGCTGGTGCATAATCTGGGGTACATTACTCCCCTTTCACTCTGGTTTACAGATCAGCGATAGCACATACACACACACACACACACACACACACACACACACACACACCCCAGGGAGAAAAATCAAAGAGAAACGGATAGGGGCACTATCTGCTTTACCCTAAATAAGTCTTAGTTTTGCTATATGGGAGCTAAAAAGCACAGATGAATTTTAGCAGACTCCTAAGAGAGGTTACCACCAAGTTTTAGGGGAGTGGGAATAAAAGGGGGATAAGGTCATCATAGAGCAGTGAGGGGTAGAAAAAAAAGGTCAGACAGGTGAGAGAGGAGACCCAAGACACCCAGAGGATGCCGGATGATACAGAGCAGATGGAGGGCATGAGCCTCAAAACACAGAAGCAGGAAGCTCCGTGCCCCAAAGGCTTTGTATCAGGGCTGCCAGTGCCCATCGTTCTGTCCACATTGCCAAATGCTTCCTTGAGGGAGCGCTTTCTCATTTCCAACATTTTCTCTGACATTAAATCACCAAGAGAGGGAGAAAAGTGAAAAATACAAGTGTGTTTTCTACTTCTGGCTCATCTTGTACCTGCAGTGCTTTCTTGGCAACTTCCATGTAAACCCACATGGTATCCAGAGAGAACAGATGGTGTCAGGGAAAGGTCACTATGCTTTTGGGTTAAAGACAGAAAACATTTTTCAAACAAGTCAATGTGTGAATGAAGAAGTCACATCTTCCTGCCCATCCAGCTTGGGTCTGCTCCTCTTTCTTCCAGAAAATGTCTCAAGCTTCTGTGTCAGGCCTATGCTAGTGTCTGCTGCGAGGAATGGTGAAGAATCCATGAGAAATGCTCTGCAGGATGGGCCGGGGCAGGAGTGCTGGGGGCTGGTCTCCCCACCAGACTGGAGGAGGGAAGTGCCCACAGTTGTGAGGTTGTCAGTGGTTGGCTTCCTACCTGCATCCCAGCAGAGCTCTTTCTGAGCAATCATTACATCTTCCCTGTTACAGAAAAATAGACCAAACATAAGAAGAAATGGCATGAGGAGGTTTAGGAAGCAGTTTATTACACCAGTGGGCCTGATTGGGATAGCTCCAAAAGTCAGAACCCCACCCAACAGGATCTTGAGACTTTAATAGGGAGCAGAAGTAGGGAAGTACAAATGTAGATTCAGTATACTGTGATTGGAGGGTTGGGTGATGTTGTGGGTTGCTAAGGGAGTTTAATCATTTCAAGTTACAAAGCCATCAGTTAAACAAGCATGGGTTTCACAAAGAAAGAAATGTCCTGTTATCAGGTGTTCTGGACATGTCTCTCTGGTTTTGGCAGGCACTTTTGGCAGGCTTTATTTAAAATTTTAATTTTCCTTTTACTACAGTTTTTCACTGGTTTCTTTTCTTGCTCCAACCCCTCTACAGAATGCAGTGTTTCTTCAACCATGTTCTGTGGAATGTGTGTGTTGCACTTGCTTACATGTTTGGCCAACATACTGATGGCTCACCCTGTTCCCATTACTGAGATAAAGAAGTTTTGTGGTCAAATACCTTTATGAAATCTTTTCAGAATTACAACATATTCATTAATGCCTGAAAAAAAATTGTGGAAGAAATAAAGACAGCTTCCTTTGCTGCAGTCTAAGAAACTCAACCAAGAAGCTGCTCTTCTGCCTATGCTCCACAGCTGTGCACTCTCTCGCTGCTACACAGCTGCCATTACAAGGCGTCCTGGTGGCGAGCCTGCAATGAGGATACAGGACAATACTTGACCCACTCAGGCTCCTGTGGTCTGGACTTACTACCAGGGCCCTTGGTTCCCAGTGAGATGGAGCTGTGCCCTAGCACTCCCACCTAAAAGCCAGGCTCACCCTCATCTTCTTGCCCAGATGTTCCTGTACTTCCAAATCCCTGGTTCTCCTCATCCTTCCAACAACATCTCAGATGTCTCTGCAACACAATGATCTCTTTACTAGCACTGTCTACCACTGAGGGACAATTCTTACTCATTTCCCCATGGTCTGTTCCACCAGGGGCTAATCCTTCTTCATTTCACTCATTTTTTACCTCCAGTGTGTCCTCATGCCCAAAATCTGATGTAGAACTAGAGACAAAGCAGAGGTCCATAGAAAAGCTGGCTTCTTGGGCTCCTTACCAACTCCTTACCTTATCTAAGGCCTTGGGCAACTCATATGGTCTAATGTGTGTGTCCCTGAAAAATTCATATGCTAAAAACTAATTGCAATGTGACAGGGACTTTGCGAAGTATTAGTTCATGAAGGCTCTGCCCTCAAGAATGAGATTAGTACCCGCATAAAGCAGCACAAGGAATTATGTTTGCCTTTTTTTCCTGTATTTTTTAGGGAAGGGTCTACAGGGGAGTAAGGGTCTCACTACTAGATTGGACTCATAGTGATCTGCCTATTTACAGCCTTCCAAGAGCTGGGATTACAGGCATGCATCACCACATCCAGTCTCAACTGTCCTCTCAGCATGCCCAGGGTGGGGGTGGGGGTGGCATGGCAGGTCCAGGGATTGAACCTCTGGCCCCTGAGCCTGCTTGCAGGCACTTTAATCCACTGAACTCTTTGGCTGGGCCCTTGTTTGCCTTTTCTACTTGAGGACACAGTAAACAAGTGCTCCCTGTGAACCCAGAAATAAGCCCTCACTAGATACCGAACCTGCCAGCACAGTGATCTTGGACTTGCAACTCCCACAACTGCAAGAATTATTTCTGTTATTTATAATCCATCCAGTTGGTGGCATTTTATTATAGCAAGTGAACATATTAAGACAGAAGGGCATATAGTTTTAAGTAAAATTATGGGCTTTGAAGTCCAAACAAACATGGGTTGGGAATTGAACTATACAGCAAGCAGAGGAAATGGTCTCAGGGCCAATACAAGGAAATGGTCTCTCCCTATGGATATTGTGGTCAATCCAGGTTTGTACATGTGTCACTGTATCTTTAGTCCCAGTAAAAAGAGATCCTGGGAATTCCCCTGATTGGGCCATTCTAATCCCCACAAAATTTAGAGCTGGCAAAAAGTAAAGGTCATAACTTGGAAAGGTGTTATAGAAATAGAAAGCAAGGGGAGAGTTGATAGGAGCAAGAGATGCCTCTTAACTTGAGGACAAAAGAGCCATAGAGCAGGAAGAAGAAGATACTTTGCTCCACAGCATGTCATGTTTATGGGGGACAATAGGATGCCGATTATCCAGACTAATTGGGGATTTAACGATCCGAATAATCAATTTTTCTGGATAACTGATCATGATGGATGAAAAATAGAATAATCAGCTATTCAGGCAGAAGGGCCAAAGAATTGGACTTTCAGGTGGCTAGCGTTCTGAAAAATTAACATTGAGACTTCTTACAGGGAGATTGGGAAACAGAGATGTCCAGGTCTTACCTTTCAACCCTAGGTTACATGTTTGTGCAAGAAATATAATTAAAGCATAGGGCAGGACTTCCTTGAGGGCCAAGAAGGCCTCAAACCAGGACGGTTGAGAAGATTCAGGGCAGCATAGTTCACTAAAGGTATTGTCAATTATTCAGTACTTTTTAATGACCTCGGAAAGCTCAGGCATCTCCAAAATGGTAAGGAAATGGAGTTGCTGGACAAAGACATGACCACTTCAGGAAATTTTCTGCAATATGCAGCTATTTTCCCCTACACATGCAAATTCTCAAACACAGAGAGCTTTTATAGACATAATACTGCTTAAAAAAATGTGCCTGACAAGAGACAATTTTGAACAGAGTATTGTGCTGTATCGATGCAGTAGCCCAGCAGAATAATCTGTTTTTGTTTTGTCTCTCTTTGAATGCTCAGATTCTCTCTGCTGTGGCTCTGAGTGCTGGAAAGAGAACAGAGGCACAGAGCACTGCACATTCCACAGAAAAATAATGCGACTGTCTGCTGACGCAGCGTGATGCAGGGAGCCATTCATACACTGTGTCGTTTCTTTTCTTGTGAAGAAACACAATGATTCCACATCAGAATCTCCAAAAAGTTAACAGTGCTTTCTGATGGCCTTTCAATTCATGAGTGCTTTTATTATTTTTGTACATTTTAAATGAAACTTGCCCTTAGTTCCTAGTTTTTTTCATATAAAATATTCACTTCCCTGGGGGTGTACATGAATAATAATCCCTAGAGCTCATTATATGTGTTTCGATCCTGTTTTATTTAACTTTTATTCAAAAGGGACTGACTTATGTATGAAGAGGCACCTCACTAAAGCAAGCAAGGTGCACAAAAAGATAAAGTCATCGATCACAAGAATTAGGAGATGGGATCTTTGTAGTGAATATTTTAAATAGTCATATCTCTGAAAGATGTGGCTCATTTTATCTTTATTTCAAAGTACTCCCCCAAATGGGTTCTTTCTTTCCTGGTTTTCCCCAAAGAATGCTCCCCTTCTCTGGTTCCTGTGATACCTTGGAGATAAAGTAAAGTACATTTGTCATATATTCTCTTATAAGGTTGTGATTTCTCCTTTGACATAAATCTATCTTAGAATCAAATTAACTGGAGGAAAAGGACAACTTTCAGTAAAAGCTTAAGTGTGGTAACAGTTTGCGACAATTAATTGCTGGAGTATCTAAGGGGAGGAGAGATTAATGGTACTGTACTAGGTGAGCCAAACATCAGAGTTCTCCTTTCAAGGGGTGCTTCGTTGTGTCGCTCCTTGCCACCTGCACCGTGGAGGGCATATGGCCACTGCTGCTAAGGGCTCTGCCCATGTAATGCCAACACAGGCCCAGGCCGGGAACTGGAACACAACAGATCCTCCTGGCCCTGGCAATGTTCCAGAATCTTGGCTTCCTTATGTGCACCATGCAGTGAATTTTCCATCATTTTCCTTGAACCTAAACAAGTGTTTATTTTTGTGCAGCCCAATGTGCAAAGCATGTTAGATCCACAGCAGGTGTTCTCTGGGTTCTGAATACAGTTCCATGAACATTCTGTGTTTTCTCTATTACAGAAGTGAGCCTAATGCTCTATACTTTTGTCTCTGTGTGTCTCTGGCTCACTGAGTAAGACCCACATTTCACTGTGTTGCTGTCAGAGAGCTGGACATATCATGGACACACAATAAATGTTAAATGAAAGAAAGCTAAATGGCGGCCAGAACAGTGATGAAAAAGACTGAAATGCAGAAGTGGGTACAGCACAGATTCAGTATCTCCCCAAACCCTAAGTGAATAAAGTATAACCACTCCTGAAACCATAATTGAAATCACACACACACACACACACACACACACACACACACACACACACTCTGAGTCTCATTCAGAAACCATTTTAGTTCCACTGAGAGTCACACTGGATGGGTGCTGCACACCCTGCTGAAGTCTGAGTAATAAGCAGTGGGTAGTGCCGGGGCTAATGTGCGTTGCTCTTGGCTTCAATGATCGCATATGTTTACACCAATAGATGAAGGACAAGAGAAAGTCCTTACTGTGTTTGCTGTTTGAGAGCTACACATTTGTGATTTGTTTTATTCTGCTAAGAATCTGTTAAAAACACAGAACTACAATGTGATGTAGCAATCCTATTCTTAGGTGTATAAACCAAAGAATTTAAGATAGGGATTTAAATAGATGTTCATTTGTATGTGAGTGATCATGCCAGCATTATTCACTGTACAGAATAGTGGGAACAACCTAAATTTTCATCCACAAGCATATGGATAACCAAGTTAGCTATGGGAAGAAAGATCCATATAAAGAAATATTATTCAGCCATAAAAAGAAATGGAGTTGTGCCTCCCTATGGATATGGATGGACCTAGGAAACATGATGCTAAATAAAAATCAGATGCAGAAGCTCAAATATTACATTTTCCCACTTTATAAAATACCAGGAATATGCCTACAGAAGTAGATTAAAAATTATCAATGGCTGAAGTGGTAGTGGGAGGCAAGGATGAGGAGTTAGTGCTTACTATTCTATTTGCGGTGATAAAACATTTTGTAGATGGATATTAATAATATATCAATCTCTTACCATAGTAAAAAATAGATAACTAAAAAAAAGATAATCTAAAGATTTCTGATTTTAGCTATATGATAAAAAGAGAAATACCTATGTTTTGTAGGACTCTATAAGGTGAAAAATCAATTTAAACCAGTTCCAGACCAATGAAACCAGGGCAATAATTGCACAAACAGATGTAAGGCCATTGCACTGTGACATACAACCAGGAGAGCGTGGAGACCATAAATATAACAATCATGTAATGAAGAGATTCTTTCTTCCTTGGAAGACCAGCAGACTGAAAAACAACCATTTCATCTCTGAACTTGAGGCAATGGAATACCTTGGAAGAGACCACACAGGAGGTAGTGGTTTTTCTATTTTTTGTGTGGGGGGTGGGGAGCAAGGGTTTCACAAACAGGGTCTTGCTACATAGCTCAGGCTGCCTGAAGCTCACTGTGTAGACAGGCTGGTCTTGAAATTGCAGTGATAGTTTTGCTTCTGCCTCCTGAGTGCTGGGATTATAGGAGTGTGCCACCATGCCTGGTTTTCAGCAAGGATTTTTTTTTTTTGTTTTGTTTTGTTTTTAATGATCAAACGTAAATGAGGAAATGAAAATTCTTACACAATCATAGAGTACTATGAAAAAGAAATGGTAGATAGTTAGTAGCGAATATATCCACAAATGAAAAATAGTTACTGGAATTAAAAACTCCAAGGTGAGGAGAAATATCAGATAAGACAAAGCTAAACAGAAAATACCTAAAAGACAAATCAAGGAAATTTCCCAGAATGAAACAAAAAGATAAACAGAAACTACAAAAATGAGCCAAGAGAAACCTCCACTGTAGCAGCCCCTCCCATGGGCACTGTTCCCGAACTTGCACACGGTCAGTTTGGTTACATAACACACGTAAAATAAAAAGGTTCCAAACATGTTCAATAAGACTTCTAGAAAGGTACTAAAGCGAGTGAAAAAAAAATCAATATTTTGGGAAAAAATGATTTGATAAAAGACATGTTTCTTTAAATATAAGAAACTATGGTTCCTAGCAGGAAAAAAATAAACTGCTTGGAAAACTGCAGACAGCAAAGACAAGGGGAAAAATCTCCAACACCACTCTAGAGAAAGATTTCCTACAAAGGAATAATTGAACTGACAGCCTATATCTTATCAGAAAAATAAAGAGGCTAGAAGAAATAGAATAGTAGCATCAAATGGTTGAAAGAAAGAAAACTTTCAACCTAGAATTTCATGCACATCCTGGCTACCATCCCAGAATGAGTTTAAAATCACCACAAATGTTACAGAAACATATACAGAAATATTCATTGTAGTGCTACTTATGAACAAAAATATTAATAATAACTTAAATAAAAAGAGTGGTGACCACACCTGTGAGCTGATGGGGACTGATTTCCAGGGTACTACCTAGAGAAAAGATGTGAATGAGTACACAGCAATAAAAAAGCACTCATTTATAGAGATATAATTACATGTCATTAAAGCTATCATTTTAAAGTGCACAACTGAGGAGGCCTTATTATATATTCTATTATGGTATCAAGGTAGTGTACCATTACCCAATCCTAGAACATTTTCATTATCCAGAAAGAAACCTGTATCCTTTGCTAATAACTTCCCAGTGACCTTTTCCCTGAGCCCTCTGCAAGTCCTAATCCACTTGTTGTCTCCCTGGGTTTACCTAGTTTGCCATTTCATATAAACAGACCCACAGAATATGTGGGCCCTCAGGCCTGGCCTTTTTAATGCATCATTTTCTCAAGGTTCATCTATGTTGTACCACGTAGCCATATTCCATTCCTTTTCATGGTTGAATATGTCTCCATGAGGCGGCTATACCACACTGTTAACTTATCCATTAGTTGATAGAACTAGGGTTGCTCCTACCTTTTGGCTATGAATAATGTACCTAAGAATGCTCTGTAGTAGTTTTTGTGTAAACATATACTGTAGCTCTCTTCAGTACATTTTTAGGAATTAATGTGCTAGGTCATATGATATCTCTATATTTAACTTTCTGAGGAACTGCCGAACTGTTTTCCATAGCAGCTGTACCATTTTACAGTTACAAGAAATGCATGGGTCTGCTTACACTTTCTTTGCCTCTCATCAACACTTATTTTCCACAGCTTAAAAATTATTATTGCCATCTTAGTGAGCATGAAGAAGTATCTCACTGTGGTTTTTATTTGCACCCCCTAAAGTGACATATGTCAAGCAGCTCCTCATGTGTTTACTGGATATTTGTTTACCTACTTCAGAGAACTGTCTATTAAAACACTTTGCCCATTTTAAAATCAGGTTATTTGTCCTTTTATTATTGTAAAACTTCATTATATACTCTAGGCAATAGACCTTTACCAGATATATGACTTTTCAAATGCTGTCTGCTAAACTTTGGTATACACTTATTTTGGCAAATATAAAGGTAAATAAATAAAAATAAAAACATTTTTAAAAGGAAAGACATACCAGAAACTGATGAAAATGGCTACTTATGGAGGCATCACTGAGAATGCACACAAAGCACAGAGTAGAAAGGGGATGGGGCTTCTCTGATTCAATCTTTTTATATATTTTTGATTTTCATTCTACAGTAATGCTTTACATAACCAAACTGTATTATTAAATCAGTGAATAAAGGAAAAATCTTCTACATAAATAAATCCAAATGTACAGCAGACAGACAACACAGAGAAGAAAAACAAATTAATTCAAGACAGTTTGCAACCAAGTATCTGACTGTTACTCTTAATGGAACAAAGAAATCTGGAGATTTTCAGAGTGGCTTTGTAGTGGGTAGTAATATTGATATAGAAATTCCAAAAATGACTTAGTGTGAATTTCAGGATTGACTCAGTGATAAATATATTTTTATTGGGAAATAGTGTCCTTGGGGCAGGAAAAGAGAGATTCCATATGGAAAGGAGAAAAGATAAGAAGACCCCCTTGAAGTTAAACTGGGATTAGAGGTGTCAGTGTACATTTTTGATTTAATGCACACAAATACACACCACACACACACACACACACACACACACACACACACTAAGTGAGCTCATGACTACTGTGTGTTTGTACTCTAAGTACTTTCAGGGAATAGAGAATGTGGCAGAAATAACATCCCGAAAGGGGTGAGTATCCCTATTTTCCAGATGCACTAGTCAGCTTTTCATGGTGGAAGCAAAATACCTAACATATACAACTTAAGGAAGAAGGATTTCTTTTGGTCCATGGTGTCAGAGGACTCAGTCCACAGTCAGTTGGTGACAGAGGGGGCTGATGGGTGGGTACTTCCCAGAATACAGCAGCATGCAAACAGAGAGAAAAAACAATGAATAGAAGGGGCTGCGAACAAGAAAACACTGTTCCAAATGATGCCCTCAGGTTTCCTTTTAATTCTGTTATACCTTTCTATTTTTATTTCTTCCTTTGAGTTCTTATACTAGGGAGACTATACGATATTTACACATGTGGACTAGACAACGAAGAGAGGGCAAGGAGAAAAGCTAGGAAACATGACAGGGGCAAAGCCATACATTTACATGCACAAGATGGGTAAGGCAACGATCCTGAGAATCTTCAGCATGTTTTTGGAAACTAGCAGTTAATTGGTAGGATTCTCACCCTGAGTAAGGATATATGCTGATACCTGTGAAGTAAGCAACTGCACTGAAGATGGCAATGTGTAATGGTGGCGTCATGCTTGGAATGCCTGTCATTCTGGCCTTCTAAATATGTACTGTTTGTGATGACATACCAATTACTGCCATACTGTCTCTCAAGTAAATGTTTGTTTTTTTTAAAAAAAGGGTAATAAATGAAAACAAGAGACAAGAAAAAAAATTTCACAGGACTGTCCTGCTACACTGCTGTATATGGTTAGATTTCTAAATTTCTGTGTAAAAATAAAAAAAAAACCCAAAACCAAATCATTCCCTCAGAGATGCCCTCCTCCAACCAGGCCTCACCTGTTAACAACACACCAGCTACAAACTCGTCATTGCGCAGATCCACTGATGAATTTAATGTCCCCATGATGGAGACACTTTCCAAAATCATCTCCTCTGAACACCGGGCCCTTTGGGTGGGATACTATAGACCAAACCTTAGCAGCAAGTTTGGTTCTAAGTACTACATGCCACTCAAGGGTATCAGGAAAAATGGCTGGTCCAGGGCTGGGGCAGGAAACACACAAGTGAGCCCAGAATATCCTACTGTGCTGGAAAACCAGAACTCCTCAAAACAGATGAGAACGAATTGAAAAGATATAGGAGACAATTTGAAGTGACTTTCAGCAGCCAAATGTGAAACAATTTAAGCAACAAAATGAATAATTGAAGGCTTACATTATACCATACTGAATTAATAAAAAGAACACATGAGTCCCTTCTAAAAAATAAAAAAGAATGGAGGTATAGAGGAGGAAAAGCAGTTAGTTACAAAAGAATACTGACGAAATAAAAATAGGATGATAGAAGTTTTAAAACCCACTAGCCTCAGTCCTTTAAGTGGCTGCTTCCACAAAGCTGTCAGCCTCAGGTTGCTGGAGTTCAAACCTCACAACTCTCCCGCTAGCCAAACCCCCCCTGAGGGCATTTGGAGCAAAAAAAAAAAAAAACCTTATGGGGGGCCTGGCTCTAGCTCAGTCCTTTAAGTGGCTGCTTCCACAAAACCCACTAGCCTAACCATCATGGTAATATTCAATTGAAATAAGAGCAAGCAAAAAGACTGTTAAGAAACAGAGCAATCACATAGTTTTCAAACATTATCATATAGTTTATCAACAAATTAAAAAGGAAAACGCATTTTTGCATCTGGTCAAATCTGTTGGTCCCTATTGAAATGAATAATCACAGTTCATACCATCTCTGATGGGATCATGAACATCAGATTGTCCCTGATGCAGGGTCTGAAAAGGGCTCACGATTACCAACACGGTAAACCTGAGTCTCATCAAGAGGAAACAGACACATTCATGATGGGGGGATGTTCTATGACACACCTGGTCTGAAGTTTCAAAAACGTTCATGGCAACTGAGGGTGAAGGCACATGCCTGGAAACCAGTACTCTGGGAGGTTGAAACCAGAGATCTCAAGTTTGGGCCCAGCCAGGGCCACTTACATTGCAACAAAATTAAAAATAAAAAGAACTCTGGATACAGCTCAATGTGAAGGTGTGAAGGTCTCAGGTTCAATCCCTTGAACTGGAAAAAAAAGGTGAAGAAAATCAAAGAATACTATTAGTCTAAGGATAAAGGGTTAAAGGAGACATGACACAGTGAATAATTCTTAATTGAATGGTAAAATTGTTTTTTAAAAAAGCCATAACAACTTTTTTTTTTGCTTCAACTATGGAAATTTGGATTTGAATCACACATTAGATAATAGTACTAAAGCAATGCTAAATTTTTCAGGGTGATTATTCTATTGTGGTTATGTTGGCAAATGTTCTTATTCATAGTTGATAGATACTGTAGTATCAGGATAGCATGTTGGCCAAAACTTCACAAATGATTCAATATAAAACAGTAGGTAGGTACAGATGTGTGTGTGTGTGTGTGTGTGTGTGTGTGTGTGTGTAGGAGAAGAGTAGGAAGGAAAGAGGAATCAAAAGTGGCAGAGTGCTAACAACTGGTGAGTATAGGCAAAAGGCACAATACATTCATTTTACATTTCTTAGGTTAAACTTTTCAAAATAACAGTGGGAGAAGAAAAGCATGAGATCAACTCCACATGTCTTTAGCCTTCTAGTCCCACGTGACTTCATTAGGTGCTTTCCTATAGAGGCCAATCAGCTTGGGGGTGACTGAGACAGGACAAAGTGTGTACAGTAGACCACCTGGGAGATCCAAGGAAGCTAGTAACTGTGACAATAATGCCCTATCATCATTTCTATTATAGCCAATTTGTGGATTAAAACAAGGCAAAGCCAAGACAGTAGATAACAAAAATAAAAAAAATAGAAAGGATGTAGATTGGAACTGAAGTATCACAAGGCCAGTTCATGTTCGGAATATGTTGGTTAATTTTAGACTCTGTTGAATCAATTATGTTTGATATTTAAGGGCAACCACTTTAAAAGTGGAAATATTTATAAAAAATTTAAAAACATACATGTGGTAGTCTATCAAAAGTATGGGAGGGGGAATACCTAACAAAATATAAAAATATGGATTACAAGAAGCAGATTAATAGTCTTCTTAGCCAAGAAAGAAAAGGAGGCAAGGGGTAAGATTTTCTTTAAAAAATGTATTTCTTAAAAATGTTCATATTTTTAAAATGTCAGTGTCATACAGTGGAATCGAATTATAGCTTTCTACATGTCTAGAATACTTAACAGAATTTTAAAAAAGAAACCATAGAAGTAGCATAAAATTTGTGTGGTCAGCCAGAATATGAGGGAAGAGCTGCAATTTACAAGGACAGTTCCTGCAGCTGAGATTGCAACAGGCTTGGGGGGCAGGGCTGGGTATGCCTGTCCATGCATGGGTTGGTCTGGTCAAGAAAGGTCCCTGGAGGAATGCTAGCATGCAATGACCCTTGAGGATGATTGCTGGTGGGAGAAACAGAGATACACACCAGAATAGGCATTCGGCATGTGGCTGGGTGCAGCTGAAGTTAGTGTAAAGAGAAGCAGAGGTAGGAGTGACAAACAGGGGAAGGAGGGAGAGTTGATGGCACAGCCAGGAAACCAGAGAAGAATGCGTTTTTGGAGTGTCAGACTTGGACCAGGAGATAGGTGGAGGGTCTGTTATGATTTAGATTTAACAATGTCTCCCAGAATTTTCGTATCTTTAGAAGGGGACTGGGTCATGGGGGTGCTATACACAGTTAAATTCATGTATTCACCCACTGAGGGAGTTCACAGCTGAATATGATATCAAGAGATGCGGTGTTGTGGAGGTGGGTCACTGGGGTGTGAACTTCTTGTCTCTGGCTTCTCCTCTCTCTGCTTCCCGGCTGCCACCGGATGAGCAGTTGTCTACCACCATGCTGCGTCTGCCTTGGAGTCAGCTGACCATAGGCTGGAACCCCTTGGAGCTGGGAGACACAACTTCCTGTAAGTTGTGGATGTTAGGTGTTCTGGCCCAGTGATGGGGAAGTGCCTAAGTTAGGGTCACACCTGCAACATTCTCTCCCTTATCTTCCCTACCATCCTCTAATGTGGACATAGTCCCCTTTCACAAAAATGGACACTGAGGTTCAGAGAAATGAGTAACTTGCTAGTTTGCGTTAAGTCCCCAGCACGCTGCAGATGTGATTAGCCACAGTGCTCAGACAGGACTTTGTGACTGCCAGCCTGGCTGTGTCTTCATACTGAAGGTATCCTGTAGGTGACAGATGCCATGAAAGAGCTGAAGAGAAGGGGACCTCAATAGATGTGCCTGAGACAGAACCCTGAGTGGAGCCTCAGAGTGGAGTATCTGCCCAGGAAAATGAGGATAACACCCTTGACAATTAAGGCTAGTGTGGTGGCCCTCTACAGAGACCCACTAGGGTAACATCTTTGCTTTCCAAAAGCAATTCTCACTCTCTATTTCACTTAAAGTCTCCAGTAAAACTGATAGGGCTATTGAAAATATGATATTTTAACACATTTGCCATGATTAAAATTTAGACAAAAAGATACCTGAACTTGTGTTGCTATAATAATAAAATAAGGCATATTTGACTTTATTATATAATTGGGAAACTATTTTTTAATATAGTCTTTTTTGTATTTTTATTTTTATTCTTTTGATACAGGATCTTGCTACAAAGTGTTTGCAATAACAGCAATCAAACTCAGGTCTTTGTGCTTTATAGGCAGGCCCTTAGACCGCTGAGCTATGTCCCTAGCCCTTAATTGGGAAACTATTGATTCAGAATTAACACTAATTTATATAAGGAGTAAGTGAAAAATAACTATTTGTTAAAAAATAGAAAGGGCTTGTGATACAGTTTTGTGATGGAGTACCCCTCAGTTTGATCAACATTATCTCAAAACACTTCTAAAATCAAATTAAGATGTTATTGCTGTAGTTGAGCTAGTAGAGAATAAACTTCTACATACTTACTAATCAAACAAATCACCATGTATTTATTAAAATATGTTCCCAAAGAGCTCTAATTACTAAGAATTAGTTTGACAATCAAGCATGACAAAATATCATTCACATAATAAAACTAAAATTCTAAATTAGTTATTCTAACTTTTTACTAAATCAGATGATTTATCATTAGTCAGAATTTCTAAGACACTGCTCTTTTATTTTATGAGCAATTCTTTTCTTAAAAACAATAGACGTAAAGAGCACAAAACAAAGGATACAATTTGAAAATTGTTTCCAATGCATATTGTTTAAAACCAATGAAAAATGGTCAAAGTACAGCAGGATTAGCAATTTTCACTGTCCCATTTAAATTATCACACACACACATATAAAATTTCTGAATGTTACTTTGCAATTTTAAAAAGCTAGTTAAAATTATTCTTTGGAAAAGAGATATAAAGTGACAAAATGACAAGGCCATGTGCTCATGGCTGAAGGTTTCTATGTTTCAATCTTTTGGTCCCTCTATAAACCCAATTGCACCAGCACTCAGACTGCCAGCTTTTCATACAGTCTTTCTGGAGCCCTCCTAAACAAAAATAATGTCCTCCATGAATAACTGAATCACTGTCTTTGTGTTTCTGTTTGTCATTCTCATCATACTATAATAAATGTTCATGTTTCCTCTCTGCTTGTGCAACGTGAACTGCTGCATGCTAACAGCAGTGTGCCCCCACCTGAGTGGACACTATGAACACCTGTTTCCTGGTGGTGTGACAAGGCACACCGGAGGAAGTGAGGGGGAAGAAATGGACTCAGAAGGGCAGGAAAGAACTGCAAAAGCAAAGAGGGAATGAGTAGAAAGAAGACACAGGGAAAAAAGGGAAAGTTGAGAAAGGAAGTATAAAGGAAAGAAAATATGACCAAAGCAAGCTAGTTACACCCATTTATCTCTTCTTTCCAGGAGAAATCTCTCTCTCTCTCTCTCTCTCTCTCTCTCTCTCTCTCTCTCTCTCTCTCTCTCCCTTTGTTTTAACAACAAATTTAACCATATAGTGAGAAGGACATCTGCATTCAAAGTATCTCAACATATTCATGGAACATTAAAAAGTGCATGAAAAGTAGCAGCATTATTCACATAATGCTGAATTATTTTACATGGCAAGATAAACCCAGGAGTTCATGGATGGGCGAATGCATAAACACACTGTGGTCTATACGTGGAATATTATTTCACCTTAACAAGGAAGGAAATCCTGACATATGCTATGATATGGGTAGATTTTGAGGTATTATGAGATTCTTAGATATTATGCTAAGAGACGAATCACCAAAAGAAAAATACTATATGATTCCCTTGCATTCAGTCCTTCCAGCAGTCAAATTCATGGACACTGACAGTACACTGGTATTTTCAAGGCATAGGTAGAGGGCTCAGAGTTATCGTTTAATGTATTCAATTTGGGGAAAATGGAAAAGTTCAGAAATGGATGGATGTACAACAATATGAGTTCATTTAGTATAACTGAATGTTACACTTAACATGGTGAATACACACAGTAAATACACATTTTACAAGATGTGTAATTTACAAGATTTTAAAAAAGTAGATGAAGATAACTTTCACTTCTAGCCATGATGGAGCAATAACAGCTAGATTTATTCTTTCACCTTAAACAACAAGCAAACCAGACACAATCTAGAAAGTGATAATTTTTAGGCACTGACCACAGTTGGCATAGAGTGGTGATCCCTGAGGAGATAGAACCAATGTTGGCTTTGAAAGAGTTTCTATCCCAAGTACAGGAACCCAGCAAGTCCCCTTGGGAGCCCCAGGTAGACATACCACAGTTTAGAGGCCCAGGAGGCTGAAGTGTATGACACAGAACCTCAGAGAAGAGGCAGCTGGTCAGGCACAGCTGGGGCGAGTCCCTCTGAGTTTTTTGCTGGGTGGTGCTCCATGCATATGACCAAGGAAATGACCTAAACAGGAGCAGCAGCAGGAGGTGGGATCAACCTGAGAGCCCACCTGGGGCCAGAGTTTGTGCTGCACTGACCCTCACACACAGGGCAGCTGTGGAGTTTGTCTGCAGCAGACCCACACTTTGTGAGTATACAAAGCAGTGCCTTCGGGCAGAAAGAGACTGATGCCAGACAGAAGGCTGGGTGGACCTAAGGGAGCAGAGCGTGTCAGAAATGGTCAATATCTGAACAAATATAAAAGACTTGTTTCTCATTTTTAAAAGAACCTTTAAAAAATTAGAGAGTCAGTAAAGATATAGAAGACGAGCAGTGCTATCAACCAGCTTGACCTAATTGATATTTACAGAACACTCCAGTGAACAACAGTAAAATACTAATTCTTTTTAAGTGCACACAGAACATTTGCCAAGATATTCTGGGCTATAAAACAAATCTCAATGAATTTAAAAGGATTAAAATCATGCAAAGTATGTTTTCTGACCACAACAGAATTAAATCGGAAATCAATAAAAGAAAGATATCTGGAAAATTCCCAAGTAGTTGTGTTTTAACAGCATGCTTATAAATAACCCACGGGTCAAAGGAGAAATTAGAAAGGAAAGTTGAAAATATTTTGCCATGACTGAAATAAAAACTGATCAAAACTAGGGAATGTACATAAAGCAAGGCTTTAGGGATATTCATAGCATCGAGAACTTACACTAGAAAAGAAGGTCTAAGATCGGAACTGAAATATCTACTTTGTGAATATTATAAAACATGACCACGTGGATGAAAAGTGAGCCTATGTGGGGGCGCCTCATTCCTCCTGCTTCATATATACAGTGGCTGCACTGTCTTCAGCTTTACATCCATGTTTGAGAAGAAGAGGGACTATCAAGGTGGTGTCAGCGATACATCCTTTACCCGCAAAAGACTGCTGGAAGCTGTATTAGTCAGGTTTCCACTATCATCAGTCAGAACTTTGTTACAGGGGCATTGCTTTCTGGAAATGTTTTGAAACTGGGCTCTGGGTCAACTAAACTACAATATGTTGTGACCCAGGTGAACGCACTCAATAAACCATAGAAGCCATACAAACATGAGGGATTATCATCATCATGATCTGATAATTAAATGCATGAATGATTTCCCACAGAAATTATGAAATTGAATCTATGTGTATTGAGTCCCTGGATGGATGGTTATTATGATCTGTCTTCACCTACAAGGATGTCCCCTACACCTGTTGAATATTTTGTGCTGTTTTTACTCTACAATATAACTTTTACCCCATTGAGTTCATATCAATGCTCTTAGAAGAATGAATAAACAAAACAAGTATGAAAGACATGCTCAAAATTGAGAGCCAGCAAATAAAGATATCATTCTGCAGTTGTTGCAGTGCATACCTTCTGATAGTAAGGCACATTATTTTCTGTGGATTTGATATCCTGACTTTATACCTGTCTAGGAAGACATACTGAATTTTATTCTGAAGCACCATGGTGCTGCAAACCAAGGCTAAGGATTCCCAGGATGGACATGCTTCATCCTGGGAACTTTTTCCTGCACAAAGCCTTCATAAGAAGGAAGCCCCACTTCCCATTACTACAGAGATCAAATCCTTACAAGACTGTACAGAGGTTTGGGGCCTGTAGCTTCCCTTAGGTATTAGAGTCACTAAGTTTCTGGGCTCAGTTGTTGTAGCCCCCAGGCCCAGAAGGCCACAGGAGAAGCTGTTAGATTTAGCAGGAGCCACACATGTTTTACTGTCCCTGATTTAAGTTACGGGAGGAAGTAAATTACATTTTATGAAAGCTTTGACTTTTAATACTATCAGCAGTATATTAAAATGTTCTGAAGATTATTTATGGTATATATTTTAAAAATGGGTCCAACCACAATGATTGAAAGCAGAAAGCTTCAAGCATAAAGTGCTTAAGGCACTCCTTGCCATACTGAAATTTCCAGAGTATTGCTTACAAAATGTCCTGTGTCTGTTAGTGAATTTATTCTCATATCTTAAACATCTCTGCACTGCCTACCCATCGTGAAGCTAGCAGGGATATCAAAGTTAGTCAGGCTAAGAGATTCAGAAATGAAAATCAGGTCAGATGTCAGGATGCCTTGTGCAGGAACATAACATAGTAGGTTCTTACAGAATGCTTGTTCTTCATGCCCCTGACCATGTATCACTGGTCTACCAAGAGTTCACTGTCCTGCATTCAAGGCAACTGATTTTTGTGGAAGACTGATGGAATTAGCAGTATTCATTTAAATAGTAATATGGTTTGTTTGATATCTAAATGATGATTTTTAAAGAAAAACGTCTTATCAGGATAAAATGCTGTGTGCATCAATTTCTTCTTTAAATACAAAAGAAGAAGTAAGTGACCATTTCATAGATTTCAGAAAAATAATCTATTTTCTCTTATTCTCCAACTAAAAAGGCTAGGGATTGTTAACTTTTCTTTCCTTGTTTGAGTAATGTAGCTTTTTCAGGAATCCACTTAGCAAAGTAGCTATTTCAGGTCATTAAAACAGAATGCTGCCAAGTAAAAAATGTACCCTAAAGCAAAGAATAAATAAATGGTTTGTGATGCTAGAACTTGAAGTTTCATTTGAATGTAAGCCTGTGAAATCCTTAGTGCTGATCCAGGAACTTAGACAACAAAGTTTTCAGTGGCCAGTGGGTGGCTCAGGAGCCAGGGTCAGGTGAGGTGAGGATCAGAAAGGTGCTTGAGATCAAGAAGTACCCACCATCTGCAGGGCAGGCAAGGCCAGGAAGCACGAGGAGGGGAGAAATTGAGCATAGGTCCTTCTGGATGAACAGAA
Source organism: Octodon degus (assembly GCF_000260255.1). NCBI lineage: Eukaryota > Metazoa > Chordata > Mammalia > Rodentia > Octodontidae > Octodon > Octodon degus. The sequence goes on from NW_004524607.1 coordinate 14,428,020, forward strand.
CATGCATTCAGCACACACTTGCCTGGGATGATTAACTCCACCTCTGAAAATACTCACTCTCCCTTCAGCCCCTTACCAGAGCTTCTAAAGCTGACTCAGAGAACAGGTAGGTGGCTGACAAGTGCAGACCACTTCACATCTACAGGGCAATTGAAGGAGTTGAGATCACATAGCCTAAAGAGATGCTGGGGATGCAGAAAGCATGAACACCAGGCTTAGGCAGTGGAAACTGCTATGTGCACTAAGGAGGACCACCAGTACTCCACACATCAGTTCATCTGTTCTACAACAGATGTGGGGTGTGGGCTGGATACATTAGCCTCTCATGTACAATAGGTAGAGCAGATTTCCCCAGCACGCTGGCCAGCATCTGTGCTCCCAGCTATTGAACTTTGCTGTCCTTGTGGAGGTAGAACTGAGGGAATGATGTTTGACTCAGGATGAAAGAGAATTTCCTAACAATAGGGACTGCATAAAATAAAGATGTAACAATGGTCCCATGAGTTAAGCACTGCTATGTTCATTTCACAGATAAAGACTTAAGGGGTGAAGATGAGCCATGTTCCTGCACCGGGCAAATGGCAGGATGGCAGTCACATTCCATTTGTTCTGATTCCTGAACCTGTGCTCCTTTTGCTTCAGCCCACACTCCTGGGAACCTAGTATGTCTCGAGCATGTGAAGAGGGTAGGCCAAGAATCACAGCACTATCCTTGAGGGCAGCCAAGACATGCCGAATTCAAGTCTTCTCTCACACTGAAGGAGAACTTCAGATCTACAAAGGGCGTAATTGCCTAACCTACATGAGTAAGGGCTGCAGAGCTGAGTTCAGAACTCAGGTGCTTGACTCTCCCACACTGTTCTCTGTTTCCCTGAGCCATAAGCACAGCTGGATGTCTACCTGAGTTCCAGAGCTTATTATCATGTTCATGCTTCTGCTGCTAATAAAGATGCAACACAGCTGTTCTCGATCTGAGCACAATGATTCACTATAGGTTTCTGTATGGAATTTGTGCCAGTGAAAGACTTTAATACTTATGCACAGTTATTTTCCTCCTCCATGACCCGACTGTGACTTTCAGAAGATGAAGGGTACCTGGCCATCCAGTGCTGATGGCCTGCCACGTGACACAGGAGAAGGTGGCAGTGTACGAGGTCCCAGCAGTGGTTTTAGATGTTGTGGGTTTCTGCTTGCACTTGAAGCACCTGTTGACCACCAGGAGAAGAGAACAGCCCAGATGGCTGCCTGTGCAGGCTCATTCTTGGCAGGAGAAGCCACGAGGAGCTAGCCAAACATAGCGGAGCTGCAGCAGCCTCACAGGACTCATGAGGGAAATGTAAGCGTCTGCTGTTGGAGGCCACAGGCATTTGGGGGTTGTTAGTTACTGCAGCAAAATCTAATACAGAAATTGGTGCATAAATGTAGGTTCTACCATTACAAAACTTTTAAATATGGGGCTGTGGTTTGGGGTTCAGGTTACAGCAAGCCAGAAAACTCTCCATGGGAAGTTGGAAGAATGGCAACACAAGGTATGTAGTGCAAAAACATTTGGCAAAGAAAAAGTCATTTGTAATTTAGAGGTAGAAATGCACTTACTAGCTTTGTTTTTACAAGTGAATGCTTTTTGGGTTAACTGGGTTGTCATAGGATGCCTCTGATAAAGTGTTAGGGGATAGAAATGTCCCTCCACCCTGAAGTTCCTCTACTGCTTTGCAAAAACAAAAGGGAATGCAGAGAACCCAAAAATTTCATGCGTTGAAGGATTTGAATACAGATCTAGTCCTCACCAAGTTCAGGTTGACTGTAAAGGCACAGCCTACTAGCAAAGAGCAAATCAAATTATAACTGTCATTCATTTTTTAAAAATCTCTATTGGATCAGCACACTTGTTTCCCAGTGAAACTGATTAGCTGCACAAAATGGCCTGAAGAAAGATCCAGAACTTGGTCTCATTGGAAGCATGACATGCTCTGTTTGCTTGTAACTGAGTTGAGAGAAAGAACTGAGCTGAAAATAATGGTGGGACTGTGACACCCACATGGAGTTGATGGGAATCATGCCAGTTAAAACAAGCATGGTAATTTCTTTTTTATTATTAATTTTATTGAGAAACAGCAATGAAACAGTTTCAAAACCGATTAATAGGACATTTTCAATAATTAATACATTGAATATTGTTATCTCCTTAGTGATTATTCACAGTACAAGATGCAGACATGATATCCTGTCCAAATACTACTAGTGCAAATCTTTCTTCTCATTGAACTAAGAGAAAGTGGCTGTATATCTATCCTAACTATTTTGTACATACAGATACAAAATGGTCCTTCCTTTGTATCCCCTTTTTTATTTAGTTTTGTTAAAGATGGGTATTCCATTGCCATTTAAATATTGTAGGTGTGTGAATTCAGCAAAATAATTCAATACAGTCCAGTAGTCCATAATAGTAGTGGGTTATCCATAGGACTGGCAATGTCAGAAGTTGTTGACTTAAGCCTTTTACAGCTCAGCATATTAATATGGCTTTACTTTTTATACCTCGTTTTTATACTTTTCTGCTGGATAGTTAAGACCAAGATAAAGCAAGACCTATATAACAAGAAATGTAACTTTTGTATCTGATAAGGTCAGTCAAGTCCCCTCAGGATTTATCCTGAGACCCTGTACTTCAGTTTGCAGATCCGTTGTCAGTGTCAGCCATGTGGATGAGTCATGGTCACTGCTTGATCAATTTGCCATCTGTGAAAGCCTAAGAGAATGTTTTCTCTCCATGTGATTCTTCTTAGGCACACTCTATGTCATCAATCACATTGCTCTGTGGATCCATAATCTCCTTGATCAGAAAATTTGGGACACAACTGAGTTACTTGATGTTACAGTATAGATTCTCCTATGTCCTGAGTCTTCACTGACCTTGAAAGGCTAAGGCCAAAATGTTGGCTGTCCTTGCATCCCTTCTTTTTCTCTAATTTTTGGTCTGCAAACTTAGGTTGTTAAATCTCCAGAAGAGAAGCTTATTATTACCCTCCAACACATGCAGTTTGGTTTAACCTCACTGTCTGTCTGACTATCAAACAAAGCACGATAATTTCAAAGGATGAACTGCTTGCCACACTTGGAGGCTGTGGGAGATCTAAAGTTGCCCTTGGTGCCCATCTATTTTAGGGAAAGAAGCAGGAAAGAACTCTCAACCAACAAAGAGGGCATAATCTTCTAGCCACTTCCTCCAGGGAAGGAGGGAGTGTGACAGAAAAGTAGTATGATTTCCAGAGGGCAGATCCAGAACCATGGGAATAGTGGATCGGGATGTCTTCCCAGGAGCACACAGAAGTGTAATCAAGAAACAGTCCTACTCCCACTGCAGGAGTCCCCCAAATACTTGTCTTGCAGGGTATCAAGTCTGAGGAAAACTATGGTTGGGCCTTCTCTTTCCCATGTGGGCTTATTGAGCATATCCTGTCTCTGTTCCTCTGCTGTATTTCTGCTCATCCACCAGGAGCTTGGCTACTTCCAAAGTAGTCCTTGTGCCCCTCACCTTCCAGTAGGAATTGTCAGGCCAGGCTGTCCCTGGTACTGCTGTAGAAGTTGCCAGCTTTGGACACCACCAAGGTTATTTTGAATACAGCTATAGCTACATCTACCATAAGGAGTCCTCTCTTGTCTTCTGTCACCTATGCACATTCAGTGCTGGGAAAACCCAACCATAAGCCTGGCTCTTGCATGCCACAGCTTCAGGTGGAGAGAGTGACCTCCCCACAGAGACTTACCACCAGCTTCACCAATATGTCTTTAGGCACAGGCACTTGAGTGAGAATAAAGAGATATTAGGAATTCAAATAAATACTATTATGTTTTCATAGACTATATTTGTTGGCTCTTAGAAGCATTGATTAAATATCACTTTCAGTCTCAGTTCTTACAGACTTTGGGGAACTCCGATTGGGATGTTGCTAGTGTGTGTTCTGTGTTTCATAGTCCCAGATGGTAGTAGGGCCAGCGTGATTACACCAGGATCTTTGATGTAGTATCAAGTAATATCAACACATCTCATGACAATATTATTAGTAAAAAAATTATGCTATTTCCAGATCTCTCTTTAAAAAATCAAAAATCATAGCTCCTTTTTGACATTCTCACAATTTTTTGAAGCTCTCAGAGATTGATCTCCAGGTAAAAGGCAAAACTAAAGTGAGTGTAGCATATCATGTACAATAAAAGGAGAATGATTCCAAAGATGTGAAAACTTTGCCAATTCTGTACCAGTAACTTATTGTGTACATTGGCTTCTCATAATATATGTATTCTTCTCGTGGGGATTTTTTTGTACCTTTATACAGTATTACAATGAAATCTACCTTACAAATACTTATAATCTCAAATTTGATTGGCATTAAAATTCTAAGATCTCATTCATATGCAATTTATCAAAGTCATTTCTATTGTGATATTGCCATTGTTTTGTGATGATATATGGCACAAAGTGCCATTATCTAGAAATTACATTCTGTGAACAATGAATATAGTAGCAGTCTATTATTACATCACCATTGAGTTATTTAATACATTTTCTCTTTGGGTCCTCAAAGGCTTTTTTAAATCCACTCTGTACATGCAAGAAAACATCAGCATGAGTTTTCCATAGATGAGGTGCAGTTTCATGTCCTATTTGACCCTCTACAGAAGCTGCCTTCAATTCTGTCCAGGAAGCAAGAGGCCACATTGTGGTGAGCTGGAGCACTGATGTGTGAACAGCATCAGCTAAGTGATGGCTCCATCTCATTTAGATCCAGGAATTATTTCCAAGAATTATTCCACACCAAACAGTGGAGTACAAAGCTGCATGGGTAAAATTTACTTTGGTTTCAAAAGGAATCTGTGCAAGTTGGAGAGAAGGGACAGTACTTATTACTCACTGACAAGGGGAAAGCCAAACTTCACTGTTTCAGTGAAGCAGGTATCGTTCTTCCTTGGGTCTGACAGTCTCCTTGAGATGGAATCATATTAAAGGAAGTTTGTACCTTTGGAAAGCAGTTTTAATGTTAAGGTGGTTCCCTTTGATTGAATCATGTTTAAAGGAAATCTGCATTAGCTGGAGAAGCTGTAAACTGTTGCAAGAGCAACATAATTGTTACTTTTTCAATAAAACAACTGGAAGAAAGAGGCTGTGCCAAGAGTACATGCAAATTTGCAGGATCCAAGGCCAGCAGATCTTATATCAGTTGTGGGGGGTGGTTATTAAAATAAACATTAAAATGCAGTTTTTAGTTATTTGGGCTTCAAAACAGCTGTGAGAACAACTGTTGACTACTATCCCATGATGATATTCTGTGCCAATAAGATTTATTCCCAACTATAACTTGGAGGAATAGAGAAGAAAAAGATGTAACAATTAAAATGATACATCAAATAGAGAACGCTCATCTGTTTAAGGAATCCTCAGGTCCAAGAGAAAAGGAAAACATGGGCTTTTTTTGTTTTTTTAAAATAACCAAAAAATGTATTTTATTAGCAATAGCAGCCTTGGATCTGGGCATTTCTGAGGAATTAATGAGCAAATGACATTTACAACCTAAGGCAAAATTTTTCCAGTCTTTAAAAAAAAAAACTCAGGAAATACCCAAGACAGGCCTTGATCATGATCACTTCATTATTACTTCTCACCAGGGAAAGACATTTCTGGTGCTGCTAATACTCAGTGGTCCTCTCTCCTATTTCTGGGTAGATTACATTTCTCATTTTCCTAATAATTATCTGTGGTCCTGTTTTGGTACTGAAACAGGAAACTGAAATAGAATATTATTTCTAGACTGAATTAGTGAGGAGCCCAAGCATGAGTCTCCAGTCGTTCCTGCCATTTCCGTAGCTATTGATGAGTTTGCGATAGTGTAACCACACAATCAAGGCAACCTGGACTTCAGAATTATTACACAGTCCTACAATGGACTCCATGTACGTGAGAAGCCCGTATCATGTTAAACCACTGTGACAATGAAACTGCTTGTACCACTAGGAACATAATCTACTTAATCATCACTCGAAGTATAATTTGAAAGTACTTTATTCTAAATCAAAAACTAAAAAAAACTTTCCTGTTTTCTCTTCAGAGTAGGCTAAGGCATATTCCTTTGTGGACACAAGTAGGTATGACATTTCCAGAGCCAACTTTTGCAGCATGGTCAAGTGAGAAAACTTGTATGCTATACAGAGGCAGACATCAAGTTCACTCAGCAACTGGTGCAAGTTAAATATTGGTATTAGCAGAAAGGAAAGGGCACTAGTGACTTATAAGTGGTACCTAAAGCAAGTGATTTTGACCACTATGACTCAGTCTCATTATTTGTAAAAAGGAAAACTCTACCATGGCCTAATACAGTAGATACTCTGTGTGTTTGCTCCCTTCTTTCTGACTTAGGGCACAGTCCACCAACAATTTCCTTTGGATAGGTTCTGCTTTGCTTTGCCTTACAGCTTTCTCTGGTGACAGGAGGCTGTTCTACCTTCAGTGACACTGGCCAGATGACCCAGAGAAGGAGTTCTTGAGCCAGTGATGACTATGTAGAGTTGGCAAACAACACCTAGATCCCAACACTTCATCACTACAGTGGCATACCCAGGTGGCACATGTATGCTGGCTCCTGTAGTCCCAGAGGGATCTGAGGGTGATTGTCTACAGCACTATTATTTTTGATAATGAGCGTCTGGCTACCTTCCCTTCCCTGGGTTATGGGTCACTCCTATCCAAGGATCATCTCCTATATGAACTCCTTGCACTGAAATCTTTTTCACAGGATGCCTCTGGGATGACTGAAACTCAGGACTCAGCTTAGGGGAAACAAGAGAGGATTATAGTATAACAGCAAAGTGTTTGCTTTGTGCCATCTCCAGAAAGCACTTAATAAACATTAGCATTTGTTACTACTACAGTTATTTATTATGAACACAGGGCTGAAACAAGAGACAGAAAAGCTGCAATGAAACTATTCAGCTAACCCAAGTTGATACTGTGGAATAATGGGAAATAAAGTAGGGCAGGAATTAACTAAATAATTAAACAACACCCATCCTATTTGTTAAAAGACATGACAATAGATGCTATGGCATTCACCAACTCAGGAGGGAAGACAGAGGGACACACAGGTACTATCAGCACCTTGGAGGGGGAGAAGGCAAGTAGGGGGCAGGCTTGCCTGAGGGGATACCTGAGCAATGTTGTGCATGTCACAAAGCATGTATGTGATAGCAGGTAACACGATGCAGCTTGCACCAGCTCTCCTTGTGAGGCTCATCCAGAGTCCTTGTGCTGAGACCTGCTGCAATTTTCCAATAACACAGGAGCAAACTCAAGGCAGTAAGTTTGAGTATAAACATACCTGTCTCCACCCAGGACAGACCCTAGGGCTCCTGGCAGAGGGGACACACTGGGAAGTAAAAAAGAAAACTTACTTATTTCCTTTCCAACTGACCCAGAAACATACTGAGGTCCTCAATCAGAAATAACTTACCTCAGGAGTCACCTTTTCCTTTCTGAACGTGAAGGAGCTTTACCATAGCACAGTGTGTGCCTTAGAAATGAGCACGCTTGCTTCATACCAAGAGAGGAATGTGCTATTCTACCTCCAGCACTGATCCCACAGAGCTAGAGCTGGAGGACCTATTTCTCTACTTCTGTGACTGCTCCAGGGTAGTACTTGGCCTCAGCTTGGGGTGACTGAGTCCCCAGTCCCTACAGCATGCCCATTGCACAGCAGTTAGGTGACAGTCAAGAAAGGGGACTAACTGGAGGGTGGCATATTCCTCACTTGGCATGAAGTGTGGTCTATCTATTAAGCACAAAGTGAGTCCCCACTAAATCATTTCTGATTGAGGACCTCAGTGTGTTTCTGGGCCAGTTGCAAAAGAAATGGGTAAGTTCTTTTTCTTGACTTCCCAAGGTATTTAATCTCTCTGAGACTAAGTTTCATCATCTAAAAATGGAGCTGCTGCTCTTATAGCTCTGAGTACTTGTGAGGCAAATACCAAACAAACACGAGCTAGGAGGACAAAGTACAATTGCCAGTGAATTCAGTTCAGACATGCCAAACACCTTTTATGTGTTGGTCACAAAGAATTCAAATGTAAGAGGCCCTCAGTGAGTTCCAGTATTGAAGGATATGAGATATGTACAGCCATCAAAAAATTGTAAACAAAGAAATCACTTATAAGTCTGTGTTGAACTTTGAATACCTTGTCAAGAGCTTAGACCTGAGACTTTCATCTTCTGGAAATAGTAAATAGCTAAGAATCCTTGAGGCTGTATGGAGGTTTAAGTAAAGGAGAAAGGCTGGAGACTGCACAGTTAAGACCTTAACTCATTTAGGGACAAACAGAACAGACTAGAGGTGGGCAGCAGGAAGGGAAGGAGGTCCAGGTCAGACTTGCCAGTAGGAGAAGGCTTAGGGCTGCAGCAGGAGCAAAATCTCTGCACAGATCTGCACCACTGCTTTCTGATTCTGTTTTTAGGGTACAGTCTACATTTCTTAGGAAAGAAGTCAAAGGCCTTCATAATTCAAGGTCTGTATCATTTCAACCACAAAGTCATTCCTTGGCCTCCTTATTCCCTAGTTTCCTATGATGCTTGAGGGTGAAATTCTAGAACTCATTTTTGCCATAAGGCAGCCCTAAATAATGAAGAGCTCCACACACATGTGCACACACGGAGTGCCTACCACCACAGATGCTTGTACCTACACCTGAGTTTACACAGGGAAAGCAGACATACAGAAGCTTCTGCTCTCCCAGACACATTCTTCCCTCACCCTCTGATTTGGAAGATCAGCCTTTTCTTACACATCTTACTGAAGCAGAGCACTGGGCTGTACACAGCTTCCTCAACTTCTGTGAAGCTTTCTTTTCCCCAAAAGAAATCTTAGGAGGAATCCCAGTGTAGAGCCTAGAGAAAAGCAGGGATGCCCTATTGAAAGGGGACTCTTGTCCTTTGGCCCCCAAGGCACACTGCTCTACCCACAAGAGATCCCAGGTGTATGTCCAGGCTTGGACCAGGGGACCCGGTGGAAAAGCCTCAGGGCTCTAGCCCCCATGCAGGTCACTGTGTGGCAGCTGCCATGCTTGTTTCTGTGGAGGATCACACATGTGTGACCCTCCCAGCCAATGCTCTGCTGCTCTATGGAAATGGGGCAAATGCTCCATTACTGAAATTATGCTGAAGGGGAAAAAAGCCAGAACAATCTCTTAGATATGAGTGACTAAATTGTTTTCTGCTTTGACACAGTACAGTAATTCAGAGGGAGCAGGGAAAGTCTAAATTACAGATTTAAAAAAAAAATCAGTTTCATTCATTTTAGCTCCTCAGATGGATTGCTAACAAAGTGGTTTCAAGGAGAGGCCCTGCCAAGTCTGCTTTCATTAAAAAACAAAACAAAACAAAAACCCCCACAAACCCCAGAAGGTTCCTTTGTAAATAGTGACACCAGTGGTATCTAAATCCTTAAAAATAGTTTGCTCATGTACAGAGGCAAAGCGTGCCTCTACACTGCTATTTACACACCAGACTGGTTCCACATGCGTCTCTCCCATGGATGGTGCAAGAGTAAATTCCATCCCAGGCCAGGTCAGGTAATCATAAATTCTAAATGACTAGAATCCAAAAGGAAGTATTTGCTGAGTCCAAGCAAAAAACTCTAGGAGGAAGGAATCTGTGTCTAAGGTCAGACTGTAAAGGAGAACAGAGACCAAAGCCCGAGGGCTGATTGCCTGAGGATCTCCTGCTTATGCTGGCCCTGACCTTCACTCTACCCACCCCGAGGCCACCCCTGCGGCATTCCGGCAATGGAAGGGCAGCTCTTATTGTGCCCTTCCTTGGCCTATCTGGAATGTGAAGGGAAACTCTGCTTTGGAGAGGAAGTCAACCTAATCCTGTTCAAGGACTTGTAAGTAAGTATCATTCATATGAACTTGCTGGCTGAGGCTCAGTTTAGCGTCTGTGCCTTGTGGGATGCCATCCACCATGGTGGGGATTCTCTCCATTCCCATAGGTGACTTGTAAGCTAGTTTTACCACAGGAATCTCATGTGGCTTACAGCCAACCCTCAAGGCCTCCTTGGCCCATTGCTTCACTAGGATAAATGACCCGTGTCACACAAAGATTTCCTGACAGTGTTGACATCAGTGCCAGGTTGTAAGCCAAGTTGTCGTTCACAGCTGTGACCAGAACTGTAGCACCTCTGGTCCCCTGCTCTCAGCCTGCCTCTGTGGCCTTCTGTGAAGGCCATGTCAGCTTTGTCACCTCAGCCAGGGAACAGGTTTTAGGGAAAACCAGGTGAGGGAGGGAGGGGTGGCGGAGGAGCAAGTGAATAGCCATCTGGGATTTTAGTTCAGGTGCTTTGGGCTGAAAACATTTTTGGTTTTCACCTGTCCACATGTTCTTTAAAAAAGAAAAGCAACTGGCAGTGTTTTAGAATGTCACCACACATCTGTGCATCACTGCACTTGTATTTAGATCTTGGCAGCCCTCCAGAAAGGCATGTGAGTTCATGCAGAGCTCAATGGCTGCTGCTCTGGCCCCACAGCCGCTGGTGGTGACCCCTGGCTGTGCTGTCCAACTGCTAATTGGAGGGTTGCCCTGCTCACCTTTGACCATTGCCTCTGGCTCACCCCTGAATTTTTCCATCACTGATTGCTATGTGTGGCTGGTCCACAGCCTCAGCCAGTTGTTAGGAATTTATTCTTAATAAGACTAATGTTTTAGATCAGTTTTGTCTGAAACTAGGGCCCACCTCACTGTCTTGAGGTCTCACAATGTATCCCTGTCCCTGAGGAGTTGGTAGGCACTGTGTTCATTAACAATCTTTTCATTGTGACATCCTTACTATCAAAGGGCACAGAGATGATTGACCTTGGCATCCAGGATTAAGGCAGCATTATTTTTCTTGATTACCACCAGCAGAATAGAAGGGAAATTATAAAGCCATTGAGAGGATTAATATGGCCTTGATCTCTCTCTCCTGCTCTTTATCTCAAGTGATTAAAATTCTGCAGGAAAAAAAAATGGTCATGTAGCATACGCTGGCTGCCACAGACAGATATGGTATCAGCTCCACGCATCAGCTTGCCATGACAGCCGCACAGAGGTTAATTATGCATGCTGTATATAGTTTTAATCACTTTAATCAGAGCGCTGTTCTACTACAGCCCAGGCTATAACTTCTCTACAAGCAGGGGAAACACTTCAGGCATGGCGGTGTTTGTGTAGGGGAAGAAAAGGAAGAAAAATGGTACATTAAACACAGAAAGGAAGATAATGCAAAAGCTATTGACTGAACAACAAGATTAAACTCAGTGTCCATCTTGAACATGAAATGAATGGCTAAGTGAAGCTGAGCGGGGGGTGGGAGCCCTGCTGGCCTCCAGCCACTGGTGCAGAGTGTGAACCATGTCTGCCAAGGTTTTGAGGCACAGCCTAGCCCCTGGGAAACAGGATGGACACAGCATCACAGGGACCTTGCCTCTGATGAGCCTTTAGGTCTTTGGTAAGTGCCAGAGCCCTTGAACCTTGGCTGCCTGGATATGACACCCAGTGATCTGTACAGAAACTTCTATTTTCCTGCACGTGTCCCAGATGTGGTGCCCACTTCATTCTTTTATCTCCACATTTACCTTGTAGCTACAAGGTTTATACCAAAATAACATCTCATACCAAACATTTGCTTTGCCTTATACCAGGCTATTTGATTTCAGACCACGGTAACATATTCTCAATCAAACATTCTGCAAGCCACTCTGCTTCAACCTTACAGCTTCTTGGTTTGGGAACACTGTCCAATAATAAGAATATGGAATGCTTTTTCAATGTTGTGCATAATTTAAAAGCTCTGCGAGTAACTACACATGATAACCCCATTGTAAGTTGGAAATATCGTAAGTCAACAGTGCATGTACTATCACCACTCTCTTGATCACCCAATTTGACCACGTAGTGCATGTAGAACACTAGCTGTTTATCTCACAGCCACAAGGCTTACGGGGAGCCATGGCTCACATTAGACCCAGCACTGAGAGACAGGATGACACCATATAACACTATTCTAGGAAAGATTCAGATGAAAAACCCAGGATAATTGGTACTGAATACATATTGCTTCAGCACCACTGAAAAGCTGATAAAAATCCTAAGTCTAACAACAGTACGTTTATGTTACAAACTTACTGCCCTCAACAATAACTGCAGGGGAAGGAGAAGCAATTAGATAATTATCACAAAGATAAATTATTCTCCATCTCATATAAAAGTTGTGATATAAGAAATTATTAGGATAACATTACCTTTTTCATTATGATCATCTATAGAAAATATTAATAAGTAGTAGTTTTTAAAATTTTATCCAGGGCATGAGTCTATAAACATTTACTTAGTGATGATGCATTCAGATGACATTTTAACACTTTTCTATATTTGAATTACACTTCCACTAAAGAGTTTTGAATGTCACATGGCAGCCATGATATTAGGAGAAAAATGACATTTTCTCTAGGAACAAAAGGTGCCAGAAGGTGGATGAGGGAAGCAGCAGACAGGAAGTGAGGAGTCTCTTTCTCTTTCCATTCCATGACTGCCACATTCACTATGCTGGTTGGAGAGGCAGGGCCATGTAAGATACTACTGAAGATCCCATGGGGATTCCGACACATGTAGTCACAATTTTTGCAACAACAAAAGGATTTGCTGTGTTGTTAAAAAGCTTACATGCCTGTAATCCCAGATACTCTGGAGGCTGAAGCAGGAGGATCATAAATTTAAGACCAGCCTGAGAACTGAGTAAATCTCTGTCTCAAAATAAAAAAATAAGAGGGAGTGGGAAAGTAATTCAGCAGGAGAGCACTTTCCCAGCTTGTGTGAGGACCTGGGTTCAATATCCAGTGCAGTGTTGGGGTGTGGGCTGGCGGGCAGCCAGGCAGGTGGTCTGTCTGTCTGTCTGTCTGTCTGTCTGTCTGTCTATCTATCTATTAAAATTTGGAGACAGGTCTTGCTAAGTAAGTTGCCCAGGCTAGGTTTAAATTTATGATCCTCCTGGATCCCCCTCCCACAGTGACAGGGTTATGACTGTGTGCCACAATACTTGATTTATTTTTTAAATAGCTGATTTTGTTTTACTTCAGTATAGAGGGATTTTTTAAAGATGCTATTTGGTTTTATGGAGAAAATGTTCCCACCTATCAAATGTTATAGAAAGGTTTTACTTTACTTGAAATATCTTAAATGTGGAGATACGGGACATTGGTGGAAGTAAAACCACCTTCCTTAAGTGAACTTAGCTATTTCTCATTATTTAAAGGATGCAGTCCCTCAGTTCTACCAAGTTCATTTGTAGGAATATGGTCTAAGAAATAATTTCTAAAAAAGAAAAGACATATCTACAAGACAACTTACTATAGTTCCCTGAAAATAATATAAACGCTCTTGATGGCTGAGTTGGTCTGGAAGATCTACACAGTGACATGCAAGGTTCGTGTTATTGGTATGGAAATGTGTCTGTGCTGGAGCACTGGGTCAAGGAGGCTATCATATGTCACCCTTCATGTGACACCCACTCTAACATATAACTACATTGTCACAAGAAAAGGTTTGGAAAGATAAACTTCAAAAGTCATGCGTGATATGATTACAGAAGATGGTCCATTTTTTTCCTCATACTTTTTCTGTACTGTCTCATTTTTATACTTTCAGAACCAAAATGAAAAGGGGGAAATCATTTACAGATCTTTTAGCTGAAAAATTGAAACAAAAGTCTCTGTTAGATATAATTTGCATCTCTAATCCATTAGCTAACCTCCAAAAAGACATGAATTCAGGGACAGGCACACTTCGCCATGGTACAGAGAAGTAGTCTGCTCTTCTCTTCTGTGACACGGACATTTGACAATGCCCTAATAGCAGCTGCTCTCTGCTGAGGGCCTTCTCTGTGCAAGGAACCACTGTTAACCCCCATAAGAGCTCTAAAACACCATGCCTGTGTTTGGAGGAAACTAAAGCACAGAGTGGCTGGCTCCCAGGACCAGAAGGAGGGATGCTCGGCTGTCACTGGCCAGAAAGGATGAGGGTCCCTGATAGATCAGGTGACCTTTCTGACTAGGAGGACACTCACTATGATAGATCTGTTCCTGCATGGCATTTGAATGTCCCTCTAATTTTGAAGCTGGCTCCTTTAACTAACTGTGCTTTTTCACTGTGAATACTCTGTTCCTAAATCCAAGAATTTAGATTTACACAAAAGATAAATGAGAGAGGATAGAGGGAAAGAGCCCATTGATTTTAGCAAGAAAGTCATTGCTTTAAGAACAATTTAGAATTAACTTAAAATGAAAGTCCTCATTAATATTAAGATAGAATTCAAGCTCACAAAAATAATTTAGCAATGTTCCACAGACTCTGACAGTGCTGTAACACAATGCCCCCAGCTCGTGACTGCCTCTCACTTCAGCCATACAGACTGCACAAAGAGTAGTGGTCACTCTGTTTGTTCGAGTGCTATTATGTTAAGGAAAAAGATGATAAGTATCCAAACCTTCCCTTAAAATCTTTTGTTCGACCACTTCATGTTTGATATGGCACTATTTATTTTGAGTTCTGAAATTTGAAATACCACTTTTAATGTTTTAAACTCTAAAATGTTAGATGTTGACTGCTCAATGACCATCTAACTTTTTGTTTTAAAATTGTAAAAATATTGCCTAGACCAAAAAAACAAACAAACAAACAAAAAAAAAAAAACCAACAAAACAAAACAAAACAAAAAACAGCCAAACAACAACAACAAAACACTTCCTGGAGGCATTTACTAAAGCATCTATTCATATAAAGAAAATGAGCACTGCTAAGAGGGTTTTAATACTGGACTCTTCCCAGCTTAGTTCCTATCAAGGGTACAGGAAAATAAGTGATAATTCTTTCCACATTCCAAAGCACAATAGCCTTACAACAGGACTTGTAGCATCAGATGGAAAACTTGTTTTACAACTAGCTAAACACAAATTTCTAACCTACAGGACAGAGAAAAATGATATCAAGAAAGCTAGAGATTAGGAGAAAGACTTTGGAGACAGTGGCAGAGGGCTAGGAGTGTGGCCATTACCCCATGTCACCTCCTGTTGAGAAAGAAGTGCTTCAGGGGACACTGAGAGATATTTTTGAGTATGTGTCCCTAGTGATTTGGGGAACAGTAGCTGGATACCTGACACCACCAGGGCAATCCAGGGGCCACGAGGCCAGAGCAGGGTCTGCTGCAGAGATGCTGCCCTTAGAGTGGAATTGTCTCCCCTGTGACCATAAAGTTACCAAAGGAGAAGTTTCCATATCATGGACTGTGTCCCAGAAAACTGCCTGGAAACTGAGAGGACAAAGAATGTGGCAGCAGAGCACCTGATACTTGGGCTAATGAAGGAACCTGGGATCTTGAGAAGAAATGCATTCATATATACATGTCAGCGTCTCTGGAGATTCCACGAGGAGTCTTACAAGTCAACTTAATTTTTGAATGCCCATGCCAGTTTAGAAAAGTACTAATCACGTAAGAACTCTGCCTTCTATCCACCCCTTCCCTCACATCACCTCTAGTCAACCTTTCCTTCCCCTCTCTAAACTGCTAGTCTGGATATCCATAGTTACGCTAGGAGATGAAGAAACTGAAGCAGGAATCGAGAAGCCACACCTGTTCTCTTCAGAGTATTGCATAGCTTGCTGCACAAAGACCGGGACGGGGCAGGGACAACTCACTTCAGAGCACTTCCTCCACATGGGCCAGGAACTCTATCTGTGAACGAGGGGTTATCTGGGTGAAAAAGCAAATGAAGAACTCCATTTTTTCCTGGTATTGGCACAAAGAGTAAACAGCAGAAACTAGTGAAAGTAAAGTTCTAGATTCAGCTGTTAGATGTAGTCAGGCTGGAAAAAACATTCTCACAATTACAAGAAAAAACCTGGGCAAAGTGCAAAAGTGTAAACTACACACACACACACACACACACACACACACACACACCAAGGCCACTGGAAAACCACTAATCCTAAATTTAGAATACCTAGAAAATGGCAGACATCTTCCATGGGAAAAAGGTCCAGACATTTGCTTATCTGGCCCAGACCCCCAGTGGGTTTCAACTGGAAGATCCATTGCACTGTCCAAGGCAAAGTGTGTGCTAGTGTAAGTGTGTAAAGCCCCAGAGAGCTCCCAGAGTGTAAAGGGGTTAGTTAACAGGCTAGATTGGGGGTTTCTGCCCTTCTCAGCACTCACAGAGCACATAGGTGAGAATTCTAAGAAAGCTCCCCTCATCTCCCCTCAACCTATGGTGATGGCTGGGGATGGAAGCAGGGAGACCTTGTAGGCTCTCTTCTACGTCCAATAACAAGCAAATGCCTCAGTCTGCAGAAGGAAGATAAAGTACCCCAAAATTACATCCTGAAAGCACTGATAGAAACCTACCAAAACCATAGGCAGGGAATGACAGTGCCCGCTGAACCCTGCCATACCCATGTTCCCTATCTTAACACAAGACTTAACAAGCAGGAGAAAGAGCAAAAGATTCTGTAGTATGGGGCACTGCAGGGATCTCACTGCAGATAGGTTGGGGGAAAACAGTTCTACCTTGGGAGAGGCAGGATTAGTTATGTGCTAGGCTGAGTGTGGTATATTGAGAAGCAACAGGACACTTACATGGGTCAGGACCTGGAGACCAAGGTTCCTAGGACTTGTCAGAACATTAGAATTATCTTCATCCCTACACCCCATCCATATATACAAAAGCACTGAGAAAAAAAAAAAAGCTGAGGGTGCTGCAAGAGGCAGAGCTTTTGGGAAGAACAAAGCAAGGTGAAGGCCCTCCTGAAAAGTCAGTCCACAGCCTAAACACAAGATGTCACTAGAGGAATATGAGGCTCTGAAGGAAATTAGGGTAACCACAGCAACAACAAGTTTTATATTCAACCTGATCTTTAACTAAATCAACACAAACTCTCATATGAATGCCTAGTAGAAGAAAGGTATGCTGATTTTGAGCATGAGAAGTATTTACCATTGTATTGATTGTCCTGTGTGGCAGATCTAATTTTCAAGAACAACGAAATATGAAGCAAACAAAAAATGCATGAAAAATACTTCACAAAGAGAGAAAACCAGGATCAGAACCAAACCAGGAAAAGACACAGATATTGGACTCAACATGTAAGACATTTAAACCAACTATGGTTAATATGAAAGAGGCTCTAATATAGAAAAAGTATATAAGATCAAACAAAAACATGGGCTAAAAATTTAAATGACAGAAATAGAAAACACAATCCTGAGATGAAGAATGCGTTTGATAGGCTCTTGAATAAGATTTGAAAGGTCCAAGGCAGAATTATTGAACTTGAATATAGGTCAATAGAAATTACCCAGGCAGAAATGCAAAGAGAAGAAAAGGGCAAATGAAACTAAACAGCTAAAAAACCCTAATGTTCATGGAATTGGGTCCTAAAAGTCAGAGAGGAAAAGAGGAGAGACAGAGAAATAATTAAGACAATAATGGCCAGAAGTTTCCAAAATTAGCAACAGATATCAAACTAAAGATCCAAGAAGTATACAGAACACCAAACACATAAAAACAAATGAAACAAAACACATAAACCCACATCTAGACCTCATATTCAAACCAGTAAAATCCAAAAATAATCTCTTAGGAATCTAAAGAAAAAATGATACAAGGCCTAGGATAACTAAACAATACTGTGAACTTCTTGTTAGAAACCACAAAAAACCCAAATCCTCCCTCCCCCCAAAAAAAGAAACCACAGAAACAAAGAAACTGTGGAATGGCTATCAAATGTTGAAAATAAATATGTTGACACAGAATCTATATCCAGTAAAGCCATCCCTCAAAACTAAAGAAGATTTTTTCAGACAAAAACAACCATGGAACTGGGAGTTATTTGCCAATAGATAATCTTCAGCAACATTCAGAAAATTCTTCAGGAAAAAGGAATAAGATATAGGCCAGAGGGTTGGATTACACAAAGAATTGAAGAGCTTAATAAATGGAACAAATGAATGTAAATTAAATTAGTGTCCTAAAAGATTATTGACTATTTAAAGGTTTAATTGCAACAATATATTTTTTGAGTGCACATGTAAAAATCAAATGAATGATAATAGTATAAGGCAGAAAGGAATTAGAACTATATGTTGCAAGGTTCTATACTACATGTAAAGCAGTATAGTATTAAGTGAAAGAAGATTCAGATATTTTCTTACATGTATATTCTGAACATCTATTCATTTTGTACCTCCTCAGAAAAGAAGTAAAAAATCAGTGAAAATAAAAGCTATTTTTAAAAATAGAATAAAAAAAGATAAAGTTTTGGGTCAGCCAATCAAGACAAAAGAAGGTCACAAATTACAACACTGGAATGACAGAGGTAATATCACTACTGATACCAGATATGCTAAAATATTCAGAAATAACTATCACAAGCAATTCTATACAAAACAATTTAGAAGAAATGGTTAGTTCTTTGAAAGAAACAAGCTACTTAAACTTAATATATAAGAAACACATAACCTGAACAGTCTCTTTATCTATTAATGGAATGGTATTCATAGTTGAAACTTTAAAGGCAAAATGAGATAAAATAAAACTCTCAATCCAGGGTGTCTTTGGTGAAATCTTCCAAACACATAAACTCTACATTATCTCTTAGAGAAAACAAAAAAGAAAAGAATATTGCTCAACCCATTTTATGAGGCCCATAGTACCTTACAAATACATTAGTGGCAAAGTACCAGTGAGTTTGCCTTAAGAATATATATGCAAACATTCTCAACAAAATATTAGGAAATTGCATCTCAAAACATAGAAAAGTATACAAAGGAATGATCATTGTTATTAAGTGGGGTTCATCCTAGGAAGCATGGGGGAGTTCACCAATCAATATAATATATTATACTAACATATGATCACAACAATATGATCTTTTCAATAGATACAGAGAAAGAATTTGACTAAGCTTACCAGAAATTCATGATAAAAGCTTTCAGAAAAAATAAGAAATAGAAGGGACATTCTACAAATAAATATAGAACAAATGTGCAAAAAGTACAGCTTATGATGTACTTAATCTTGAAAGACTAGTAGCTTTCTTCTTATAGTTAGGGACAAGGTAATGATATCTTCTCTTACCACCAAGTACTACTTACTACTTAGCTCTAGCCAGTGCAATCAGGTAGGGAAGTAAAGTAACACACATTAGGAAGGAAGAAAAGAAACTGCTATATTCTCCAATGAAATAATTACTTACACAGAAGCCTGCACAGTGTATAGGAAAAGTTTCTGAACCTAACAAGTGATTTAGCATGATGGTAAGATACACAGTCAATATATGAGGATCAACTTTTCTATAACACCAACAATAAAAATGTGGGTTTAGAGGAAAGCCAAAACCCAAAACTATCCTTTACACCAGTACCAAAAAAGAAAAGGAAACATTATTTAGGTATAAATCCAACAAAACATGTACATAGTCTAAATGCTAAAACTATAAAATGCTGAAAAAAATCAACAAAGATATAAACAAATGGAATGGTAGAACATGTTCACAGATTTGAAAATCAATTCTGTAAAGAGGTCAGATTTTCTCCAATTTGATCTATATACTTAATATAATGTCAATCAAATGATCGCTACAAAATACCTGACCAATAACCTTTCAAAGTATCAAGGTCATGAACTACATTGAGATAATGAGAAACTGTGATATGTTGGAGGAGACAAAGGATACATAACATCCAAATGCAACGTGGTATCTTGGAGCTGAGTGGACTCTGGGAAAAAAAAAAAGGATACTAGGGCAAAATGAATACAATTAGACTAAGCTCTGTGGTTTAGGAAGACATGGGTTACTGACACTAATTTCTTAGTTGTGATACATGCATCAAATTATATAAAATGTTAATGCTATAAGGAACTGGGTGAAGAGTGTTTACAAACTCTATGAGCTAGCTTCATAACATTCTGTAAGTGTCAATTATTTCGAATTAAAAGGTTATTTTTTTTTTTTAAGTGGCACCTCCTAGAGATTTCTCCCAAGGGGTCAGGGAAGAGCTATTCTAAGGAGAATGCCTGGAATGGGCAGCAGGAGACAGAAAGAAGAGCAATTTACTGAAATTTATTACACTCTCCAAATCCACTCCTTGTTCAACATAATGGTTACATCCAGACTGAGCAGTTCTTTCCTTCCTGATAGCCATCACTGTCCCCTAGAAACTAGCACACAAGGTCAGCTACTTCAGCTTAAAAGGGGCGAAGAGCTGTAAAAATAATAAGTGGCAATTACTTGATATATTAGAGTAAATTTATGGAATATGAGGGTTAAGTTTAATATATCAAAAACCCATGGAAATCATGGCCCTGGATTATAATATCTTTATAGAGTCTTAAAAGCAAAGTATTATATGGCTTTACATAAACTTTTCTGAGTGCTGACCAAGGCTTTATTAAAGGATGATGCATTTTTAAATGGCTTTTATTGTTTTGTTCATTTCTACTTGTAATGATGAAATGACATGACTCCATTTACACAGAGCCTTTGCCTTACCCTTAGATGGATGATCCAGAATAAATCCATGAAGTTTTAAACTTGTAATACTCAGGGAGTAATAAATATGAGATGGCATTTCTTTTGAATAAAACAATTTACATAGCATTTCCGTTTTCTACCTCATGGGAACCGAAGGAACCAATATATTAATCGTTAAAGGTTGCAGGCAATGTGTTAGACTGGTTCTTAATTTAAATGTTCAGGTTAGCCCCCCTTTTTCTGCTGGGCAGCCAGACATCTCCACATGCAGGTGACTGACCACCTGAGATAAAATGTCCTTCTTCAGCAAAAGTGTCAAAAATCTTAATATTCCAAGGTTAGAAACAGCACACCTATATTTTCTGATCTGCGAGGAAGTGACAGCCACACTGCAGCTGTCAGGTGGCTTACTGAGTGTTGGGGAGCATGGGGTGCTGGTTTCAGGAAGAGGGGCTGTTGGCAGGGGAGGGGGCTATAGCCTGAGCTGACCAGAGGAGCAGAAACCAGAAAACTCCTCGGATTCAGCCGCCTGCCTGCTTCCCTCTGGGTTTGCTCCCCTGGTTGGGATCTTAGACAAATGAAAAATGCAACTGGACCAGAATGCACACTGCATTAGTTTCTACTTTTTCAAAAATGAAACCTTTAGTTGACAATGCTCTGAAGCCTAGTAGGAACAACCCCCCACCCCAAATCACCAGAATCAGCTTTGTTTTTCCTGAATGAAAAATGTCAATTGACTTCATATTTCCCTTCCATATTATTGTCTTCCAACAATGTAATGTAGTAATTTACATTTTCTTCTACAAAGCAATGATACTGTGCACGTCATTTACTCCCCTTAGAATATCAGGCAACAAAAGCAAGGAACGTAGATGTTTCTCACTCTGGAGGCTAAAAGATGACAAGGAAATAGCAGCCCAGGAGCATGCCCGTGTACGCAAGCTACAGGTATCAGTGTGCCCTTACTTTACAAAGAAACACAATAAGCAAATATCAATTTATATTCATGTTAATGTTTAAAATTGGGTTACAAATCTAGAGTATATATCAATGCAATATTAAAACATTAGTAAATTCTTGTGGAAGAAAATTGCAAATGAAAGAACAGGGTTTGACCATAATAGTAGAATAGATTACATTATCTGGTTGTGAAGATACTCATATATTTTATTTTATCTAATAGTAATGCAAATTATGTCTTCAACAAAAATAGTGAATTTATTAACCAGATGTCACCCAGTCTGTAAAGCCAACTTTGATAAGGTAGCTTTCTTTTCCTATTTCTGCTTTAATAAAGTCTTGTCCTCTGCACAGACAGCTTTAATCTCATTATATCAAGGGTCTGCTTTATGGTATTTAATAATCACAATGCTTTCCTGAGACAAATCCTCCCTATTCTGATTCCAGCATTCATTGGAATGAACCTAGCAACATATTTTTCAGAATCAATGATTGGTGACAGGTTTATTATTTATTTATAAACAATGAAGGAAAACACTCTACTGGGCAATGTTAGACTACTTGGTCATATTTCCTGCCAATTTATAGGCTGGTCTATGACTCATCAGATTGAGGCCTTTCTTTTGAACTTCACACGCCACTCAGTTGCAGTCCTCCATCACAGCAGCTTAAGCATGCCAGGATTACCACTCTGCTAAGCAGTCAAACCAAAATCACTTTCGACTTATGAAATGGGGTTTTTATGAGAGGTTTAATGCAGTCCATGGACTCTGATCCTCTCCAGAAAGATACAAAGGATAAATAATGGTCTGACAGAAATAATATTTATCTCTTCCATTAAAAAAAATTTAAAAGAACACACTAATGTAAAGCCAACGAATGATAGCTAAAAAAGAAAATATACTATTCCTAAATAAGATTCTGGTAATACACACACACACACACACACACACACACACACACATCTCATAATATAAGATGTATTATAAGTTTTAAAATTATTTTAATCAAGAACTACATATTTATATATTTCTATATGAACCTAGTCAAATTGTAATTTCTTCTTGTGCCTGGGGAAAATATGCTTTTTAAGGTCTTTTTTGGTCCAGAATTTGGATTTTCTTTTTCCTGCAGTTGGCTTGAACTAATCTCAGACTGAGATTGGGTAAGATCAGTTTTTATCTCATTGAACCCAAGATGATAAAGTCATGCCTCTTCTGTGTTTGGTTAAGCCTTGCTCCTATGTCACCATGTGGAGAATATGACTTCCATTACACTAGGAATGAAGACCTGCATCCACACGCCAGCATTCTGGCTGCTCAGTTTGTGGCTGCCACAAGGAAGGGAAGGAGATGGCTCTATCCTGCATTTGAGGACCACCGGAGACTACCAAGTGGGGCTATAGGCCTTTTTCTCTCTGGGAAACCCAGCTCTCATCCGTAGGAGATCAAATAAAGCTCTGCAACCTGGAAAGCACAGTCTTCCCCAGTTTGTTAGCATTGCTCCCCACTGCCACCACCCTTAAACGTACCCACCTGTTGCCACAGGGCTGGGATGGTTGTGCCCCATTCTAATGAGCCCTAGATGGATGATAAGCTTCTCTCCTAAATCACTCTGCAGTTTGTGGGTTCTGGGAAGGTGGAGGAGTCTGTAATCTCTTGGAACGGTATGAGAGGTTGTGTGAGCCTGGGCATTCTTGGCATTGCTCTGCAGCGCTGGTCCCCAAGGCCCAGCATCCCACCCTGTGCCCTCCTAGTTGCTATGATTTAGCAACTCTGACTTCCTTTCTCTAAACATGCAACTCCTGTCTGCCTAAAGCTGTGTCCTTGTTCTCTGCTGAGCAAGACAGCTGGCTCTCTTTCATCATTAGAAGCACAAATCACTATCTGGAATTATCATCGTCATGTATCTGTTGACTTGTTTACTATCTCCTCCTGGGCAGGTACTCAGTAGAATAGGATCATCTCTGTCCTACTCGCCAGTAGAATTTCCAGAGCCTGCAGCAGGGCCTGGTCAGTGAGAGGGGCTCAATCAGTATTTGCTGAATTAATGTATACATGAACTAATCAGCTTTCAGTGTGGCTGAAGAGCTAAGACAGGCTCTGATTTTGTTGTTGTAGGCCATAGAAATCAGCCTCCTGATAATCAGGAGTTTAGGTTACATGTTCTAAAATATCTTAAAAATCAGCTAGCAAAATACGTCCTTCAGGTTCTAGCCTGTCTTCTTGTATATTACTGTGATTCCCTCTCCTTTGGAACACATATGAGTCTTCTTTTCAGAGCTGTTAATTTTTCTGCCCCTAGCCTTGTCCAACCTGCAACTTAAAGTGTTTACAACATACATTTCCCTTGCTGTGTACACCAAAATCATTTCTGGAAAGATACAGGGAATAAGGACCCTAGCTTGTACTTAGACGATGTAGAAGACATCCACAAAACACATGTGACATGAATTGAGGTGAAATAGTTACATGACTTTTTTCTAGCTGGTGGCCATTCTTCCCTTTGTCTTTGAAGGCAGAATCTCTCATGAATGGTACATCATATGTCAAAAAATTCTGAGCCTTACTTCTCCCACCCTGCACAGTCCCCCCAAGAGATAGAGGGATTCCTTCTCTTCCTAGTGACTCCTCCTCAAAGGCAGCCATCTCCTCCCTCCATGGCACTCCATGGCCCTCCCTCCCTCCTGTGTGTAAGGGTCCTATAAATCTTGTTTCTGGTACAAATCTCACTCCTAAAACCAGTTTCCTGTGCTTATTCCAAGGCAAAGAATAGCAGGAAGCCAAGCAGAAAAACGGAGAAAGTGGTCAAGACTAGCAACCCCACAGTGACAGTGGTCAGAGATCAAGTTCAACCTAGGTAAGGGAAAGCCTGCTAAACACAGAAGCTTCAGGCTGCAGGAGCTCCTTGCTCACCTCTCTTCTTTGTGGTGAGAATTCATTATTATCAATGCCTCTTTCTTCCTCTACCTCCTGGTTCTTCACATAGCTAGAGAGAGGGTTGTGACAGCTAATGGGGAATACTTGGACTGAACAGGGTGTGTTCAGCTACTTGTTGCAATCCCTGGGTCCTCCTCCTGCAAAATGAACAGCACACATCTCTGCCTGACCCAGAGTGGCCACATTCACCTCTGGGTTTGGAGTTAAGAACCCCACTTTGCTGCAGGTATAAACCATATTTCCACTATGCTCCTTATCACTTATTAAGGTAATTTTTTAACCTCCCCTCTGCCTTATCCTGTTGTCTTATTCCTCAATATAATGAGAACTCAGGCAGCAAAGAGAGGAGCTGTTTAAATAGTGGGACCCTGGAATCAACAATTGTCAATACAAATTCACCTTCTGTCCCTCCCCAAAGTAAACAAAAGTGCCACAAAAAACTCAAAATTGATCTGTAAATACAAAGTCAATAAAGAGGGATAAAGCTTCTAACATTATGGAAAATGTAATTGATGAGACTAAAGAAAATTATAACAGATTCTGTTTTAAAAATACCTAAAAAGGTAAAGCAAGGTGCACTGCAATTTCCACAGAAGTATGGGAGACCTCACAGCTGGCAATGGGGGATTGTTTGCATATATACAGAACTATTGGAGGTCCCTGCCCACTTTCACGTAAAAACAACCTTTTCCAGGGGTAAGTACAGTAAAATTGAGCTGGTTCCATGTAGAGTTATACTAAAAATAGATCTCCCCCAACCACTTTATACTCATTAGGATGTTTATTTTGGAAAAAAGAAAAACAGAAATTAATTGTTGGCAAGGATATGGAGAAATTGGAACTTGTATGTACTGTTGCAGTGCAGTCACTGAAGAAAATGGTATGATAGTCCCTTAAAACATTAAGCACTGAATTACCACATGACCCAGGAATTCCACTCTCAGGAATATACACCCAAAGGGATCGAACAGGAACTTGAATAACTGTGTTCCCACCCACATTATATACAATAGCCAAAAGGAAGAAACAATCCAAATGTCTACCAGTGGGCAACAGATAATATGTGGTCCTACTATAACATGGAATATAATTCAGCCATGAAAAAAATAAAATATTGATGAATATAAAAACATGGATGTGCTTTGAAAACATTACAGAAGGTAAAAGAAGCTCAAAGGACAACTACTGCATAATTCCACTCCTACGAGACACCCAGCACAGGTAGTTACACAGATGGGAAGTAGGAGCTGACAGGGGTGAGAGGTCATAGGGAGTCAGTGTGTAATGGGGATAGAGTTTCACATGGGAAGGATGAAAAAGTTCAGCAGAAGGTGGTCATGATGGCTGTATCACAGTGTGAATGTGAATACTATACTCAAAAGTAGTTAAAATGGTAATATTTATGTAATGTGTATTTTATTGTGATTTTTTAAAGGATCAGCCAGACAATGGGTTGTCAATCTCTAAGACATTTAGACCTCAGTTGAAATGCAGAGTAGTGCAGAAAAGTCTCTGCTAGACCCTTTCTTGGAAAATGTTCTTGGATAAGTCCTTAGGAAAGGGGTGGAGCAGCCCAGGGGGCTGGCACCAGTAAGGACATCTATTCTCTATTCTCCTTTCAAGGAGCTGGCATCCTTTTGCTGAGTAGGACACCCAAGTTTGGGACAGTGGTGAGTGGCTCAGGATGATACAAGGCAAGCTGAGTTTTTGCCAGCAGTTCTCTCCCTATCCTGTAAGCAGCTCTGGAATATGAAGCTAAGAGAACACCTTCCCAACAAGACACTAGAAACCCAACTCAGGTTCTGTCAGTACAATGAACACTTCAAGAAAAACTAAGGGAGTCACTGATTATTCAAGCTTTAACCCCAAAATATTTTGGATGACCATCTTTTCCAAATCAAGAATTAAGAAATCATTATTTGAGGAAAAAATCTTTTTGAAAAAACCTGACAAAGTTGTGAAAGTTAATTTTAGTAATGTATTCAATAAAAAGCATTTTTTGGGGAAAGAATAAACGTTCATTAAGCCCTCTATTCCAAAATGATTTAGTCACTATTCCATAGTAGCCTCAAGACTGATCTATCTGCTGTGGAAGTGCAGTCTAAGTCAGGGGTTCTCAGTCTGGGCTGCAGCTGGGAATCATCTAAAAAGCTTTAGAAAGCACCAGAGCCTGGTTTCTTCCCTCCTCATCTGTAATTGTTCTGGGTGGGTTTGGGACTTTCTAAAGCCCTCCATGTGGTTTTAATATGTGCCCACTGCTGAGAGCTGATCTAAATAAAGGAAAGCAATTTCCTAATCACTGTGTAAGTAGATAGATCTGTAGATGAAGCAATTCAGATGAGATTATTGTGTGAGAAACTCCTGCCACCCTTGGCAAGATCCTTTTTCCAACCTTGTTTTCAAAAGCACTGATACATAATAGTACCCAGGAGCCCTTGTTTGAGACTGGGTCACTTAAAGAGTGCTAACTGGAGTCTCTAATGCTAAGTAGGTCTGCGTGAAGAGCCTGGCGCCACAGTGGGGCTCCTGCATGCCACAGCTGCTGGGATTGTTTTCCACGGAAGATGCCCACCTTCACATTGGGACAGATAAACACAAACTCCTCTAATTCAGTAATCAGGACAGATAATTGCATCCTCTTAATTGTTTTCTTTTCTTCCATCTTAGGTTCACATTGATGGGAGACGGTGAAATTAGTCCACAAGCCATGTGAAGTTTGCTACTTTGCTGATTAAAGCCTTAATTGATTCAGAATGTTTTACAAATCAATCTCTGTGAATTACTTCAGGCTCATGAAGGCAGCTTATAAAGAAGTGCTAGCCCCAGACAAGTCTGTTGAATGAGCACCAAGTCAGCAGACACCCCTTCTGGTGGAGACATTCAAGTTCTCCCTGGTATGGAAATGAGCCTTGCTTTCTTCCATTTGTGTTCAAATTACTCATTTCATTTCTTTTTTGGTGGCTCCCAAGCAGCAGGGGGTGAGCTGAAACTCTTCAGTTTGAAGCATGCTAGCACTCCCCAAACCTAGAATGCCTGCTCTATGATTACTACCCGCAGATAGCACTATAGTAATCAAGCATGGGAGCAGCTTTAATTTTACAAAGGTATCAGACTAAACTACGCGTGAATTCTGTTTAAGCAAGTGCGTTTAAACAAGTGTGTTCATGTGTGTGACTTAAGTAACTAGTGGAAAGTGAGATTTGGTCAGTATTCCTTCCTGATCTTTACACATGCCATCTTATTGACCTTTATGCATGATGCTGCACTGAGACACACAATAGGTTATTTAGATCACCCCTTTTAGAAGGACATTAAGACTGCTTCTGGTTGACACTGGCATCTGTGTATCTCTTGGTGTGCATGAGCAACTATTTCTTAAAGCAGTGCACTGAAGGGTTATAGCATATGGATTTATCATTATAATAGATTCCACCAAAATGTTCTCCAAAACACCGTATTAATTTTTACTTCAATTAGCAGCATTTCAAAATCTCATTATCTTGTTGCACTGCCCAACACCTGACACTATTAAACTTTTTAAATGCTTGACAATTTAGTGAGTGAGAATTTATATTTTGTTTAACTTTGGATCCCTGGTAAATTATCTTTCATGAGCAAACAGTTTGTGTTTAAGTTTTCTGTTACTAAAGTCTGAAACAATGAACTGACAAGTAAAATTTATTGCCTAGGTACTGTCACACCCTGCAGCCATGCTACCACAGAGGCTCCAGCCACATGCAAGAAAGAGCCCAGCAGAAAGTGGAGAAGACACCTTGGAAGTACACATCCTGTCCAGCCACTGGGCTCAGAAAAGAGCCTGAGATGAGTCCTTCAAATGAGCCCCTTCCCAATTCAGGGCCCACAAAGGCATGAAGAAACAAAGAATTAACAAACAAAAGAACAAGGCTGTTTTCACCACCTAGAGTTTGGAGTCACTGTTGCACTAGCTAACCAAAGGGGGAAAAAAGGCTGTGTCTTCCTGTTCCAGTATCACAGATCTGCTGTCTTTACGATGTGCATTGACAGCTCCTGGGGAAATCTGCCTTTTTCTTCCTGTGAAAGCTTGTGTGGGACCTTGGGCTCCCAGCGTGTGGTTAGATCCACTTTTCCCTCATCTTTCTGCTGAGGACAACCAAAACCCTGGCTCTGATGTGTAAGTATAAGAAACTCTGAAGGATGACTGAAACACCTTCTGAAGTTTTCTACTTTCTTGCTCCATCCTTCCTCTCCAGAGAGGGAGTTCATGCATTCTTGTGATTTACTGTGGCACCTCTCCAATTTATTTGGGAGTGTTGTACATACATGTACTAATGAGATGCAGACTGTGTGTAAAAATGTGGTATCTTACTACATTTACTGTCTTGCAATTTTCCTTTTTTTCCTACAAAAATACATTTTGAATATCTAGCTACATTTACATCTACTTCTTTTTTCTTTTTAGTATTTTATGTTTTAAAGAGAATAAAAAAAGTTTAAAAAGGAACAGTACAGAATGTCATCAAACAAAATGACAAGAATTCAACAATGGTTGTTATATTGCATATTGTTGTCTTCAAATTTCACATCTACTTTTTTATCTTTGCCTAATCTATTGTATTCTACAATATGTGTATACTATGCTTTATTGCAATACTTCCTTTTAATTTTAGAATCAATTGATAAGTTTCCAAATTGTACTGAATACTCTGGTTTCTCTTCAGATCATACAAATCTTTTGCCTTTTACCAAATTGTACTGAATTTATAGATTCATCTAGGTAAAGTTGGTACATAGTTGAGTCTTTCCATTTGTGTACCTGGTACATCATTCCTTTTGCTCATCTTTTAAGTCTTTATTACAGTTCTACAGCTTCCTGTACAGTTCTTGTGGGCTTAAAGAATATTTAAAAGTTTAGCTTGCAATAATGAATAGGATATTGCAATTTTTTTGAAATTGTATTTTTCTTTTTTTGAGGCAGAGTCTCCCTATGCAGTTTAGGCTGGTCTTCAACTCACCACACAGCTCAGGCTGCCGCAAACATGCAGTGACACTCTGCTTTAGCCCCCGGACTGCTGGTATTACAGTTACTGGAATTATCATTTTCTAATTATTCTTAGTGAACAGAAAAACCATTCATTCTTTTTCTTTTCTTTTTTTTTTTTTTCCCGGAACCAGGGATTGAACTCAGGACCTTGTGCTTGCCAGGGAAGTGCTTATTCCACTGAGCCATCTCCCTGGCCCCAATTCATTATTTTTCATATCATTCTTATACCTTGTCTTTCAGGACTCTTCATAAAGCCTAACAGTCAAATGACTGTGAGATGAACCCTTCAATTAGCCCCTCCCATGGGTTTTTCCATGTATGAAGTGACATCACCTGACATAATGAGATTTAGTCTCTTTCTTATCTCTATACCTTTTCTTTGTTTCCTTTTCCTCCTTTCATTTTGTCTTATGACACTATGTCTCAGCATAACATTATCACAGATACATTTGCCCATGTCCACACTTTAAACTTAGGGCTTCTAATAATTTC
The DNA here is from genome assembly GCF_000260255.1 of Octodon degus. Taxonomy (NCBI): domain Eukaryota; kingdom Metazoa; phylum Chordata; class Mammalia; order Rodentia; family Octodontidae; genus Octodon; species Octodon degus. The sequence continues at coordinate 14,458,033 of NW_004524607.1, forward strand.
CGACTAAGTAGTTTCTAGTAGAATTTTGTTAGATGTTCTCTATTTAATTAACATATTTCCCTTTTACACTCAATTAGCTAAAAGTACCTATCTCAATGGCTGGGAGTTCCTTTTGTTTTTCATAATGTAATTGTTAGCCATCCCTACAATTTGGGGGGATTCAATCTACTTGGTGATGGTACATTAATTATTATTGTTATAATTTCTTGCTATATTCATCTCTTTTCAACATGATTGTCCATTTTAATTCTGTTTCCCTGGAAATCTAATTTCTATTATATTAATATTGCTAAGCATAATTACATGGTCAACATTTGCCTGACATGTTTCTACATGCTTTTATTTCAACCAATATCACTAAAAATTATGTAAATCTTGTAAAAAGCATATCATATAGCTGTTTTTAAAACTTTATTGAAAGGCGCTGTCTTTCAGAGGTAGGTTTAAATTAGCCCATTTACTGAGATTGCTATTGTTTGAATTAGACTGATACTTTGTATGTTTATTTTCCCCTGACCATAGGTTGTTTTTTTTCTTTAGCCCTCTTCCTCTGTCTTTGCTTTCACTGACAAGGTTTCCAACATATTTTTTTTCTCCAGGGGCTTGCAAAATGCAAATTCAACTTCTATTCTTTTACTGGCTACTTTTAAATTTTTAATATCTATTAAAACTTATTTTTATGTATATCTAGACTCATTTTCCAGGTGTATCTTTCTGCTGAAAAAAATAAGAAAACTGGTAATGTTTTTTCTTCATCATTCACTCTGCCTCCACTCCTACCTGTCTTTTCCTCCAACTCACGTATCTCTGAGCATTAATAGCTTTTGGGCCATTACTTGATATTATTCACAATAAACTTTTATTGTGAGGTTCAGTGAATTCTTTGTCCACTGTGATTTTATTTGCATATACTTTTCTTACTATTGGAAACTATTATTTATTAATTCTTTCAGTCTGTAAGTTGGCAAGTGTATGGGTCTTTGAATACCTGAAGTCTTTACTAACATTATTTCACTTTGATCTTTGGGAGACAGCTGAGTTTTCTACATTCTGTTTCACCTTAGAACTTTTACTAAAGATCCTACTCACTGGGGATATTGTATTTAATTAAGTTTGTTTCTGTTTTACTGACATCTAATGACCCCTTTAACTTATCTTCCTTCATTTATGGAAATGGCCTGGAATTTCTTAGTACTACATTCTCTTATTATAAGAAACTTGTCAACAGGCAAAATCTGGTACTGTTGGCTCTATCTTCTATGTTCATTCACTTCAAAAGTATTACATTTCCTATGCTAGTTTTGATAGTTTCTGGGAGAATTCCTAAAATTGCTCTCTAGTTGTAGCCATTTTCTTCTTCATTTTATTTAATTAATGGTTGGAATATATTCCTGAATCTCTCCTAAAATGATAAATGCATCTTTTCCATAGTTCCTTTCTGCTTCCTCAGTTCCCTGTTTCCTTGCATAAATATTTTTTGTTGAGTGTGTCACTCTACAGGTTTGGCATTTCCCACTGTCTTGTGATTCTGTCTTGTACTCATTCATCTTTTTCTGGAAGACTATCCACTCTGTGCCCTGCAGCACAGACGAGGAATGTGCTGCTGGTCAAGGTGCACATCCAGACAACTTTCTGGGCCTGTATGCTCTCCTTTCCTTCTTCCTTGGCAAAGAACTGACCTGTCTGCCTCTTTGACTAAATTCTCATAGCTCTCATCCAGGGCCACAAATATCTGTGGCCACAGCAAGGTAAAAGGGGGAAGTACAACACATGCAGCATGACACAGAAGGAGCTGCAGGAGCGTAATCAGCAGCAGGTGCACTGGTCCCCCCATACCCAGCATCTCCTGCCTCCAGGGTTAATTCCTCTTTTTGTATGTTTCTTCTATACCCAGTATCATCTGCTCTTTTGAGGGATTTCTCAGAATTCCACATCATCTCTGTACATTATCTCTCTATATAACTATCTGTCCTATTCACTATACCTTTTTCTATCACTTCTATTATGTGAAATAACGGGAAGCTTCTGCAGGGGCATTTGTCTGACATTTGACCTAAAATACATTATATTTTTTAAGAAGATATTGCAGAAAACATTAAATTGTCATATTTAAGTCTTTTAAGGAAAGCAGGTATGCAAGTGAGTTGTGTAACTCAAATTTTTCTTGAAAAACATGTTTCCTAAATTGCATTTCATTCTCATTGAAGGGTCTTCCTGTTTACATTATAGAATGTGGTCACTATGTCATTCTACAATGAATAATCAGATCACCTTGAGAAGTTAATGGTAGACACTGGTAATAAATATTGGGAATTTGGGTAATGATATGATACGAGGAAATAGTTTACATATATCAAATGTTCACTGTGTTTCCATTCTAGTTATATCACCTGACTTAACCTGCATAGACAGATAAGACGTCTGAGGTCTGAAGCATATAGGTAACCTTCTCTCATTAGTGGGGCTATGAACAGAGTTGAGATTTGAATGGTGAACCAATGATTCCAAACTCTTGCTCATCTTCCACAGCATGCACCATCACATACCTCAAGCTATTCCCAGGGGGATAATAATCATCTCTCTTACTCTCAAATTCAGAAATTTCTAAGATTCATATTCTTAAATAAAAGTAATATGTACACATATATGCATACATAGAAAATTTAATTACAAGAATTTTCTGACAATTTACAATCTTAAAATCCACTAGATTTCACACACACAAATGCACACACACACGTACACACACACACACACACACACACATGACTTTAAGACATAGACCAGGTATATTCTTGAGCTCTACTTTCATATCCCCTGTAGCTTCCTTTTAATAAATTTCCTCCAAATCTGTTGAACAAATGAACAATTTCCAGAATCTATACATAGGACCATACATTTTTCAGGGCTAGTGTGAATGATAGATTTATTTTCAAGACTTCAACCAACAAAGTTGACATACACACAAGGTACTGTTCAAAGGCAAAGAATCTTTTACCCACAATGGTAGGTAGGAAGACAGAACCAATCAGCTGAATCAGACTTCATTTAAGATGATTCTCTTAGACTCTGGGGTAGGTGGTTATTATGACAAAGGTAGTTGGAATATAAAGATTAGGGAAATGTAGGTTTTTTCCTCCTTGAAATTGCATGTTCCAGAGATAACTGCTAAGGAAGAATTTTTTTAAACACAAATAATACCTCCCTTATCTTTTGCAATACTGCTGAAACTGACATGTGCCCACTGGTGATGGGTAATGACAGCAATAGGTCCCTACAAGGCCATCATGCCTCCCAAACACAGAGTATCCTTCAAAGGCCTTGTACCATCCATTACTCTAGACTTGCCTGTCTTCCTTTTTAATAAACACATAACAATTATGCACATTTATGGATAGAGTATGATATTCTAATAGATGCATACAATCTGTATTGATACAATCAGGGTAATTAGCATTATCCTCTCCTTGTTTTTTATCTTTGTATTACACGGTGCTACAGAACGCTAGCACTCATTCCTGCTTTCTAGCCACATTTTGGCCTCCCTCTGTTCCCCTCTCCATCTATGCTTCTCAGCCTCTAGTGATTACTATTCTATTCTCTTTTGCTTTGAGATCAACAATTTTAGCTCCCAAAGATAAGAGAGAACATGTGGTATTTGTCTTTTGGTGCTTGATTTATTTCACCTGACGTAATGTCCTTCAGCTCCATCTATTTTGCTACAGATTACAAGGTCCAATTATTTTTTCTTTGGTAGTCACTTCTTCAGGCTGCTTTGGGATATTAACCAGGACTATTTCTAAAAATCAAAATTTCAAAATGACTTAAATAATCCCAAGTAATAACAAGAGTAGCCTGCACCTGCGGGTAGGCCATATCCACAGGCGGAGCTGAGACCTAGCAGTGAAGCCAGTACCCCGACATGGTTGTCGTAAGGATGGCCTATGGAATGCAGCCCTCTGCTCCAATGATGGAGCACCTTCTCTTGCTGCTCATGCAGATTAATTCAAGGTCCAATCTGCCAGCACTTTCTCAGTGCACTAGCAGGACTAAACACTGTAAAACACAATTTAAATTCAATCTTCCTCTTAGGAAAACATTTTTCTCTTATTTGTCAAAATATGTCACAAGTATCAGAATATACTACTTTATTTATAGATCATATTCTTTAATAAAAACACTTCAAATCTTCTGTTTTTTTCCTTTGGGGGTGTCTGAAGCTATGTAACCATTTAGCTTCAAGATCTAGTTCTCTTTCAAAGGCCATTTTTTTTTCTGGGTTCAACCTCATTTTCTCCTATCAGGCAGGATTATTGGTGGGCTATGCAAAATCACCAAAAGGCTTCTCCATGAGTCACAGGAACCAAGATGCCCAGCACCAGCCATGCTGACTAGTGTGCAAGGCTCTTTCTAAAAATATACATCCTTGAAACACTTGTATGATTGGCATGTTTTCTCATCAAAGATATTACTCATCTCATTTATTATTCCCCTAGGGTTAGTATTTTCAAAATACAGATCCAGGAAGGGAAAACCTATGACAGCGTAAGAACATAAACACAAAACAACACATTATACTTCTGTCTTAAAGACTTATGAATATTAAGTATAATTAGTTTCAACTGATATTTTAAACATATTGAATACTTATAACATTAATGTAAGACAGAAATTAAATATTAGCTCCTTAAGAAAGATGAAAATAGTATAATTCCTTCATTACAATGTCATATTACCAAATAATTCAATTTACAAAAACACTATCATGTCTTCAAGAAAGACACTCTCTAAAAGCTTATTATTTAGGGTAGATAGTATCTTTGTCCACTTTTAACAATATTTAAATGAATTTTAATAAAATGGTACCTTTCATTCTAAAAAGTGAAAGTGTCAATATATATTTTATGTATATGTGAATTATTAATCATATACATATGGGTTTTTTTTTTTAGTATATCTATCAGGTTTGGTCAAGAACTCAGATAATGCTCAGAAATCACAAAAAAAATTGGTGTCTTCTTTTCCTTCAAGACAATGATCACTAGAAAAAGTACTACTTTGCCACATGCCTTGCTCAGGTACACCAGCTTTCCATGCATTTACTCACTCTTAGATGGATTTGTGAGCTAGGGTAGGGCTACTGCTACTGCCATTTGGCAGATGGCGACTTGGAAGTAGAGAGGAAGTTTCTGTAGCTTGCTGGCAGTTGGGTGCTGGACCAAGGAGAGGCCTGTGTCCCTGGGTTGCCATTCTCCTTTGTGTAAAACATCAATTTTCCTAGTGGGCTATGGTTGTAGGGCAGCCGCATGGAAGAAACTCACAAATACAGAAGGAAACACCTTCCATGACTTGACTTGTTAACTACATCCAGAAAACATTACCAGGCCTCCAGCCTCTTCACACTTGTGAACTGTTGGCCATACATGGTATTTTCACAAATCCAAATTTCTTGAGTCTTCTTTCTAGCAAAGCCAGCATTTTTTTTTTTTGTGGCCCCAACTACTGTGTTAGTAATTAAAGTTCTTTCTGCTTTTCTATCATAGTCTCCCTATTTGAGCTTTGGAACAGTTTTTTTGAAAAGATTTATTTGTGATTTTTTTGAAAGAAACTAAGATATGTACAAAACAAGAAATGAGAAAAAACAAATTATCTCTCTGCCCCAAAGACCATTGCCATGGTAAGGGCAATTGCCAGACACCAGCAGCGTCCCAATTTGTTAGCAAATGTGTATCCTATCAGAAGCATCTATCAAAATGAGTCCTGCACCCCATTCCAAATTCAAACACATCCTCATTGTGAGGTTTAACAGATCTTCCAAAGTCATAATATTTCCGTGCACTATTTCCTAAAGTAAAAAATTACCCTCTGTTTTAACAAGTTTTCCTCAAAAATTATCCAAAGACAAATAAATCAATTTTCATACAAATATCCAACAAGTTTAATTCTTGTCATGGGAAACTAAAACTTCCATTCCAAACTTCAGGCATTGTGTTTGGTCTAAAGACACAGTCACAAAAAGGGATGGCCTGAAACGAGTCTGTGGAGCTTGCCAGGAGAGAAGGAGGCCCACTGCTGCGTGGTGGGTATCAAAACCCAGCACAACCCCGGCTGGAGGAGTGGATGTGACCTCAAAGAAGAGGTGATGTGTGGGCCTCCTGGAGAGAGGCTGGCAGAAATAAGGGTGAGGCCCCTTCAGGCCAGGCACTTAGTTGAGGGAGTGTGGGAGTGTGGTCTTCAAAGAGGGTTCTGGCTCCACAGGGTAATTTGTACCTTAGGGCCTTTCCAAATGGGGCAGGTTTAAGGGAGCCAATTTCCATATAACTAATTCCATACATCCCCTTTTCTAAAATTGTCCAAGAGGTCTCCTCAACTCCAGGCTCTTCTTTCATGACAGCCCTGCTCTAAGAAGAAAAGACTCCCTCTCCCTAGCATAGATCCCAAAGACTTGTCACCCTGGACAAGGTAACCTGAGCAAGGCATGACTGTGGGAGAGAAGGCTGAGTCTGCTTAGAGAGCTCTAGACAAAGGGCTTCTGATTTTAAAAAATTCTCCTGGACACCAAAACTAAGGAGCAATTCCATCAGAGCACCATGACACAAATGCTCCTAAATCCAGGTCAATTAGGGATACCATTCCAAGTAACATTTTATACTTAAGAAGTTTGTAGTATATCAGATGATATTCTGCTCAGTTGTGTCCTAAAACTCATCATCATAATAACAATACAGAATTATTTTTAATGGAGTTTAGGGTCATTGGAAATAAAAGATTTCACATGCAACTTGCATATGTACAAATATGCACATGTGTATATATGGGTGAGCACATGTGAGCATGAGGCAAGTATATGCTTCATATGGTGATCAAAAATATATTTTCAAGCACAAAAAATGCTATATTTGAATTAAATCCTGGGAAGGGAAGCATCAGCACACCACTATAACATCAATTCATTTTAGTATTTATGTATTTCAGGGGATCCATTCATGAGAATGATGTAAGTTTTATTTTAAATGTCAATACTTAACAATACATATTCCTTACAACTGCATACATATAAAATTAGTATATTATATTATTTTATTTTATTGCGGTACCAGGGATTGAACTCGGGACCTTGATGCTTGCCAGGCAAGCACTTATTCTACTGAGCTATCTCCCTGGTCATAGTATACTATCTTAAATGTGCAAGGGTTAAATGGCTTTCAAAAATTTTTCAGGATAAATAGTAGCAAAGCCTCTGAAGAGACTTAGTCCAGCAGTAGAAGGTGAAGTGGACAGTGTGGACAGTGAAGCTGTGCAACTGAAGAGACCTCAAGGAGGCTGAAAGGCTGTGCCTTCTGGATGCAGGTACCTGGTTCTACACTTAGTTCTTCGGCTTTGGCTACTATTTCCTTTATAACACTAATGTATAACTCTAGTATACATGAATATTTATAATGATTCCTATTTCATAAATAGAATCAACAAAATTTAGGAACTGAATGGACCAGGGGAATAAGTTTAAGATTTATGATTTCAAGTTTTATGACGACCTCCCTAATAAAAACTGGTCAGGGTGAGAAATTATGACTTCTCTTGTGTAGATGTTGAATTGAGGATCAGTAGGACAGCTAGACTGCAGGGATGTGTGTGAGTTCAGATGGAGGACTCCAGCAAACACAGCAGACGGGAACAACAGAAAAGAATGGGGGAGGGGCGCAGCAGGCGACAAAACCCCTGATGAAAAGCCACATTGCATGGGGAAGCAGCAAAGGCAGAATCTGAGAGAGCTGTGTTGCAGGTGTCAGAGATCTAGGAGAGTGGAGGTCATGGGAGTAACAAAGAGGACAGCCATCTCTGTCATAGGGCCAATGACCCCAACACCAACATAGGTCTTTCATCTGTGCTGACAGTTCCACCAGGAAACACAGAGGAAGCAGTGAGTTCAAGGTTTAAGAAGTCTAAAGTCGGGAGCTCAGAGGGGGAGGCACAGGCTGCTGCTGACTTTCATGAGGGAGAAGGGAGACAGGGTTCTTCTGGTGGGAACCAGGACCAACAACAGGACCATCTAGGGCAGTGATACTGTTCTAGAGCTTTCGCTAGTAAGCAGTCCACTGCAGAACACATACTCTAGGCTTGCCATCACTCCACTGATCTAAGTGAAGTGCTCAGTATGTTTATGGAGTTTCAGGTAAACCTCAGACAGAAAGGACAAAACTGCGATGTATATGGAGAAGATAGTGCAGAGAAGCACAAGTTTTAGGCTTGCAAAGACTTAGGAAGGATCAGAAATACTCCTCTGGAACAGGAAGGAGCCAAATAAGAAGGAGTCACTCTGCCTACATGTGTTACACAGTGGCAAGTGGCCCCCTTTTCTACATGGAAGGCTGAGGAAGCAAGGCTGCAAGGAGGCTGGGGAGTGCGGTGTGCATTAAAATATCAACTGTGATCAAAGATGAATGCTCTATGTTATTTTCTAAAATGACCTATTAGTAGATAATCACATTCCTTAAACTAATGTCCTCTCTTTTTCCAACTCAGAGGCCAAAATTCCCTTAGCACATTTAGAATTCACAGCTTACACTCGGCTTATTTTCATGCAATAAACATAATTTATAGAAAATCTTTACTGAGATCCTTTTAATCAGTCTATTCACTGCATACCCACAGTGCATTTGCCTTGCCCTGGGTGTGTGTACATACATGTATTGAGTAAAGGTGCTTTGGGAGCTTTTATCATTCAGGTCATGAAATTAAGAGAGTATCATTTCTTAGCAACCTAAACTTACAGTTAATGGATTCCTGGGACTCTCTTTCCTTCTGCCCTGTGCAAGTTACTTCAGTCAGAAATACATATGCTTATCTTAAAATACAAGCCCACCCTTCTCCTTTAAGTAACCCGATTGGGTCTAACGTTATTAAATTGGATTTTTACAAAGTTGTTTATAGGGGAGAAACTCAAGTAAAACATTATTTCTACTGAACTTATTCTAGAAAAGGCAATTTCAATGTTTATACTGACGATTCAGCTACTTTCTAAGCATACCAGTGATTTTCTCCATTCACTCAAATGTGATTTTATCTTTATTATTTTTTTTGGCTCATATAGCAAAATATTGTTCAGTGTTAAGTAAATGCTCACTGCAGATGAATTTCTTTTTAATTGGTGAAGCTGTGTTGGCAAAAAGAAAAAGAATAAAATTCAACCGTATAATATCTTATCTTGACGCTAAAGGGAGGCTTCTGCTTAAGGGAGACTGCCAAGAGGTTAGGTTTGGCTTATTTGTGGTTCTAGGTATTTAATCCAGGGCCTTTCCACCGAGCTACGCCCTCCACCCTTTTAAAATTTTAAAGTTTTAGCCAGATTTTGTTAAGTTTCCCAGGCAGGACTTGAACTTTAGATCTGCCTCATCCTCCCAAAGTGCCAGGCATACAGGTGTGTACTAACACACTCCACCAAGAGTTGATTTTTAAGATAAGTTTCTTCTTTGATTTCCAATATTCCCAGTGCATCCTGTACATTAAATGTCTCACCAGAAAACCCATCACTTGCCAGTTTCAAGGTGTGTTCCCAGTGAAATGATGACTCCTCCCTCTGCTCTGTTTTCAGGTTTGGCTAACAATTTATGTCTTCACTTGAGTGTTTACTCTCACCTCACCCTACACCCTGCAGGTGCCTCCTGACCCCATGTGCTCTGTTTCTGTTATCCTCGGCTGGGCACATCCATGCATCTCTTTCTGGGCATTACACTAGGTTCCTTTCTCTGAAGTTGTACCTCTGTATGCCTGTTCCACCTTGCCTCTCTGGACCTGGTAGTTAAGCTCCAATTTTCAAATGCTTCATCTTTTATTTCTTGTGTGATGACAGATGTTCTGTTGAAATATACTGCAGTTAATAAAGTACCATGTTATAAATCCTTTTTTTGGAAAAAAATTTGTTAAGTGATAATTTGATTAATCCAGGAGATTCTACTCATAATGGAATTTGAACATAGAATTGTACATCTTATAAAAATTAAGAGTCTATTTAACCAGACTCAATCAGCTGTGAGGTAGGTAAACGAACTGACTTCTTTCCCCAAGGCCTTAGGCAAACAGCAAGGTTATGTGTATGGAACAAGGCTGGAGAGCTACTGTTTGCATTAAGTGGTTTGTTTTAGAAGGGATCTCTTCTCTTCTCTTCTCTTCTCTTCTCTTCTCTTCTCTTCTCTTCTCTTCTCTTCTCTTCTCTTCTGCCTCTGCCTCTGCCTCTGCCTCTGCCTCTGCCTCTGCCTCTGCCTCTGCCTCTGCCTCTGCCTCTGCCTCTGCCTCTGCCTCTGCCTCTGCC
>NW_004524607.1:14468836-14496859 GCF_000260255.1 Octodon degus
TTCCCAGAGCTTCCTTGTAAGGTGAGCTTTCTGGGAATAAGAGACAGACTCTGAGTTCTGAGGCCCCTTTACAATGGGGCCTTTTTGTATAACAATGTCTGAGTGTCCATGATAATATTGTTTCAGCTCTAAAAGAAACTAATTAATTTTCATCAAAAGCACTATGAATAAAAAAAATCAGATGGGCTGAAAAAATGAATTAAAACTAATAAAGGAATATCTCCAATTGAAAACAGGTTGATTTTAGTTATTCTGGAGAAGAAAGACCCAAGTCCTATTTTGCAGGTGATGGGACTTTAACAATTCCTTCTCCACAATAAAAGCTTCTTTTTAAAATAGCGAGAGACACAGCTAATAAATCATATTCCATCTATAGTTATAAAACAGACAGTTTGAAGCCAGGAAATTCAACTTGGCCTAGAAGACAAAGAAAGTCACACCATGCAGAATTCTGGAGTAACTGTGTTAACACAAAGGTGAGGAAAGTACTTCTTGTTTTTCCTTTTGGGTCACCGTTAGTCTCCACCTAAGACTTAAGATTAGGATCCAATCCCATGTGTTCAGCCAAAGCCTAGAATTCAGGAGTTGAGGCCTGGGAAGCACAGGACTGCACTGAGCTACAGATGTGCTTCTGCCATGAAGTACCAAAAGGTTGTTTTCTTTACTAAGATGAGCTGATGAGGGAGTTAACCAGTTGCTGGATACTTTTTACCAGTCAGCAAGGTGAGTGAGTTGGGAACTTTGTTTCTCTTTGTGGCTTGTTGATATAAGATCTGCTTGCACTGGACCACACAGTTTACAGCAAATTCCTGGTTGTGCCTGTCATAACATCATCTTCTTTTTGCTGTGCAGGGTCAGATAGCTGCATTATCATGAGAGATCACAGTGCCAGTGAAGTAGAAGCAAGAACAAGGGGACAAAGGGAAAGATCCTTGTTCTTGGACAGCACTTGAGCTGGCCCATGTTGCTGATCTGATGGAGTAGCCCAGAACTTTCTCCAAGTTTTTACCTGGCCTGCCTTTGATTGTTACAATTGCCTAGTGACCATAAGCATTGGGTGTGGAAGCATCTAGGACATGCCATTGAGTCATCTGCATTTTGGACAGGTCCCTCCAGGTGAGCTCCTGGAAGATGCTGATGCCAATTATGTGTGGAAGCACTGTGCTGTCAGGTGGTCCACAGAACTCTGTGTCTCCATGGAGACATCATCTCCCAGGATATAGGAACTGTAGCAGAGCAAGGCCTTAGGCTCTTAGGAATAGGAGGCATTCACTGTAAAGTGGTCAGCTTTTTCACCTGGTACCCACATGTCACTAGAACATTCCTATGAATCCATTTCAAGTTTTATGCTTCTGTGTCATTTGGTACTAAGGACTCCCTCTCACTAATGCAACAGCTGTGAAGAGGGGGACAGTGTTCTATTAAAGAGCCTGTGACATGGAGCATGGGGTCACTTTATGCAATGCACCCTGCCCTCTCTGTCTTCCTAGCCCTTGCTCTACACACAGCATTTCCATCATCCAATGGCCTGCCCTTGAACTTGACTTGCCTCAAACATGGAAAAGTTAACAATGATTGCCTTATGATGGGCAGTTTTGGTTCTGAGTCACATGGTGCTTAGTATTATTTGGGCCCAGAAACTCATTGAAATGAAATGCTGGTACTTCTCAAACAATGAGCAGTTCTCTGCTATAGAACAAATGTGCTTGATCCAGAATGCTAGGGCTCAGAATTGCAGCTCTGACAGTGGTTTGCATCGACCCACACAACATCCTACCTAATAAGAAGCATCATTAAATCTGCTGGCTCAAAAGACAAAAGTAGCTGGAAAGTTTGCACCTGGATCTGTAGTAGTCCTCTCTTGATCTGCATAGCTTCACCCCCAAAATGACAGACCTCTGAGTCCCCATTCTATAGGAGGGGCGTCTAGGCAGATGGTGTGAGGAAAGAAGTGGGGCACTACACACTTATATGCATTAATTAGCATACACCTGAGGGCCCCTGCAGAACAGTGTGTGGCGACAGCCAAAGCTCATGCTGGAAGTTTCACCAGAACATTGCTCAACAGGCTGGGCCTCTTGGTATTAATGTCTTAGCCACCTCACTAGATTAACTTGAGGCTTAGAACAATGTGAGATGGATGTGAATGCTCTCTAGAGCAGTCCTTTTCAAATTTTAAAGTCACCCAGAATGCTTGATTAATAAAATTCCTAGATCCCACTCCATAGACTCTGGTCAGTGGGTCTGGGTGGGTCTTCAGGATTTTCATACCATCAGTCAGCAAATGATGCTGATGCTTGTGGATTGGATTGGAGACCCTGCTTTGAGTAGCTCTGCCATTGAACCTCTGAGTAATAGGAGGATTTTGGTACACAATTGTAGCCTGGGAACCAGCTGCCTGAGCACCACCTGAGATCTTGTTAGAAATCCTGTTTGTCCACAATTTAATGTGTATATGAGTAACTTAAGCATCTTGTTAAGATGCTGAATTTGATTCAGCAGTTCTGGGAAGGAGCTCAATCTTCTGCATTTCTAACAAGTTCCCAAGATGGTGCTGCTGCTATTGGTCCAAGGACTACCTATCCAGTATATCCAATAACTTGCTGCAATGGATATATATCAAAAGAACCTGGGGACAAAAAGTCCTAGCCAAGCCCAGGTGCTTCTCTAGAGCTCTAGTGATAAGAAACAGTGTCATATATTTAAAATCTTTTTAAAAAAATCTTTTATTTCTTTTCTTTTTGATGATGAAATATATATATATATATATATATATATATATATATGCTGTGTGCTATTTCAAATATTATGTGCTTTGCTCTTGGTTTGATGTCCCATAGTCCTGATATCACATAGCCAAGCCTCGGCTGGATTCCTCCCTCACAAGTTTTATTCCTTCACACCAACCCTCTTTAATTTGTGTATTAAACTAAGCATACAACTCTTATTACCATGGTCTTCAAATATTTTTATCCATAAAACAAGTTCAAAAAATTCTATCAACCTCATTTATTTGAAGTTTTTAGGGATTTAAGTTGGACTTAGAAAGCAATGTGACTTGATATCTACTGTAATCCACTTAAAAAAATCTCCTTTCAACAACTGAAAATTGTCTATCATTCCTTTTCCTCCTGCAACTCATGTACATAATTTTACTTGTTGTAATACATATTATACTTGAAAGTATTCTATTTATCACTGCACCACACTTTTCAATACAAAAAGCACAACTAAAAAATTTCTTGTGATCATAAAACTCTAAGCTTTAAAACAATTCTGGGTAGGTTATCTACCATTATAATCATTAACAACAATTTAACATACATCAAGACAAGTTTTGACAAATAATTATTGAATATGAAAAATAAAATATCAGAAATGCTTCTTTTAATGAGATGAATGAGACTGTTCTTTTTAAAATTAGTTCTTGTATTCATGGATGACTATTACTTCCAGCTAAAATGAAAAAGCATTCAGCATCAATTTTGCTTCTATTTTTTGCTTTTGCAAACGTATGCACTGAGAAAACTTCTTTTCATAAATGAATAGAACAGAGGGAGTTTTGTCCTAACAATTTTATTCAATTCTTTCAAATCACTTGGATTGCTATGTCCAAAACAACACAGTAATTTATCAGCAAACATTAGTTTTAGTGATCTGTTGGCTGACAACTTGATTAGGTCCTTCTTCAGTTTTGCTGAAAGCAAGGAAGTATAAGCTACCTACCTTGGAAGGGGATTTCTTAGTCAATCAATGAAGTTGGCCACTTCCTCCATTCTTACTCCAATATTTGAAGTTATCTTTTTCCTAACTAGTAAAGGGCTTTGTAAGTCCAGAGTAAAATGCCAACAATGATTAAAGTTCGGTGGAAAAAATGCTTTTCTTTTGAAAGGTGGGGAAAAAGCAACTGTGAAAAGAGAGATGCCTCCACTCCAGACTTTTCTCAGCAGATCAGCTTGGGGAAAAAGTACATATATAAGTTGTAAACAATTCCCTTAAAAACATTCAAGACTGAATACTCTACAACCAGAGTGGACTTTAAATCATTTCATCTAACTTCTCACATAACAAAGGTTGATGTTTAGACTGACATTCAGGTCTGGAGATAATATCTGATCAAAGATGATACTTAAAGTCACAAGAATGAGTAAGTTCTCTACAGGAGTATGTGGACAAAGACTAAACAAAACATATCAAAGACTATATAATTGAAAGAAACAGTTACTGCCTATATTGTTTGATCAATTTTGTAAGCCTATACCTGGTAATCTGAGCAACTACTTTGAAGATAATGATACGCAATATAATAATCATTGTTAATTTCCTGTCATCTTGTTTGGAAATTCTGTATCATTTTATTGAGTTTTTTGGTCTCTTTAAACTAAAAAAGAAGCTTAAAAAAGACTATGTAATGGCAACTTGTTTCATCAAGAGGTAAGGAGAACCAAACGGAGCTAAAATTACCAAAGTCAAGGATGAGGGAAGAGAGCAAGAACAGAACCAGTGAGAAGGTGTTCCAGGAAGCTGAGATGGAGACAGATTCAAGGAAGGGAAAGTTAGAAATGCTTCACTGCAGTCTTTCAATCACTTATGAAATGAATATTTACTGAGTCCGTGCTTGTCATGCACTCTTCCAGATGCCTGTGGAAATAAAAGACAGAAATCTCTGTCCTTTTGAAACTTAAGTTTTAAAGGAAGACAAAGGCCACATGATAAATAAGGATTTTTGGAATGAGGCTGCGTGAAAAATAGTCTTGGTGGAGACTATGGCATTGAAACAAGGGAAGCAAGTGACAGGACAGTAGGTATGACAGTCCCTAGTCACAGGAAGCACCATTTTCCCCAAATCCCTTCTTAATCACCTCATTGGTGGTGCAGCTCTCCACAAAAGAAAAGATTTTTAAAGAGTTCTGCTAACAAAGCTTTTCAGACCTTGGAAGCAGAATTAATAGCTCCCTCGCCTGTGCTTTCCTATGTTGTCTGCATAACTCTGCTGCATCTGGTGCTCAGCACATTTGTTCTGGGCTTGCCTCTCCTAAGCACAACAAGAGCGCTGAAAGGCAAGAGCCTCGTGCTTCTTCATCTAGTTTCCTCAGCAACAAGCACAATGTCTTGTAAATGCTCAGTCTTTTCTGAATGAAATATCAGAAATGAACTAAAAATTTCTAAAACAGTGGGGGTGGAATCACACATTGAGACAAGAGTGATGCAGACTCTCAATAAAAGAAATTATAGTGCAACTCTTCCAGGTGCTACAATCTGCGTAGACATAGAGAACAGTCTACATGGTTCCAGGGTGGGCTCTTTCTGTGATTATGTTGATGATATGTTTGCTATTTTATGCATTGCTGAGTATTCTTTTAGGTTGGAATGATATTGAAAATACTTAATAAATATTTAATGGCTGGTGCACTAACCAGTGGGGGGAGAAGGACAGTTTTACATCATCCTTTAGGAATGAACTTCAGAGGTGAATATGAGCCAGGCACAGCGGCACACACCTATAATCCCACCACTCTAGGAGACTGAGGCAAGAGAATCACAAGTTCAAACAATGCCTAGGGAACTTAGCAACTTAAAGAGACCCTTTCTAAAAAAAAAGTAGAGATGTGGCTAGTGTAAAGGCCCTGATCAATATCTAGTACTGTTCACCCCAAAAGGGGGATATGATCAAGCTAATTTTAGTGCTAGCATAGTGTTCAAATACATTGACCTGGAGACTTGCTTCCTATGTTTTTACTAAGTGTCATGATTTTTATTTTGTGGTACAGGGGATTGAAGTCAGGACCTTGCGCTTGCCAGGCAAACCATTATTCTACTGAGCTGGCTCCCCAGCCCAGTGTCATGATTTTTAGAACTACTATAATTAATTTGAACAAAGAAACAAAAGGTCAAAATAGTCATGTGATGTTTCTTTATGATAATATCAATATTGCACCGTTTTTTCTGAAGCAATTCTTTCAACTCAGAAGTTTTTATGAGTAAAGAAGTGCAAAAAACATTTTGAAATGAACAAATAACCAAAAGTTAACTTATGCATATGGTTTCTATACCTAGATCATGATGATTAATGAGGATTAATAGGAAGGGAGAGGTCTGAGTTCCGTATCACATTTATGCTGGAAACTTTCCCAAATGACATCCAGCCCTCTCTGAATTAATTCAACCACAGGGACATCCTGGCAGAGAAACAGAAGGCAAGAATCTTTTTAGGAAAGAGATGCAGATGGGGACCCAGCCAGGACTTCTCCCACCTCACACCGCAGTGCACAGCCTTTTTCTCCCCACCCCCAGCTCCTACTTGTGAGTCTACAATAGCAATCACAATGGAAAGATATCCTTTCAAGGGTTTGGCTAGAGCTTTGCATGTCTGATTTAGTAACTTCCCAGATAGTCATTCCAGTCCCAAACAAAGGTGAATCAGTGAATTCCCAGTTCTCATTTTTATGGTTCTATATAATTACATAGAATGACAGTCTTTGGAATCCACCTTAAAAGAGGCTATACCTGTTTGGCATTTCTAGGCAGATGAGCAAGTAGCAATGGCAATCAGTGGTCACGGGGCATCTTTTTTCCTAGAACTACTCTGAATATATGGAACCACATCAGGCTGGACAAGCAGGAGATGATGTATATTAAGAGCCTATTCCTGAAGATCATAAAAGGTAAAAAGGCACCAGAAGAACAATTACCTGGAGTAACAAAGAATCACAGAGTGAGACCATTGCTAAGTATTCATTAATTAGAACACAGAAAAAGCTACATTTTTAGGCAAATTTTTGGCTCCTATTATTTTTGATATGAATTCCACTTCTTTCCACCTTGGATAACAATGTACTCTTGGAAAAGTGCAGGGTCCAGTACTGACTCTGACTTTGGTAATGAACTACAGACTTGCTAAGTGCTTTTTCACTGTAAAAGATACTTTACCTAATTTTCTTAAGGCTTGATTTAATATTCAACCACATTGTAAAGATCTACAATTTTAATTACCTGCTGTAATTGCCTTCTATAAGAGCCAGGGGAGCATCATTTACAGTGATCAGTAATAAAACATTATGACTAAGTGGTAAAGGTAGAAATGAACTGTGAGCAAAGGTGACCACTCTTTAGCTGTATACACTAAAGTAGAAGCCTGACTACTTTCCAAAATGAGTTTTAAAATCAAATCCAATTCTCCAACACAAATAATCTCAAGAAATAAAATAGTGACAGTCTCTCTAGGGTCCGAAACTATACCACTTAACTGTATGAAACTGCGCAAGCTATTCCTGTGGTCTATTTCTTCATCTGTAAAATGTAGATAATATAGATTTCAGAGTTTCTTGCTTTTTTTTAAAAAAAAAGGATTAAATTGAGGTCAACATTTGTAATGGAAGATAATATTTGTGCTTTGAATATAGAGTTGACATACAACAAACAACTATTGTTACAACTACAACATCCTTTTGTTATACTCTGGGCTAAAGTATGTCTTCCATCCCTTGTCAGCTTGAGTGAATTTTCCTGCTAGCGCAGACAGTGATGGCAAACCTTTTAGAGCTTTTACTGATACAGACAGTCCACTGCAGTCCAAGTTCATAGGTTCACCACCCCTGGTCTAGGAGATAGGAGGTCTTCCCTCAGCACAGATTGCCTGCTATTATTATAGCAGTTGGCCCACCTCAATGTTCCTCCAAACTAGAAATACATATATCCTCATTTTTTTCTGAAAAGAGAAAGGTGAAAAGACAACTTAGCCCAGTATGTGAGGCACTCTGGTTTGACAACCTCAGAAATTCTGAAAGATAAGAAGCTAAACAGATGTATCTTCATTAGCAGCTTCAGAATACTGAACTCATGCATAAAAGGAGAAATAATCCTGGGGAAGTAGGAGCAGAATTATTTAGCATAGAAAATAAAAGTCAAGTGCCAGGGAACTAGCTAGGGTCATCATTTGTATTAGACTACTGCTCAGTAAATACAGTTTCCCCAAGAAAACTACATTTACAATTATCAACCTGTTCTGTGGCCTCATTTCCACCATAAGCATTACTTTGTTTAGGATTTCCAAAGACAAATAATGGAGATAAAAGTTTATAGAATGACTTCATGGAAAATGCAATTTTTCTTCACCCTTGTTTGTTCCCTCTAAAAGTTCTTATCTTTTCTTATCAGTCTCAGTGGCAGGGATAGAGGAAAAAGCATGTGCATGGAGCAGGTTACAATGCTGAGCTCTCTCACAGCATGCTTTTTTGAAATGTCATGTCTATTTATTAGAAGACCGCAATGAAATTATCTTAAATGCTCTGTCTTCTGAATTCAGGCATGTGGCTGTTGCTTGAGTTAGAGAAATCAGATCCTAGAGTCAAGGATAAACATTATTAGGGCTACTTCAAGTTCCAGCCCTAAGACTGCTATAATTAGCAGACACCCACGCTTAAGTATCTGAGTGTAATAACTTAAATTGGTACATTTAACAAGAGGGCAGGAGGGAAGATGCTTTGGAGGAATTATTGTAGCTGAGGTTTGTGGAGGAGTTGATAAAAAAAGATCTGATTAGGGAAACCATCGCTGAATGATAATCTGTGCCCTCAGATAATCATAGCATAATTGGGAGAAGGAAATGAATATTTATGGTTCATTTTAAGAGTCCAACTGACCAGTTCAGCCTGGTTAATGAATTCTTCTGAGTGCTTACCTTATTCTCTGGGTGGGGTTACTCCAGTGCTCAATGTTAATACCTGGACATGAGGAAGTGTGGCCACATGCAGGTTTTATAAACCCAGCAGGAGCCATCATGTCCTATTTTATATCCTATGTGGTGTCTAATGCATGATCGATAATAAAATAATCACTATATTATTGCACATTTAATTTACTGTTATGATGCTCCATTAGCAAGCACTGACTATAAAGTTGTCTTTACAACACCTCTGAGGTACAACAGTGCATAGTGTGTGTGCCTAGTTTGGGTACCAGAGCACAAAGTATACCCAAACATGTCTCACCGAGGGCTTTAAGACCAGCACATTGGTTACTTGGACTGAGGT
Source organism: Octodon degus (assembly GCF_000260255.1). NCBI lineage: Eukaryota > Metazoa > Chordata > Mammalia > Rodentia > Octodontidae > Octodon > Octodon degus. The sequence goes on from NW_004524607.1 coordinate 14,477,869, forward strand.
TTTACCAGGAGGGGTTCTGGCATCAAACAAGTCTTCCTGATTTATAAACAGAAGCAGGCATCTCTGAACTATAGTGTGGAAGAAGGCTGAGCATCGTTAACAGGGTGCTGGCTGGCAGATGTCTCTTCCCAGTCTCGCCTTCCCCAGGGCAGCTAGACACCAAGATTATATCAGCCCCCAGGGGAATATGCTGTTCTCCTTGCAATGGAGACGCCAGGGTTTGGGGTGTCCTGGCTGGGTCCTCCAGTTCTCTTTTACTATCTTTGTGACTGGGTCAATATCGTCAGTGGGAAATGGAGCTGATCACTGATTCTAGAACTAAGGAAAATATACATGAACACATCTGATTGGTGCTCAGGGAGAACCCTTAAGCCCTCCCCTAACTATGCCCTTGGAAAATATTTTAACACTACTTCTATTTATAAATTATCACCAAATCTGCATACAGCTTAGAACAATTTTTGTTCCTTGATCACCTGAAATACTTCTGTAAAACTATGTGTTTTTCCCACATTTTATGTTAACATGTAAAATTTTTCATCATAAATCTTAAAGACTCAAAATAATATACTTCTAATTTATTTTAATATTCTAATATTATAGTATATTTTGATAAAATAAAACTACTGCTACACTCTTTAATATGAACTCAAAGGAATTTAATATTTGTAAAACAGGTCAAGAGATTTGATACACATCATTTCCTGCTTAAAAAAATACATGAACAAGTTCAATTTTCTAACAGTAAGAAATTATAGCCTTCTTTTCTTCTTGAACTTGTTTTTGCATCCTTCTCCTCCCACAAATTTTTATGCTAATTTATTATATATATTTACTGAGTAAAAGTAGTTTATTGATCACCCTATCATAGCCTCTGAAAAATATGTACATAATTTAAAACTTTACCCAGGCACCTTATGGCTTTGTTGAAAGAAAAAAAGATCTCTTGCATTGAGTTACTGTTACAGTTACCATTGGTACTCAATCAAAAATTGCATTACAAATATTGATGAATAGTTAATATATTTTGAAAAGTTGGATCTGTGAAATTCAACACTAATTTGAGTTGTACATTTATTTATTTATTTTAATGTATTTAGGACAGGGTCTACAGGGTGTATAGGGTCTCACTATGTAGATCGGACTCATAGTGATCCTCCTGTTTTTCAGTCTCCCGAGAGCTGGGATTACAAGTGAGTGCCACCATGCCCAGTCTTGTATATTTAATTATATAGATATAACCACTATGAGATTTTGTTCACATAAACCTATGAGAATGGAAGGAATTTTGGTATACAATATCTATACATTCTTTGAACTGGAATTATAAACCTAAAGCCACAGAGTACAGTAATAGAATCTTTGTCCTAATCAATAGTAGACGAATCCAACATCTCAGCACTTAGCACACAAAGCTTCATTTCCTACTCCTAAAGGCTAGTTGAGATGGGAATTCTTCAAGGCCACTCTTTACAAATGCTGAGTTCCATACATAGACTTCTTGCCTCTTGTGCTCCTCCTCCTCAATATGTGGCCTGGCCAAAGTTGTGCCTTCAGGAAAGAGCCCAAAGAAGACCTTCTGGCTCTAAATGCCTGGCCTGGAAGTTGCACAGTATATTCTACTCACTGGGCTCTCAACTTGCAAAGGAGATGGAATACCTTCCTATTCTGACAGCGTAGGGACTCTATCATAGTTAGCAATCATCAAAAATATCCACAATGAAATGTCAGATGGCAGTGCCCTTGGTTCCGACCTCATTTTGTAGACAGTAGAGAACTGAAAACACCTGTTTTTTAAAATAGTTTATTTTCCAGTTTTTGAGAGCCCTTCCCTTTGAGTCCCTTTTTTGGTCCCTGGGCATAATACCCCCAGATAACATCCACATTAAAATGCAGGTTGATGACAAATGAGTCTTCCATTTGGCACATAAAGGTAAGGGCCAAACTGAGACGAGCTATCTGGGTCACAGGTATCCCAAAAATACATTTTCTTATGATTTTAGAAAAGCATAATAACTAGAAAGATTGCCTCAGAATTTCATACTCTGCTTTCCTCCTAGAGATCTTCGTGTACTCCAAGTAATACAACTTTCTATGAAGATCTTTGCCTTGAGAAACCAAGGACACTGGGATATCCTAACTTCAAAGTTGAGGGAAAATACAATTCATGATTTAACCTGATTCTTTAAGGCATATCCAAGGTGAAGTAAGGATGAAATGAATCATACAAATGAAAAAAGATACTTTGGGGATAAAAAGAGGTAGAATGGAGGTGAGACAGCAGGAGGTGAAAACAATCTAGTCTTTCCTTGTGAGGTTGGGGAAGACATTTATGGTCTCATCTTTTTAATGACTTGGGCTCTTTTTTGTTATTGAAGTCTTGGTGAGAGCCACTAGCTGCCCCATATTTTAACTTCATTCATCACTGCACACATACAAACATTTGGGGTTCATAAATACAGTATTAAGACTGGTATTTTATTTGTTTTTTAACTGAAAAATGAGAAAAAACTAAGACTTCATAATATTTAACTATCAATTCAAGTTTACTTCATTGGGTGGCCCATTTCATAATTGAGCTATCCAAAAGGGCAAGCTATACAAAGGGGATGAAAAATCTTGCCCATCAAGGAGTGGACAGGATGCCCACAATTGTCTATTTGCTTTCAGAACCTTCCAGTAGGCTTCACTTTTGACTGGAGAAATGGGTTTGTGTATTTGTATTTAACTGGACTCAGATTAATTCTGAGTGGATAACTGGACATGAAAGTATTATATTCCTGTAAAGAAAGCACATTTCTGAATCACTTATGACACTAGCACAAAAGAGAAAGACTAATGACAGCACTGGCCCTTGTGTGGTTAGCATGAGCCATGTTACCAGGAAACATGATCTTTTGTAACCATATGTCATAAGAATTCATCTAAAATCCTAAATATTATCAAGAAGGCCAAGTAAAATGAGGATTTCTATTACATGTTATCTACTGTACCAGGAGACACCAATTATAGATGGAAAAAGACTTTCACGATGAGCAAGACACTTAACACAGTTTAATTCACCTTCACCTCCTTTATAGGATACTGAATGCTTTTAACTTACAAATAACTAAGTACCCCTACATTGCATCAATGCTCAGAGCTTATTTCCTCATAAGTATCTACAAAAGAGCTCTGGAGACCAGAGCCTGGGCTTGCCTCTGCCCATTTGTGGCTCCAGGAGCCTGGGGCCAGCTCTTGCCTCATGTTTCCTTATATACCCACTGAACAGACCCAACATATGGCTAAAGAATTAAATATAGGACTTTACTACAAAATATACTTCCTATCAATGTGCTACAAAATTCTGGCAGTAAAGTATAGTTATGACTTGTGTCTAGGTGTCACCCCAAAGCCTCATGCAGTTATTGGGGTGGCTTCTATTGATTGTGATTCTTTTTTTTTAATGTATTTGGTATAGGGTCTCACTACGCAGCTCAGACTCTTGGTGATCCTTCTGCTTTCAGGCTCCCCAGTGCTGGGAATATAGGGGTGCGCCACCACACCAAGAATCTCTGGCTAGCTCAGCCTATCCTGGGGGCAGGGCTGGTCCGGCATGTGGTGCCTGGATTGAACTGCAGTCTCTGTGCTTGCCTAAGTTTTCCTAGGCAGGTGCTTTAGTCTGTTGAGCTATCTTGCTGGCCCCTGTGACTAATTTTTGATCCAGTGCCGGGATTATGTGTGTGAGGTGCTACACCTGCCCAGGGATAGATAATCTGCATAGAAATGTAAGGAGGGCAGAGAGGCTTGCTAACAGCTGCAGCTGCTGCTCCTCCCTTTGCTCTTTGTTGTTTTCCACTGCCATAAATGGCTGCCCTCTGCCATGTGCTTCTCTGCCTTGGAGCCAGCTGAGTATGGACTGAAACCTCCACTAGCTGTGAGCTAAATAAAACTTTCCTTCTTTGATTTGGGGTGTCAGGTATTCTGTCCCAGCAATGAGAAAAAAGTAAGTAAGACAAGTATCATGCAACCTATAGAGTTGCAGCTTGAGTCTAAGTTACTCAGCTGGGATGTAGGTCCTATTCCCAGATTGGTTTTGAGTATGACTGTATTTCAAACTGTTCTTATTTCATTAGGAATCCAATGCATGTATGTCAGGGTCCATTTAAAAGGCTTATGCCTGCTCTCTTCTTTCTCTTTAATGTGAAAGGCACAGGAAAATAAGATAAAATTTTACCCAGGCACACAAAAGCCATGTTTTACAGGGCAGCCCTCTTAGATGACTGTGCAAAGACATTATTCTCAGGAATCCACTTTCAACTACTAACTATATATGAGGTCTGCAGTTAAATTAGCATTATAGAGGACAAAAGAATGTTAAGTGGTCTTCAGAATTAAAAGCAAGAGTTTGTCAGCCTGAGGAGGATCAGCCAAAATGATATCCTATCTGCAAATGTTGTTTGAAGAGGAGACATTAAAATGAAAGAGGTGAAAAAAGCAAGAAGGAGAGAGGCAATCATTTCTTTTTTAATCTAAGCTTTATCCCTGGTAGAGAATCTCATTACACCGGACATTTTGAATATTGGATCAGAACTGATGCTGTGTCTAACGTATGTACAATGCCATTTAAGCAAAGATTGATTAATCGCTATACAGAATTCTTCTCATCTCCTAATGATAGGAGCTTTTTTTTTTAAAAAAAAGAAGAAACTTCCATTCATGTATGAATTCAGTTCAGAAGCTCCAGAAAAGTTAACTGAATATAAAATCTTCAAAGTGAGAGCCCAAAACAGGTTGACAGGTTTATAAAGCTTGCCTGAGTTTGACCTCAGAATGGAAATGTCTACTCTCAGGCAAGTTCAACCTATTCTTTTTCTTGTGTGCACCTGAGCTGCAGGAGCCAGCTATGAAAAATTCATAGGGGATGCTTTGGCAGTCCCACCTATGTCCTTAACATCTGCTGGATCCACATCACATTAGAACTTCAAAGGGAATCAGCCCCTGCGAAGGCAGCAAGCATTCCGTTCCCTGCAAGCAGAGGATAGAGAGTGCAGAGACTTCTCCTTCCTGACAGGGTTACCTACGCCACCTGGGCTGCAGTTTATCTTCCTAACCAGAAAAACAGGGAGAGGTGTTGAGACATAATAACACCATTTACTAAGCACGCACACAGAACAGCAGGTGGTACCATTACAGGACTGCATTTCACGCTAACATTCGTGCAATTTAAAAATTTATTTTTATCCATACCCTCTTTAATTTTGCTTCCCATAAGCTTCAAATCTAGCCAAACTATTCAGCAATTGGAAAGGTGCTGAAGTGTCTGAATTCTCAGGTATGCAGTTCGGGAAATTTCTTTTCTCCCATTGGAGAGTGACAGTGCATCACTTAGTCAGCTGCTCTGCGATGAGACTGGACTTTGGCTTCTACCCTACTCAGATGCTGGGTAGTCCTTGTAAAGGAAATGAAAGGTAGGGCCAGTGATACTCTATTTTAAAATTAATTATAGTTGGGAGAATTTGATTTCCAGCACCCTGCTAGCCAGATCACAGTCAATACACAAAAGTCTTCTATTTTATTCTCCTGACACCAAGGAAAAAGTTTATCTTCATTAAATGATAATTGGCTGTAATATCTTTTGATTTTTCAGAAGTGCTACCTGGCAAGATTTTAAAAATTTTCATCAATCGTGTTTGATGTTTTAATGAACGCCTACCTTTGGGGGAAAGCTGTCTGAGGCTGCAGACACACTACGTCTTGCCATAGTGTGTCAGGGTCTTGAGAATACCCAATTTCACAATAGCTCAGGGAGGTGATGGCTTCTGGGACATTCCTGCACAACAGCCACTGCTGAGCACAGCCACTGCAGAATTCGGGGGGCTTCTGCAGATTTATCAAGACTTCTGATCTTTAGAGGTTTTCAAAATAGAACTTTCAGTTGGGAGATGAGTAATTGGTACATTTAACATTTAGCTAAATCCAGTATGTCACATGAAAGTTCTCTGAAGAATTAAAATAGTTACCTCAACCATCTTCCTTCTTGGGTTGTATGTGGTCTTAATAAAAAGCAAAGAATATATTTATATATGGAAACAAAACATGGATTTTTTTCCCCCTAAGCTTTAAAATAAGTCCAGATCACCAGCCTCATTGTGGCTTACCTTTGACACTTTTTACCTGGTACCAATGAAAAGATAAAAACACATGAGAAGAAAATGTAGCCAATTAATTATAATATTTATGAGCAGCTCTCAATATACTTTTTGGTTGGGGAGGGAAACTGAAATTACTGAAAAAATTTACATATTCCAATTATCTAATGCCATAATGTTGCATTCATATGGCAATTTGCAAACTCACTGTACTAGTTTCATTTTCTACTCACCTTGCAAGTAGCAAACTACTATGTGCACAGTATTTTATAACTGTGGTGCTAATATCCAGTGAGCCAGAATTTTTGTAGAATTATTTTCTTTCCATTTTCTAACAAACTAAGCTAATTCTCTTGTTTCTGACCCAGAATTCCTCCATCTGTATTATTATCCTATTTATATCACAATTGAGTACAAATCAGATTTGCTAATAGTATAAACGGCTCTAGCTGTAAAATTTGGAAATCATTAAAAATAATCACAATCCACTTGATCATACAATTTCCACCCTTTGTTATCTCCGTTGAAAATATCTTGATAAATCATATTCACTTCTACTACGATTCTTACTCAGGCAGTCCTCTAAATAGCAACACATCATGCTCGAGATTTTGAGAGCTCCCCATGTCATCAAGGGGCATAACTCTACAAAGCCTCAAAAGGTCTTGCTAAACCTGAATCTCCCTAGCCTATGGTCTGAAGAGCAGAATCGAATCCTGCTGACGGTAAGGAGCTGCTGACAAGCTGACAGCGCAGAACAGCAGTAACGATCACTTATTTAAAGGATGTGCTGGGCAAGTGAGGGTGAGGACGTGCTTAGTTAATCCACACACTCCAGCACCCAGTGTTTGCTACACACCTTCACCATGAACTCTACTGGGCAACTGTCCTGAGTGAACACATGAAGCAAACATGATTGTTCTGTCCGACACACTTTCTAAATTTCCTGAAGAGAAAACCATCCCTTAAAGGAGTTTTCCAAAAGATGAAATTCACTATAAAGACAAGTGAATATAATTCACTCTCATATGATGTGAACATAATATTTTGAAATTTACCATCTACCATGACTATTTTCCAACCTTATTTTCTCAACAGCACAAGTGAGTTTCATTCTATCAAGGTGCCAATGTTTGGTAACACATCCTGTAATATGCATTTTCCAATCTAGTATAGCCCAGGTTCTTGAGACAGAAGGTAGTAAGGAAAAGGCAGGAGAAAGAAGACAGAGCAGGTCTTCCTCAGAGCCGCCTTTCTTGGCTAGATCTGCAACATAAGGTAACCAAGGAAACAGCTGGAAAAAAGGAGCACCTCCTTGAATCTGCCTTCTGGAACTAGATCCATCTTCTGAGTTAAACATTAGTGCAGGATCAAACACAATGCGAAAAGGTAACCACGTAGCTTCATTTATAATTAGACTCTGAGCATATATCCTGTGGTCTTCCAAAACCTTTGCTTGACCCTAACTAGCATATTATTGACTAGGTAGACTTGATGCCCCTGTGGGCTTTGACACCATGACAGTTCTTTAAGGCCCATGAAAGTAAAGACTTTCACCATGCAGGGTGGGGTTGGAGTCACTCATTCGCAGAAATTACACCTCAGATAAAATCCTCAATCCCACCCTAAATGATACATTTTTAAACCTTCAACACCAAACCCCTTGGTACTGTGGGCTCTTCTCATCAGCCTGTTCTCATCCTGTGGAGTGTATCTTGTCTTTTTTCTATCAAATAAAACACTGATATTACTGCAACTCCTGTGTTCCTGCTCAGTTCTTTGTTTAGGCCATTAAGAGCCTGGAGATGATTCCCAATCCAGCAACATTCTTGTTTCGGATGTTTCCCTTCTCTAGAAATTCACTTTCACTGGTAGGATTTCAAAGACTAAACATTTAGGTATCCTCAGATGAAAATGTCCTTAAATAAACCATCTCTATCACTATAATTTGTGTGTATTCTCTTTCTGACTCAGAGTTTTAGTTAAATCATGCAGCAAAAAATGATCAACCTACTATAGTTAAATACTGCTCATTTTAACCTGACTTCACATATGTATATATTGTTCTTCAAGGAAGCTATTGTTAGATTAAAAGAACATAATTTGCCGCTAATTTAGTCTCAAATAAAGTTCATGGAAACAATCCATGAAAGTCAAAAGGTTTTTTCTTTTGTTAAAAACAATACACATTAACAATGTACAAAAGAAATGTTTTAAACGCACAAGATAAATAAGAACTTGCATTTTAAAAATATGAGATAGATTCATGTTTTCTGCAAACTGTTTCAAAGGAAGCAACAACCCTAAAGCTCTTCAAACTATGTGACACTGGGCCAACATTAAACCATAACTACTATGTCAGAGAAGAAGATTCGCTCAAATGTCCCATCAGAAAGTGCTTATTAATTGCAGAAAGATGGTCTTTCTTTCAGAACTACTGCTTGGAATTTCCCAACTCACTTGCTATGCTCAGGTGAATGAATGGGCTTGTCTTGTTCTCCCCATTCTTCTCATTGACAGCCTGCACGTAGTAGGCCCCGGCATCACTTGCTGCTGTAGAAAGGATCACCAGCTGATTCTCCAGTGTGATGGCGCTGTTTCAGAGAAGCAAAAGATAGTCAAAGACAGTCCAGGAAACTTCTCATTTATATGAATTGATTATTCATATAAATAATTCAGAATTTATGAGGCAAACTATGCAGGAATGTCTGAGGTTTTGTTGTTGTCATCACTGTTTTGTTTTTTAAAGATATGAAGGAACATCAACAATGGATAGGCCAATTTTAAGAATGTAGCGCAGGCTGAGCGCCTCTGGTCTGGCGTGCACCCTATAGCCAGCAGGGTCTGTGTGTTACAGGTGCTTCACCAAGCCCATTTTAGAACACCCACAACCAGAGGTTATTCAAACTCAAGAGGTTTCTCCAAGAGTTCTCACAAGGCCAGCCAGAGGACACTCCAGGGCAGTCATGCCTTTTCCTTTAGGAGGGTTACCTTCAGAGATCATTTCTATAGCATGATCATGCAATAGTCACAAGCCTTTCAATTAGAGGGCTGGACCACCATTATCTTGATCCAGGGCAAATGAACGTGTTTCTCTGAACAGGTTCCTCTGAGTGTCCTTGGAGACTGTGCTTATCTTACTTACACAGTGGAGGCTAGAAAAATCACTGCCAACAAGCATAGTGCTGACCCTTAAACTTAAATTCTCCTATCACCACTAACTCCAGCCACACATCCCTCACTCACTTCTAGGAGTCATATTTTAGAAGTGCAAACAAGTAAACACTCTACATTACCATAAGCAAATCCTCCTCAGACGTTCTAATTCCAGTGGAAGGAACCAAAGACATCTTTGATCCACCCACCCTTTCTCTGAGCCTGCCAAGGTCACATGGTCACTTGCTGCTAGAGGCAAGACACAGGCTTCTCACAGGTAGACCAGTGCTCCTCACACTGGATCACACAATGACTCTTACTGTACTATTTTTTTAAAAGAAGAATGCCGACAAAATCCAAATGACTATTGTATTCAAATGTGGACCAGAGTCCTCTGCTTCTGTTATGCTTCTGTATTCCCTTTGCTAGTTAAGGAGGTGAGTGGGAGGAGTTAGAATCTACTAAAAAGTAATAGTGCAAATCTGGGTGAATTCTCTGGCTGGTGAACTGGGTATGGAAAGTGAAACATAGTCTTGAAACACCAAAACACCTTTTAGTCCGTGATGTTATTGCTAAAACAGAGATGCAGTGGCATGTGGCACACCACAGGAAACTGTCTCCACAGAATGGGCCCTGCACAAGGAAGAGTTCTGCTTGTCTGCCTTCTGATCTTTGTCAGAGCCTTTCTAGAGTCAGACAATCATACCAAGTGAGTGACCCATCATGAAGAATTTAGTGCAACAGCAACCTGTCCCCTTCTAGTTAATTTTTGAGCAGCTTTTTAAAAAATCCTTTGTTCTTATACATCATATAAAATTACACTAAGGAATGACTAGTTCATTCATGATTCCCACAGGACATATACATTTTAGGTCTCTCTGGCTAACTTATTTCATGTCTCATTTAAGAAAATTTCCCTATTAGGAAGTTTTCAATTTTTGGACCCATAAAAATATTTCAAAAGAGTTTTACTATAATTATTTATGGCTCCTTTATAGGTTCTTTTATAGAACCATAGAAATTGTTCCATTTTATTTTAGTATATGTTATACTGGCACCTAAAATTAAATATGAATATTTACTACACATGAAGTTACACATTTAATAGTATAATTTAAAAACTAGATATATAACTTTTGAATTAACATTTGATTTTTACAATAGTAATTTCAAATATGCCCATTAATTCTCAGAATTAGTCTTTCAAAATGGCTACTAATTCTCTATATTATTTATTTCATTGTTTCATGAGTATTGAAAATTTAAAAGTACATAAAAATAAAAACGCTAAGTTTTACATCTATTAAGGTTTTATTTTTAAGCTCTTTGTCTTTTAGTTTGCAATTTCTCTACTTGTTCAAATCAATATTCATAAAAGAAACTTTATCTTTCACTAAAAAAGACACTGCAAAAATTCTAAATCTTTGGAGAATGTTTACTAAGTAAGAATTAATTACCCAGAAAAAGATTTTCTATTCCAATGTTCCTGAAAAGAGGATTTTTACAAAGTAAACTAATTTTTAAAATGAAAATAAAATATTTAAATGCATTCATCTCAAATTTATGTCCCATAACTGGTGGGATGATTTAGGAAAACAGCCTATTTTAGTGACATCAGTGACTGTACCCCTTGGCTCCTGGCTTTGCTGTGGCTACCACCTTCCCAAGCAGCTGGAGTGCTATCTATGCTAGTAGCAGGCTTGGACTGTGGTCATTCTGTCCCAGGCTATCGATAATGGTGGCAATTTTATGGCCATGAAGGAAACAACCTTAGCATAAAGCTGACAATATTGGTGTCAGACAGAGAATATGAAGTACCTGGGCCCTTGATAACCAGTAAAACACCCATCCTGCAGCTCATCCTATTTCTGATGTCTTGTTTCATTATATAATACATATTGGTCATGTTCAAATTTGCTAGAGTCACAATTTCTGCTACTAGATGTCAACACCATGTTGATACAGATTCAAAAAGCATACACAGTAATATCCATTTGAGATTTTAAAAAAAGTATGTTTTATGCACAGAAAAATTCCATGTATGACTTATGAGTAAACTGTAACAGTGGTTAGTCTCTGAGTGGTAAGATTGCAAGTTATTTTCTTCTGAACTCTGTATTTCAAAATATTTTCTAATTTTTGACAACAAACAAGTATCCACTCTGTTAACAGAGGAACCATGTTCTAAAGGAATGCAAGGGCATAGTAAGTAATTATGGTACTGAAGTTTAATACTTTCTCCATATTATGAACTGCTTGGCTTTATTATAATATAATTCCAAAGAACTCATTTAAAACTTACATTGACTTTACAGAAAAATTGTAGCATTCAGCCACAGAGATTTTCTTCTAGCTTTATTGAAATAAACTTATGTATGGTTTTATATAAAATTATTTCATTAGTCTTCTTTCATTTTACTTCTGCAATAAAAATAAAACCTCATAATTCTAACTTCTAAATCCTTGAGTTAGTAAAAAATAGAGGGAAAAACCTTAGGCCAATGAGAGTGAAATAAACTAGAGCTCAGGAGACTAGAATGTTGGATACATACAGAACAAGTTAGAGGTTCTCTTTAGTACTTCAAAGGAGAGAACTCAATCTATTGTCCTTAATAGTTGACTTACGAACAAAGAAAATGCTGCTGGTCAGGCAAGGACTGTATTTCTACTAGATCCTTCTTAAGTGCTTGTGGGCATGTTTTACTTGATTCCAATGTTCATGAGTATCAAACAAAATATTTTTCTTTTTTAGAAAAGATGAAACTTGAGGCAGAAAGGACCTGTGTGGCAATGGACAATCAGCAATGATAAAAAATATCCATAAGGAAAAATGGCCCTAGAGGTGGATGTGTGTCTAGGCCTACCCTTGCAGTACATCGTGGAAGGGCCCACTTAAGAATCTTCTGTTATACCAGCTATTTTGATTTATATTCAAAATGTTCTCTAAAAATGTCATGTGTTCAAAAGTGGGACTTTTGGAAGGTGACTGGCTCACAGGAGCTCTATACTGCTGTGGATTAATCCACAGATGAGTTCACAGCTGAATATGCTATTAGAAGGCTGGGCCTAGTTAGAAGTGGGTCACTAGTGCCATGACTTCATTTTTTCTGTTTCCACCATGGCCTCCCAGAATGTCTTTTCTTTCCTGGAGCCAGCTAGCTATGCACTAAACCTATCAAAATCATGGATCAAAAAACCTTCTCCTCCTCTAAGTTGCAGGTGTCAGGTGTTTTGTCTTAGTGCTGGGAAAAGTGACTAATGAACTTGCCAATATCCAGAGGATGTAGTGCTCCCTGTTCTATAAAAGACCATTTATTTTCAGAGATGTGACATTGACATAGCAATTTTGGAGGAATTAGATTTACAGTTAGTAAAATTAGTTTAGTGGGTACCTTGTAGATACCTGAAGATGAGGACAGAAAAGCCAGGGTATATATTCACAGGAACCAAATCAAAATACCTTTATTTACTATTTAGTAAGCAAAGATTTGACACTTAGATAGGGGGCAGAGCACAAGGGAATTCATTGTTTATGTTCCATGAAGCTTACATTGATTATAAACTATGAGAAGTGACAAGGATCACTTTAAAAACTTTCCCTTAGGAGTGATTATGAACCAAAGGGAGGAGTCCTAGGAGGTGTCCAAAAGCAGTGTAACCCATCCTTTGGCTTCCATGAAAAGAAAAATCATCTTTAGTTACAAATAAATATTTTGATATCTGCCACTTTTAACATTAACTAGGGTGATAATATACATAGATTTATACATTATGATAAAAATTCAGTAGTGCTGAGCAAAATAAGAACTTTGCCCATAAAACACAAAAGTATAATATGAGACTGCTGTTTTATACTTTCAAATGTTAAAGTAGAATTTGATGAATTTCAATTGACATCCAAGTATATAAAAATATTAGAGTACAGGAAAATGTAGCACATTCATTATAAAATCCTTCAAAAATTAAAATGGTTCAAATATTTGTTTTAACTAAATAAATCTTTTATGAATTGCTTCCAAGGCTCCATGTTCTGAGTGTAACCTGGATCTCAAGTCCCACAGTGTAACAGCAAATTCAAAGCAGACAACATTGGAACTGATGAACTTGCTTCAGCTATACAACTGCAAGAACTAAACTTGCTTCCAAGGAGTTTTGGCAGTCATGAGTCCCTGGATACTGGGTAAATGCTAAGAGTGACACATTGATTGAGTCAGGAGATAAACATCTGCTGCCCACCACTAGCTCGCGGTAGAAGTAAGGAGGAAACACTTGAGGAAACCAGTTTCTCAAAATTTAAAACCAACAGAAGTGATGGTTTGGCTTGTGTTCACTGAAACAATGCATAAACCTCTAGCACAGGTTACATGGAGACCTGGGCAAGTGATTATTGCTATTTAGCTCCACTGCATACATCAATGCATACAGTGGTGGGGAGAAAGACAGCCAGTGAATTTGAGAGCAGTGGTTATGCAATGAAGGATACCCTGTACATCCCAAAGACTGGGGCAGTTCTTCAGTATAGGGGTCCATACAAAGCAAAACATTTCAAGGTAGTTTACACAGGGATTCTCTTCTATGGCAGATGTAATTCCATAATATGGAAATGATACAATGAAACTTACCTGAACCTAGTCTACTCAGTGCTATATTGATCATCAACTCTTTTTTTCCTACATTACTGAGCATTCAACACAGGGTCTTCAAACAACATGCTATAACCCCAGAACTTTTTTTTTTTTTAATTTGGAGACAGTGTGTCACTAAATTGCTAAGTTGCCCAGGCTTGGCTTCAACTTGTTATCCTTTTGCCTCAGCCTCCCAGGGTGTTCGTGCATGTACTACCATGCCCAGTTATCGACTCTTAATTATAGAAAAAATAGAGCTAAACTGTAGGATGAAATTTGGAAAATAGTATTTCCCTTAACATCCTTTGAGTTTTATATATATTTGATACACCTGTCCTCTTTATCTACAATGGTCCCTGGTTTTTCATCACAGAACTTGAGTCTAAAGTACTCTACGGAGAAGAGGCCTCATTTTCCTACCAGAATAAGACAACTATAGTCAATAGGAAGTATTACCATAGACAAATCTATAATAGCACTCGGTGTTAACACAGATTCTTAAGTGATCACAATCTGTGCTGGATGGAGCACTGAAACTAGAATCAGATCTGTGCCTGATTTGTTCTTTTGGGAGTCATCACTCAATTTTCCCATCTGTAAGATGGAGACAACAATATTAATATCAAAAAGGTCTTTGAGAAGCACACATCAGGTAAGGACATGGATAAGACTGCTCTGAGCTACTCCTTCAGTGTTTTCTAAGGCTGAATGAAGTCCATTAAGTGCAGTGGACATGAACAGCAAACAACAAAACAATAAATGCAGTCAACTTTGCAGTTTGGGAGATAAATGCTTTCTATAGCTTGAGTTAACAGACTCCTGTAAAATACTGCCAGGTCCCTGAATTATCACATGAAAGTCACTGAATGATCAGAAAGCCTCTAACACCCAAGACCCAGCCATCTGCCCAGGAACTAAAGTGTCATGACTCAGAAAAGAGACCGGTCCCTGCTGTCCCGACCTATGTTTATGTACACAAATAATTCCTTTCCCCTAGGAAAGACACTGCCTTGGATGAGGAATGGAAAAGAAGGGAGTAGATCACAGGATAATTGTTCATGTAAATGATAAAGAATTTATTTCATCAGGGTTTTCCTAAAGAAACTTACATTTCTTGTGTATAGAAGTATTTCTTAAAATTTCCAGTGTAAGCATGTTTAGTCCATTTGTATTTAGCCCACACTTATTTTACTCAGAGCCTTTTTTTCTTTAACTAATTATTCTAGTACAAGGTATAAATAAATGGCCACACCAAATTCCTGGTGTGGTCATACACAAGGAAAAGACAAGAATGAATTATAATTACACAAAGCTGAGATCTACACATAAAAATTTCCAACCAAGCCATTTTTCCTGCTAATATAAAAAATTTAGAAAAAAAGATGACATAAGACCTAATCAAAATGTGTGGAACATGTTTTTAGATCTTTTAGGTCTAAATAATGTAATAAAGCCAAAGTAAAACTGCACTCAAATTAGAAACTATTAAAAAGGATGACAGGCATGTGCAACGCAGAAGGCACCATGTGAGCCTTCCTGGACAGGGCCATTGCTGAGTCTTACTCTTCTTGTGATACTCTGCAAACAGGCAAAGCTGAGCTCATTCATTTGATACAGGGGTAGAGTAAAAACAGCACAGAACTGGGCCCCAAATTAAATGAAAATGTCTGTGGCTGAGCAAGACACTTTTCACTAAATTGACAAACAGTGCTGCTCCCAACCTAGAGGATTTGAGCAGTCAGGTCCAAGACTGCATGGCCGTCCACACCTGTACTCCTGGCCTATGGAACTACCTCGTCACTCAGACATTGACATGGAAGACTGAGGAAAGAAAGCCAGAGGCTGGAAATCCATACTTCCAGCCACAGTACTCTCCACATCCTTTCTTCAGACCAAGGGTCCCAGGAGCCTTTCTTCTCAGATGAAGGGACATGGGCAGGGCACTTGACCTGAGCTCTATGGGATCTCCTTGGCATGGGTTTATGTCTCCATGGCAGGATCAAGCAACAGGAGCATCAGTGATGAAAGAGGCAGCTCTTCTCTAAAAGCAAATAATCGCAGAGGAATACTCAAAAATTACAAGCAGAGCAAATTGCTTTTCTGAATGTTCTCCACCTTTCACGTCTGTCTCCGCATTAGTTCCTCTTTGAAGGAACATAATTATTGCCAAGAGTTCCAGTATTTTGTTAAACTCTTTTTGATTACTAAGTGACAAAGCTGTGCCTACAGAGATGGGAGCACCTGTGAGTGCTGAGACTAACTTGTACCTCCAGTGTGAAGCTGATCTCAAGCTTGGTGGGGCCTCTCAGTGCCTCCTAGAGAACCAGGGCTCCCAAGCTGCAGGGTGACAGCATCATCCTCCACATAAGATTCCTGTCAATAGGAGAGATAGAAAAAAACCCACAAGAAAGCTCTGTTTTCTGTCAGCTTTTTTTCTTCCTGGAAGTCACTGCAGTAGCCAAAGCATGTGTGCAAATGGAGTGCCTATTGGGCCTCTGGCCTGTTCTCCACCTGCTAGGACCTTCACTCTCTGGACACAGTGCTGGCAAACAGGTCTGGGGCAATAGTAAAAGCATCCAAAGGACAGAAGCTAATTATGCAATAGGCTCAGGGTTATTTAAAATCCTGGGCTCCTGTGTTTGACCTTCAGGAAGGCTCATCAAGTGTTGTAAATTGGAAGAATCTCCCTTGCACTGAGTAGAGCTGCCCCTTCCACAGGCTGGCTGGAACTGTTTCCAAGGTGCTGATCCAAGAATGAAGTTGAGCCATCAGCCAGGACAGAGAAAAGTCACTAGTGTTTCTTTTCAGAGTCTGGAGAGACTTCGTAGAATACAACTGTAGCCCTGAGCCCATTTGTTTTGCATCTATCTCCACTAGTCCTAGTTTTCCAGCTGTTTGTCTCAGGAGAAACATCTTCTGCTCTACCCTCCTCATGGTAATGATGAGAATGAACCTCCCTGGGCATTTCCAAAGGGCCTGTAAGGGGCTGGGCAATCTAGGGATTCTCTAGTTCATCCTGATAGAAATGCCACAGTACCTACATTCCCGAACAGCAGCCAGTGACTGACACTGAGTTTGCATTCAGGGAATCTGCATGGCGGCTTCTTCTCTGATACTTCTTAGCCATGTGACATTGTAACCCTGATCAAACTGCTTGACTAAGGGCACTAAGCCTCAGGTCCCTGTCTTCGGAATTTGATAATGCTGCCCAATCTCCTACACGAAATAATGTTTAAATACATTATTTATATCATACATCTAGCATGCACTCAAAATTCAAAAACAGCTGGCTGCTGTTGTCAACTCTACTTCATATCATGGAACTGAGGCAAAGGACCTCTGACACACACACACACACACACACACACACACACACACCCCAGAAGATGAAGAGCAAAGACTGTAACCCAGTCCTTGCTTTGAATGTATCCTCCTTTCAAATCTCTTATTCTTAGTTTATGCCACCTTTTCTCTCACCAGACCAATTAGGCCAGATGCCAGGAATATGACACTTTGCAAACATATGTCCTGCTGCATCTTGGACCCCTTCTCCTCCCCATTTGCCAGGGCTCCTCTAGTGCCTGGATATGGAGGTGGTGAGGATAAAACAGGTAGGGAAATGAAGGGTAGGTGCTGTGCTTCTGGCCCTAGGAGGGATACCGTGACTGTATTACCAAATGCCAGATCTCAGTGGGAGCCCTCATCCTAAGCAAGTAAGCTGGAGCTGAGATTTCAGAGCGGTTTCCCCTTACATCTTACCTGTAGATTGGGGTTAAAGATTTCTAATCTGAAAGAACCCCAATGTCAAGCCTTCTTAGTTTCTGCTACAGAATTTTTTTTACCATTGGGTAACAGCCATGTGTCCATCTAATAAGAGGCAGAATTAAGGGCCCTAATTTCAGTAACGGTGAGTAATAAAAACATTTTCCTTTGGAGTTAGGGTATATTTTTTTTCAAGAGCCATTGACTTTGGATTCTCCCAGGAAGATCTTTATAAAACCCCTTGTTTTGAACATTTGGGATAAATCTAAAATGAGAAAATAAGCAGGCTACTTCAGATTTGACTGGGTGAATAGTGATATCTTCACAATACATATAATTTACAGGAGACCTTTTTGAGCCAGTTGAGGCATGCTGCACACATTATTAACCATAACAATGCACCTGTGAGGAACAGGCAGTTGGTATATTTAGGTGACATCATCCTTTGCACCTAAATACTCTACATGAAAATAAAAATAGGGAAAGTGGATAAAAATTTTAAAAAGGTATGTATAGTTTCCCTGTCTCCACTTCTTGAATTTTTGATAACCATGTTATTCATTTTCTTAATGAATACAACACAGTAACATCAAACAGTATCTCTTCCACTTAACTTCTTAGAGAATGATAGTGCTGTCCCTTATAGTGATGTATTTATTATTCTTAGTCCCTTGGCCATACTTCTCAACAACGATTTTGTTTGCTAGACATAGTAGTTAACTTGCCACCCAGAACCCAAATGGCTACAATGGACCAAGTACTAAATTTTGAACAGAATAAAAGACCAGAGATGTTCATTCTTTCATTTACTCAATGATAAACAAGAGTCAAACAATTACTGGGGGATATGGACAAGTGAGTGTCAAGGACTAGACAGTCATCAGAGTCCAGTGGGGAACTGGTATTTAATGATGTTGGCTCTGATCTTCCATGCTTAGACTGCAGTCTCTAAAGCATGACAAGGAGCCAGGGCTTTTGGGAGAAATTGTTAATGATAAATCCAGGGAAGAAAATATACAGATGAGCCTCAAACATCTTGTAGCATATAGTGAGGAAATAAAGACTAGGTTGTGGCAAATAGACTCGAGTTAACCTGAAAAGATTGAGCAAACAGGGACACTTTGAGCATCACTATGAAGACATATGTTAGAAAGGAAGAGGTAAGACAGTCTCTATTTTCAGATAATATAGTCTGTGTAGCAAATACCAAGAAAATCTAAAAATCAACAATGGCAACAACTCAGAACCAATAATTTTCCGTAAAGGCTTCAGGATATAATTTCTTCTCCCTCTTCCTCCCTCCTATAGCTTAAATAG
>NW_004524607.1:14497024-14506598 GCF_000260255.1 Octodon degus
TCACATTTTTATCTTGTGGTGAGAACACTTAAATATACTCTAAGAATTTTCAAGTATATAATATATTATTAGCTATAGCCACTATGATACACAAAGATCTATTGAACTTATTCTTTCTAACTGAAATCTTATGTCTTTTGACCAATATCTCCCAATCCTCTTACTCACTTCTCAATTTCATTTCTATATAACGTCAGTGAATAAGTGCAAACCTAAATAAAACCCAAAAAACCATTTATAATTGCTTATATGGAAGTTCAGAAAATAGGCATAGGACTTGTATGCTAAATATACTGCAAACATACTGAAGAAAGAAATCAGAGCTCTAAATAAAAGGAGAGACATACCAAGTTCATGGATTGGAACACTTAAAAAAGTAAAATATTTTTTTCCAAACACATCTATAGGTTTTACTAAAATCTCAGTAAGGTTTATTTAAGATATAGAAAAGACTGTGCTAAAATTCATATGGAAAGGCAAGCAATTTAGAAAAGTTAAAACCATTTTGAAAAGAAAAAAGGACAAGGTGGAAGCATCATTCTACTAGATGCTGAAACTTATGTAGCTACGGAGGTCAAAACAGTGAGGCATTAGCAGATGGAAAAATGCACAACAACAGAGAATAAAGAATCCAGAAACATGTAGAGAAAAGTCTTATCACTTTATTTTAACAAAAATTCAAAAATGAGTCAGTGGAGGAAGGAGAATCTTCAAAAACAGCATGGAGGAAACTGGATATTCATTGGGATAAAAACTCATTTCAGCCTAACACCAAATGCTTCACATAATGATTGATAACAGAGCCTAGGTGTTATGGTTTGTGTGTATTTCAAAGCCTCATGGAGTCATTGTGACACAGTTCTACAGTTTGTGATCAATTCATGATCTGAGGTTAGGATTATGGGTTTGAGTACTGCTGGGATTATGGGTGTGAGTGCTACACCCAGCCTGGGGTGGATAGCTTGAATGCGACTTGAGAGACAGAGAGGCAGACTTGTTCTGTAACCATTGTTGCTGCTACTCCTCCATTTTTCTTTCTTGCTCTTTGCTGCTGCCATGAGCTGCTGCCCTCTGCCATGTGCCAGTCTGCCTTAGAGCCAGCTGAGTATGGACTGAACCCTCCAGTGATTGTGAGCTGAATAAACCCTTCCTTCCTTCATTTTGGGTGTTGGGTATTTGTCCCAGCAACAAGAGAAGAGTAACTGAGATACTAGGTCTGTATAAAATATAAAACCACAAAATTTTCACAAGATACTATGAGAAAAATTATTTGGGGCCAAAGGATTGGTCTAAAGTTCTTAGACACTATACTAAGAGGACAACTCATTAATGGAAAAAAATAAGTAATTTGGATATCATCAAAGTTATTTTTCTGTGAAAGGTGCTATAAAGAAGAAAGAAGAAAAGACAACTTCAGACTGGGAGAAAGTATTTCAAACACAATCCTGATAATGGGTATATATCCAAAATATACAAAGAACTCTCAAAAGTCACTTACGGAGCCCCCAAGTCATTCATTAGGGAAACAGGCAAATGTTGATAAGAGCATTCCACCAAGGAGGCATATGAACTCACAGAAAGACACTAATGGTCACTAGAACTAAGAACTCAAGAAGGTATCAGTATAACTATGAAAACAACTAAACAAAAAATACATGCGCAGACACCGGTTCTCTTATACACTGACAGGAAGTGAGAACAGTGGAGCCACTCTGGAAAACAAAGATCCTGAGCACATGCTTACCATTTGACTCACCAATGTCCATATCTCTCAGGTGCTGGGGCTGGGGGTTTGGCTCAGTGGTAGAATGCTTGCCTAGCAAGCTGGAAGCCCTGGGTTCGGTCCTTGGCACCAAAAACAAAAAATAAACCTCTCCTAAAAAACAGTTCAACCAAAAAAAATACGGTAAAAATCATATCTCTTGGGCACTTATTATAAGAGGTAAAACTTTATATCTATGCCCAGACCCAAATCAAAATGTTCATAGTAATTTTATTTATAATAAGCCAAACCTGGACAAAATCCAGATGTTCCTTAATAGGTGAGGAGTTAAAGAACATCATAGTCATGCTGGGGAATGCTGCATAGCAACAGAAAGGAGCAAATTATTGGTACACACAGCTGGAAGAGATCTCAGGGTCATGAGGGAGAATGAAAAAGAACAATTTCAAAAAGCTATGCAATGTATGATTTGAGTAATGAAATACTCTCAAAGTGACAAAGTTATGGAGATGAAACAGACTGGTGGTTTCAGGATTGGAATGTCACAGGGGACAGCATTTGACTAATGGGCCTGTGGTGACAGGACAGCTCGGCATCTTGATTAAGGTGGTGGTTACACAAATCTGCACATTCAGAACAGACACAGACCTACGCATGCAGTGTACCAAGGTCAGTCTCCTGGTCCTGATATTGGTCCAAGGTAATATAAAATAAAATATTTCATTAATAGTATGTAGAGCCTTTCTAAATGGTTTTTGCAACTTTCTGTGCAAGTTTAATTGCTTAAAATAATATATAAAAGGAAAAGGAAACAAACACTGACAGAAAAAAGAAAAAGAAGACTCTTACTGGGAAGTTTAACTTAGAAACAGAAACCACCAACTGCCCAGGTCATCCTGGAACATATCAACCATTGTAGGGACTTCTAACTGGCGTCTTTAGGGAGACAAATGTTAATTTTTGAGGAATGAATGACAAAATAGTGTAGTCTGCATAAAGATAGAGGTTGAAAGATCTGGATGGAGTGGGACAAGTTTGGGACAAGATATCAGAGAGGGCCTATAGGCAAGGGCAGAGAGCGGGGCAGGGGAGGAACTGGGAGCAGCCTTGTCATCTTGTTAGGGCTTCCAGGCCTTCCCTAGATGTTCCTGTGTGTGAAGGGAACCCCAGTTGACAGCACCAAGACCCCTCTCCTGCACTGTAAAGTCTGATGATGTGGACATTTAATCCTAAAGCTGAGGAGGGAGGACAGGAAGGGTGCACTGACCATCTATACTGAAAATAAATTATATGAATACAGCCATCGAACTCAAAATGCATGGCTGAGGCAAGTTAGTAAATTTAAAGAAAAAGATTAAGTAACTCAGGAGATTCTAAGGGTCATGGAATAGGAATTTATGCTTTTAATTATGCCCTTGTAGTGACATTGAGGAAGAATTATATGTATTATGCTCCAAAGAAAAGTGGAAACATTTTTACAGTTTTCATTAAAGTGATCACAAATAGGGAAAATGCTAACTTAATAAAATATTACTTTCAACTGTCAAAGAGTACTTGTGTGTAAAGCTAACTGCACAAAGTCTCATGAATGAAATCATAATGTGTCATAGTTTGTTACATACATCTATGTCTTCCTTCATGAAAAAGCTGTCAGCTGGGTTTGGTAAGTTAAACCGTGCTTTGAAATGTGTTAGGAAAATAAAAGAACTTTGCCAAAACACTACATTTCATTGTACAAATATCTAAGTTTGGAATATTCCTGGTAGGGTAAGAAAGGTGGAGGGTCAATATGAAAAGAAAGTTGGAGGAAGTCAGGGCAGGCAAGGAACTGTGACAAGAACAGGTCAAAAACAGCCTGGACCAGTTCGGTGGCATATCTAGCCTTCCACACACCTCAGTTTCTACAGGACGGGGTACCAAATCTCAAAAGGAACAAAAGAGTCTTTCTATTTTGATGCAGGGATAAGAGGTACATGATTATATTTGAGTGATTGAAATTAAAAAAAATTCTGAATGCTATTGCACTTTATGAATCATTTGGTTTGTGATGGCAGAGAAAACAGTAAGTTAGAAAAATGAAAGACAGCTACTAATGTAGCTAACAGTACACCAATATGGCTAAAAATTTTCATTAATGAATAATGGGATTGAAGATACATGTATATGCCATTACTCAAGTTCTAAATTGGCTAAGAATTGCTAGAACAAGATTTTTTTGTTTGTTTTTTTCTTTTTATAATAAGAAAACAGAATTTCAATGCCCCCTCCCTGCCCTCACACCTTTTTTGAGCCTTTTCCAACAGTACTCTAGGACTTAATGTAGAATGCCTACCACACCAAAGCCTCCTTCAGAAGAGTCAGGCCTTGGAAGCCAAAGGCATGCTAAGGGAATGCTATCAACTAAACAAAAGACATCTGGTTTCCATCTTATATACTTAAATGTTACAATGAAACCTGTGAAGTGAATTAAATATTTCTGCTGTTCTGGGAAAGGTATATAGTATTGTCTATCTCACTGACACAAGAAACAAAAACTTGATCTAGAAGAGGAAGAAAAATGCAGAATAATAAAAAAACATGAACCAAGTGTCTATGTTACAGTAATTTGGTCATTAAATTAAAAATACTTACTAAAAGCAAATAGCTGCAAATTTATCATTTTGAAGTGCTTACAAACTCAAGCAAGAGGAGAAAAGAGTTATGAGCCCACATATTTCAATTTTAGAATAAATGGCATCTATTCATATGCTGTTTGCATGGAGAAGCCAGAACAGGTCTTGAGATAATAATTGGAAAATGGAAAGGCACGGCACACTTTTAGATAGGAGAATTACTGGATCATAAAGATATTTCTTTCCAGATTTAGTGGCAAGATTTAACAAAATTCTAAAGTACATCACAATTGAACTTTCCAAAAAGTGAAAAATACTTTGAAGTTTATAAGAAGAATAAAATAAGTAATAAAAGGCCCAAAATTGCTTTAGAAAGGAGAATAAACACAAGGGACTTATCACACCAGTTATGAAATGGCACAAAATCCATATTAATATAAATAACAACTAAACTAAGTATAATATTGAAGGAAAATGGGCAAAATTTGCTTACAGGAGAAATCCAGTTAATAAATGTAGAGGAATGAAGGGGACAGGAAAATGATCATTAATTATTCATAGAAATAGCTGCTATGGGCAGGATCCACTGAGGAATGCTAAGATAAGTAGGAAAAACTTTGAAAGGAGAAACAGGATATTTTTATAACCTCAAAATATTTGCTAAACTGGGCTTGGTGGAATGAGCCTGTAATCCCAGCTCTTGGGAGGCTGTAAAGAGGTGGATCACTATGAGTCCGATCTAGTAGTAAGACCCTGAACACCCTGTAGACCCTTCCCTAAATTAAAAAAAAATATTTACTAACTTTCAGAATTTATTTAATGTATGGCCAAATATTTGGAGCTTGACTACCTTCCCTTTACATATGGGCTTTATTGACTTGCTTTATTTAAAAGCATCGGATGTAGACAGGGTCAGTACAGAAACAGGAGTAGTAGAGGGTGGACCTTGTGGGACTCCTCCCCTGGTCCACAACCCCAGCCTAACTATGAGAGAGTATCAGACAAGCCCATTTTGAGGGACGGAGAGAAAAATAATAACTGATCAATAATGTTTAAGAGTTTCAAGGTCATGAACGAGGAAAGACAAAGACCTGCCCCAGATCAGGGGAGATCATGGAGGCATGATGAATAAATGCAAGATGAAGTCCTGTACGGGATCCTACGTGGGAGAAGAGCATGGGGAGGGAAGATGGGAAAGTCAGAAGAGCAGGTCAGTGAACAGTGCTGCACCACTGTAAACTTAGTTGTGATGAATGTATCCTCCTCATATGAAAGGATAACAGGAAGAGAATTTAGGTGCAGTAAATGCCAAAATTGTCCTACATTGTTTTGTAAGCTTGAAATTGTTCCAACATAAAATGGCTTTTAAAATGAACAAGATCAACAACAAAACATTGACATTTGTATAGAATATAGAACAATCAGACAGACCACTTAGCTCAGTTACTCTTCTCTTGTTGCTGGGACAAATACCCGACACCCAAAATGAAGGAAGGAAAGGTTTACTTAGTTCACAGTTACTGGAGGTTTCAGTCCATACTTAGCTGGCTCAAGGCAAAGCGGCACATGGCATAAAGCAGCCTTTCATGGAGGTGGCAAAGAGCAGAGAACAAAATGGAGGAGCAGCAGCAACAACGGCAACAAAGAGCAAGTGTGTCTCCCTTATGTTGATTCAGGATACCAACCCCAGGCTGGGTGCAGCACTCACACCTACATTCACAGCAGCACTCACACTCATAATATTGGCGGATCACAAGCTAATCACACTCTAGAAGTCCACCCCATGACTGCCTGCAGCTTTAGGGGAAAACTAGACACAAACCATAATGCCATTATAGGTATGACTAGTATATAATAAACAGTTTTAAATCAATAAGATAGGGATAGTTCAAAACATCAAGACACTATTGGCTAGTGTTGAAAGATTAGAACTTTACCTCATACCATACCATGAAATAAAAATTTCATGGAAACTTCCTATGAAAAAGCAATTATAGAAAAAGACTACAAATTATGACATAGGCATTATGATATATTACATAATCATTTAGAATAATGAATAAGCTATACAAATAGGAAACTCAGTGATTTTTTTAGGTATTGTTGCAAAACACAATATGGAAAAATGAATAAAATATACACCAACTTTTTAAATCCTGGCAATAAAAAGTGTACACTCATGTTTAATTGGGAGTCTCACTTTACAGTAAAATAAAAAATACATATTGGGTTATTAATGTATGTCCGCTGTAAAGAGAAAAAGTAAAGAAGCAAAATAAAAGATAAGCTCTTTAAAAAGATACATATGATCATATTTATATCTATTTAAAATTAAATCTGTAGGCATGTTAAAGAAATTGAAAATTAAGGAAAACAAAAATTAGACATAACAAAAATAAATTTTATATAAGCATATAACTAACCATTAAGTATAGTGTTACTTTTCTAAATGTACAAGCTACATAATAAAGAACACAGGAATAGAATACAAAATGACTACACAAGTTGAGGTTATTTAAAAGAAAAAAAGAAAGACATCTGTGTATTCATGCAGGATAGCTTGGATAATTGTACTGTGGATTTCTGCTGGTTTAGGAAAGGAGCAGTTAATGCCTAATTTTTGTGTACTTTTTTCATTTTTCTCTTCTTAATTTTATGTAACTTTTCTTTCTTTTTCCAATTTTGCATGCCTATATCTGGTAATCTGAACAATTAGGTTGAATACAACAGTATGAAATACAAGAAATACTGACAAATTTATATTATATTGGCTAGAGAAATTGTATATCATTTCTAATTTTTATTACTATTTCATATTACCTTTAAAAAAAGAAAAAAGAAAAAAAGAAGAAAACTGGAAAAACAAACTGACAAAAATATGTAAAACAAAATTTAAAAATCAAACAATACAGGTATGGAAAATGCTCAACATAGTTAATTCAAGTAACAATAATCTCTCTTATCAAAGCCAGAACTATCCAAAGCAATCTAAGTGCCACTAGATGAGATTGAAAGTGACTGCTACTGGACAGTAAGGATGGGGCAGCAAGGATGTGTCCAGATTAGGAGCAGGAGGGGACAAAGGGATCAGAAGCCTACTTCAGAATGGCAGAAAGTACAAAGGTACTGTCCTGAGCAACAGGCAAACAGGAAAGGGGTTCCAAAGAATTGCTGAGATGTTCCTTCATGCTTTTTTACCTTCTTAATGAACAGATCCTTTTTTTTTTTTTTTTTTTAAACCATGTGGTGGCACATGCCTGTAGACTAATTCCAGCTACTCAAGAGGCTGAGGCAAGAAGATCTCAAGATCTTAAGTTGGCACTCTGGGCAACTTAATGAGAACTTGTCTCAAGATTAAAAACAAAAAAGAATAAAAAAAGCTATAGTAGTTCAGTGGTAGGTCATCATACGTGACTAAAGTTATAGGTTTAATGCCCAGCACTTTAAAGAAAAGTATTTTTTTTAACAACTAAGGATTCTTGCCCTCTGTAACTAAACATCTTCTGCTTTTTCCAGTCCTCTGTGGGCCCTAAGTCTGAACTCCTCAGCATGTCAACACTTATCCCTTTTCCTTTTGTTAGCTGATATAGAATCAACTCCCTTTTATTGTAAGAACCATTTCTATTCCTATTCTTTTTTCCCTTCCTTTTCAACACATCACACAAGATGGACTTGTATCTCTAAGCAAATCAAGAGAGTCAAAGAAAGATAAAAACTCACAAAAACACAGCGCCCTTGAGCAGGCTGGTGGAGGGCCAAGTACACTCGGAGTTCTAAAGCCAAAGGTTATGAATTCTATTTCTTAGCACTTGTGATATCTGTGTGTGCATCTGATCATGAATCATGACCTTCCCAGAAACACATTTTATGAGAGCTAAAGTTTGAATTTATTGCTCTCACCAATATTATTCTGAGCATAATCAGTCAATTTCAGAGATATTACTACTTGACTCCAGGAAGAATACAAATGGGTACATGCCCATTCTGGTGACTATCACACAACTATATAACACCAGCTACTTTCCAGACTGATGCTTCACAAAGGACATATTTTAAGTTAGGTCTCAGTCCTTAATCTAGCATAGTGGGTTATAACTCACAAGTGTCACTTTCTAATTTAATGCAATATTGTATAACATATATTAAATACAAGAAGAAAGAGCACGCACACTGTTAGACACTGAGCAACCAGATACAGTGATGGAGGATAAAGAAACTGTATGTGCAGCTAACACTGCTCCCTTTTCTTTTAAAGTTTGCAGCTTTCCTCTCAGATCCCCTTTCTGCAAGAGTTCTGTGTGTGTTATATTTGTGTCTGACTCTTTCAGTTCCCCTGTGTAATAAACTCACAGGTGATCTACACAGCTTGAGTCAGCCCCTTCCTGAAATACCATGGGTGGTGCTGAAAGCCGGGCCTCCTTGGCCTGTGTGCCAAGTGGCATCACATAGAGATGCTAATGCAACATAACTGCACAAAAGAGCAAATGACAGCCGCAGAAGCTGCCCCACCTAACTCCCACTCAAAACCCTCACCCAGCGTGCTGAAAGATTCTATAGTTGGCTGGATACTAACCTTGGACCAGATCCACGTCCTCATCAGGCTCCAATGCCCCAGCTGAGGGAAGGAAAAAGATGCCTCGTGGGCTGCTGTGGGCAGTGAGGAGTGAGCACCTGCACGGCTCCCAGCAGAGGCAGGGCACAGGGCTGCACCTAATAGTGTGACGCCTTGACAGGAACAGCAGCTATCATTATGTCTTATAAAAAGCCAGTTCACTTTCCTTGGAGGTGACACTTAGTCTCAGAATTCAAGCAGGGAATCCTACAGATCTTTTAAAGTGTCTTCAATTCCAACCAAATGGAAGAAAAGGATAATATCTAACCTCAAATGCAGAGTGCGGGTGCACCTAAAACTATTTCTTTGTTAGATGTGCCTTCAATTTTATCTCTAGCTTAAAAAATCATTTTAAGACTTAAAAAGGAAGATGCTAGAGTAGCAACGTTAAATATCAAGTTCTAGCCAGTGTCTGTGTCCTGAGGGGTGGCGATGTAGGAAAGGCCTTCAGCCACACTGGGGACACTTCATGCTTTCCAGCCACAAGCTGGACATTCATGACATCCTCCTTTGTAATCTTTTTGTACATCTGAAATATTGTACAATAAATATTCTATTTTATTAGTACATTTGCAATACATAATAGCTACATTCAACTTGGGATGGGGTGGGATGGGGTAGGGAATT
>NW_004524607.1:14507468-14509282 GCF_000260255.1 Octodon degus
GAGAGAGAGAGAGCAAGAGAGCATGTTTATGAAAAGAGAAACAACTTTGGCATGTGATGAGTCTGAGGTCTCCATCTTCACACACAGGGTGCAGCAACCAACTACCAGTAAGTGGGGATGGGGTACTATGGGGAAAGAAGCTTTTAGAAGTAGAGGGCTGTGGACTCTCCAGGCAACAAGGTAGTGCATTAACTGCTCCTAGGCAGGGAGAAGGTCCAAGGCAGGCTCACAGTAGATCACCTATGTAACTATGGTTGTGAAACACTGGCTCCCTACCCCACTCCCTGTCTGTGACACTGGAATAAGAGCCCTGCACAGCCATTAAAAAATCTGAAAGGTGACACTCCATTTATACTTCAAGCCTTGCCTTCAAGCAGCTCCATAAGTGTCAGAGGTATGAGAGGTTAAAAACGATAAAGTATACAAATTGCCAAATTTAAAGAAAAAAACAAGATTGCTGACAATAGCTTAGCATTGACAGAAAAAGGATGCAAAATCTGTAAAGGGCAGAGGCTTCAGGGTCTACTTGAAAGCTGGTGCTAAGAAGGAAACCTGAAGACTATGGAAGATATAAGGATGCATTGCAAGAACTAAAAGCAACCATTACTGTGCTCCCAAAATTTCAGTGTTAGGCATGTCAATAGTTGAGCAGGCTTTTCTTTGCAGAGCATGACGATCTTCAAATATACAGCTTTTCTATCTATGCAGAATACCTATGTGCAGCTGATTATGCTATTAGTAATGATTAAGTATTTTCAAAGTTACATGCAGCAAGATTTAAAGCTAAATGAATTTAATCATTTTAATATTGGAGGGTTGCCTTAAATTTAGAAGTGTATTGTCTTTTCTAGAATACAGACCAAATATTGAAATTATAACAATACAAGAAAATAAAGCCTTTTCAGGTGAACTTTAGGGAGATATCTGTCATAACAGCACATCACTTTTCTTAATGGTGATAATTTTATTGTAGCATTCTGGGATCCTTTGACCTTTGTTCTATTATCTGCCACAGTTTTCATTATTACTATGAAGTGAATCTTTTTTCTTCATAAATGGAAAGCTTGAGTAATATAAACATTAATATTCTATTGTTCCAAGGCACAACTAGCTTCACTCATTAAATTATGTTAAAATTCTAAGCTAGAATATACTCCTGAAGAGGTCACAGTGGGTGTAATTTACATAAAGCCACCAGCACTCCTTCTATTAGATAAACAAGCTTAAGAGAGAGATGCATAGGGGATGGGGAGATAGCTCAGCAGTCTAAGCACCTGCCTGGCAAGCGCAAGGACCCAGGCTCAATCCCTGGTACTGCATGCCATGCCGGGCCCCAAAACCCTGGGTGCATCATGCCAGCCACCAAAACTAGGCATGGTGGTGCACCCCTGTAATCCCAGTGCTGAGGAGGCTGACACTGGAGGATCACTAAGAGTCCAAGCTGTGTAGTGAGACCCTATACAAAATAAATAAAAGATTTTTTAAAAAGCTTTTAAGTAAAAATGAAATAAAATAATGAGATACATAAACAAAGGAGATAGAAGAAAGGTGAGTGCTTTAACATCAGGATGCCCACTGTCTCCACTCCTATTCAGTATAGTTCTGGAAACATTAGCCAGAGCAATTAGACAAAAGAGAGAAATACAAGGAATAAGGATTGGAAAAGAAGCAGTGAAATTATCATTATTTGCAGATGACATGATACTTTATATAGAGGACCCCAAAAACTCCACCAAGAGTCTTGTAGATCTAATCATCGAATTCAGCACTATAACAAGATACAAAATCAACACCAAAAATTCAATAGCATTTTT
>NW_004524607.1:14509737-14514814 GCF_000260255.1 Octodon degus
CTGAGGATCAGTGGGACAAACTAGGAGATGCAGACACACCTGTAAACACACTTAGCCATTTTATCTTTTTTAAAAATGTATTTAGTACAGGGTCTACAAGGTCTCTACACAGATCAGACTCATAGTGATCCTGCTGCTTTCAGCCTCCCAAATGGGATTACAGGTGAGTGCCACCACATCTAGTCTCAATTGGTTTCTGAGCACCCCCTCAGGGGTGGGGCCAGTATGGTATGCTGGCCATCTTATCTTTGATAAAGGGACCAAACAGGCTAACTGGAAGAAAGATAGCCTCTTTAACAAATGGTGCTGGAAAAACTGGCTTTCCAGATGCCAAAGGCTAAAACTAGACCCATGCCTATCACCATGCACAAAGCTACAGTCAAAATGGATCAAAAATTTAAATAATACAACAGAAACACTAAATATTCTGGAGGAAAACTGAAGTAGATATCTTAAAGACATAGGGGTAGGTAGAGAGTTCATGAACAAAAACCAAACTTCATGGGAAATACTTCAAAGAATCAACAACTGGGATCTCATCTTTTTGAAAAGTTTCTGCACTTCAAAGCAAATCTCCAACAGAGTAAAAAGCAAAACAACACACTGGGAAAAAATTATAGCCACCTGTTTCTTAGATAAAGGCCTTCTATCTATAACATTCAAAGAATTAGAAAAAAAAATCAGCTCCCCCCCAAATCAAAGATCCAATCCAAAAATGGGCATCTGAGATGTATATACTTTTCAGAGGAAGAAATACAAATGGCAAATAAACATATGAAAAAATGTTCAATGGTCATTCGAGCAATGTAAATTAAAATGACACTGAGATTCCATCTCACCCCAGAAAGAATGGCTAACATTAAGAAGTCAGCCAACAACATGCTAGAGAGGCAAAGCAAAAACAAAAACAAACAAAATACAAAAAGGATTGCCCTGATTCTCAAGTTGGAGAGAGAATTGACCACCAGTTAAAAATGGCTCTAAACATAGGAAACGAGAGAAATGACTGTTTGGGTACCTCTATGAGCATCCCTCCTCAATGCCTAGGACAGTGATGGTGAACCTGTAGCATGTGTGCTGCAGGTAGCACGCAGAGTCCTCTCTGTCGGTACACAAGCCAAGCCACCCCAGCCAAGGTCTGACACATTACCAGCATATATACAACAGCAAAGAGCACATTAATTGTGCAAAAATGTGCCAAAGGCAAACTTTTCCTTTTCAATAAAAAAACGAAACCAAACAACTGTTAGTATCGTTGAAAAAAAAAATATGCTGGAGAGGCTGTAGAGAAAAAGGAACCATTCTGCACTATTGGTGGGAATGCACACCAGTACGACCACTATGGAAATCAGTGTAGAGTTCCCTTCAAAAGCTAGGATTAGAGAGCCCATTCAAGTCAGCTATTCCCCTCTGGGGTATTTTTCCAGAAGAACTGAAAATTTCATACCATAGTGATATATGTGCACCCATGTTTATAGCAGCACAATTTGTTATAGCTAAATCCTGGAAACAACCCAGATGCCCATCAACTGAAGAATGAATAAGAAACATGTGGTATTTTTACACAATGGAGTATTATTCAGCTATAAAACAGGATAAATTAGAGTCTTGTGTCGGTAAATGGATGCAACTAGAGAACACATTTGAGTGAAATAAATCAGTCCCACATGTGCAAACATCATATTGTCTCCTTAGTGTGAGAATCTGAAAGAGAAAAATGGAATTTAAA
Organism: Octodon degus; assembly: GCF_000260255.1. Classification (NCBI taxonomy): domain Eukaryota; kingdom Metazoa; phylum Chordata; class Mammalia; order Rodentia; family Octodontidae; genus Octodon; species Octodon degus. The sequence goes on from NW_004524607.1 coordinate 14,511,467, forward strand.
GGGTACAATAAATACTGGTAAAAGGGAACTAGCTTTTTCAAAAGTAAAGAGTTACTGAGCTGAGGAGGAGGATAGGAGAGGGAGTGGGGAAAGAGATTTATCTATGTATGTACGCAGGATGGTTTAGACAACTGTACAGTGCATTTCTGTTGGTCTGTGGAAAGAAGCAGTAGATGTTTTAATTTGTTTTGCCTTCTTTTTTCAATTGTTTCTCCTTTTTGTCATCTTAATTTCTCATAGATTTCTTTCTTTTTTTCTTCTTCCAATTTTGCATGCATATATCTGGTAATATGAATAATTGGTTGGAAGACAATTCTATGTATTACAACAAATACTGTGAAATACATATTGTTTTGTTAAGTGAAAATCTGTATAAGTTGTAATTTTTGTTTTAATTCTAATTCATACTCTATTTTTAAAGTTTTATTCATTTTAATGAGAAAAGATAGCAATGAAACAGTTTCAAAACAGGTTAGTAAGACAGTTACAATAATTAATGCATTGCATTTTGTTGTCTTCATAGTATCGTACTCTCTTTAAAAAATAAAAAACAATAAAGGAAAGAATGAAAAAGAAAGGTGAGTAGATAAGTGTGTAGGTGGGTAGACGTATGGATACATGGGTGAATAAGGGAGATGGATGGAAAGTTGGAAAAATGTGTGAATGGACAAAGGGTTGGAAATATGAGTAGGTGGAAGAGTAGATGGGTGGATAAGTAGATAGTAGATGGGTAGATAGGAACAGAGAAGAAATAAACTTTTAGGCATCTGTTAAGAATGATCAGTTCATCATCAGAGGAGACAGTAGAGCAAAATAGCCTGGTTTTGGTAACTCATTTATTCATCAATTATCATGAATCAGTTGTTTGCTGGTCCTGCTTGTGCAGGCGCACAGTGAATTAACTGATTAAGACAGTGCATGCCTTCAAGAACATACATCTTAGTAAGAAAAATGAGAGAATTAATTCACTAGAGTTCATTAGAAATGATTGGAGACTATACAGAAGAGGAAGAAGAGTTGAGACAAGCAGCACCTGCAGTCAGATCTACCCCCAGCAATTACCTGCAGATCAGAACCTGGCTGTTATGCAGTCCAGTACTGAGAAAGGAGGGTGATCTGGAGCCAGAGAGTTCTGAGAGGCTCAGTTTAAGGTCCATGTAAGTTGCAGCAAAACCAGGACTCCAGCAGCTCTGTTCCATCTCTGCTAGAAGTTTCAGATTTCAGCTGCATCACTTTAGCACATGCTAGCCCAGTGGTAGTGAGCCTATGACATGTGTGCTGCAGTCAGCTGTTTATTATCATTGAGAGGCCTAAAAGGTTCAACACTGCTCTACTAGACTGACCATATTTAGTGGAAGTCTTCTTTGCACACTGATTTGCCTTTCAAAGACAGGGAACTGAAGAACTGATAACCCACTTTCTGTGACTTTGCTTCCATCCTAGAGAGCCATCTGCCTATCACCCCTCAGCCTCAGAGTTAATACTAAAGGGAGGAATGTTGTATAAGAGGAACCTTTGCAGCCTTGTCCCTCTGGACAGCAGGGTCTGGAACTGGGTACTACTGTGGGCTGATGACTCATAGTGTGGAGGAAACTTACAATAGCCAGCTACCACACAGGCTGCCCTTCCTCATGTCCACACTCTGATGATCTGGTTCATAAAACCTGGCCTCTGCCTCAATTTCCCTATAAATTTTGGATCTTTGTACAATGCTGAATAGTTGACAGGAGTCAAACCTTCTGCCACTCAGCACTGAAATTCTGCCTGGTGGATCAATGTACCAGAACTATGCTCCAGTTCATCTAGACACCGGCTTCACCACCATCTCAAGTCTTAATGGGAGGTGCCATAGTTGAGATATTCTGTTCAGCCAGTGCTTACATGTTTGCTAAACACAGACAGACTGTATCAAACAATTCTTTTAATATCTTAGGAACTAGACACTTATTAGAGACATTTTATAGATGAGGGGAGAAAGGCTAAGCAACTTGCCATACAGCAAGTGAGTGGTACGGCTGTGATTTAACCTAAGTAGGGTTACACAGTCTATGCATCTTAAACACTATCAACTTCTTTCCAAAAACTCAGCAGCCTCCTGTCCTATTCCTTGTCCTAAAGAATCATTTTTACCCATTTGATCTATATTTGCCTCTGTGTGGGCCATTTACTCACCCTGGACACCCTGACTTTTGCAGACAACACTAATAGGCTTTTCAGCCTGTCAGCTCCTTGTAGGAGAGAAGCCACAGGATCCAGAGCAGAGAGCAGCTTCTGCCCTGTCAGCCTCTTTGGGCAATGGTAGTGGGCCCCAGCAGCCACAATTCACTCCAACAGCAGCGGCTCTGAGCCTCGCTTCTGCATGCTCAGGAGTGCGTCTCACAGCCTCCAGCAGCCACCAGGTGGCGTCACGTGTCCAGACCTCTAAACCAGCTCCAAGGAGTTGTCCTCACAGTCTCTGCCTATACTCCCCAGACATATCTGCTTCCTGCAATTGCCCAGTGGATTGGAGAGAGGGGTCCTGATCTCTCAGCACCCCACCCAACTGCATAAGAAGTCAGTATTCCTTTGGTGAAATACCTAGCACAATTCTGTTTTCCTATGATAACAACAAATCTCTGTCTGGACTCATTCAACTTCAGAGACAGTTTGCCTTCCAGACTATTACAAAAACACCTGCCTCCTGATTCTAGGGGAGCAAGCCAGGAAACCGAGTGTTGGGCTTACAGTTTGGCTATAAGGACTTCTCTCATATCCTTACCCCACCTATGGTTTACCTGTATTCCTAGGATGCAATATAGGTCAACTTCTCCATGGAATAAATATCTGGTGCAGGGAACGAAGACAGTGTTGGACATAGAGAAAAGGAGGCAGATACAGGGAAGAGATGGCTAGTATGCTGCACATCTGCTTGGTCCCCATCCTTCCACTTCCCTCCTGGATCTCACCTGGGCCCTGCACAGCTGGCTCCTGAGCTTTTCCTGGGAGATGGACAAACTGACCTGTGGGCCCTTTGACTTCACTGTCCGTGTTCTGCCACTTGGCTCCTGTGCCTCCTAATGCTTTCAAATATGCAAAGGTCTGTTGATCGATCTCATGATGGCTGCTGCTATCTCCTCTCCAATGCCATCCCCTTGCCCTTGCAGCCCATGCTTTTTAATTTTCTTCCTATCATTTTCATGGGGTTCAGGAAGAGATAAAAGTGCAAAGGTAATATTCCATATCCCATCAGACGTTGAATGATACACTTCTAACCTGTTATCACTTTTGTTTTTTGATTCAGAAAGTGCAAAATATATAATATAAAATGTAATATAGAGCCCCTCGGGCCGCCCCCCACCACTCCGCAGT
>NW_004524607.1:14522184-14553679 GCF_000260255.1 Octodon degus
TGTTTGTAAGTAGGATCACAAGTCTGCATCTTGTACAGCAATTAACCACTAAGAAGAATATATGCAGTGTATTATTTGTTGAAAAAAATATGTATAAATGCACGAATTGTGATATTGCGGAAACACAGATATGTGAATGATCAATAAAGTTTGCAATGTAACCTGAAAAAAAAATTAAAAAAAATAAAATGTATTGAGAAAAAAAAGAAGAAGAAAAAAAATGTAATATATATAATGATTTCACTAGCATTTCTAAAATAAGCTAATTTAAAAGTACCATTAACATAACTAATTTTAAAGATTTTCTATGAGCATGTATTTACACATATGTAAATGAAGTAGAATTATTTTCTCTAGTTACTAGACTTTCTTAGTGTTGATAAATTCCATTCTTCAGAATCTAACTTTGAAAAACAGCAATATCACCTCACATATAGTCAAGCTCGGGCCTCTCAGACAGGGCTGGCTAGGCATAGTACTTATGCCAATCAGTGACAACCCACACTCAGGGAGCAGGGGGGTATCCCAGCACCAAGCTTAAGTATATCTCTCAATGCCACCCATGACAGACTGATTCCCAGGACTGAGTAAGAGACCCATAGCCTGGCCATCAATTGAGGCCTGAGTGAATCTACTTCCTCTGAGATGCCACATCAAACAACATTTTCTGTGACATTCTTGGGGAGCACTGTTTGAGACACTACAAATAACCTAAAGTACAGGAAGAAGTACATTGGAATACTGCAGAACCCAGAGAAATTCTACATGAAAACATTGTAGACCATGGCTGATTTTCCTACAGGAGCTAATTACATTTCAAACCACATTGCTTGGCAAAAGTCACAGTACCAGAAGACTTGCTCAGCCTGCCCATCTCCTTGCAATAGGCCATTCAGCAGGGTCAAAGTTAGAAAGCTCAGGAGGACACTGTGCCTGATGTCCCTGTAGAGTTTTGCACAGCCAGGATACACAGGGCCCTCCACCTAATTCCTAAGATGGTGCAAAAGTAACTCCCTCTTCTGACCTAGGCAGAGTGGTGAGGTCCTGGGACAGTAGCTGGGGCTGTAGCTGTGAGAGGACCACTCCTCAGAGTGAGGCTGCACTGTGACATCATGTGAGAGGCACTCCCAGGCTCAGTCATAGCCTCCTCACATCTTGAGTCCTCCCAGCTACTGAGCAGCGGTCCTTACTATCTAACTTCCTTCTCCACAGACTTCTGTGACTACTTTGTGTGCCACACAGCAGACACTGACAGCAACAAAAACTCAGGCAGTCCCGAGGCAGGAGGGCCCAGACGAAATGACCTCTTATGTTTAAAAATGCTTTCATGCAGTACTTCACAAAGCCACCAAGCGTACAAGGGACAGCAGAGAGAGCAGACTCAGTACACTTCTGCCTCACAGGTCAACTTCAGAGGGGTTTTAAGAGTGTGTCTGGGAGTTAACTGTGCTAGGTGAGCAGGCCAAGTAAGAAAGCATAGCTTTAGCTTGGGCCGGCTGGAAAGCACAAAGGGCCCATTATGCACAGGCAGACTCAGACCACTTATCACAAGGTCCTCTGGTGCTCCCTGAGGTCCAACATGGGGGGAATTACAAGAGATTTTGTCCAGAAAAATGACTCGTTTTCTAGAACTGCACTCAGTTTTTCCTGGTATTGACTTTGTCTCCCTGAGGTTCCTCTCTGGGTGGGTGCAGGGCTTAAGTGAGCCCAGTTCTACCTGTTGCTGCACTCTGTCACCACTGTCTTTCTGTATCTAAAACAAAAACTCTGTGTTTTCCCTGATTAATCAGAATTTAGATGTCTTTGTTAAGGAAAAAAAGAATTTTGTCAATTATCATTATCACTCAATGTCAGAAAATTAAAACTAAATGGTAGAAAAAAAAAGAGAAAATTCAGGGCAACAATCTACTACAGAAAAGCCTTCCTTGTGGGATTTTTATTTTAGTGATTTCAATAGTAAGTCTTTCCTGGAGTGAAAGAATGTAATGATAATGAATATATTGTCAAGAAAAGTCACATTTCCTATTTACAGCCTGAAAACCAAAACAATGTTTATGTTAACCACCACTAAAGTGGGAGGGAAAACACATCTATCAATTCAGGTTTGAGCAAGAGTGGAGAATAGTGTTTATTTTCCATTTCCTCTATTTCCTTAGATGGTTTAAAAATAAGGTGTCGTGGAGTTCTAGTGATAGTACTTTCATATGGGTTGGCATGTTTATGGGTATGGAGAGAACAGAAGAGTCAAAGGGAGTTGTAGGGTGCTGGTTGCAGAGCAGCACAGCTTAAGCATGTTCCAAGCTTTGATTTAAAAAGGAAGAGAAACTGTAAAGTGCTCAGGAGCAGTTAAACATATATTTTCTCTCCCTCCAGCCCTAACACAAACATTCAAGAGAGAGAGAAAGTGCTCATGCATCAGAATTTTTCTGATCAGGGTAAAAAGGCTGGACCAGACTTCATTCCACTATCTGAAACATGAAAATAACTATTAATCAGAAGACAAATGATGACTTTCTCTGCATTTTTACCTGTATTCCTTTTTGTAGAGAAGCTTATAACTTTCAGCTCTGTCCGTCTCATGGGCTTCACATGCATGGCTGTCAAGAGGTCAGGAATTAAGATTCTATACTCAAAATTATTGTTTTGTCTTGTTTTTTTTAAGACAGAAAGTGAGAGCTAGAAAATGTCTCTTGATCTGTTTCAATTAGTGCCACTTATTTGTCTCTTTTATTTTTTTACTTATTTATTTGTTTTGTATTTTAGGGAAGGGTCTATAGAGTGTTCAGGGTGTCACTACTACATCAGACTTGTAGTGATCCTCTTGTTTACAGCCTCCCAAGAGCTGAGATTACAGGTACGTATCACACACCCAGTCTTAACTGCCATCTCAGTGCGCCCTGGGGGCAGGGCCAGCACGGCATGCTGGGGGACTGAACACCCCCCGCCCCACCTGTGCACCTGCCTGCAGTCACTTTAGTCCGCTGAGCTATTTGGCCAGCCCTTATTTGTCTCTTTTAGATCCAACATTTCCAGAAAATTCTGTGTAACTGTAGAAAAACACTGATTATTGGCCATGTAGGAGGATGGTTCCTATTCAAGAGGGCTGCACTTTAAGTCCAGCTAGACTTGGTTCCATCTAGTAAGGTTCCATCTAGAATGTAAAAACCGTTAACTAGAAGTGGGAGAGGGAGGGAAACAGCAAGAGAAATAAATCAAAAGGCAGAACCAAAATAAAGAGGAAAAATAAAGAGGAGTGGTTAAGGAGAACCTGTCTGCTTCCTGCCTTCTGCTTCACTGCAGCAATAGCAGCTTCTATTTTGGAAGCATCTGCAGTTGTGTTCCATTCATGGTCACAACTGTTGCAGATAACAAGATCCGTGACCTAAGAAAATAAAAGCAATTCACCAAAACTGTCTTTACTTGAAATAGATGCCACATTTGTTCAAGGGCCACTTATCTCTCCATTTAGCATGGATACAGTTATCTTGAAAAGATAGTGATGTGATGCACAGCCCAGGACACACTCGTGGGCAAGGGAAGAAACTGATCTGCAGTGGCTGGGGTCATTTTAAGGCACTGTGTCTTTTTTCTTTCACTTTTCAAATGCAGAGCTTGAAAGGAGTCTGTCTTTGATTTTAAAAAGTACAGTCTACTGTTTTTTTTGCCATACTAAAAAAAAAAAAAAACATGACTTCACAACAAAAATCAACTACTGTGCGATGCCTCCCATCTGTCTTTCGAATCATTTGTAATTCTAGTAACTGCAACATGGAAGACAGAGTTGCCCAGCCCTCACCCACTCAAGAATGGGGATTTATTGCAGGCCATTTTTAAACTACTCTAGCCCTAATGTAATTGCTTTCTGAAGCTTGGGAGAGACAACTTGGCCAACTCCAGCTCCATTCTCATTCGATTCAGAATTCCTTGGACCAGATGGTATACCTAGTTCTTAAGATAGTGTGTTTATTTTTTTCATATCAATCAATTTAAAATAATATAATTAGAAAAGAAACTGTGCTGAGTTCTTAGCCAAATGATAAAAAAGGAACATCCATAATTTAATACTGTCTTTGTTAATTTCATTTTACTCTAAGGCATTCAATTAAAGTGTCATGCAATAAATGCTGCTGCTACAATGGAATCCCAAATCCTATTAAGTGTCAAGGATGTTAAAACTACAAAACTAACAGATTCTTTAGTCTGAAACCATTTAGGTACTTTATAGGGCTTCCAGCGAGCTTCCCACCTGAATAGAGTTTTACTGGAAAGGCAGTCTATAATGTGTAATCATTGAAGCACTTTAAAATAATCGACCCCACAGGGTTCTTCAACCTTATTCAGTTTACATTAAATAATTATGAACTCATCATTTTATTTAAGCGTGTGTTTAAAGTCAGTCATTCCACCCAGTCTACTCTGTTAAGGCTAAATACATCTTAGTTTATGGATCATGGCAGACTTACGAGTACTTCATCCTACTAGAAACATATGTGAAGTACTTTCTTATAATGAAACACAAAAATACATTCATGTTGTCTATGCAGAACTATATATGCCTGCACACTGCCTGCTCAGTTTTGTAGAAATAGCTGTTCAATGAAATAAAAACATTTTCTGGGTATATTTGTCAGCTTTAAAAAGATAAAAATATGAACTTTAACCCAGGCAATTAAAGAACCATGCAGTAAGAAATAAAGATTCTCAAGGAGGCTTTTGTTCCAAGCTAAACCACTTAACAAAAGCATAACTTTTAAAATCGAAGTCATGAGAGCCTTTTCTAAAATATAATGCCACCTCATTTTTTCATGGTGACATATTTTCTTCAGGAAAATGCTACTAAAATATGGACTGATGTTAGTAAATACAATTTTAGCTTCATGTTAACTTTTCTTCACAGGGCAAACAAAAATGTGTTTTATGGTCAGAAGGCTTTCACCCTGGTTGTTACCAAAACAGTGGTCACAATGGCATGGAAATGTGTAGGACTGCTTGAGTTCTAACAGCAAAAATCATTTACTTTGTCTCAAAAGAAGATAGGAGAATAATCAAAAAAGGCTTCGGACTACTTATGTAAAATAAAGCCATGTTAGGAAATGTCAGCTACCAAATAACTGTCTATCATTCCCTGCTGATCCTTTCTTGGTAGCTGGTGCTTTTACTGCTTAGAATCAGAGGAGGAAGAAAAGACCACTTCTCCTTTCATAATTGCCATATATTTTCAGCAACACTTTAAGGATAAGTTTTTTCTGTAAAATTCCTTAGCTTACAATAACTATTGTGAAGTAATATTTATGCACATTTTGGGATGGCCTGGAAAGATATAATCTGGTGGTTAATCAAAAATCTTTGGGGGGGCTGGTGAGATGGCTCAGTGGTCTAAAGCAGCTACTTAGAACAAGCTTAGCAAAGCACAGGGACCACGGTTCAATCCCCCAGCACCACATGCCAGCCAGCCCCGCCCCCTGGTGGGCTGAGCTGGCCACACACACACACACACACACACACACACACACATAAATAAATAAAATTTAAAAAAAAAATCTTTGGGCCTTCTCTCTGGAATTGAGGTTAAACAAACCAATATCTGTGAGGAGACAAAGTCCTGGGGCCTTGCTAAGACTGTTCCTTGCTCAATAGCAGGCACTTGGCCCTGTATGTATAAAGCCATGAAAATTTGAGGTTAAACAGAGCAATATCTGTGAGGGGACAAGGTCCTGGGGCCTTGTAAGAGTGTTCCTCATGCAACAGCAGGGACCTGGCCCTGTGTGTACAAAGCCATGAGCCTTGGTTCCGGCTCTAGCTCAAGCATGGCTTGGCTAACCCACCATAGGGGATGCTCCCTTGATGATAAAATGACAGCCATACCTGAGAGTTTCACAAGGTGAAGATCAAACTAGAATCTATGAGTAAACACTTTGACAGCTATAAAGTCTTATTTAAACATCAGACTGTTTGGAAAAGGCTTAGGAATATCTATTAAGCAGCACCTTTATAAGTGTAAATTAGTGTACAACCATCTGAATAAAGGATGAAACAAAAGTTGCTTAAAGTTACAGCTTTTGTTTTGTTCAGATTTGCAGTTAAAATATTTACTTTGTCTCATGCCTTTATCATAATAAACTTTGCAGCCCTCATCTTACATAAGGGCCAACAGGATAGAGTAAAAACAGAAAGTACATATTATGAGATAGATTTTAGAGAAAAATACCGCCATGATTATCAGTGAGGAAGCAGGTATCTTAGGCATTGAGAAAGTGTGGATGAAAATGAGCAAGTGCTGTATGGGAACAGTGCTGGGTCCCTTTTGCTAGATCAGAGTCCATGAAGGTATACACAGCTCCCTGTGATACAGTGCTTTGCATGTTACCATGGAGATTTTGAGAAGTTTCACTATATAGTGGTTTTCCAAAAGTAACGTCTGACATCTTGGGTTGCTATAACAAAACCAAGGACAATTTCTGTTAAATGTCTATTTGATGGGGAAGAATTTTACTGGGGAAAAAAAATTAGGCATCTTTTATTTCTTCCAGAAAAAAGAATGGCAAAGTATCTTTTTCCATTTAGGAGTTGTTTTTCAGGTCATTTACTATGATCAGTAATTAACAGCTATGGTATATTGTAATGGCATGCTCATATGCATGCCAGTTACATGGTGGTTTATACACAGTCATATGCCAATTTGAGTCTCACAACAAGCCTGCGAGGCAGCGAGGACAGCCTCCAACAGAAAGCTGTTATGCAAAAGTTGGTGCCTCATACTGAGCTGGAAATGTCAAATGAGATTGAGAAACCTGCACATTTCTTTTAGGTGACAGTAATAGTCTTTAAGTTATCCAAACATAAATCTATGGAGTGTCTTGTCAGCATGTGATTGGGAAGCAGAATGTGGGCACAAAGCACATGAAAAACAAATGTCTGCACAGTGTTTCCAAGCACAATCTAAGCACATCCGTTGTTCTCTGCACACTGTAATGAAACTATCTGCTCACTGGTTTCTCTCTTTTGAAGATAAAAGCTGCTCCAAAGTAATGCTGCTCATTTGTTCTTTCACATTCATTCACATATTAACTCAGCAAACATCTACTAAACATGTTACCATTATAGTCAGAACCCAAGTTCTGGCGCCTGACCTGCTGCCAGCAGGTGATACAACAAAGTGGACAGCACAACATGGGTATTCTGCACATGGACAGGTTAACCAAAATTAAGCTATGAGAGACAGTGAGAAGATATCAATCAAATAATATTACCTTTAAAGAGGTAATAATGAACAGAAAATGTTATGAAAGCTGAAAACTATTTTGAACACATCAGGATGAAGGGTCAGTGTGGAAAACAGAAAGGGCATGATCTCCAGACAGTCAAAGAAAATGCTTCTGTACAAGCAGGGAAGGTGACACACTCAGAGCCGCAGCTCCCATCAGGTGAACTATGCAGCACAGGATGAACCATGCGCAGTAACTCTACTGAACTGCTTTTGAGCTACAGGATGACAGTTGCATATGGCCCACTTTACAGAAACCAAGCAGGCCTAACACAGGCAAACAAACAAAAAACAAAAACCTGCAAAGGAAGGCTACTGGAATCTCACAAAAATAAACAACCTGAGCTGTTTCAAAATCTCAATTTTCACCTGTATTTACTGAAATCCACTACATTTGGAACAGTAATCCCCAAATGATAGGCTTAACCTTTGAGAAGGTGATTTTCTTCAGAGCAGGGGCAATGTGTGATAGGATTCCTGAAGAACTGACCCTGTGTTAGCCAGCTCCCACCCACACAGATGGGCCATTACAATGGACCTGCCAGAGAAGCAAAAGGTCCCCTCATGTTTGAAAGAGTGTGCTACCTTTACTATCCCATTTGGAGGTAGTCACATCACATCACAGTTTGTCAGACTCCAAGGAGGCTTAACTAGTACCATAAATTAAATAAACAAGGCAGAACTCAGAAGAAAATAATAGATCTGGAAAAACAGCTCTAAATTTTATTACAGTTTTAGTGCTATAAAAATGACACAGAGGATGACTCAGACAAGACAGTGGAGCAGGAATCTGTCTCCCACCTAAGCAAACCTACACTGACAGAATTTCTACAATATAACTATTCTGGAACTCTGGAGACCATTGAAGGCCAGGCAAGGCTTGCAGGGAAGGCTTGGGTGGTAAACTGCAGCAAATTTCAGTCATTTTCATGTCTTAGTGCATGAACCACCACCCATCACTATCCCAGTCCCATGGCAGGCAGTGCAGGTTTCTGGGAGACCTTGCACTGTTTGTGGGATCCAGGGTGGGCAAAATGATCACTGCCTTCTAAAACTTAGATACTGTGCCTCTGGTTATGGAAGTATAGACCAATAGGCCAGTGGTCTTTTTTGCTGTAGCACCCTCCCTTTGCAACCCCTTTTCTCCTCAGCTAAAGTAACTGCTGAGAGATCTGGAGGCTCAGCTCTCTTTGCCCTTTTCAGGTTTGTCTTTTCCCCTTTTAGGAACCATTTTAACAATCAGGATGCTCAAGTCCATACACAGGAAAATTCAGGAAGTGATTATGCATTCCCAGGGAAAGAGACAGGCCTCAAACACAACTTTTACAGCTTACAATGAACAAAAGAAAAAAACAATCCTTGGGTAAAGCAAAGAATCTTACTTTGATATTTAAACAACTGAGCTAACCGGCAGGCCCCCAAATATCTTAAAAGAACCAAAGGCAGAAGAGAAGAAAGCCAAGAAAACAATATTTGAATGAAATATAGATAACAGTGAAGAGATAGAAAAATCTAAAAAGAAACCAAAACCAACCCAGGTATGGGGGCCCACACCTGTGATCCCAGCACTGGAGAGGCTGAGACAGAAGGGTCACTATAAGTCTGAGCTGTGCAGCGAGACCCTGTACCAAATAAATAAATTAAAAAATAAATAAAATCCAAATTCTAGAGGTAAAATGTACAACTGAAGAAAACTTTACCAGAGAGATCCAAAAGCAGACTCAATGGAGCAGAACTTGAGGAGAGGACAAATGGGGTGGTCAAATTTCAGAATATGAAGAGAAGGCTAAAATGAAGTAAGCATTAAAAAATAAGATATTTGTGGAGCACAGTTAAACAGACAAATATTTGTATTGTGGGAATCCTAGATGGGAAGGAGCATGGGAGAAAGGGGCAGAGATAATAGCTAAAATAATGGTGAAAAACTTTCCAAATATGATAAAAATCATGAACATAAACATACAAGAAACTCAACAAATTCAAACAGACTCACACTGAGATACATAATTAAATTATCCAAGGAAAAAGAGAGTCATGAAAGCAGGAAAACACAAGTGACTAGTCACACTCAAGGGATTGCCAATGAAATTATCCACATTTTTCATCAGAAACTTTGGAAACAGCCCATATGCCCATCAACTGATGAATAAAGAAAATATGTTTTTTATATACAATGGAGTACTAACCTGCCATAAAGGACAAACTCGAGACAGCCTTAGGTAAATGGAAGCACCTTGAGACCATAATTTAAGTGAAATACATTGTTTCTCTTGTGTGAGAAACCCAAAGGTAAAAAAAAAAAGCACCAAAAGGGAGGATAGATATTGGAAAATAAGAAGAAAATATTCAAATGGGAAGAGAAATAAGATGGGGAGGAAAAGAAGAGAATGGGGATTTAAAAAAGAATGGAAAGAAAACAAAGAAAGTTTTATAAGTGGAGTGGAAAAAGATTGACAGGAAGGGAGAAAAATGAGAAAAAATAAAGATATAATTACATACAAGTACAAATCACATATGATAAGTGTGATCATTTTTTTTTCTAAAAGACAGTGGGCTGATGTACTCAATGTGCAAAGACAAACCACCCTACAACAGAATTATATATATGGGAAAATTGTTCTTTTAAATTGAGGAAGGACTTAACAAAGAACAAAAGTCTAGAAAGTTCATTACCACTAGACCTGCCTTGTAGTAAATGCTACAGAGATGCCTTCAGATTGAAACGAAAGGACAACAATCAGTAATGCCATATGAAGAAATGAAGATCTCAGTAAAGGGAAGCACATGGACAATTATAAAAGCTAACTATACTATAACTACTGTTTGTAACTATAGTTTTTTTCTATATGATTTAAGATGCTAATACAGTTTTAAAAGCCATGTTTTAGTCTAAAAGCTAGTGTTACTGTGGCTTTGGCTTACAACACCATGGTTTTTTTTTTTTTTACATCATTTAAAAGACTAATACATTTTTTCAAAAAAATATTAGTCTATGTCTCTGGACACACAAAATAAAAAGATGGAATTTTTGTTACAGCAACAACTGAAAAGAATGGGGACACAGATATAAAGTGCCAGGGTTTCTGCATCATATTCAAGTTTCACTGGTACAAATCCAAATTACCATGTATGACTTCATGACATTAAATGTAATTCCCATAGTGACTACAGAGAGAACATATATAAAGTGAAAACAAAAGGACATAAGAAAAAGTAAAACATTTTATTATTAAAAAAATCAACTACACACTAAAGAAGACAGTAATAATAGGGAATAAGGGTCACAGAAGCTTTATCCCATAGGAAAACAAGTAACAAAATGATGGAAGGAGACCACTCTTTACCAATCAGCCTTTAAAACGAAGGAAATGCTGACAGTGATGTGGTATATAGTTCAACCTTGGGAGGTCTGTGCTAAGTGAAAGAAGTCAGTCACATAGAGAAACCCTTTGTATTATCCCATTTGTATGAGGCCCAAGGAAGTACTGTAGGATCCCATGAATACAAGGTTCTTAGAGTAGTTAAAATCATAGAGACAGAAAATAAAAGGTGTTAGCCAAGGGCTTAGAAACAGAGGAGATGGGGAATTACTGTTCAATGGATGTGATGAAGACTTTGCCACAGTCCTACGAGGGGAAGCCTCTTTGTTACACTCATACATGCCTTGTGATACGTAAAAATGCTACAGATACCGTGGATGGTATCATGGCAATTTCTTACAAGACTGAACATACAGGTATCATACAAGGCAGCAGATGCACCCTTGAATATTTACTTCTGAGAAATAAAAACTTAGGTCCACACAAAAACCTATATATGTTTATAGCTGCTTTATTTATAAGCCTAAAAATATAAATAGCACAGAGGTCCTACAAGGGATGCATGGGTCAACAAGCTATGGTATATCCATGTGACAGAAAATTACTTATCAATATTAGTGAATGAAATATTAATATACAGAGAAATTTGAATGCACTTCAAGAGAATTACACTCAGGTTAAAATCTCAAAATGATATAATCTATTTATAAACGTTCTTGAAATGACACAATCATAGAAATGGAGAACAGTTCATGGTTGTGGGGACCTAGAGAGAGCTGAGGAGGTATTAAAGAGGAAAGGGGAACTTGGAAGGGTCCTTGTGGTGACTATGCACACACACACACACACACAAACAAACACACAAATTATGGGTACAAGTAAAACTACAGAAATTATGTACGATTGGTGGATTGTTTCAACACCAGTATCCTTTCTGTAAGATTATAGAACAGTTTTGTAAGATGTCACTATTGAAGGAAACGGCAAAGGTTACATACATGAAATAATTATTATAATTGTATTATTCTCTTGGTATTATTTCTTATAATTGTATCACAGCTATTTCAAAATTTAAAAGTTTCCATTAGAAGCTCAAC
Source organism: Octodon degus (assembly GCF_000260255.1). Taxonomy (NCBI): domain Eukaryota; kingdom Metazoa; phylum Chordata; class Mammalia; order Rodentia; family Octodontidae; genus Octodon; species Octodon degus. The sequence continues at coordinate 14,533,866 of NW_004524607.1, forward strand.
TAATCCAAACTTAATGGAAAACACAAACAGGGCATCCAGAGAAAAGAGCATCATTGTGACCATCTCACAGATGTCATTCAGCACACATTGTCTGGTTGTGGCACATCAAGGCCACTAGGAATCCAGAGACTCCCTGAAACCATCTCTCAGAGGTCACAACACAGTCTAACATGACAATCATTGGATTCCAATGAAACCATCCCTAGATGTCACCCAGAATACACGGCATATATACCAAGACCACTCAGAATCTAGGAGCTCTAGAAAAACAATGTATTAATATATTCTATCCTGGGTTTCTAAGGCAGGGCCACCACACTGGTTACAAGGGAAGAGGAAGGGAAATCTCAGTGAAAAGGAACAAAAGATGACAACTTGTATCATGGAAGATGTTGAGTGGGGAAGAGAACTGCAGGGAAACAAGCCAGGGTCTAAAAAGCCAAAAGCCTGGCGCCTGCTTTTAGTCAATATTTTGGTTGTGAGCATAAGCACATATCAAAAGCCATGTGCTATAACTTTAGGCCCTATGCAATGCAAAGTGTGAAAATCTTGGTCAGTATGTGAGAACGTACATATAATTTACTCAAAACATCCAGCACCACTGGGGTTTCCAAGAAGCAACTCTGAGTGTTGCAAACACAAGGCAGGCACCAGCCTATGTGATCTGTTCAAAGGATTACACACAGTCTCAGAGATGCTGCAGAGCCAAGCAGCACTGACGAGTTAATAACAAAGTCTTCTCTATTTAATGAAATATTCTTTGAGGTTACTGATTTTTATTCAGCTTCCTTAAAGTTTAAGGTTCAGAATGATAATGAAGTATTTCATCTGCATGCCAAACTGCTGTGTGTATGCATCACAGTATTGTGTTTGAGCATTGCAGGCCACTGCTCTCTGCCTTATGTAGGGAAGGTCCACTCTCTCACATATTCTTGAAGGCAACAGGTTTTCTGTTGAACCTTGGGAGCGGAAAAGAGGAATTTTTGCTATTACATTCACAGCTGCTTTATAAAGATAACAGTAAAGGCAATTAAAGGGCCGGTTGTTAAACTAACAACCTGAAGCATAAATGAGACATTAATGACCACTGGCATGAAATCAAGAGACCAAGGTGGTATAATGATGCCACCCTTTACTTGCTGTGTGACCTTAGGAAAATCAATGTGTTTCTGGCTTCTATGTGTGTAAATAAGGTGATGTAAACAGTCCTCACCTGTCAGAGGTGTGATGATTCAAAAGAGGTAATGGCAATGTCTGAAGACAGTAACTGGCTCAGAGCAAGTGTTCAATCATCATCTAGCCTTGTTTGGCTAAGATGTCATTTTATAACAAAGCCCTGGAGAAGGAAAATTATAACTTGGTCACACTATATTTTTGTTTCCTTCTAGATGACTAAAGGTTTTGTTTGTTGGCACCACATTTGATAAGTGACTAATTAAGAACATAGACTTGGGGCTCAGAAACAGGTTCCAAACCCAGCTCCCCCTCCTAATCACAAACCTGTACTATTTCATTGCCTTGATTTCTGTTGTACACAGTGCCTAACACCTGGGACTGTTGGCAGGACAGACGGAGATTTTAAGATGTAAACTATTCAGACCACAACCGCACCTGGCGTACAGTAAGTACTATGTAAGTGTTAGCTATTAGGAATATCACTTCTTGTTAAAATAAGTAATTGAAATAAAAATAATGAAAAATGAAAAAGAGAAAATGCCTTACCAATTCCCATGTTGGAAGGGCTTCATTCCAGAACGTTTTCAGTGCTGCTTTGTTGTAATTTAATAATTTTTGAACTACTCTTGGTTCCTTCACCTTAGCAACAGCTTTAAGCCTTCTCTATGCAGCCCCCAGGTAAACTCCCAGAGATTGTCCTAACTTAACCAATCATTTGTCACCAGGACAGATCTCCTGACTGCACCCCAGGGCCTCTCCATTCCCTCCTCTCCTTAGAAAAAGACTTCTCCTGAGGGCCATTCTACTCCTTCAGACTTCCCCCCAAAACATCTTCTACTGCCTTTCCATCCTTTAGTCATGTGATTTATCCTTTATTCATGATTACTAACAGACACAAAACCTGGTACTCCATATGACATCATTACTTCTACTTTGTGGAATTTAAATATAGTGTGGGTATATTACATAGGCAATGATACAAGCTTCATTTAAGGAGTAATAATAGCACTAACTTAATAATAATATTAAATAATTATTTAATAATATCATTAATTCACAAATATCTACACATAATAGTAAATATATGTTATTTACCAAAAAAAATTTTATCATAAGAAACAACTCAATCCTATTATTTATGAATATCTCTAGTCATTCAGTATTTCTAAAGTTGCAATATCCAATAAACCAAAAGCTACTCTTATTAATTACTTAGTAGGAGTTTACTAAAAACACTAGTCTAAGTATCTTACATATATTATTCCATTTAATAATTACAGCAGCACTATTAAAGAAGAATAACTAGTAATATTAGGTAGGTAGAGTTATCCATTTTATAGATAAAGCAGACAAAGTAGAGAAATCCCCTATCTAGTACAGGTTAACATGAAGGTAGTCTGACTCCAAAGCCCTCACTTCTAGGTACCATTCTGCTTATTTTCCAAGGTAAAAAAATAAGATAATAAAATTAATGATGTTTGGATCATTTTATTGGAATAAACTTCTTGAGGCATGAATTTAGAAAGTGTCCAGCTTGAGAAAAATGAAAAACTAGTTTGCTTGTTAAATATTAACTAATGCAAATGAGAATCAAGGAGACAAATGTGATCATATACAATAAGAATAATGCCCTTTATAAATCACTATTAGAATTTTGCACACAATTCAAGATGGCAATCCTCAAATATGAAATTTATACTCCTCACTGAAAGTTCTGACCAACTGGTCAAAGAATGTCATCCCCCGGGAAAATGCCATATTTAAAATACATGATGCAGTTATTTTAAAAATGTTCTTATGCAAGTGATTAATTCTTTGTATCACAGTGTTACTGTTACTAGTTTTTTTTTTCTTTCGGTGAGAGCAATGAGCTAAGAAGAGAACAAATACAGGAGTACCTCAAATTTTGAATTTAAGTTTTCTATGACTCTGGTCACAAACCAAATTGGACAAGGACCAAATCAAATTCAATAAATACAGCACTTTAAAACATGATCAAAGAAAAGAGTCTCCATCTTGTGGGACTTCATGCCCCTTTAACAAAAAGTATTTGATAATGCCTCTTTACTCTCTAGAAATGAAATTCATAGATAAAATTACCAATCTTTACATGTAATTTTAAAATATCAATATAATACTCTAACAAAATATAAAGAAGTAAAAGAAAGCAATTTATAATGACTATGCATTTCGGTATGTAAATTCTGAAGCTGACTACACTAGAAGCATAATGAAGTTGTTAGATGTGTGCACTTTCTTATAATAAATATGTATGGATGTGGAAATATAAGAAGATTAAAAGCCATTCTCTGTGCAAATACAGAAAGATGAAAAAGCTCAGGTCCAGGTAGATACCAGAACAAAAACCAGTGTTAGAACTAGAAAAAAATTACAGGATGCAACCACATAGTGGAGTTTCACAAACATAACACTGTCCAAAAGAAGCAAAAGAAAATACTGTCTTCACAGTCCCATTTGTGTGATAAACATTCATGTGAGAAAAAGTGACCCACAGGAAACAGTGACAATAATAAACATAATTTTACTTGATTTAAATGGTGTTTTCATGCCTGTGTATCTATTTAAAAATTCATTGACTGTGGATCTTTTCATACAATGTAATATTGCTTATTGATAAAAATAACCAACCATATCCATATGAATTTGAAACACGTTGAATGAAATAAGTCTTAGCCAAAGACCCACAGGTATTCTGTATATTAAGGTCTAGTGTATGCTGAACCATTGGCTCTCAAACACTTTGATCTCAGTAGCCTCATACATTCTAAATACTACAATTATTTAAAACCCACTACATCCTTGATTTGTGTTGTTTATATTGATAATTAGTATTTTAAATCTTAAAATGAGATACTTAAAATATTCATAATTTAGTAAAATGATACTGGTAAACCTGACATGTTAATATGTATTACATAACTTCTACAAATAATTATATTTTCCAAATTGAAATAATGTTACCAGAAAAATACTGTTTTACATTTTTTAAAATCTCTTTAATGTTTGGCTTAATAGAAGACAGCTGGCTTCTCATATCGATTTCTCCATCCAATTTACATATTAAAATACATATTCATTATGAATTACTCTTTTCAAAGCTAGGACATTGCATTGTTTTTTAAAAAAAGGTTGTATGTGTAGGCTGGCTATTTTAATCTGTGAATTTCACTGCAAGAGAATAAAGGGGACATGATTAAAGTTTTGTTGTTTACTGTGTCCAGTAGGACAAAGGTAGCATCTCAGAACATGTTTTTAAGTCTCAGTTCTTTACTTAACCTCATGGGAATGAAGAAATCTGGGATAACAGCAATACAACACAATGATCAAGGTAAGTTGTATACGCTGACTCCCCTTCAAATATGAAACTGGGGAAAGGGGGGGCCAGATGGTGCTGGAAGGAAATGATTGCAGTGTGTTGTGTGCATGTACGAATCTGCCAAAAGGAAACTCATTTATCTATATAACCAATAGGCACTAACAACAACAAAAATGATGTGGAAAAATGCTTCTGTAGCACCTGGGAGACCCCAATAACAGAATTATGAAAATGGGAAAATAACACTGAAGTAGAATTATGAAAATGGGAAAATAACACTGAAGTAGAATTATGAAAATTGGGCTGATCTTGTGGTCCCCCCCTCCAAGGTTTCAAATCTACAAATCCCCAAGACATAGCTAAATCTTCTAGAATGAAAATTATTAGAATTGTAGTTTACTCAATGAATAGGGGACAGGTTGATGGAAAAGGAGCACAGAGAAAACTGGTGGGTGACAGTGGTATTTAATACCTTTAGAGGACTCACCAGACAAAGATGTGTGCATCTGTAAAAATTAATCAAATGGCATAATAAAATCCTGGATTTCATTGTGTGCAAATGTTAGTTCAAAAACACACAAGTACTGACCCTCGAATGATACGCATATGAAGTATTGAAAGATAAACAGCACTGATGTTTGTGATTTAATTTGAGATGCATTAAAAGAATAAGATGGACTTGAAGGCCAGGGAGACAGATAGAAAAGCAATGAGGTAAATATGGAGATATATGAACTATGGAACCTAGGTTGGTCGGTGTAAGGTTGTTCACATTTCTGTCAGCTTTTCTCTGAAAATGGTTAAAATAAAACTGAAAATTTCATTGAGCTGTACACTTAAACACTTAAGATATGTGTACTTCACTATATATGTTATACATCAATTTAATAAGTTAGAAGATTAGACCTAATACTAGGTTAAATATTAAAGAGAAAAGTGCTAAAGTTAAGCTAAGTACCAACAAATGAGGCTTATTTGTGATATGAGAGACTGGAATTAATCTTTACTGAAGTAAAGTTTCAAGACAAATTAAACTGTGAAAGTGAAGAAAAAGAAATATATGACAGTATCAGAAATAATGAGGCTTATTTTTAAATGCATTGTCAAAACCATGTCCTGTGTTGATAAGAGATATGGTACTGACAAAAGGTCCTAGAAAATAGAGCCATATTTCAAATCCCATCACATACCAAGTAATAGTCCAGTCTCTGACACTTCAGAGGGAAGGCATCAAGAGGATATGACACAATTAAAATATAGGGGTCTGGGCACAGTATCAGAGTAAGCTGAAAAAGCTACAGGCAGCCTCCTAAGTGAGTAGCTTAAACATGTAATTTTATATCATATACCATGTTGCCATAGTACTAAAAATACAGAGAAGGTGATAAGATATTTTAAAACTTTATTAATTAATAAGATTCAGTGATATCTTTCACACTTTATATTTTTCTCTTAATTAAAAAGTATTTGCTTCTGAGTCTGTTACAATGAACCCGAATCCCCTCTGCTACATATTTGCATGCCTCAGGTGCAAATGAAGGTGGATACAGATGTGTTGAGCAGGCGGTTCCAGACCACTAAGGCCCTACTGAAATGGAGATTGGCTCTTGGCAAAGTTCCACACTAAACAAAGTACAATTTTTCTTCAATTTACTTAGTAACTGTGTTTGTGAAAAATTTCAGTGTATGTTAAAACACTGTAGTAAAAATACCACTATGTTTTTGCTTTTAAAATGGAGCACAATGTTGGGTGTGGTGGTACATGCCTATAACCCCAATATTTGGGAGGCTGATGCAGGAAGATCATTGTGAGTTCAAGGCCAGTCTGGGCTCCATAATGAGTTCAAGGCCAGCCTGAAATACACAGTGAGACCCTGTTTCAAAAAAAGAAACGAAAAGTAAAGTGGAACACAAGATTCGGATCACGACAAACGGTATGTTTTGCTTTGTTACCCATGGAAATATCCAGAGACACTTGAGGGCATGTTCTATTTTTCATCTGTGGACTATCATGAGTATCACAGGATTTTTAGCTTGGCCTCTGGCTCTTCAATGACCACTGTCACTGGAATCACCAAAAACCATCTCTATAAGTGTTTAACACATTCCAAAGGAGGCAGCATCTCTCCATTAAAACCACTGATCTAAAGTGAAAGGAGTGTTGCAGGAGAATCTAGTTTTTAATAGCAGAAATATATTCCTCAGAAGAGAATTATTAGGCTATCATTTGTTCATACCCAAATCAATTCAATATAAAAATATCAACTTTTTATGTAATTTGTGGCTAAACTGTGGTTAAAATCACCCAAGCCCACAAAGTGGTGCTTGGATACAGTCGTCTATTGGTATTTTGTGACTATGGATCACTACAAAAAAAAGTATTTCAAATAGCAGCTAAAGACTTGGCTTATGGAAACAATATCTGCTTCTTTTGCCTAGAGCTAGATTTAAACAACTGAGCCCAAAGTGAAAATTCACTGCTATTCAAAATCTAAGCAAATGTAAAGTTATCATACTTGTTTTTACATATTATTCTTAGGATTTTTATTATCAATTTTCAGATCACCCAACCACATGGTTCTAGTCCTGCAGGATTTCATAACCTTAATGTTATGAAATCCATTGTCAGACACTGCAGCACTGAATGATTTTACTGAATTCAAGTTTTTATCATCAAATTTCTGAGTCATTATTATGTCTTTTGCTGTCTTCTTCAATGTCTTAGATGTTTTCTACCTTTTCCTCCTCCTATCTTTTTTGTATTCCCTCATCATCCTTGTACAATGGTTGTACTTGTTTGTTAAGGCTAGAAAAGATGAAGTGATACATAAATTTATTTACTTAGATATTACCACCAAATAACTAACTAGATACCAAGTATAGGACAAAATAGGCTCAATCAAAAAAGAGTAACTACTGGAGTTTTCAAAGAAATCAAATGGCAAAAGTTAGTTAGCTTATAAAGGAACATGTAATGTAGCAGTCAAAATGTTTACTAGCGAAATGTCCTGTTCATTCTATGCTGTAGACTGAAAATTTGCAAATGCTTACATAAACATTAAACATAACAACTGACTCACCCACAGGCATCTGTCCAATGAACCATAAATATAAGTTCACAAAATATGTAAGGAATGTTTATATCAACTTTATTCATAATCATCCCAACATCCAAACATCCTTGAAGAGATGAAGGTATAAATTGTGACACACAGACAATGCATTACAACTCAGCAGCAAAGGGATGAACCGTTAGTTCACCCAACAGCAGGATCAATTCTGAAATGCATTTTGCTAAGTGAAAGACCCAAAAGGCTACCTGTTGTGCAGTCCTATTTATATGACTTTCCACCACAGGCAAAACAATAGGGTCAGTGGCTTAGAAAGGAGAAACTGGCTACAAAGGGAGTTGAGGTTTCCAGGTGATGGAACTGTGCAGATGACCCCACAGTGATAGAGATGCTGCTCCACATCTTTATGAATATGTCTTACTTTATGAACATATCTTCCCATAGAAGTACCCCAAACAGAGTGAAATGCACTGTATGTAAATTAAAAATAAATGTACAAAATCAGCAAGGGTACTGGGGATCCCAGGATAGAATGATGACTTGTAATGACTGGTGATAAACCCTGAAATGGATGACCCAACATTATGAGAGAGAGGAGGGCAAAATGAACAAATCTAATGAATTCTGGAAGGTAGTATTTTGCCTGATTATCACAAGGGAACAAAAGCTGTACATAAACACTGTATTCTACTTGCTAAATTTGTTTCTCACAGAAGCATGAGTTAGAAATTCTAAAAGAAGTAGTTTGCATGTATGCTAGGATTGAACAAGTAAATAGATTGGAGATAATGGGAGTCAGATTTCTGACAAAGAAAGAAATTATAAATATTCAACAGAGGAAAATAAGATGAACCTTGTGGCACTGGACTAGGGCAGGAGACACTGAGACCAATCACGGTTGTTTAAAAATATATACAAATAAGACACAGCAATAAAGATCTGTGTGTATACATGGGTTAGAAAATACTTGTGTATTTGTTAACTCTGTGCACTGACATGGCCAGAAGTACTGATAGTTCAGCTATGAAAGCATACTCAGCACCCAGATCTTAGTTTCTAATCCCATTTTCCACTAAAAGAAACCAGGATTCTTAAAGAAATGTCCGACCTGAAGCTGGTGCTATAATGTTATGAAATAAGCCTGGAGCAACTCATAGGGCCAGAGAGCAAAGAAGTGCCAAAGAAAAGAAGAAGATGAGAGAGAGCCAGCCTAAGAAACCTCCCAAGGTCAAAGCAGGGACGAGTGGAGCTACAAAATAAAATAGAATTGTTACCCAATGAATACCATAAATAAAGAAATCCAGGTTTCCATAGAGATATAAATGAATAAATAAATAAATGTGAGAGAAGCAATCAATCTCCCTTCTAGAAGAATTACAGGAAAATAAATGTAGAAGGAAGGAGGGAAATCAGAAAATCATCACCTGAACATTGCCATAATGCCTGCTGTAACAAGATCAGCTATTAAGTGCTGAAACTGAAGGGCAAAGGTTTAGGAGAAATAGATATGTGCATACAACTTCACCTCCTGCAAAACTTTTTGTTTGTTAAATACTGTTGTGCTTTAGCATACACTACAAGTTATTTGATACTATTTTTTCGTAGATTGAAGCTTAATTACTTTTTATGGAAGATGGAAGTCCAAGGAATGGTGAAGTGACATGAAAGTCTTTGTTGTAACAAGGTATCTCTTGGGGGGCTCCTAGATTGCTTCAGGATGGGGATAGGAGCAGGTTTTGAATAGAACCTGCCAACTTTCTCCCCACCTCTCAACTTCCAGGAAGGGCAGAGGAGATGGAGACTATGTTTAAACACCAACACCAATGGCATAATCAGCCATACTCAGAGAATAAAATCTCTTTAAAATTCTAAACAACGGTGTTTGGATGTCTCTGAGTTGGTGCTAGGAGGACTGCATGTGGAGAGAGCATACCTTAGGCTCCATGCCTTGCCCAGTGCTCCTTTTGTCCTTCTGGGTGGCCTGAGCAGCATCCTTTAAAATGATTTATTAATGGTACATGAAGTCCCTTCCTGCTTTCTTTGAGCTGATCCAGTGAATCAATGAATCTGTGGAAGGGGTCATGCGAACCCCAAACCAATGGCACAGACCACCCTGGCTTCCCCATCAGCAACTTCTGTCTGAGCACAGCCAAACCTTGTATTTGCACCAGCAAATTTGCCCCTCTGCCTGCATTGGGGCCCAGCCCAGAGCCCCTTTCCATAGCTCTGGCAGCACTGTTGCTTCCCTCTGGTCTTCACTTAACTCCACAGAAGGAAATTCACTTCATCAAAACAAAGCTTTATCTGGAATAAGACAAAATGATGCTCCAGTGCTATGTAATCAGAAAGACAAGAAACTCAGGGGTAATAAGAAGGGAAGCTGGTCGGGCTCCCAGTGTGGCCATTCCCTTCCAAAGTCACAGTGCCCTTGAGCTCCTCATAGCCCTTTAGCAATGCCATCCTTTTTTCCACATGAGCTTTTTTTGGCAAAATAGACACTATCCTGTTATGAGAGACTGTTTCAGCTAGCATGGGTTATTTCTTACATACTGTCACACTGACAAATGTTGTCACTACTACAACAAACCTGGATGCACTTCCTGGGAAGGAGGAGTTTAGGGGCTGAGGAGGCACTGGGAAAGAAGAACCAGCTTAGAGTAAGTTAATTTTTTTTTAAAGGATCCAGTGTAAGTGATGAAATACCTCTACAGACTAAGGAAAGGTTTCACTCTACAATAATTTAACATTTTTATGCTTCCTATAAAAGAGTTTCCTTTTTCACCACCTGTAGCTGTTTGCCAAGCTATTTGAATTTCAGAGGAAATATTAATATGGGCTAAATTAGCCAATGTAAAATTAAATTATTCTGACGGAACAACAGCAAGCAAAATTTGCTAAAGGAAGCAATAAATTAAGAAGCCTTCTTAAAAATGCAATATTCAATTATAATTCAAATAAATCCCTAGGGTATGAACCAAGACAATTGTATTAAAATGTAATATAAATTTCTCAGAGAGAGAATTGCAGTTCACTGGAATAAAACCCTCTCCAAGAGCCAACTTCATTAGCCAGCATAACATCAAAGGCTCCTGGAGTGACCGTCTAATCTGAAACATCTTTCACTACCAATTTCCATATAGCCTGGTCATTTACTTTCATGGTTTGGGCAGGAGTCCTTGAACAGACAGCCAAGAAGACTGCCTAGAAACATTACATTTTTTAAGACATATTTTCCTCATCAAAACATTAATTCTTTTTTTAAATTTTACTTTCCTTCAGAATTCTATTTTATAGGTAACACTGAATTCTCACAGACATATTTTATCAATTATAGTAAAGATAATAAAGACGAATACTGAGTTATCCAATTTTATCTGTCCTAGAAAGTTCACAAAAGCCAATTTTTCAACCTGTCACTTTATGAATCTCACTGATGATAAAAGGCACTGTGGTCAGATACCTCAAAACCTCCCAGCAACATAGAAGTCTAGAGTGCCTCGAAGGATGGGCCTGGCTGCTGGCCACTTACTCTCAACTCTGTGAGCCTTCAGGGAAAAGTCAAAAGCCAAGAGCAACAGAATTTTAAGAGCCTTCCTGTGTTGGGAGGACTGCAATCAGGCGCACCCTCCTTTTCTTCCCTGCAAAGCACTACTGCCTTATATGTCTTTTTCACTTTAATATTGAACTCAAAATCTATTTTCTCCTGCGATAAAGGCTCATTAAGTGGCACTAACACTTGAGAAAATCTGAATTTCTTGCTCTCTAAGACTGTCATTGATGTGGTTTGCTTTTCACTGGTGATGACGTTTTACTATAAGGTATTATAGTTTGCACATTAGCAGTTTCCATGGAAATTCAGAAATCAAGTTCGATAAAATAACAGAGTTCAGTTTTCTTTCCTATAAATTCAGGCTGAAAAATCATAATGAAATTCAACTTTGACAACATCGTAACTAGCTTATCAATTACTGTATCTGGAAATATCTTGGCAACACTCGCAATGCTAGTCACCATGGATTGATCTGATAGCAATGGAATTCAAAGATCTCCTGGCAACTTGGTGCCTTTCCTTGTGTTTGGTTAGATAACTAGTGGCTTCAAGACTGTCTAACATTTATCTTTCTTTTATTTATTTTTTTTTAAATTATTTATTTATTACATTTTTATTTAGTGTGTGTATGTGTGTGGCCAGCTCAGCCCACCAGGGGGCGGGGCTGGCTGGCATGTGGTGCTGGGGGATCTAACCGCGGTCCCTGTGCTTTGCCAAGCTTGTTCCAAGTAGGTGCTTTAGACCACTGAGCCATCTCTCCAGCCCTAACATTTATCTTTCAAGGTGGAGAGACAGCAATTAGACAAAGAAAGAATTTAACACTGAGACATTGTAATAACAAAATTTAGATAGAAAAAGTGCAATATACTTATTATAGATTTGTTATTAAAACTGTGGGAATTTCCAAAGATGAGTAAAATAACATACTTATTTACTTACAAGTAACAAGTTATCTTTTTTTCACACAATGTTTCCTGATAAGGTTATTGCGCTGGAAGATCATTCCACACTTGTAATAATAAAAAATACAAGAATGAAATGATTTCATAGAGATTTTAGAATTGGGAATTAGAGGATAAGGAAGCAAAGACTAAACCAGATAGCCCCAGAAACATACATCCATGGAAGAATATTTAACTCAAATGCTTTAAAAGGCATTTCTATGAATACTGTTTTTGAAGACATCTTCAGGCATGTTTTTGATTTCTTCAACACAGAATCACATTTTGACCAAAAATTTAAAATTCTTGAAGCTCATTAACATACAAAATTTCTCCAAGACTCTTATTTCGTCATCTTATTGCCATTAATTCTATTAAAATCCAAAAGTAAGATGATATGGAAGGTGCTAGGTGGGATTTTTTTGCAGGATAGCAATTATGTATCAAAGTAAAGACACCCAAACTGTGATGTTTAAGAGACTCTTTTTAATGGGAAAAAATCAAAAGAAAGGTCTTTGAAGTCCTAAACACTATTAGATAAATATAATTGATCTAATAACTGCATTAAATAGACTGAAGTCTTTAAAAACAGTGAATAAAAGCTTATGGATGACAGTTAACAACAGACTCAATTTCAGGCTTGCTATCAGGTTGAACAGGATGAAAGCCAAAACTGCAATATATGTGCAATCATATAAACAGTCACTTAGGAAGTGTTCAATGGTTAGCTTTTTCTCAAAAGGTTGATTTGACATGTCAGTCATAGAAAGAAAAATAAATACTTTTTCCAGGAGCTGCAGGTTCAGTCTTTCTTCTGTTCATTTCTAGTATGTTTCACGTGCAATACTATCATTCGTCTTTTCATCACCTATGGTGTTTTCAAAAATTAGAAGCAATGACATGGACTTCACAACCAAGCCACAATAAGAAATGGGATTAGAAAACCATTTCCTAGGGCTTTCAGAAGGGAGTTACCTTCCAAGGAATTTTACAAGGGGCTACATGCAGTCTCTAGGGCACAGATGCTGTGCTCAGAACTGTCATCTGTAAAACATTAAATGCTTTCTTTTGAGACAAAGGAACTTTCAAGAGAAAATCTGTGGCTGTAAGGATCATTACTGACTGAGATGTAGTGAGGCCCATGGGAAAGTCCACACTGGATAATTTGGGATGACTAAGCAGAACTGGGCTTTGGGCCTCAACCACCTTCCACAGGACTGTCCTCCCTGAATGCTTCTTGGCCCCAAAGGTCTCTTTCCTGTCACCATGGCCCTGACTCTTATTGTAGGCTTTGCTTGCTATATGCAGCACCTGGGATGAGCAACTGTGAGAAAATGAAGCAAGAACAGAATTGCTGACCTCAAAGTGTATGCGACAGAAAGCAAAGAGGGCAGAGTTCTAATTTATCAGTCTTTCAGAAGACATCTACTCACTAAACCCACGAGCTGAAATTTAAGTACCATTCCCATGTAGGCCCAACTGCTGTGTGGTATAAAAAGCCCTGAGGCTGGAAAAGGGACAGAGGGTGAGTGCAAACCCACAGCAGCAAGGATCTCCAGGGCTTTTGTCTGTGACAGCAGCTGTGAAGCTGTTTGTGGGAAAGAGTCACTCTGTAGAAAAAAAAGGAAACTCTCAGAAAGAAAGGTTTGCAGGGGCCAGCAAGACAGCTCAATGAACGAAAGTGCTTGCTTAGGCAAGCTTACACAAGTGCAGGGACCCTGGTTAGATCCCAGGTACTACATGCTGTGCCAGCCCCGCCCACAGGGTGGGCTGAGCTGGCCATGGAGTCTGGGCGTGGTGGTGCATGCCTGTAATCCCAGCGCTGGGGAGGCTGAAAACAGGATCACTACAAGTTCCAGCAGCATAGTGAGACCCTGCAACAACCAAATACATTTTTAAAAAGTGTGTGTGTGAGGGAGGCAATGGATGAGGTGATCACAAAAAGTGGCCTGGATATGGTTCTCTTCTGCAAGGCTGCCAGCATATTTTACACAGCCTCATAATTTAAACAAAAATGGTATGAAAAGAGAAAGGCATATCTCTTATTCTATTTGCCTCTACAAAGTCTTTTTCATTTCAGTAGCATTTACTTGCAAAGGTTATTCTTGACCAAACTCTAGTTAGACTTCTAAACTTTCTCTTAGGCCCTTTTATATACTTCCTTGTAAAATCCAACTCCAGCAAAACAAAACAAAACAAATGAAAAACAAAACTAAAAACCGCTTTTAAGTCAGCTTAGTCAGAATCCTCATCCTCATTACTTAATCAACCTCGTCATCTGGGTTTTTTGTTCTTCCCCAGCTCCCCAGAGATATCAGATCACCCTGGCATGTCCTCAGCAAGAATTCTATTAGGATAGTGTAGGCAAAATTCTCCTTACCCCTGACATTTACTTTTAGTAATGTTTCCATCCACTGACTGCCACCCTGTTCCTGGGTTATAAATTCCCACGTACTTGTCCATGCTGTATTAGGACTTGGGCCCAGTCTGTCCCCCATGACTGGATGCCATTGTATTATTCCCTAAACCTACTGCAATGGTCCTGAGTAAAGTCTGCCTTATTTTTTTTTTCAAGTGCCATTGAATAATCTTTTCTTGAACATTACCTACAGAAAGCAATACATATATAAATTATATATTCAACTACTTTCATGCTTTTTGATTTGGCACATAACAGTAGATGTCCAAATTAAGTGGTTTAGTGTATTCCTTACTCTTCTACAATGCAATTAACACCTCTTTCATAGACTTGTCCAAGTAATCATTTTTCTGCTTAAAGCAAGTATCTTAAAGATGCCTGTAAGATACCTCACTAAATATCCATACTAACAATGGTATAAAGTAACTTTTAATTGAAAGAGTCAAGATAATCACATACTAATAGAGAAATAATTATTGCCAATTCTGTCTAATAAGTTGAGTCAATTTTGTGCTAGACAAACAAATCACTTATTGGTTCATAAACGTATTTCTTACCTTAGTCTATAAAATCTGTGTGAACTTTGTGTTAAAAAAGTATGAAAAATGCCAGAATGTTAAAAGAGCTTATGTTCAAACAATTTTGATGAGTTACACAGCTGGGAAAGATGTATTGTTTTCATTTTTGTGTATTCTTCATAATACCAACTTGATCTATAACAATTCTTATTGTGCTACTTTATATCAAAAAGCGTCAGAAACGGGCATTGCAGATTCCCTTCCTATCACTCTGAAAGAGACTGGAACTGTGGACCTCCAGCCCAAGGTATGAGCCAAGAAGAACCTCTTGTCACTGACTCTGGAATATCTCAAGACAAAGAGGGTATGATATGAGGGGCTAATGCAGGGACAGTGGTAGCTGCTTTTGCCTTTATATCAGAGCTTTAATTTCTGTTCTTAGTCAGACTAAGACATGATATTCTTCTTGATGTTCTTTAAGGTATTCTGTCAAACAAACAACCCTCCAAAAACCCAAACAACAACAACAACAACAATAACCACCTACCAAAAATCTCCCCAAACCAAACAAAACCCCAAACAATGTCTGGACATAACAAACCAGATATCTTGAACAAGAATGCTGCTATGAACAACACTAAATATAAAAGTACACCATAACTGAGATTCTGGGTTTATAATAATTGTATAGCTTCATTAAGTACTTTTGAATTTTAAGATTTGTCTTTGCTTCCAGTCAAATAAAACAGGGATGAGATTTAATTTACCCTATGATTTTCCTCTGGTAACAAAAACAGAACTTTTACAGTTCAATACATGAAGCATAAAAAGCTGTACATATATTAGAATTTCTAAAGCAGCTGCCCAAGGCTACCTTGCTTCAATTTCTCTTCAGATCTATGATTGAATAATATATGTTAACAAAAATTTTAAGCTTAAGGGTCCTTAATGCAAAAATATGTGTTGAGGAGACAATAGAGGAAAAAAGCAAACATTAGCCCAGGCAACTTGCCATTTAATGGGCAGTCTCTAGTACCATCCCATAAGCCCATTTTATATATATTATATATTATATATTATATATTATATATTATATATTATATATTATATATATAATATATATATATATATATATAATGTTTCAAGATAAATGGAACTCACTTTTCTCAAATGCAATATATTTTTCTAATTAAACAGTTAAACCCTTCTTTACAGAATCTGAAGACAAAGGAGATACACAAAGCACTTTTCATCCCACCACACAGAAAAACAATATTGTAACAATTTGGAGTAGCTCTGTGTGTATATAGACTTTTTCAAAATGGAATTAAACTATGCATGCCATTTTGTATTGAATTTTCATTATTTAATATTGTGTCATTAAATATACTTCATGACATTAAAATCATATCAATTAATATTAGGGATTCTGTGATATGTAATCATTATGTGAATCATATATAGGGCTAGTGAAATAGTTCAGCAGACTAAGTGCCTGCCTAGGCAAGCACAGGGACCAGGGTTCAATCCCCGGCACCACATGCCATGCTGGCCCTGCCCCTGGGCTGAGACTGGGTGTGGTGGCACACACCTATGATCCCAACTCTGGGGAGGCTGAAAACAGGAGGATCACTATGAGTTCGAGTTGTGTAGTGAGACCCTGTACAAAACACATGAAAAAACTTAAAAATCATATGTAGTCACTATATCTAATATAATAATGACATATGTACTAATATTGCATCATTCAAATTTCAGTATTTAATATTGTATCACTGAGTTTCCTTTGAAGAGCTGGAGATGTAGTCTAGTTACCCAATGCTTCGACAGCGCATACAGACCCTATGTTAGTTATTTTTATTTTTTTTGGCAGTACTGGGGATCAAACTCAGGACCTTGTGCTTGCCAGACAGGCACTTATGTTGCTGAGCTATACCCCCAGCTCCCTATGTTCAATCTTTAGTACAGTGTTTCTTTTAAAAACCTACTTTGAAAGTGATATTTTTTATATCACTTCTCTAGGTAAAACTTGCATTTATTAAAAAGGTATGATGGCACACTGTACCACACCGGCATATCTCAGGTCCTTCCTGAACTACTCCCTCTCTGGCCTCCTGTCCACAGGTTACTGCTAACCTCCCCTGACCTCCACCCTTACCTGTGCTCCAGCATTCACCCCTTCCTCCATGAAAATCCTCTGCAACCATGGTAGCCTAGGTCCTCTAGGGACAGGCTAGTACTTCCTCTTTCAACACTAGGACTTCCTTTCCCACCATTACAGGGGTACCTTGGTTGCCAAATAACTTAACTTGCAAACGGAAGCATTTGGCAAACTTTTATTTTTGCTTGCTAATTCTACAGCAGGTGAGGAACACAACAGTGGCTATCTTTCCACACAAACATGAACATGGCTATCTTTTCCAAAATTATAGAACAAATTAAGCTTGTAAGCCAAGGTACCACTGTATTTAATGTTTGCCTTCTTCTTTTTATCAATACCACATTTCCAGTTAACATATATCTCATACAGAGAAGACCTACAATAGATTTTACAAAAGAAAAAAATCAGAATATAAACAAAATCTTAAAACAAAATTCATAGTGCACCAGATCACTTTCCCAAATAAATTCTTAAAAATATAACTGTGGGCCAGGGAGATAGCTCAGTAGAATAAGAGATTCCTTGGCAAGTGCAAGGGCCTGAGTTCAATCTCCGGTTCTGCTGGAAACAAAAAAACAAACAAAAAATTTAGGATTGGGAGTATGGTTCAGTGATAGAGTATATACTTGACATATGGAAGATCCTGGGTTCCATTCCTATATGTTACGCAGTTTTGCATTACTGTGACAAAACACATGGGAAAATTAACTTAAAAGAAGAAAAGTTATTTTTATTTAATTAATTTTATTGAGAAAGAAATAGCAATGAGACAGTTTCAAAACAGGTTAGTAGGACAATTATAATAATTAACACATTGCATATTGCTGTCTTCATAGTAGTTTTTCATAGTACAAGATGTAGACATATCTTGTCTAAACACTATTAGTACAAATCTTTCTTCTCACTGAACTAAAAGAAAGTAGCTATACATCTATCCTAACTATTTTGTATATTTCACTACAAAATGGTCCTTCATTTGTAGCCCCCATTTTGTTTAGTTTTGTCAGAGATGGGTATTCCATTGCCATTCAAATATTGTAGGTGCATGAATTCAGCAAAAATAATCCAATATAGTCCATAATAGTAGTCCATAATAGTACTGGGTTATCCGCAGAACTTGCAATGTCAGAAGTTGTTGACTTGAGTCTTTTACAGGTCAGCATATTAATATGGCTTTACTTTTTATACCTTGTTTTTATACTTTTCTGCTAGATGGTTAAGACTAAGATAAAGCAAGACCTATATAACAAAAATGTAACTTTTATATTTGACAAGGTCAGTCACATCCCCTCAGGATTTACCCTGAGACCCTGTACAGCAGTTTGTAGGTCTTTTGTCAGTGTGAGCCATGTGGATGAGTCACAGCCATTGCTTGACCAGTTTGCTCTCTGTGAAAGCCTGAGAGAATGTTTTCTCTCCCAGTGACTCTCCTTAGGCACACTCTACATTGTCGATCACTTTCCTCTTTGGCCCCATAATCTCCTTGATCAGAAAATTTGGGACACCACTGAGTTACAGGATGTTACAGTATAGGTTCCAATGTCCTGAGTCCTCATTGACCTTGAATGGCTAGGGCCAAAATGTTGGATATCTTTATAGCCCTTCTTTTTCTCTAATTTTTTGGTCTGTAAACTTAAGTTTTTGACCCTCCAGAAGAGAAGCTTAATGATATTATCACCTTATAACATAGGCAGTTGAGCTTAACGTCACTATCTGTCTGAATATCAAATGCCTTAGACGTGACACAGAACAGGTATTTTCCATTAATCATTGATATGCTAGCCTTTAAATCCCTATAAAATGTGAAAAAAATAAGAAAGAATAGCAAATTAAAAAAAAACAATTACACATTTTTACACAGAAATTTAGAAATCTAACCATGTACAACACTGTAGCAGGACAGTCCTATGACATTTTTTTTTCTTGTCTCTTGTTTTTTTAATTACCTTTTTTTTAAACAAACACTTACTTGCGAGACAGAATAGCAGTAATTGATATGAAATTAGAAGCAGTATGCATTTAGAGGACCAGAATGACAGGATTTCAAGCATGGCCCTAGTATTACACATTGCTATCTTCAGTGCAGTTGCTTGGTTTACAGGTTTATATACACAAGATGGTTAAGGCAATGATCCTGAGAATCTCCATCAGGTTTTTGAAACTAGCAGTTAATTGGTAGGATTCTCAACCTGACTAACTGTATATACTGATATCTGTGAACTAAGCAAAAGGAGGAAAGGTTTTATTTTGGCTAGTGCTTCAATCCACAGCCCCTTGATCTTATTACTTTAGGCCTGTGGTAAAGCAAAAAAATGATGGTGGGGAATGCATGGTGGAGTAAAGTCTCTCAACTCCTCACTTCATGACTTAGAGGAAGGAGAGGAGCAGGTAGAGAAACAGAGAAGAGAGGAGAAAGGAGTTAGGGTTCACATACTCTTCAAAGAAATGACCCACAAATGAGCTAAGTTCCTCCCTCTCAGCACCACCTCTTAATGGCCCAACCACTTCCCAATAACACTGAAAGCTGATGGCCAACCCTTTAACACATATGTGACTTTGGGGGACATTTAAGATCCAGACCATAACAACTCCACACCAAAAAAATAAAAACAAAATCATCCATCTATCTGTCTATCTATCT
>NW_004524607.1:14554019-14586476 GCF_000260255.1 Octodon degus
TTATTATTATTATTATTTGTGTGTGTGTGTGTGTGTGTGTGTGTGTGTGGTACCAGGAACTGAACTCAGGACCCTGTGCTTGGCAGGCAAGTGCTTATTCTACTGAGCTATCTCCCCGGGTCTATTATTTTCTATATAGTCATTTCATAGTAGAAACTACATAATTGTTTTATATTATATTTTAAACTACAAATGAGAATGATTTTTTCATATATCTACCTGCTAATAGTAGTTCTTCTGTGATATCCTGTTTATAAAATTTTCTATTAGCTCATCTTACTATTCTAATTCATGTTACATTATGTCTAATTTATATATTACCATTGATTATATATAACTTACATATCATATCCTAATTTATTCAGTGCATCACTTCCCAAGTAGCCATCAGCTTCACTATTTATTGAAAAATCTTTTTCACAGTCATTGCTGTGACATCCCATTTGCATTTAAGGCAATATATACTATACTGTGATTTTTCTTACCGTTAGCCTGTCTTGTAAAGTTTTGAATCGAAAACAAGATTGATGTGTTAGGTATTAGAAACCAAAGTAGCTAGGGTTTTAGAATGAGATATTATGTTAATCTGGCCAGGGGTTGAGTTGTATCTAATTTTTTTTTTTTTATAGTTAAAGCTCCTTTTTCTGTTTCTTTCCCTTCTTTAGCTTTCCCTAGGAGCTCCTTCTTAAATGGAATCTGTGTTTTGCATATGTGACTTGTTATTTGCTCTGTCTGTACCAGTACCCAGATGATGTGGTGGTAAAGCACTTGGGAAAGAAAACGTTCTATAATCTGATGATTAGACCTCAGTTTTGGGTGGGCCCAAATTCCTGGATTGGGACCATTAGAAGCATTTCTTAGCTTTTTTTTCTGTCTTTATATGAGTCAAAAGACGCTGGAGGGGAGAAGAGCTGGCTAATTACTTCCTCCAGTCAGATATGGCTGTAGTAAATCACTTTCCCACTGAAGGCTGTCCTTTGTCAGAGGAACAATGTAGATGAGTTTCAAAATTTTACTTTCTTCTTACCCATCCAGAGCAAGAGGGAAGTTTTCTCCCATGTCTACAGTGAGAACCTAAAGTGATCTCAAGAGATAAAACCCACACAAGTATGGATGCCTCCTGAAATCTGGGCACTCAACAGTTGTGAATCTCAGGGTAGTCTATTCAGCTTGCCAGAGTTTATGAAGAATTACTCAGCCCAGGAATCATTCTGTTTTAGGTAGCGAATCTGAGCTGTGATTCTCCTTTCACCACTTCTCCAGCTTGTGCACTGGCAATTTACCCCGTGATGTTAATTTTCAGTAGATCTTTATTGATATTTTTTGTTCTCTCCTGTGGATTCATATTACTACCTGGAGTCATATACTTTCAGCTACAGAATTTCCTATAGCATTTTTTTATGCATTTAGTACAGTGGATACAGGGTCTTCAGGGTCTACAGGGTCTTACTACTAGATCAGACTCTCAGTGATCCTCCTGTTTACAGCCTCAAAAGGCCTGGGATTACAGGCACCTACTACCATGCACAGTCTCAATTGCAGTCTCAGCATGCCCTGGGGGCAGGGCCAGCAGGGACTGCCTGGGATGCAATCCCAGCCAGCTGCTGCACTCTGCCTGAGCAGGCACTTTAGTCCATTTCCTATAGTACTTTTTACAAGAAGAGTCGCTAAAAACAAATTCTTTCAATGATTGTTTATCTAGGAATCTTTATTTTACCCTCATTTCTGAAAGACAGCTTTGGCACTATATGATTCTTGGCTGACATGTACTTTTTCCCTCTATGAGCAGTTTTGAAAATGCTATCTACTATGCTGTCTTGTCCCAGGTGCTTCTGCTGAGAGTTTAGCTAGGAATCTTACTGAGGTTCTCTTGGAAGTAACAAGCCATGTGTCTCAAGCTGCTTCTAAGATTTTTCTACTTGTCTTTGACTTTAAACAGTTTTACGATGATGTGTCTCTTTGTGGCTCCCTGCATTTATCCTCCTTGGAGTTTGCTAAGCAGCCTGTATGAGTATGTTATGGCTATCCAATAAATTTGGAATACTTTTTAGCTATTATTTGAAATATTTTTTTCCCTTCTTTCCCCTCCCGGCACTCCCTCAGGCATAGCTGCTATGGTTAATGGTATCCCACACTCCTTCTCTTTGTTTGTCCCCTTGCCATTATTTACCTTTCTGGTATTCAGTTTGCATAATTTCTACTCACAGATTTTTCAAGTTTACTTAATTTTTCTTCTGCAAGTTTTAACCTACCATTTAGCTCATTTTAAAATTTCAATTATTATACTTTTCACCACCATAACTGGTTTGTTTTGTAATTAGGATCTCTTTGTTGACATTTTATAATTGATATAACACTGTTGGTGACATCTTCCTCTACTTGTTTAATGAATTTTTCTTAGTTTTGTGCCTACTTTGGAGATCCTTCCTATGAGTCTGATCACTCTCACAAGCAGCTCTGTTTCCAGGGTATAGGTCCTATTTTCCTGTTTCTTTGCATGCCTGAATTTTATTTTAAATTGAGTATTTCAGAAAATACTGTATACAAATGCTGAGAATGCTTCCCCATGGTGAGGCTTATTAATTATTTGTTTAGCGATTGGCTACATTATTTTAGCAGTACTTATTCTTCTCCAAGAAGGGAACTTTTGATGCTGCTGCTCAGGGAACAGCCACCCTGGGCAGCCCCACAGACCCTCTGCAATGACAGTGCTTTGGTAGGGCTCTCTTCTTTCCTTTCTCTAACTATTACCAGTTATCAAACTTCACTAAAACATAAGGAAACTGTGGATGACTCTCATTCTGATGCCTTGAGGCATAACTAATTCAAATTCTGATTCCTTTGATGCTCCAAAAGTCTATGTCTGATATATTTTATGATCTCAAGAGGGCTACCATACTTCCAAAATCTCATAGCCACAATATGGAGTGGAGGAAAGGCAGCAGCCAAGGTCACCCTGAACCTCTTGGCATGAAGCTACCACCTCAAGGGCAACCC
Source organism: Octodon degus (assembly GCF_000260255.1). NCBI lineage: Eukaryota > Metazoa > Chordata > Mammalia > Rodentia > Octodontidae > Octodon > Octodon degus. The sequence goes on from NW_004524607.1 coordinate 14,557,017, forward strand.
AGGCCTGTTAGTCTCCAGCCCAGAGTGGACCCTCTACCCACAGACAGAGGCAAAGAGGGCAAAGAGCCTTCATCTTTTGCTGTGGCTTAGATTCAGCAAAAAGTCACCCTCTTGGAAATAGGCAGGAGTGTGTGTCACAGCTGAAGCAGAGAGGTCTCTACATGGCTGAGCCACGAGAGAAGAGCGGAGAGCAGTCTTGATTTGGACTCCATTGATTTTTCAATTTCCTTCCTGAACTTTTCCAGATTTTCTCTGGCAGATTTGTCTTTGCTGCTTATCTTAAAGCCATTTCCAGAGGCTTTAATTCTTAAAAATAATTTTCTCTAGTTTCACACTGGACTGTGTCATGGAGCCCCATGTGGGAGGCCATTAACTGGTATCCATTTTATAATAGTATCAGCCGTTTTCTTAAGTTTCTATTCCCCTGCTGAGTTAAGTTTATGGTCCTTCTCACCTTGCCCATTCCCTGTGAATCACGTGCTATGCCCCAGAGGTTGCACCCTCCCCATTGCCTAGATACCTGCTGACCCCAAGAGCCGAGACTTCCTCATTCCTACACTCCCTATATATACCCAGCACCTCCCCTGAATAAACTGAGACTCGATCAGAATCCTGTCTTGTCTCCATTTCTCGCGTCTCCTGTCCTTTGTCCCCTCCTCAATTCCCCGCTCCTCTCCCAGGTGACCTTTGTTGACTGACCCGCTGGTTCAGGACAGCCCCACATATCATTATACTAGAAGTTGATGTCCTGTGATTTTTAACTTCCTCCATAATTTTTTCCCAAAATAATATAATTTTAATTTTCTTTTTAGAATTCAACAATGTTTGTTGAATAGCATATTATCTTTGAATTTGTTGTTTAAATTACCAGATATAAGTATGCAAAATTGGTAAAACAAATTATAAGAAATTAAAAAAGAAAAGTAAAAACCATTTAAGTGTTAACTGCTTCTTTCAGGAGACCAGCAGAAATTAGCAGTACAATTATGCTATAATCTTTAACTTTTAAGGGTATTGCTTTACTAATTTGGTACTCAGTAGTAATCATAATATGCTATCATAATGTATATACTTTTTTAAAATTTCATTTTATTAATACATGTATGTAGCACCTAATGCTTACATTCCTTGTGGGAAGTTGGTTCAGATGCATGACATATCTTAGTTTCTTTCTTCACCCACTTTCCCTTCTCTCCCCTCCCTCCCTGTCCACCCATCTCTTCATCCCCTTGCCTTTATATTTCATCAAGTCACTCTACTGCCTTCTACTCAGGGTGATAGTAATGTTAATGAGAGAAAACACTTACTCCATTACTTTCGACATGAAATTGACAATATATATTCATTTGGATCTACAAAAATAGTTATTTCATATGTTTTTTTCCTACTACCTGTCAAGTGCAGTATGCTATGTTCCTTAGTCCTTATATAACTCAATATGATAGCTACTATTATTATTCCTGTTTTACAGGTGATGAAAACATTTACAGAAAGGTCAAACAATGTGGCAGTTAGAGCATGGCAGAGCCAAGATCAAAACCCATGTAGCAGGCTCCAGAGTATATGCTTTCTAAAAAACTGACAACTAATCTGCTTTTATTATTTGTACATGTTTGTAGTAGGCAATGTTTATTCCCCTTGTATGAAGTTGGTACATGCACATAACATTTTAATTCCCTCTTTTCAATCCTTTTCCCTACCCTCCCTTCTTATTTTTTTCTATCTATTGATCCCCTTCCCCTTTGAGAGAGAGCTCTCTACTTTCCATTATTTCTTATTTTTCTCTTTCTTTACACTTGAGAAACTATGTGACATTTAAGCTGTGTGTCTGATTTATTTCACTCAACATTAAGGTCTCAAGGCATCTATTTTCCTACAAATGACTCAAATTTCTCTCTATGGCAAAGAAGTACTCTATTGTGTATATGTTCTTAATTACCACAATATAAGAAATATTAAATTAATAGTTTCTATCAATAATGTCAGGCTCTTTTACAGAGACAAAAACATTATTAGCAAGCAATAACATTTCCTTTTTGCTTTTCCCTTCCAATGTTATTCCTGTTTATCATGTTTTACTATATTAGCCTCAAATCCTCAAACAATATTATGCAGCACTAACCCTGGGGCTGTGGAGTCAGCAAGGGAGCTCTAAGGAAGTCACACAGAGCAAGCCTTCTTCTATGGGGACAGGTCACTTCTCTACCTTGATAGTGAAGGAGGTTAAATGAACCTATGCATAGGAGAAAGTTGTAAATAACCATTCACACACACAGAGACACAAACGAGGGAACATTAACACTGGTGTGACTGAGAAGTTTGTAGTCTAGGTAACAGCTCTGTATGAACATCAGCTTTTTTGTCTTGATATTGTACTATGTTTACACAAGATGCCATCACTGGGAGAAGCCAGGTGAAAGCTTCATAGGACTCTGCTTATTATGTCTATAAAATAGGAGTCTATATTTTAAAATACATAATAGTACTAAAAGCAAGTACCTTTATCTAATTTTGGATAGGATAGTACATGCATGCTGTAGGATTTCACTGCTAAGCATAATGTTGGTTTAAGATATGTATTATTTATATAACTAGCAAGTAATATTCCCATAAGACATTGAGAAATGAAACACATATTTCAAGATACCACAGGATCTACCTAGTTAATTTGATATAAATCATAAATGGGATAAAATAAAATCCAAACATAGTATTCAGCAATCACACGGAACTTTGATGCAAAAAGTAGGATCAATGATTTATGAAATTTTCACTTCTAAGATAATAAAGCTAACAGACTTCATAATCAGGAGGCCCACTTAACTTGACCCCTGCTGCTACTCTTCTGTCATTTATGTCTGTGAAGTACACAAGGAGATGTTAGCTCTCCTAAATGAAGAACAAAAGAACTGCCAAAAAGACATATTCTTCATTTTAGTTCAAGCTACAGGATGCCTAGTATATGTCTAGCAGATGAATTTCTTGCCCAAAATGAAAGTTCTACTGTAATGGGATCAACAGTAGGGACAAATGGCACACAAACAAATACACACATAAGAGTGGGTCATGGTCAGTACTATCAAGACAACCTAAAGGGAGTGAGAGGTTTGAAACCACTGGAGAAATGGAAGTGGCTATTCTAGATAGAGAGGACCCTTTTTGAGAAATGAATGAAGAAAGGGATCAGACCTCAGAAAAATCAAGAACACATTCAAGGAGCAAAATAGTGGTAGGAAGGACCGTAGGTAGAAAAATAATCAAAAGGTTGTTAACAAATGAGGGATGAGGTGGTGGTGACCAGAGATACCAGTAGGATGGCTTTGGATGCAAGTGGCAGAATATGTAAGTGAAACTATTAATTCTGTTATATAAACCACAGAGTGAATCCGGAGGAAGTGATACCAGTGTTGGTGCTGTAGCTAGCCCTGTCAGTATGTCAGGGATCTTTAAAATAATCTTATTAGTATACATTTATGCTATACAGTACCTATATTTATCCTAGGGTTTGATATTTGCACTTATAGCATCATGATCATTTTTACCCCCACATGACCCTTCCTGCTCCTTTCTTCCCTTAGGGCTCCTTCCCATTTCCACAAATTCTACCTCTTTGTTTCTTCATATGGTTCTTTTATTTTCCTTTTTAAATTATTCCTGTTTTGGGTCTGTCTGTCTTCCTTTCTTCCTTTCTTTTTTTGTGGTACTAGGGATCAAACTTGGGACCTTGTGCTTGCCAGGCAGGCCTTATGATGTTGAGCTATCTTCCTGGACCGTTGGCTCATTCATATTGAGAAACTGTGCAAGATTTCACCTTTTGTGACTTAATTTATCTTTCTTTATGAATGAGCACTACACACTCTCTCTCTCTCTCTCTCTCTATATATATATATATATATAATCTCATCTATCTCTTGATGAGCATATATGTCACTGCTTTTATGATTCAGCCATTATTAGTTCTGATATTATGAGTGTACATACATTGCTGTAATATGATGGCTTTAGGCCTTTTGGGAAGACACCCAGGAGAGATAAATCTGGTTGTAGATACACAAATAATTGTGTATATCATCAAATGGAATTATGGAATTTCTATTTTAATTTTTTAAGAAATCTCCATGTTGATTTCCAAAACGGCTATACTAATTTACATTCCTTCCAACAATGTAGGAGGCTTTCTTTTCCCCTAAGGTAGTACCTCAGAAGTATTTTTTTTTTTTTTTTGAGTCTTTTATAACAGCCATTGTTATTGGAGTAAGGTAGAATCCCAGTGTTGTTTGGATTTACATTTCTCCAATGGCCAAAGATGCTGAATGCACTTTCATGGTTTTTTTTTCACTTGTTTTTCTTCTGTGAAATGTGTACTCATTTCAACTGCCCATTTACTGATCGAGTCTTTTAGTTTTAGCAGTCAAATTTTTGCTGTTTGTATATTCTAAGGTATTAGTCTGTCTGAGGAGTGGTAGGTTAAAAATAAATTTCCTCCATTCTATAGGTCATCTCTTCACCTTGTTGCTTGCTTCTTTGGCTATACAGAAACTTAAATTTGTTAAAATCCTATTTGTTAATTTTTGGTATTTCTTATGCAATTGGAGTTCTATTCAGAAAAAAAAATAATCCTGTAACTTTCTCTTGAGGAGTTATAGCAAGTTTTTTCCCCTGTAGATTCAGTGTTTCTGGCTTTATACATAGGTTTCTGATTTGATTTTAGTGCAGGAGATAAAGACCAAAATTCATTCTTACACATGTGGATAACAGGTTTTTTTTTAGCACCATTTGTTAAATAGGCTATCTTTTTTCCAGTGTATATTTTCTTGGGGCTTAAAAAAAAAAAAAAGAGAAAAAAAGAAAAAGTTAAAAGTTAGCTGGCTGAAGGTTCTTGGGGTTGCTGCTGCAACCTCTATCCCATTGGCCAATACATCTGCTTTTGTGCCAGTACCATGCAGTTTTCATACCGTAACATTGTGGTGTGACCTTAAACCTGGATTGTGATGACTCTTGTCTTGCTCTTGTTGCGCAGGATTACTTTGGCTTTTCTGGATCTCTTATAGTTCTACATAAATGTTAGAATTACTTTTTCCTGGATTTGTGGAAAAAGCTGATGCTATTTTGATAGGAATTGTGTTAAATTTATATTTCATTTGGTAATATGACTATTTTAATGTTAGCTTTGCCTACCCAAGAACACAGGATGTCTTCCCATCTTCTAAATTCTCTTCAATCTTTTTTCAGAGCAACATAGTTTTTGTTATAGAGGTCTTCTACTTCCTGGATTAGGCTAATTCCAAGTTTTAATTTTAAGGTATTATAGATGGGATTGATTTCCTGATATTTCTCTTTGTAGGTTCATTTCTGAATGCTCCTAATTTTTATGTGTTAATTTTCTATATTGTCATTTTGCTAAATTTATTAGTTCAAAAAGACTCATATATAGTTTTTCAGATCCTTTACATAAAGGATTGTGTTATCTGCCAAAAGGATATTTTGAACTCTTCCTTTTTTGTTTGAATTCATTTCTTTCTCTTATCTAGTCGCTTTGGTTAAAGTTTGTCTAAATGCTCTGGTTAAAGTTTTGAGTTTAATCACTCTGGTTAAAGTTTTGAGTACTATAATGACCAGAAGTGTTAAAAGTAGACAACCTTGTTTTGTTCCTAATTTCCATGAGAAAGCTTTCAGTTTTCCTCATCTTGGATGGTGTTGGCAGTGAGTTTGTTATAAATAGCTTTTATCATTTTAAGATTAAAGTCCTTCTATATGGATATTTGTTAAGTTGTAAGTGGTGGATTTTGTCAAAAGCTTTTGCTAAAATCTATAGAGATGATCATATGATTTTTAACCTTCTCTTTTAAGAATAAGAAGGATTTATTAAGAGAAAGGAAGCTTCTGTCTAAAAGGGACAGAAGGAGACCAAGAAAGTGGGTTGCCCACCAGCTCCCCTTCCCAAAGGTGTTTTGTTGAGCAAAACCATTAGGTAAGGTAGGCTTACTGGGGAATGAACTATGACCAGTCAATGAGATTACAAGTATAGTCACTTGGGTAATATTGATCCAATGGCAAATCATAGCATGGGTGTAAGACAGGACAAAACTATGGTCAACCAGTAAGTTTACAGTAAGTATAGCCACTTGGGTAATATTGATTAAATAGGGATCACATTGGGAAGCAAGTCATGTAGCAAGTGCACATGGCAGACAAGGACTTTCCTGGAGGGGGTGGTTAAGGAAGCTTGGTCCTCTACCCCAAGGTGACTGATAGAATACTTAGAGTCTCAGTCACTGCTGTTCATCCCTAGGGCAAGTATATAGGTAAGCAGTTCTTTTTCTTGAAGCCTGGTCTTCAGTGAATGTACCTCTAGCCACAGTTGTCTTCTGCATTGATCCCTTGAAGGCCCAGCCCCATCTGATTACCTATAATATTTCTATCTAACTTAGCTACCTATAATATTCCACTCTCTGAAGAAGCATCCCTACCTGTCATATGCTCAATGATCCTGGACATAAAAGACATGAAAGAATTTTTTCTCACAATGTCAATAAAGCCTTTTTAAAAGTTTTGATAAGACCCCTATTAAGTAAAAATAAGGGTCTTATACTGACAGCCAACAACCATAGATATGAGGATGGCTATTTTCAGATATGGGACAATTATCTATAGTTAGCTCCCACTACATGACATCTGAATAGAAAGGCCCCTTCATGTTTGGAACAGAGTAATCACTGCTATTCTTACTGGCCTAACTCTACTAAATACTTGCAATGGATAACCCCCAACAATGTATAAACACAAAAACTTTACAGACAGAAGACCGGTTTATAACAAACTGATTTAATTATTTTGAAATTAGATGGGAAGCCCCCAATGGCACTCATGGGTCCTGTGAAACCAATTTGTGGCCCTGGCTGCATCCTGGATGATTAGGAAGATGAACACTGGGATTTACATAGCTATAAGGCAGAAGTATCAAAAGTATTGACAAACCTGCAAACTTACCCCATCTATGGCACTGATGGTCTAGAAATGTCTACCCTAACTTATATTTATGTGTTGTATTACATTTATTGATTTATATATATTGAAACATACATGCCAGGGCTTTCTTGTGGTCCACTTGTGAACATAGAACTTCCCTGGAGAAACTTGTCCCCATCCTGTGGTTAAATTAAAGGGCCACTTGGCTCTGCTACTTGCAGTTATAAGAGAAAGAGCACTCAGAAAGAAACCTGGGAGAGGAAGACAGGATGTTCAGGGTCCACAGATTCCTAGTTGCAGTTGAGAGAAGACCTTCACAGTGGCTACTGAGCCAGAGTCTCTGACCTGTGCAGGAGTCTAGAAACATCGTGAAGTAGTTAAACTACCTGTGTGGGAATCCAGAAGCATCTTCCAGGTCTGTATCATCTGTTGCTACCTCCAGGTACAAACTGAATGAAGACATTCTGTTAAAAGATCCCTAACATGCGTCCCCAGCCTGACCTGTACACTGAGATTTTTCCCATTAAGTTGGTCTGCTATGGTATTTGTCTCCTGTTTGAGGCACCAAAAACCTCTCAGTTTCCTGAACACAGCTTCCTAATATACATAATATGCATCAATCTGAGAAAATTCTATATGATAGAACTCATGCCTGTCAGTAAGTGGAGTCCTATCATCTCAAATGTCAATATATGATGATGACAGTGAATCCTCTCATGGAAAACCAGTCTCATTACATAGTTTGTTGTTATGATTTTCTTTCTTTGTTTGTAATATTTTTTTTTCCTCGGGATCTCTTTTCCATTAGTCATTTTTTTTTCTGGATTTAAATAAAAAAGCACTGACCTTATAGGATAAGAAAATTTTCCTCCACTCCCTTAGGTTTTCTGGTTGAATATATAAAATGAAGTGACAGAAAGACTGACCCACTGGGACAAAAAGCATATCATTTTATTAGGTGTTAAAACTTTTGCATGTATGGGAAAGGGTGGAGCGGAGTCTTCATAGAAAGAATAGAAAACTCCAAAAGAAAGTGCTGTGCTTCAAAGTTTTTACACTATTTGAGGAAACAATGGAAATTTCAAGAGGAAATGACAAGACACAGGAGAAAGACTTTGAGATTTTATGGTAGGAAAATATTCTCCAGTTAAATGGAGAAACTGTAATGCATCATGGCTGGTCAGGAGGCTGTTCTGTGTAGTCTTTCTTGGTGTCATCCCCTCACCAGTAATAAGGTCAACAGTCTTCATCTGGGAATTCTCCTTAAGAGAAGCCAAGTGGGAGGAGGAAAGGACATTTTTGCAGAGGAAACTTGTGATCTGTTTTCAGAAGCTAAAGGAGAGCAGAAGGCTCATCCTGTGTCTGCTGCTTCCCAATTGCCTTCAGCTCAAACTAACCCATTTGCCACAGTGAAATCTTCTAATCTCTCATAAGCCTACATGTCATGAACTCAGAGACATAGAAGAGAGCAAGGTAAGAGTGGGAAAGCGAAGAACAGGAACAGGAAAAACGAAAAGGGAGGATTTAGTGCTATCACATAAAAGAAAAAAAACTGAATTATCTCTCCAATTATTATTCTATCCTACTTCAAGTACAAATTATGAAATCAATAAAAATACAGCATGCACACATTTATGTTTCTACAGATGCACACATATATATGACAGTACTGGCACACAACTTACAATGAAATTGGACAGAGAATTTGGATTATAGAGAAGAGAGCTGGATATCAGTTTTGGTTTTCAGACAGGCAGACAGAGAGAGATAGAAAGAGAGAGAGAGAGAGAGAGAGAGAGAGAGAGAGAGAGAGAGAGAGAGAACCGACTGAGACCGAGACTGAGACCGAGACCAAGACAGAGAGACCGAAAGAGACCAAAAGGGAAGCTGAGTGAGGCTGTGGCTTTGTGTCATTGAAAAAGTCATTTACTACTTCCTCTTTGAATAACTTGAGTATCCCTTATTTTACATTCTGAAATCCAAAATGCTCTAAAATCTAAATCTTTCTGAGCACTAATTGCACTCAAAAAGGTTCAGATTTCAAAACATTTTGGATTTCAGATTAGGGATGCTTAACTCATAAACTTTGCAAATATCCCCAAATCCAAGAAAGTCTGAAATCTCAAACCCTTCTGCTCCCAAGCATTTCAGGTGAAAAACATTCAATCCATGGTAAAATTAATGTAATCAAGCAAGCCCATCCTAATAGTCCCAATCTTTCTTTGGTAGTTCAGTGAGATATGGAGAAAAGGGATAAACAGGATTGTGAATGTCAGGTTTCTAGCTCAAAAGCTTCATGTAATTTACATAAATCTGCATGGTGAATTCAGAAAGCACAAATCTGCAATATTAAATTAATTAGTACAAACTACTATTTAATATAAACTCAATATTCAAGAATAACACAGATAAAATATAGAGCAGTTTAAGAAAACAATTGTTTTCATTATTGCGTGATTAGGATAGCTAAAATAAGCTTCATATACATATGGTACTGCCAGTGGGGTGCACACTCCCATGCAGACCACTGCAGGGAGCAGGCCAAAGATAGGAGCAGCCCAGGAATCCTAGGTGATAGGAAGGAGGCTGCTGACAAAGTCCCCCTAACCTGCCTAATAAATCCCCTTGGAGGAATGTGTTCCTCTAGAGAAAACTAAGTAATATATGCAAACAAGGAGGAAATTGTAGCCTGTATCAGGGTAGTTGGGAGAATAATCCACATAAACTCATCCTTAAGGAACTACGTATATTACACTCCTTGCCTACTCCCAAGGTTCAGGTGGGGCGAAGCCAAAGCACTTCAGGTACTGTGTGTTGGTGGGACAACAGTCCCTACCAGCCCTCCACACAATTCTTGACAATTCAGAGGGTGCTGAGAATATCCACTCAGTGAACTTGAGGCATCAGATTGGGGTTCCAGTGAGATGTGGCCAAGAAAACCAAGATTTCCTCAATGTAGAGATACTTCATTCCACAAGATTCTAGAGGCAGGCAAAGGACCAGCAGCCACAAGGCCAGGTGTCTGACCACCTTTCTATACAAATGATCCTTCCCTCTGCCCACACTTAATGCAACTATAAAAATCCAAAATAGAGAAGACCCTCCAGCATTGTGAAGCAAAGGTCTCTGAGAATCAGCTCCACCAAGAAATGAATGAGAACACTGGAAAAAAATATGAAATTAACATTTCCAAAATCCTGGGAATTAATAAAAGGCTTACAACAATCGAAGAGTGTTTATTCAAGAAAAACAAGTGATTTAGCTTTTCCAACCATATGACCCTTTCCCTGGCATGACAGGATCCTTAAAAATGTCCAATCTTACATAAATATATCTGCTAATCTGGGGAACAAATTTGATGATAAAAATAGATAATATATCAACCATTATTAATCAGCTATTCTTGTTGTGAAAATCTGTAACATATGTATTGTTGTATGTTACCCTGTTTCTGTCATTGTTTCTGATTTTTGTTCTTGGTTTTGTCTTTTACTTTTCAAAATGAAAAAATAAAATGAAATTTAATTTAAAAAAAAGCTAGCTGTCTTGCAACTATAGTCACTGTGCGTATCAGCAGCCCTGAATTCACCCAGGGGGACAGGATAGAGAATTACTACATATAAATGGATTTGTCAGGAGTCTCCCTTTTCAGTGTGTGCCCTTATGTGACCTGACTCAGAACTTGTTCCATGCAAAAACCCATTCCCTAGGACATCTATTGAAAATAATCAGTGACAACTATTCAATAGTGCGGTTGCCTGTGGCAGGAATACCAATGGGACTAAAAAGTGATTGGCAAAAAAACTTAAAAGAAGAAAAGAAAAAAACCCTGGAGAATGAAATATCCACCTACATCCTGGAATTCAGAAGAGCGCACACACATGTAGAGCTATGAACATGCATAAAAAGAAACTGAAAAGACCCTAATATTTTCATTTTCAGAGGGTTGTACACTGCCTTCCATTGCACTTAACTCACCTCTCAACATACATACAAGCCTTTTTCCAAGGGCATCAAGATTTATTAGTTGAATCACTTAAATCTGTGTCCAGTCATTAGGTGATCTTTAAGCTAATTGACCACAGTACAGGTACAACGAATATGTGTGTTATAGAAACATCCCAGAGAGAAGATTCAACAGGAGAGTGATGTGAAAAACAAATGCTGGGTATGGTAGAAAATTTGATTTCCAAAGTTGCCACATAGTATCATTAAATGTCCAGTTTTAAACAAATATATATGAGACGTTGTGACTGATAATCATGATATGTCAACTTGAAAAGAGATTAGGAAATGACTAGGAGATTAGTGAGGCACTAATGTGTGTCTGTCATTGATGGACGTGTAGATCAATGAATTAAGGCAAGAACACCCATCCTGGATATGCATGGCACAAATCAATAGGCTTGCAACCTGGATGGAAATAAAAGGGAAAGGAAGAGGATGTGTGCCTATTTTGGAAATCTTCATCTTCTACTTTGGGCACTGGTCTCCAATTTCATCAGCCTTCCAATATAGATTCACACTTGGGATCCATACAGTGAGCTGCTGCTGGGCCTTCAACCTTGAACTGGTGCTGTACCACTGATCCTATCATGTTGGGCTGAGCACCTACTGATCTTCTAGCTCTCAAATGTGGTATACAGATAGCCATTGTGTATTTTTCCATTTCTGATCCCACAGACAGACATCATAGACTCTCCTGCCTCTGATCTTATAAACCTACCTAATAAATCCCCTTAGATAATTAAATATATATATATATATATATTCTACTAATTATTTTCCTCTAGAGAAACCTATGTAATATAGATATATGCAAAGAAAGAGCAAAGTGCAGCCTATATCAGGGTAGGTGGGAGAACAACCCATATAAGCTCGTCCTTAAGGAACCACATATATTATACTTCCTGGACAAAACTTTAGAAGAACTCTTATAAATACATTCTAAAAAGTAAAAGGATTTCTAAAGAATTAAAGGAATGTACAGGAACTTTGTCTCACAAACAGAAACTAAGAGACAAACAAGACAGTTGCAGCTTTTGAACTCATGCGGAATGATAAACAAAGATACCGGACTTGTGTGGGAACTGCTCCCAGGAACGCCTACCACTCCCCTCCAGGCCCATCTGCACAGCTGGCAAACTTAGACCCTCAACTCTGGATAGAAGGCCAAATGAATCTGCTGAAAGAGAACATTTTTATTGTATGTAATTTCTAAACATAAATCATGCAAGCTTACTCATAAGATAGTCTCCACTGAATGAATTCCTACTAAATAACTTATAATACCCACCTAACTGCACATATTTAGAGGGCTTCCTTGTGCAGTAACTATTTTCATGTCATCCTATAAATGTTCTTCAGACAAAGCATCTTAGTGGACACTGTATTTGGTTCCAGTGACCTATGTAAGAACACCAGGTGATAAACTCAAACATACTTTAAAGACTTCATACATTACAGAGGGTGTCATTCATTTAGAGTTGTCTAGTGCTTCCTTGCAAGGAACTTGTCAAGTTCTTTTGTGTTTACCTAAAACTACCTAATGTCTGTTTCATTTAATTAGGTAAAAATGTAGATTGCTAGGGATGAATTCATTTGTTCATGTGTAGAAAAATGAAAAAATGGAAAGAACTGCAGCCTGTGACTTCTCAGGATTTGTTAGAAAATGGGCTGTTCTCCTAGACTGCAACATGCATGACTCCAGCCAGGAAGACACATCATCCACAGCAGGGAAAGAAAGGCCCTGGAAGAAAGCACAACCCAGGAAAGACACTCTGACCATCACAATGACATTCCAATGAGGGGTAAAGCCTTGAGTGGCCCCTCAGGTATCAGCCTGCAATGCTATTGCAGCAGCCATGGAGTTTTGGATTGGAGGTTCCAACTCCTCTCTGCCTTTAAGTTACATTTCACTGAATTGCTCCTCCTAGCCATTTCAATGCTGCAATTAAGCAAATGAAAGAGACATACTGCAAGAATTAATTAGTGTTTGCCTCTCAGGCTTTCTGAACACTTCCCAAGGAGAAAGAAAAATGTATTGCCAATAAAAAAATAAAAGCATAATTATTAGCAATGAACCAAAAGGGAGCATGTGAATAGAAATAATTGAGAGAGGACTGATGGAAATGCTGTAAATATAAATTATATAAATGGAATCTCACTGTAAAATACCTTAGAAAAACCTTCCTGTATCTTTTCTTGGAGTTTTAGAAAGTTCTACCTTGTTCTGCCTGAGTAAGCTCCAAATAATATGACAGCTACTTCCTACATGATGCAAAGTATATATGCTGCTTATGTATCTTTAAATACATTTACATGAAAATGCTCACAATAATTTAGAAGTCTGCAGCTTCCTTTACCCTACTGACAACACTAACAATAGCTGCAGTTGACCAGTTTGCTCTTCCTCACCGTTACTTCTAACACGAAAAACAACTGGAGCACTGTGTAAGCACTGCTAATGAATACTCCTTCCTTCACTGTTCCACTGCAAAGATAAAATTATCAGGCTTTTTTTCTGTAAAGGTTTCCTTCTGTTTCTTCCTCAGTCTATAAGCTTCTTTCATTCTGCTCAGCTGCACACACCGTATTAGAATAGTGTTTGTACTCCTGGGGTTTCTATCATCACTATATGGGTGAAATGACAGAAAGACCTAGAGGTAGAAAGATTATCTGCTTCAAACACCTAGTCCAGATGCCTGCTGAGGTAGATCTCAACCACAAGGCAGGTAAGACATGTTTAGCTGCAGAGCAACACTACTACGTATAAAAGAACGGTGTACGAAATGCCTTTCTCACTAGGAAGAAGTTATCCACTGGCTGCCTTGAATGTCAGCAGCTATGTTAAAATCATAGTATCAGAGGGCCTGATGTGTATATCCCTATGGCGATATGCTTCTGCACCACCCTGGCTTAGCCATGAGACTTGCTTTCTGATGGACCATTAGGAAAACTGACATAGCAGCAGTATGAAAGCATACAAGTCAATTTCTTCTTTTCTCCTTGACCCACTCCTAGGAAAATATGCCCACATGAGTCTTATAGAAGATGAATGGGCAGGCAGATGAGAGAGGAAGGTCTCATCATCTGAGAAAGGAGGATTACCTCTGAGCTAGTTCTGTTCAGTAGGTTCCCATCACCCTACCATCCTCACAATCACCCAGCCAACCTACAGACGTGAAAAGTAACAAATTTAGTCTTTGAAGTCATTGAATTTGGAGTAGATTTTCACAGAGCAATAGCTAACTCACTACATACCACTCAGTGAAAAGCTAGAGAACGTGAATTGAGAAACAAAATTATCAAAAAAGTGACACTGAAGTTCTTCTGGGACCTTAAAGCTTATACTGTGTTTCAAAAAGACTGATGGCAGAGACATGAGGTCTAGTTGGGAGCCAAGAGTAAATCTCCAAGGCCAGAGTTTGCAGGAAGAGCTGCCAGAAGACCTGTCATGTGTCCTCCTCCTCCTCCTCTCTGCCCTTTACTCCAGCTGAGGCCCTTCCAGTTGGCGGGCTCTTGATCTGTTTGCTGTCAGTGGTTTCCTGGAAAGAGTATGAACCTCAATTTTGTGTGTAAGGAAAACTGATCTAAGATCTGGAACTCAAGCCACAACTCTTGCATATCATTGGCTTTCTTCCCAGAGAAAAGAGGCTGTTTGTCACCTCTTCTCAGTCCTGTGCCAGGACACTTAATCTTCTGATGGGCTCTTCCCACTGGCACCAGTCCTCCCTTTCCCTTCCTAGAATCTTCTCATTCACATCTATATTACCCTCTGTGTGCTACCCTCCCATCATTTTACAACGTGCTCTTATAGATGGCCCCAGAAGATTCAGAGTGTTGGCCCAAGTCTGTTTTGTCTGCTGGCTTCACTCCATAGCTCCTATCCTCACTAGGGCTAGAGAAAGCAGCCTGATGCCTCAGCTGTCATGTCCCTTTAACCACAGGTGACTAAACATGAAAACTATACTAGAGCTTTGTTGTCATGTGCACAAGTTAAATAAGTAGTCTGTGTGTGTTTGAGTGTGTGTGTGTGTCTGTGTGTGTATGTGTATGTTCTCTCTCCCATCTCCCAGACTTATCTTAGCATCGCATGTGGGTGTTCTATGGGGAGTCTCTGTCTAAAAGGACATCCTTGTTCTTAACAGCTCATAAGCTTTGGGAATTCTCCTCTATAAGGACAAAAATTTTCTTCCCAGAGCCATCACATCTACTTGTAGGCAAGCACTACTTGAATGAAATAATGAGTTTTAGACATACATACATCCTACTGTCTTTAAAATACTGTGATAAATAAGATACAAATTATTTTAAATATATTACTAGCTCCATAGCCATTGTTTGCATGCATCAGTACCATTCTGTATTTTCTAATTATTGGATATTACTACTAATAATAATCATGAGTTCAATAATTATATGAAATTTCTCCAAAGTCTGGTCCCCTCATGCAAACAGGATGGATAGAAACCTATTCTATAAGTGGGGATTATCCTTAGGCCAAAGACACTTTTTGAGATCATATATTGAAAAAAAACTGTCTAAGGTCCTAGGAGAATGTCCCCAGTAGTCAAGAACAGGAGCAGTGCAGTCAACCACCTAAGTCTCTCAATTGGGATACCATTGATATTTAGGGCCAGGCAATTCTTTGCTATGGGGATGTTTTGTGCATCATAGGATGGTTAGCAGTAGCCTTGATTGATAGGATGCCAGTAGCAGCCCCTCCACTAGGTATGGCAACCAAAATGTCTCCAGACACTATCAAGAGGTAATTCTTTCCCCTTAAAGCACAAGAGGGAACCCCTCCAACAGCCACTAAACTATGCATTCCCTTTGTGAAGGTTTATTTCATCTGGGCTGACAGACAAATCCACATCTGTGTATATAAATGTATATACACATCTGTGTATATAAATGTATCTGTGCTTCTAAATGCAAAGTAAAACAATACAGTGATAACCCTGTTCATGAATTTAAATTATTTGACAATTTTGGGGAAGATGACCACTTGTGCTTGTGTGGAGAAGACAGCCATGCTTATGTTTGTCACATAATGTTGAGTTTGTAGATTAAAACAAACTTTGATTGGGCATCTTTGTTTGAGAAGTGAATTGTTTGCAAACAAAAGTGTTCCTGAACTGAGGTATCATTGTAAATACTTTCCTAAGATAAAAGACATTTAAGCTCATTAGTGCTTATATCAATTTTTTTCTTCAATACCCTCAAGTATGATGCCCTGATAAAATTAGTAATAGCATTATCCTAGCAAGGGCACAACTATTAGCTAAGGTCAAAATCTAAGTGATTAGGAAGGATCCTATGCTATCTGCACCTGTCAAGCAAGAGTCATTACCTGTAGCCCCTTATTCTCCTACAAGATACCTTGTTTGTTTCTTTGGGACAGTCTCACTATATATAGTCTAGGACGACCTTGAACTCATGAGTCTCCTTCCTCAGCCTACTGAATGCTGAGATCACAAGCTTGCACCACCACAGCTTGCCACCACCTTCCCAAGTTATAAATGCATTAGTGAATACTTTTGACATTAACAGATTCTTTTTTAAAAAGTTTATTTATATATTTATTTGGTACAGGGTCTCACTACTCAGTTTGGACTCTTAGTGATCCTCCTTTCTCAGCCTCCCCAGTGCTGGGACTACAGGAGTATGCCATCACACTAGGTTTTGGTGGCCAGCACAGACTGTTGGTGTTCCAGGGCTGGCACAGCATGTGGTACCAAGGATCAAACTCAGGTCTTTGTGCTTGCCAGGCAGACACTTAGACTGCTGAGCTATTTCCCCAGCCCCTAGATTCATCTTTTTTTGTTTTATTATTTATGCATTTGGTACAGCATCTCACTAGGCAACTCAGACTCATAGTGATCCTCCTATTTTCAGCCTTGTGAGCTCTGGGATTACAGTTGAGCACCACCATGTCCAGACTGGGTCACTGGCTCAGCTCGCCTGGGGTGGGGCCAGTACGCCATGTGGTGCAGGAAACTGAACTCCAGTCCCTGTGCTTGGCTAAGTTGTTAGTTAGTCCACGGAGCTATCTCGCTGGCCCTCAGATTCATTTTTTTTTCAGATTCATTTTTTTCTTTCCAGTACCAGGGAATGAACTCAGTACCTTGTATTTGCCAGGCAGGAGCTTATTGTACTGAGCTATCTCCCTAGCCCCTAGATTCATTCTTAAATGCAGTTATTTCATTGAAAGTTTGTGGTTATTTTATACTGCATTTCTTCTACTGGTCATAAGGACTCGCCATTGATTTTGCTGAAAATTTCAGTTTACACTTGCACTTGCTTTTGCTAAGAATGAAGAATCTCCAGTTTTTCATGCCACAGGCAAACTTACAGGCATGCACAACTAATGATAATACAATGTGACAAGGCACAAGGAAGAAAACAAAGGCACTCAGCTATGTTAGGCTTGGAGGTTACATAAAACACTGAAGACATGCTCTCTCTGATTTAAAATTAATTGAGGGGAAAAATTTTCAGATGAAATAAAAGTAAGTGGCACAGGTCAAGAATAATCAAAAACTCAGAGTTCTGGAGGGGAGAGAATACAAGTAGAGCAACCTGTATGACAAACTGGGCCATCTGTCTTATGCGGTGCAAGTTAACAAAGGTAGGTTAAAATCCTAGCAAAGTGACAGGTCCTGGGTAGGTTACTGGAAACCCTAGCTCCTTCACTGATGAACACTTGCAATCTTAGAAATGCCACTGGGGTTCACTAATTCATGATTCCTTGGTCTCCCCTCCCTCTGTGCTACACAGGGATTCTCGGAGGAGTTCTGAAATTTCCCCATGTATAAAAGAAAGACTGATCGTGATACATTGTGGAGTCACAGTATGGGTCACTTATGTAAGATCTGGAGACTTTGCCCACCTTCCTTCCCAGTGCAGTTTTCAAATAGCCTGTTTTATACTTCAAGCTTGTGGTCTAACATTCCTCTAAATGGAAAGGCCCCAGAGAGGATATCTAGAAGATTACACCTGAGCTATTCCTGGCAGGTAGGTAGAGTTAAACTAAGAAGTGGTACTGAGTTTGAGAAGGAAGCTAGATGAAATCTATAGGGATGATTCCAAACAAACATCCTCTGCCTCAAGGTCGACATCAGCAGTAGTATTATGATTTGTATCTAGATGTCCCTCCAAAGCCTCATATGGGCATAGGTAGAGCTTGTCAGAGGTAGCTAGATCTCAACCCTGTGATGCTGAGATTGATTCATGTTATGATGCTAGGAATAAGGGTGCCCCAACCTGGATGTTAGTGTTACTGCTCCAGGGCAGGTAGCTTAGATAGAATATAAAGGGTAGAAGGGCTGGGGAGATAGCTCAGTGGAATAAGTCCTTGCTTGGCAAGTAAAGGTCCTGAGTTCGATCCCTGGTACCACCAAAAAAAAAAAAAAAAAAAAAAAAAAAAAAAAAAAAAAAAAAAAAAAAAGAAAGGATGTAAGGGGCAGAAAGAGAGCTGCTGCTGTCACTGCTTGCCACTTGCTTGCTGCTGGTTCCCTACTTTGCTGCTTTGTTTCTTCTGCCTGCCATGAACTGTTTTTCATCTATGATGTCCCTCTAGCATGTCACTTTACCTTGGAGCCAGCTGACTATGAACTGAAACCTCTACAAATGGTAAGATGCAATAAACTTTTCCTTCTTTAACTTTGGATGTCAGGTATTTTGTCTCAGTAATGAGAAAAGTAAGACAAACAGCAAGTCAGATTGATGGCACATACCCATCCTAAGATACAATGAGAATCCACTTCACCTTTGTGACCTTTCTTCATAAATCTGTATCAGGCTAACTATAAGAAAAATATCAGAATTTCCACATTGAAGGTGCTTCTACAAAACATGGCCAGCACTCCTCAAAACTTCTAAGTTTATGAAAAGCAAGGAAAGTCTGAGAAACTCACAGATGGGAGATGTCTAAGGAAATGTAGTAGTTAAATGTAAGGTGATACCCTGGACAGGACAATCGGATAGAAAAGGAACAAGAAGTAAAAGTTAAGGACATTTGAATTAAGCATGGTCTTGGGTCTTTTTTTTTTCCCACAGTACTGGGGATTGAACTCAGGACCTTGTGCTTGCCAGGCAAGTGCTTATTCTACTGAGCTATTTCCCCTGGCCCATTGTGAATGTTTTATTCTGGTTGAGAATATATTTTTAAAAAATTATTGTCCTGGGGGAAAAAGTTGTGGTAGGGCAGAACCAACCTTATTGAACACAGAAAATAATGTAAAGGGCTTTGCTAGTGACAAGGCATTGGGAAATGTTTAAGAGAAATCATAGTTTCTTTTCAGAATTCAGAGTGATGGAATGAAATCATTTCCTATTTAGAGAATCTGATTACACATTAGATCAACAGACACAAACAAACAGAACTCTGATTAAATCAATATGGCAACAAGGTTGCTTTTTAAACTCAAAGTAACTTGCTTCTCTACCTATGTAAACAATCAGTGAGAGATACTTTCTCCAACATCTCTTCATGATGCAAGCCAAATTTTTATAGATCAATTCTTTCAACAGAAGGAAACACTGTTGCCTCTATAGCAATAATCTGCTTTCTTATCAAAAGCATGCCATGTCTGCAGACTGGAATGTTTCTTTGAGTGTCAGTCAAAGAGACCTACCTTATTCATGGTCAATTTATCAGAGAGACAGGCAATTATGGTTTGATTAGCAAGTAATAAATGGTGTTTCTTTCCAATATATCTAGCAGAGTGGTTGAGCAAAAACCATTTGGTGCGATTTATACCTCTATGGACTACAAAGCAGAAGGTGGCTAACATTAAGGGATGGAGGAAATAAGCAGGTACAGGGCATTTCCCAGAAGAAGGGAGCCCAGGCGATCTCATATGCTGTTGGGAGAAGTCCTGGCAGCACTGAGGGTGTATGAATTCTGCTGTGACTTCCACTAGTTCCTGGGAGTATGAGAGACTCCAGAATTTGATGATTCTCATTATCTGTATTTTAAAGCTTTTGAAACATTAAAGTCAAGTTTATTTTTAATTGTTATATAGCCTTGGAAATGATTTAATAACAAAGAATAAAATTGGAGACAATTGTCTCATAATGGATAGGATAAAATGAAAACAAATATTTTAGAAAGCTTTAACAAAATATCTATAATTCATTTATTCCCTTAAAGAAAAATATACAAAAGAATGACAGCTCAGCCTCACAATTTGCTATAAGGCTGCCTGAAAAAGTTCCCCAATAAGAAATATCTGGAAGGGTCACCCAGACCAGGATTGATCCCCTGGTGTGCAATGCAGGCCCTGCCCTTGGGGCACACTGAGACAGTGATTGAGACTGGATATGGTGGTGCACACCTGTAATCCCAGTGCTTGGGAGGCTGAAAAGAGAAGGATCACTCCGAGTTCAATCTTTGTAGTGAGACCCTGTTCACCCTGCACTAAGTACATTAAAGAAAGAAAAAATACCTGGAGTTGAGCCACTGTTTCCAATTGCATTGTTTGCCGACATTATCACTTTTAGTGTTCAAAAGCATTAACTTGGTTCTTTGTACTGATCAACTAATTGACTTTACTCAGCACACCTCCAAATCTGAGCATCAAAAGCAGTGTCTCTGTCAATCCAGTGGCTACTGCTCTTTACTTGGCGTAGTTTTAGGAACTCTAGTACTACATAGTCTGAAATGTTCTTATGTGATGGCTTCTCAGACCTTTAAATCTCTTCTTGAAAGTGGAAATTACTCCTTTGCCTATTTCCCTGGAATGCTTTAAAGATCAAAATTAGGCAAATGTAAGGTGCTATTATTCCAAACAGACTTAGCAAATCAGCAATTTATTTTCCCCTAAAGAATTTTAATAGTTTCTGTCTTGCACTGAGATACTGGCTCCTGAACACAACCTTATTTTTCTCAAACAAGTCATTATTTTGTGATGTAAGCATGTTTTAGCCCAGAATCAATTGACTGTTCAATACAATTGGATTCCAACTGCAGTAATTTTAGAAACTTTATTACAGTAGTAAATTGTGGTTTCAAATCAGACGTCACTCAGGACCATGCCTATAACAGGAGTAACAACAGTAGAACACTTGCACTAACATGAACAATTTTCTTTTCTCCATTAGCCTTGGCTTTCTGAGTAAATGCAAAGTTGGACTTCTAGTTGATCGAAGAGCACAGAAAGCTTTATAGTGTCTATGATAAGTACAGAGGAGAAGAAGCACAAAGATGGGAAAAACTGTTGGAATTCTAAAATTATCAGTAATATTAATGTTCTCTTAAGTGGGACCTTACCATAGCCTTTTTTGTAATAAGACTAGGAATTTTTTTAAAATATGAAATTAGTCAAAACCTAAGTAATGTTCTGATTGTAATGAGAACATGTTAGGAGATTATTGAGCAGGGCCTCCACCCAGATCTTCCTCCCCACAAGTCTAGGTGTCATTTCCTGTCCCAGATGCAGCAGGTGCACCACAGCCCTATGCTAAGAAAGGTCCTGGGGCACTGTGCTCAGGACTTCCTTGTTTAAGTTTGTTCTTTCACAGATCTAGTAAGAATAAGGGCAGACTATTTTTGTTATGTTCACAGATGCCCTAGCCAGCAAGTTTGCTTCACTAACTGACTATAATAAGAAAAAATCCTCCATCAATGAAAACAGATTTGACTTCTCTATAACTTTCTCTTTAAAATTTGCCTAGGCCTATGTATTGAAAGAGCAAACATGGTGAATAGGGATGGCTGAGTCAATACAGGCTAAAAAACTCTCTTCAGCAACTGGACTGTGGCCCACCAAGTTAATTTTGTATTTCAGAGTACATATTTGTACCCAGGGAGCAGCACACCAATTGTAGACTATATTTCCCACCTCTTCACAGGCAGGTGTGGCTAGGTGACAAGTTCTTATCGATGCAGTTTTGATGGAAATGCTGCGTACTTCCGGCATGACAGGCTTGGAAGAAGTAGGTACCTCTTCTCCATTTATTTCTCATCCCACATTTGGATGCAGGGCAGCTGACAGAGGGCACAGGAAGTACAGGTACAAGTAGCCTGTGTCTCTGAATCCCTTCATGGAAGACAACAATCTAATGACCAGGAGCACTTTCTATGCTTTTCTTTCTTTTTTCTCTTTCCTGTATCAGAACAGGGTCTACAAAGTCTCACTACACAGATTGGACTTATAGTGATTCTTCTGTTTTCAGTCTTCCAAGTGCTGGGACTACAGGCACACACCACCTCGCCCAGGATAAATTGCTGGCTCAGCATGCCCTGGGGGGTGCAGGGCCAGCACCACATGCTGAGGATCGAACCCTGGCTCCTTCTTTCTGCCTAAGCAGGAGCTTTAGTCCACTGAGCTATCAGGCCAGCCCTTGCTTTTCTCCAAATGAAGACTACTTCATTGTATTTGAGTTTTTATTCTATTATCCCCTGGGGGAAACATCACATTAGGCACCTCAGAAGACATAACCAGGATCACAAAGGTTTTCTGTCATCTTTACCTTTCATATATAGAAAACAAATATTGCTCAGACACAATAAGCTAATGGTGTAATATAGTGACTACTTAATATACCATTTTTTACTTTCTAAATGCATGAACTGTCTCTTTCCAGTTATTCAAACTTCATTAAAGAAAAAATAATATATTTGAAATCCAAGGTTTATAATGCAAAGTTCATATCATTTCCATTAGGTCAACAGATAATTTTTTTACTGACTTTTCTAATTTTCTTCCTAATGTGTACACAAAGAAAGCTAAAGAAGCAAAATCCTTTGAGCTTTCCTGTTTGTTAAGTCATCAAGAACTCAGAGCAGACCTTAGAAGTTTCCTTTTTATCAACAAATATCTTTTTTCAAAGATATATCTTTAATATATAAAAAATTAATTCTATTATTTCATGAAAGTGGTGTCTGATTTTTATGGTAATTATATGAATTTATGTCTATATCTCAGTACTCAAAGGCAGCTTACTTTTTTGGTCTAACTTATTTACTGTCTCATTTGAACTCCTGAATTATTACTCAATGGGAACAAAGCTAAATTTTGAGTACAGAAGCTTTTTATTTTAGAACACACTGGAGAATGGTCTGAGAATAGAATTATAAAGTCACAAATTCCTGCCTAACACAAATATGATATCTGGTATTGTGGAAGTTACTTAACTTTATTGTTTTTGTTTCCCAAGTGTGAAATTGAATATTACATGTTACTTCTTTTCTTCTCCCAAAGAGGAATATGAAGTTTCAAATCTGTAGAGCAATTTCAAAGTGAAAGGAATTTACAAATACTAAGTATTTGAGCTGATTCTCTTCTCCATTTGGGGAAATGGATGCTTCCTAAGAAAGAAGGAGAAAAGTGGGTTATGTGGTGCTGTGCATTCCAGAAGTCTAACCTGCTCTAGCCTTGGATCATGACCACAAAAAGAAAACAGAAAATACAGGCAGGGAATGTGCTGATCCACTGCAGCCCATTCCCACCTCCAAGGAGTTCAAATCAAGGCATAGAACACCTGAACTCCCTGTGAACGTGCCTGTGCAGCAGAAGGTGAGAGGTGCTGTTAAATATACTATGGGCCTGCACAAGTACCCTGTGTGGCACTCTATGAGTGTGCAAACTGTGCATCCTTAAAGTACTCACAGTACTGAAACTGCACAGACATAGGCAAAGGACTGATGAAATGTGCAGGGTAAGGGCTCCTGTGTGCTGTCCCCCTGGGGGTGTCTCCTGCAGTGATTAAAGGTTTTGTATGCATTTCTCTACCCTGGCTGACTCCCCAGGGAGTCTCCTTCCTGTGGTTGACATGCCAGGAGACATAGACTGCTTTGATTGCATCCCCCGCTCTGCTCTTCTTTCTGTCTTAGGGGTTCCTATTTCTCCACAAGTGGCAATGGCACAAGATGTGGTCTACTAGCTGCATCTTCTTCCATGAAGTCTACTATTCATTGTGTGAAAATATTTTAGCAAGATTTCCTGCTAATAAGAAGAAAATCGGGATATTTGACACAGGAAGGAAGTTTAAAGGATGGCAGACAGTTCATGCAGTTATGCAACCTGGTCCTAAGTCTTAGTACTGTGCAGGTGAGCACATTTCTACTAGCTGCCAGCTCTGGATTCTCTTTATGCTCTTGTATCTTCTTTTGTTCTTCATCCTTTATTGCTACAATTAGATCATATTCTTCCTCAGCGAGAAGACAAAGCACATTGTGATCATGTCCCGACTGCCTCTGGGAACAGGGCAGAGTAGCCACACAAAGGCAGAGTTTTCACAGGCACACCCAAAGATGTCACTAAATCAATGAAAGAATCTCCTTTCCAAAATTTAGAATATTATTTTCAGAAAGTCTTACTATTTGATTTTTGAAAATTCCCATTCATTTTAATATTTTTAAAGAAAGCTCTGTTTTTTAAATAATTGTTAGCTCAGAAGAATTTGCAGAAAGGCACAAGGAAGTACCATGCCTCTTCACAAGCCTTTCCAATAGTGACACCTTGCACAATAACTATAGTGAAATACTGATATCAGGAAGATGACACTGGTACAACTGCAAATATTACTCAGATTTTGCCTATACCTATACTTTTAAGAGTTTTATCTGTTATATCTTCCTGTAGATTAAGTATTTCTGTTTTAATATTTAGATCTACTTTGATTTGTTTAGTACATGGTGAAAGACATAGATTTAGTATCAATCTTTAGTATGTGGAAAGCAAGTTTTCCCAAAACCATTTATTAAATAGATTAAACTCCAACTGTGGAAAGTTTTTGGTCCTTTTATCAAAGATAAATTAGCTGGGTGTTCTTTTAGTTGTTTCTGCAGCTTCTGTTCTTTCCCATTGATCTCTAAGTCTGTTGTGTTGCCACTACCACATTGTATTTATCACTGTAGCTTTGTAATATAACTTCAAATCAGGGATTGTGATGCCCCTTCCATTGCCCCTAGTACTCCTAGATCTGCTTTTGCTATTCTAGGTCTCTTCTGGTTTCATGAAATTTTAAGACTGTCTTCTCTAGTTGTGTGAGCAATACTGTTGGTATATTGACTGGGAATACATTAAATCTGTGTAAGTTTTGGAAGCATGCCATTTTCACTATTTTGGTTCTATGTATCTAAGAACCAGGAATATCTTTCAATATTTCTGATATTCTCTTTGATCTCCTTTCTCAGAGTACTTTAGTTTTCAATGTAGAGGCCTTCCATTTCCCGAGTTATGTTGATTCCTAAGGATAGTATTTCCTTTTTCTTGATGCTATTGTGAAAGGTATTGTTTCCTTAAATTTTTTCTCAGTGAGTTTGTTATTGGAATACAGGAACACTATTTATTTTTATGTGATACACTTTTTATTAATTTTATAGTAAAAAGGCCAAAAAAGTAACTACATCTGTTTGTATCAGTAATGCTTCAAACCACCAGATTGGACAGTCATGCATATACTGCTGGTGGTTCAAAGTAGCAGAACATGTTAAGACAGGATCTTACAAAGTCATTAAATTGCCCAGGCTGGACTGAACTTGGAACACTTCTGACTCAGTATCACAAAATGTTAGGATTATAGGCTTCTGCCTCCACGTCTAGCTTCAGTATATTTCATTTTTTTCTACTCTAATAGGTGTGCAATGATATTCTTATTGAGAGCTTAGTTTGCATCTATCTAATGGCTAGTGATATTGAATATCTTCACATGTACTCATTTCCATTTACACATCCTCTTTAGTGCAATGTCTGCATGTCCTTTTTTTTTCTTTTTTTTTTTTTTTTTCAAAACCGGGGATTGAACTCAGGCCCTTACGCTTACCAGGGAAGCGCTTATTCTACTGCGCCATCTCCCCGGCCCCTGTCTGTGTATGTCTTTAACATATATTCCAGTAATAAGACTTTTCTAAATGTTTAGTTCTCAATGTAGTTGATATAGTCTATATATCTAGCATATTATATACTCAGGTCATTCATATTTATATCAAATAATTTCTACATATCTGCACTTGATCTTAGCCAAAAGGCGGAGAACTGATTTTTCCACATATCTGAAATCTGTCTTTTCATTTATTTGCTTTTATTATTCATTGAAGAGAATAAAAAATAGGGAAAAAAGGCATTAGAAATAATAAAGAATTTCACTATAAAAATGATAGAACTTCAATAATGGTTGTTATATTGCATATAGTTGTCCTCAAATTACTTGATCAGATTACCAGATATAAGCATTTTGCCTTTTCATGTTTTATGCTCCAAAAAAACCATAAAAGCTTTGGTGATGAGGTTTGTTTTGCTTTTCTGGATCATATTTTTGGTATCATCATGTTTAAAAAACCTTTCTACCCTTTAGTCCCTAACATATTATGGTGATTTATAAAAATTCTATAATTTCTCATTTTCCATGAAAATCTTATTTTCATTTAAAAATAAAGGATATAGCTCTGGATCCACAGCAATACCTGGCTCCTGCAGTCCCTTCCCCATCAGCTGCAGAGCTGGAGCTCCTGGCTGCTCCATGCCCCGGCTCATCTCACGAGCTCCACTTAGACGGAGCTCCTTACCCATTCCTATCATTGATCATTCTTGCAGATTTCATTTTTATTATACTTCTTGTTTTCTTTTGTAACCCCAGATAATTTAGTAATTGTATTTCAATAAAATTTATGTTTGGTCTTGTTAAGAAATAAAAAATAAAGGATATTCTTGTTTTGAAAATCTGTAACATATGTATTGTTGTATGTTACTCTCTTTGTTTCTGATTTTTGTTCTTGCTTTTGTTTTTACTCTTCAAAGTAAAATAAAATTGCAATAAAAATAAAGGATAATAAAAAAATAAAGAACACTGAATAAAAGATAATTCAGTGTTCCCACTTCTCTCTCTTTTTTGAGAGGTGAATGTCCAATTGCTCCAGGTAGAATTACAGGAAGATAGTCTTTTACACTGAATCATTTTGCACTTTGTCAAAAGTTAGTCATATTCCTGAGGATCTGTGCTATATAGTTTGGATCTTTAATGTCCTCCAGAGGCTCATACTGAATCCTTGACACCACTGCAAGGTGGTAAACGCTTTAAAAGATGGGGCCTGGTTGAAAGCTTTAAGGTCACTGGTGTTTATGGTTGAGGGAGATCATGTGACCCAGATCTCTTCTTGATTTTTTGCTCCCTGTTCTCAAGGTGATAGGATTTGCTCCACTTTGCTGCCTCTGGCTCCAAGTCAACAAAGCCAATCAACCTCCAAAACAATGAGATTAAGTAAACCTTTCCTCTTTGCAATGAACTCAGACAACTACTACAGTAACCAACTGTTAATGTGTCCTATTTCTGATTGTTATGCTGACCTCTGTATAAACTGCTTAGTCATCACTACATGGTAATGATTACTGTCAGTAACCCTGGATAGACTGATTTTTTTTACAGTGGCTTTAGATTTTCTAGTCCCCTTGCTTTCCCATATAAATTTTGGCATTGGTTTGCCTTAAGTCTACAAAATATTTTGTTGGGCTTGTGACAATTTTTTATGTTACATTTAGAAAAAGTAAGATTTTTACTATGTTGAAGCTTTTTAATCCATGAACAAAGTAAAGCCCTCTAAGTTTGCTTAGGTCTCCTTTGAATTTTTTTCTTTCATGTATCAGCATTTTGTAAATGTCAGCATATAGTTCTATTATGAGTTGTTACATTTTTATCTAAATATTTCATTTTCTTTGGATCAATTATAATGACATTGTGTTTTTAATTTGGCTTCCATGTGCTTATTGTTGCTATGTAGAAAAGTGATTGATTTTTATGTGATTTTGTATCTTGTAATCTTTCTGAAATCATTTTTTGTATAGGACTATTGTGTAAATCACTTCATATTTTCTCTGCAGACAATAATGCCATCTACAAATAGAAAGAATTTGCTCATCTTTTCAAATCTTTATGGCTTTGTTTTCTTGCCTTATTGTACTGGATAGATTCCACATTATGAGTGGCAGGGCAGATACCATTGTCCTGTTCTCAACATTAGGAGAAAAACATTGATTCCTTCACCATAAAGTATGATGTTATTGGTACCTTGCAGTACATATGCTTTAAAATGTTGATGTATTTATTCTATACAACTAAGCTGCTAAGAATATTTTTAAATCATGAATGAATGTTGATGGTTTATCAAATCATTTTTATGTATCAAGAGATATGCTCATAATATTTCTTCTTTAGCTTGCTGCTATGGTGGATTACACAGATCAGCTTTCAAATATTGAACCAGCCTTGCATACCTGAAATAAAACCCACTTGCCTATGTTATGTAATACTTTTTACTTTTGCTAGATTCAATATGTTAATGTTGAATTAAGGAAATTTGAGTGTATACTAATGAGATATATTGGTCTATAACTCTGTGTGTGTGTGTGTGTGTGTGTGTGTGTGTGTGTCTGTCTGTCTGTCTGTCTGTCTGTCTGTCTGTCTGTCTGTTTGTCTGTCTACTGTTTTGGGTAGCAGGATAGTACTGGCCTTATGACATAAATTCAGAATTGTTTCCAGCTTTTTACTAAGGTTGTGCAATACTAGCTTAAATTCCTGCTTAAATGTTTGGTAAATGTCTCCAAGGAAATATTGTCTAGAACACTGACAAGAAAGGGTTTAACTACATATTAAGTTTCTTTAGCAGCTATTGAACAATTCTATTATCTATATGTCATATAGGCTAAATTTTGGCATTTTATATTTTTTGAGAATTTTGTCCAGTTAATCTAAATTGTCAAATTTATGGGCATAAACCTGTCCATAGACTGTCAATAATATCCTTTTAAAAACTAAAGAAATGGCATTAATATGGTATTGCATCATTTCTCATATTAGTGGTATATGGCTTTATCATCTTCTAGATTCTTCAGTGAGCATAAAAACTACTCAGACTCACTTCTTTCTAATGAGAAACATTAAATACTATAGTTTTCTTCTGAGCATGTCTTTAGTCACATCTTACAAGTTTTGATGTTCTCCATTTTCATTTGGATCTACACATACTTGTTTGCTTTAAGATCTTTTCATTGATCCATGTAATTTAGAAGTTACCTACTATCTTGTTTACTAATTTTCCTGCCATGTTTGTTAATAATTTCTAGTTTTACTCCATTATGTTCACAGAATATACTTTGTAGGATTTCAATTCTTTTAAAGTTGGCTTTATGTTTCAGGATGTGGTGTGCATTGCAGAATGTTCTATGGGTACTCTAAAAATAATGTATATTATGTGATTATAAGTTAGATCTTATTGATCAGTGGCATTAAGTCCTGGTATCTTTGCTATCAATTGGTGGCAGTTCCCAAAAATATTTGTAGATTTCACTATGGTTCTTTTCAGGTCAATGAGTTGCCCTTGTTGGTGGAGTCATCCTTTGCCCATTGTGTAAAGCCTGTTTTCGCATTTGAAGTTGCCTTTGTCCTGAAGTCTACTAAATCTTACACTAATATATCTGAGAGAGAGAGAGAGAGAGAGAGAGAGAGAGAGAGAGAGAGAGAGAGAGAGAGAGAGAGAGAGAGAGA
>NW_004524607.1:14586576-14594641 GCF_000260255.1 Octodon degus
AGACAGAGAGACAGAGACAGAGAGAGACAGAGAGACAGAGAGACAGAGAAAGAGACAGAAAGATATAGAGAGACAGAGAGTCTGTCTGTCTGTCTATGAGTTTAGAGGATTCTTTGGTCTAAATTTTTAACTTTCATCCTCATTCTATCAACCTATACAAGTTATGTTTGAAGTCAGTTTATTTTAAAATTGACTGCCACACTTTTTAAATTGTTGTATTTTCATCCTGTCTACTCCCTCTGCATCTTGTTCCTCTGTTCTGTCTTATTGCTTTCCTACCAAGAGTTAAGCAATTTTTAAGAATCCATCTTGATTTATGGAGTTTTTCTGAGTATTTTATTTGGGCAGTTTTCTTAGCAGTTACTCTGATTATCAGAATCTGTATATATAACTTATCCCAGGCCACTTTTATCACCCTTCTTCAACTGCAAGTAGAGCATTGAGATTCCTTTCCTTTTCCTATTCTCAAAATAAAACTGTTGTAAGCATTTCCTTATGTAATTCTATTATCTTGTTTTCCGTTGCTCCAAGCTTTCTTAATTGATTATCATCTTTCTGTTGGGAGATTTCCTTCCATCATTCTTTAAGGGCAGGTAATAAAGCCACACTTTATCTGAGTTACCCTTACTCTTAATGGGATATTTTAAAAAATGAAAAACACTCAGATGTAGAATGAGGTTTTTAAAAATAGCTTAAAGGTTTTTACAATTTGTTTTCGGAAGTTTAATTATATGTCTTTGAGTAGATTTCTTATAGCTTATTTCTAATTCATTCAACTTCTGGAATCAGTAGTTTTATGGGTTTCTCCCCTGTTGTTTCAGTCATTGTTTCTTTGAATATTTTTCAGCTCTATCATCTTTCCCTTGTCCACCTAGACCTCCAAAAATATGAAAAATAAACTTTTTGTTATAGATTCATAGGTCACTGTGCTCTGTTTTTAAACTCTACTTTTTGAATAGGGGTGTGCTCAGGTTGAGTAGCACTGGCTTCACATGAGCAAGGCTTTGGGTTTGGTCTGTACCACTAAAAAGAAGCCTAGTTTTGCTTTGTTTTTATGACAGCAAGTCCTATAGATCTGTCCTCATATTTACTTTGTCATCTCAATTTTACTGCTGAGGTCAGCCAGCTAGATTTTATTTGTTATTATATGTCACATTGCACTAATTTTCACTTTTACAATTTCTTCTTCCTTGCTGAGACTTATTCTGTATTTGTTTAGAGTATCAACAGCATGCTTATGAAGTATATTTATGATGGCAGCTTTAAAATCCTTGCAAGACCACTTCACCCTCTCATTCATCTCAATCTTGGCCTCAATTGGCTGTTTTCTCATTTAAGTTCTGATTTTTCCTGCATCTGGACTACTCTAGCAGGTTTTAGTTTTGATGAGAACTTAATTTTGCAGTTAGTCTGGTCTCCTTATTCCTGCAGTATTTAGAAGGCACCTGCTCTATCCCTGCTGTTGGTCCTGTGGCATAGAAGAGGGGGCATTTTGCCCTACTGCCCTAGATCACTGAATGGTATGTGAAAAATGCCTGGTCCTGCAAACTGAGAGTCTCTCTGGTCATCTGGTTCTGGGGACCTAAATGTGGAATCATGCTCCTACCTGGAGCACCTCCTGACACATGGATGGAGCAGGGAATGCTCAATCAACTAGTTTCTGATTTAATAAAATTTCTGGTAAGTAGATACATATACAACTTCATTTATAGTCTGTAGTTCATCTGCAAAAAATGAAATGTAACCTAAAGTTTGCAATTATATTTGAACAATTTATAACAATATAGTGTATTTATGAATAGGGTTAATGTCCCTCATTAACTGATGCTAATTATGGGTGAAATTATTTTAGAATAGGGTGAACAGTAAGGACAATTACAATCTTAGCATTTAACATATTTTAAGTCATTATTTGAGGATTAAGCCAACTGAGAGTTGACTGCCCTTCTACTTGATTCTTCACATATTTTTTATTTAATTGAGTTTTAATGCTACATAATATTGAATTACATGCTAAAAATTAGAATTATAATCAATCTAAGGCCCCATTGCATTCTTTTAAAGTCCATCTTAAATTCCATGGTGTTATATTAATTTCATTATAATTTGTACTTAATTAGAACCTCTTCATGTTTGAGAATTATATACAAAACAACTCATTCTAGCACAATGGGGTAATGAATATCTTACAAAAACAGATTTACCAGATAGTCGATGCTCAAAGCTTCAAGTATGAAAACTTGTGTTAGACTCATTTTCTAGAAAAGAGAAATTTTCTGAAATACTTAAAGTACATGAAATGACATTTAATATTTTCTCAATCCTTTTGGACCACAGTCACAACTTGTATACAATGCTAAAAGGCAGTAAAGATGATATCTTCCACTTATATAAGATTTCCAGAATGCAAAAAAGGGAATAACTGTTAGCATTAATATATTTTGATAATTCTAAAGCCCTATTCACACTAGGTAAGTACTTCATTTAATCATAACAAAAATTATCCTTCATATTTAAAAGGGAGGAAATGGAAGTTCTGAGAGTTTAAGCATTGACTCTGATCACAGATGAAGCAAGTAAGGTCTCCCATTCCTGACCCTGCACAAGTTCAATTTTTGAGTTTTTAAAGCTTTTGAATCTAATGTCCAGAACTCTTCCTGCCCTTCAGATGTACAGAATTATTTATCCCTGTGAAGGTGTACACTGTGAAGTATAGCTACAAAGTGTTCCAATTCTTGAATTCTTATTTCCACAGTTTGTATTCTTCTATCCCCTCCTTTGAAGTTAGATTGCTGACCCTTCTTGGACCTGTACTACCTCAATTTGTGAGTTTTTGGGCTTTTGAATCTAAAGTCTGTTTCTCTTCTTGCTCCTAAGATATACAGAATTATTTGCACCATCACAGTGTAGCTATGAAGTACTCCAATTCTTTAATTCTTGCTTCCATGTCTTGTACTCTTCTATTTCCTCCTTTTCAGTGTTCCTGCTGCCCATATACCTGCCTCTATTTCTAAGTTGACATCTCAAATGTGTTTGTGTACTGAGATGAAACAGCCTTTGTATTGGGGTTTCAGGAGCTCTCTCTTACATTGTTATATGAATCAATGGGACATTTATTTTAGCAGAAGAAAATCTGTTGTGCTGATTCCTGGTTCTGTTGTGTTCTTTATCATGATGGTTACTAGATGTAACACTTGTAGACAAGTGAACAGTTGTGATTAAAAGACCTTAACATAAGCTAGTTGCACAATGATTACTATTAAATTGACAAATAGTTTTACTTTCAAAGCCAGCATATGTCCCAGGTGAAACCTTGAGTTCCGACCCCATGATCAGTGATCAAGTACTGTAATAGAGCTGCTGGAAGAACTCTGATGACTGATGGGATCTTATTCTAACAGAGCTATATATATATTTGAAAGGATTCATTTTTCATGCTCTGTTACAGATACAGGAGTCCAGATCAGGTGTAGTTCAATAAAAACAGAAAAGCCAGTGATCGGGAAAAAAAGAAAAACAAAACAAAACAAAACAAGAGATGTCTAAGATTCTGAAGCAATGAATACAAAAAATTCCTGTGGGGAAGCAAAGAGGTAGTGTGCAAAGATCATTTATCCCCTTCCTTCTCTCAAACCTTCCGTTACTTTAACACTGCTGTTCTAGAAGAACAGTCTTTCCAGGCATGTGTGGAAAGATAAACCACCCCAATGGTACGTGTAACAACACAGAGCCAACCTCCCAAAGGACTTTAAAACACAATCATCAGGGCCCCCTCCAAGAGGTCTTTACCATCATCAACATTCAGAGAAGCCAGACCCATTTTGAAGGCAGTGTTTTTCTTGGATGCTATCATGAACCCCCATCTTGTTGAGGGTTCCCCATCTGCACTGGCAGCCCATGATCTGCTCCACCTGGGCATGCTGGCTGTCTCCTATCTTCTCCTCCTGGGCATGCTGGCTGCCTCCTATAATCCCTCATCTAGCCATATACTTCCCCTCCATTGCTTGCATCCCTTTAGTGAAGCAGATGACAAGTGTCTGCCTCTTCTCTTTTCTTCTATGATAATGGAGGTCGGGGGATGATTTAACCTTAGTGTCCTCCCTGGTATTTAGTCCTACTCTCTTCCAGGATACTGTGTGCCTCCTCTGCTTCTACCAATCCAGAAATTGCTGCCTCTTTGAAGAAACTGCAGGCAAACCATCCCAAGGTGAATAAGGTCAAGGGAGAAAGGCCCAGTTTTAAATATGTGCACACTCCTTAAGCCCCCAAAGTTGTGAAGAATACAGACTTCCTCCTGGAGATACCCTGTTTCAGCCCCACCATTTCTCTGAGGACAAGAGACAGTTGTCAAAAGCTTCCTACCGCTCAACTTTACACTGAACTGCTGTCAGGACAGCTGGAGCTTTCCTGTCCTCCCTGCATCTGCTTGGAAAAAAATCAAAGGCCTAAACATGAAGAAATCACAGGTTTATGCTCGGGACCAATCAGCAGACCTCAGTTTGAACCAACCACATCTTGCTGTTGTGAAATAAGCAGCACTTACCTTATACTTCTGGAGTTAGCCTAGGAGGACTCCTTCCAGTATACTTACTGCTGCACAAAACTTGTTCAAATAAAGCTTTGCTCTAGTGGCCTTATAAATATGCTCACGAGTTATTTCTTAGGTAGTGTGGGCTCATAAGTTCTGGAAATCTACTCAGGATTCTTATTGTAAGTAGTATCGACAGAGTGGTTGCTTTAAAAGAAAAAGCTATAATCATTAGAAGCTGTTTGCCCCAAAGAGCTCCAGAGATCAGCAACTGGCTGAGTTAGACAATGGCTTCCAGCACAAGCCACTGTTCAAGATCGGTGGTCTGTAGTGCTAACAAATGGCATCCAACTAGTGGCAACAGGACCACAAGCACAGTTGCATTTTGCCAATTTCTGATTTCTACAAAAATCAAAGAAAAGAATCCTCAGTTGACTGGCAACATTATCTTATCTCCTAGCCAACCCAATAATCAGTACTCCTGGTATTAAGTGCATGAGATTGTATCTCACAGAGGATATAGAGGACAAAGCTCTAATCAAACAGAACAGAATAGCACCACTACAGGGGGAACACTGGGGTATCTGGGCTAAATCACAGGCTTATTTGGGGTTTATTAGCCCAAGTTGGACCACACTCCTGTATGTAGCTTTTCTGATATTTTCCCCCAGCAGGAAGATCTTCCTTTTGTGCTGAGTTTACTCAGTACATATTTCTAACAAAGTGACTATTGCACAGCACATATGTGTTGATGGGCCCACTGTTGTGTGCTTCACGATGTCAGTGAGATGTTCTATTCATCTATCAACAACAGATTGTAACCTTGTTATATCACTGAGCACATGACTTGTCAAACTGTGTTAACTCTTTCACAATCATTTTCTTACAAAGCCTTCATAAAAGCCCTATTATACAGATGTCAGTACTGATTTCACTGACAATTCTGGAACTGCTTTAGAGATACCAAGAAACTCGGATCATTTCCCTGGTGGTCTGCTGTGGCAGGTCTACTTGTGATCTCTCAGCCTCCTCACCAATCAAATGAGGAAGGCCTCTATAGGCTTCCCCTTTGGCTTGGAATGAAATACAGATGACCTTAATGGTCTGCAGCCCCCTTCCCCAGACCATGCCTCACTTTCATCTGTTTTTTTTTTTTTTTAAAGAATTTTGTTTATTTATTTATTTATTTTTTTATTTTGTGTGTGTGTGTGTGTGTGTGTGTGTGTGGCCAGCTCAGCCCACCAGGGGGCGGGGCTGGCCGGCATGTGGTGCTGGGGGATTGAACTGTGGTCCCTGTGCTTTCCTTAGCTTGTTCTAAGTAGATGCTTTAGACCACTGAGCCATCTCACCAGCACTTCATCTGGTTTTGGAGACTCCACCCTGACTGGTCCTTTCTACCTACACTCAATCTCTGTCTACTTCCTGAGCAGCACCCCATCTCCCATGGACTTCTTGAGTTTGAGCTCATCATATCCATTATCCCAAAAGCTCTAACCTTTAATGGTGGGTCATTCTTATACTTTGGGACTAAGTGCATATATCACTTTCTTGAAGTAGTTTTCCTTGACTACTCACTGAGGTAACTCCCACCTCTGATATATGAATCACATTGTCCTTCTCGTAACTCACAACTATCTATCATCGTCTAGTTTCTACATCTGTTTACTTGTTAGCTGTCTACCATTTCATATATAAACCTTACAAGGTCAGAGACCTTATTTGTCATCTCTGATGTTTTCCTGCAGTTAAAAACCCAGCACTAAATAAAATTTTAATGACAGAATAAATGAGTCCTTAATAGAAAAAATAATGGATAGCATGGTTTTTAAATTAATAGAAATTATTATCACTTTAGAAATGAAATTCACAAAAATTATTGTGCTTAAAAAAATCAAATCATATTATTTCCTATGATGAAAAAAGTATTTCAGCTTTCTTAAATGGCATGAAGTCTAACATTTAGACATAAAGCTATTTTATATTCTGTAGAGGGGAGACACACAAAATTGCTATCAAATATGACTCATAAATTCATTAAAACCCTTCCCAAATATGTCCTGGATATAAAATCTACTTTTAAAGTTGAAAATTTATATAAATATAAAAACTAAGCTTTCATACACACTTAAATTTTAGAGAAAAATCTTTATTACATGAAAGGTAGATAGCAGCTAGGTGTTTATTAATGATGCAGCATTCAATATTTTCTACTACAGTATAAGATAATTTGAAAATATAGAGATGATCACATGCCAAAGCAAACAGTGCTAGGGAATTTTCTAAAGTGTAAATGGGGGCTGGCTACCATGATTACTCCAATAGTCTTTCTGTTTCTTTCTCAGTCAACTGAGCGTCCTTCAGTTCAAGCAATAACACAGCTGTGGTGAAATTAACTACAAGTTTAATTTACAAGGGCATATAAACACTCTTATAATTTTTGCCTTAAGATCTTCCTGTTCTTTTAGTATAGGAAACAGTAAAAATAGACTCTTTGTATACATCACAAAGTACTAAACAAAACAAATATTTTTCCCTAAACAGTTTATTGTTATGTCAAAACTAGAAATGTCTCTAACCAGATCTCTGTTCACCATAATTCCACTTTGGAAACTTTATTCAAGAATAATAAGATTTGGGCAATGGATCTTTTTCCAGCCTCGTGAAAAATGTACAGAACAACTGAGCAACCAGTCTACTGGCAAACTGCTAATTATGTGTTCAGTATGTTCTTACATCAAGATAGCATTGTAAAGGACAGAAATGACCATCATCAGACCCTCTTTATGAGAAATCCAGGTAGGAGAAAAAAAATGCATACATGTGAGACAACAGAACCATTAATTGGCTCATGACACTGGAAAAAGCCCCTCAGGATTTGTCAATGAAAAAATAAGAATAAAATCAATTATCTTAATTGGCTGGAGGAGATTTAAAATGAAAACTGTTTTAAGCAATTTCAAAAGTTTAGCAAGAAACATTTCAGTGAAATTTCTGGGTTTTCTTCTACAGTCAAATAAATTATCAAGTAATTAAACACTTTATCAGATGGAAAAAAAAATCAAATAGAAAACAAGGCTGGAGGCCTGTGGCACAGATTCTGCTCCCCTGAGCTCACAATGAGGTCCATCCTGCTGCTGGCGTGAGGGACCACTGTCTTTTTTGAGTACAACCTGTGGCTTCTGACCTTTATAAATTCTGGCAGGACATGTTCTCCTTTGATGTGAGTTTAATTCATCTTGTGAAGTAGCTAGGAATATGTTTCTAAAGTCTAGTTTCCAACATAAATGTTTTACTTTAAAAGCAAGAAAACATTTATTGAAGCAAACAATAATACACCAAACTTTAACATAACATCAGTATCAACAACAACTTCTCCTTTTGCAAAGCCAGCAATAAATATTGCTGAAGGACATTGGGGAAGACTTTCTTTTTAACATTTATTATTAAAGAGCTACAAATTCCTAGAAAGTTGGAAAAAATAGTACAGAGGAAAACCCACATATTTTGCATCTAGATTTGCTTTAAGGGTATATCTTT
>NW_004524607.1:14594741-14610593 GCF_000260255.1 Octodon degus
AGAGAGAGAGAGAGAGAGAGAGAGAGAGAGAGAGAGAGAGAGAGAGACAACATCAATTAGTGTGATTGAGGGTAAAGCACTATGTCATTTTACCAAGTATAGCTAAGTTTACTACCACCGCAATTAAGGTAGAGTACTATTCCATCACCATAATTGTCTCACTCCTGCTACTTCTTTATAGACCCACTTAACCTCCCCTCTCTCTTCCTCCAACCTGGTACCCACTAACTGCTTTTTTAAGGATACAGTCTCTCATTTTAAGAATATTATATAGTATGAGACCTTTCAAGATATGCTTTTCATGCAGGGACCGGGGTTTGATCTCTAGCACCACAGGCTGTGTCAGCTCCACCCCCGGGCATGCTGAACCAGCTACCAAGACCTGGTGTGGTGGTGCATGCCTGTAATCCCAGTGCTGGGGAGGCTGCAAACAGGAGAATCACTAGGAGGCTGAGCTGTGTAGTGAGACATGGTAACAAATACATTTAAAAAAGATATGCTCTTTTTTGATTTGACAAAAGTTCACTGAGATCAATCCAAATGTTGCTTTATTAATGGTAGATTCTTTTATATTCCTGAATAATCTACTTTCTGGATAGTCCATACTTCTTAAAATCATTTACCCACCAAAGAATGTATGAGCTATTTGGGGCCATTATAATGAAAGCTTATAGAATACATTTTACATGTCTACACTGATATACAAAAGACTGCTTCTTCAGTTCCTCTCCAGTATTTGATATCATCACAAGCTTTTATTTTAGCTGTTTTAATAACTACTTAGTGATTTCATTGTATTTTTAATTTCCATTTCTCTAATGACCCATGAACATTTTCATGTTCCTGTCATCTACATATCCTCTTTCATATAATGATTCTCCTTATGTCTTTGCCTGTCTCCAATTTTTATTTTTATTCTAGAGATCTCAGTATTCTGTACACTTTCCAGAAATAACTGCCTTCTCAAGAATGTGGTTTGGAAATACTTTGTTACAGTCAATAGCCTGTCTTTTCAACTCCTGAACAGGGTCCCTTGGTCGATATAAAGTTTAATTTTTCATGTATTTGGATTCATAATTTTTTTCCACTTACAGTCTTTACCTTGGTGTTAGCCATATTTTAATAACTCTTCAACAAATCCTGAACTCAGAATTACTTCTAAAAGTTTGTATTTCCTTCTGAAAGTTTAACAGTTGTAACATTAGTGCAATAAATTTTGAGTAGATTTTTGTCTAACAAGTAGGGCTTAGGTCAGGGTTTAATATTTTTGTGTATGGATATACAATCATTTCAACACCACTTGTTAAAAAGACTCTTCTTTCCCCCACAGAATTGTTTTATACTTATGTAAAACCTCAAGTGGCTCTATTTTTACGGGTATATTTCCCTATTTTGATTCCACTGATTTATGTCTCTATCCCCATACCAATATCACAGTTTTGATTAGCTTAGAAAGAATCGGTTGAATAAAGTGACTATTTTCCAATAACCATTTGAAAATTATTTCACCTGTCCTATCTCTTTTGTTCATGTACATAAATTTTAGAGTGATATTTCTATACAAACCAAAAATCTTGCCAGAAATTTCATAGAATCCATGTTACACTTGTCCATAAATTTAAGAAAAAATGACTTCAGTCCATACACAGGACTCACATCCATCATATATTTTGTCCTTGATTTCTTTCATCAGGATTTTGTAGTTTTGAGCAACACCTCCTCTATGCTGTTAGATTTATGCCTATTTTTTAAAAGAAATTGTAAATAGTACTTTTTATTTCAACTTCCACACTTTCATCATTATTTTACAGAAATGTGATTCATTTTTATATGTTGATATATTATCTTGTGACCTTGCTGAACTTATTTATTCTATGAAGTTTTTGAAATCAGAGTCTAGAGTGCTTACTAATATAACATGGAGCCAGGCTATTTTATAAGCCTTTAAAAATTATACTCTTTCAGTTTTTCTACACAGACCTTCATATCATCTAAAAGTAGGAACAATCTTTCTCTGAAATAATAGGCATGCAGAGAAAGGGAGAGACAGAGGGAGAGAGAGAGAGAGAGAGAGGGAGAGAGAGAGAGAGAGAGAGAGAGAGAGAGAGAGAGAGAGAGAGAGAGAGAGAGAGCGCTGTATGCCTATGATTTCTTTTCTTGAATTGTGGAAATAGCAAGGACTGAAGAGTGATGAGAGTGATGATAGTGAATATCATTCCCGAGTTATCAAACTTAAGGGAAAGCCTTCAGTATTATATCATGAAGAATGCCAATAGTAGGTTCACAGTGTATTCAATATATCATATTGAAAAAGGTCCCATTATTCCTAGTTTGCTCATAGTATCAGGATGGGTGTTGATTTTTCATTAACATCATTTCATGATCATGAGTTTTCTTCTTCAGATTGTCAGTATGCTTGATTGCACAGCTCGATTTTTGACTACTGAACTAGTCTTGCATAACTGGAATAAATACCACTTAATCATGGTATATAATTCTTTTCAATATACTGCTAAATCCCAGTTGCTAATAATTGGTTAAGAGGTACTTATTTACATTTTTGAAAGATGTTCACTCTATAATTTGTGTGTATACATTCTTTTGTTTTGCTATCAAAGTAATACTGACTTTGTAAAATCAATTGAGAAATAATCTATCCTATTTCCTGCAAGAGACTGGATAGAATAGGTCTGAATTTTTTTGTTTCTGTTTTATTTTTAAACAAGTCTCTGGTATAGAAAGTACATATACTGGCACAGCTAGCCAGTGAAATGATCTGAGTCTAAATATTTCTTTATAGGAATGTTTAAAATCATAATTTCAATTGTTTTAACAGTTATGAGTGTTCAAATTATCTCTTTCTTAACAAGCAAGTTACACTACTTTGTGCTTGTTGAGGAATTGGTCCTGAATTTATATGTTCATAGAGTCACTCATGGTATATGCTTACCTGTTTTGATACCTGCAATGTCTATGACAGCACTTGTTTGATTCTATTGGTAATTTGTATTTTCTTTCATTTGTTAGCCCTATTAGAAAGATTTCATTTCATTGGTCTTTGAAAGAATTACTTTTGGGGCAGGGATATAGCTCATTGACACAGCAACAGCCTGGTAAATACAAGGCCTTCCATTTGATTTCTGGTAAAAAAATAATACTAATAATACCTTTTTCTTTTATTTTCTCTGGGTTTTACTGTTTACTATTTTACTATTTTCATTTCTTTCTTTTCACTGCTTGTTTTTTCTTTCACTTATTCTTATTTTATTACCTTCATAAGTGCTATAAATCTACCCTAGTTCTGCTTTAGTTGTGTGGTACAGGTTATAGGACACTATATTTTAAACTTCAAAGTATTTTTAAGATTTCCTTTCAGACTGCTTCTTTAATCTATGGATTATTTAGAAGTTCACTACTCTCAAGCATTTTGAAATTTTCCTGTTATCTTAGCTATTAATGTTCAGTTTGATGTCAGGAAATATACTCTGCATGCTTTCAACTGTCTTAAATTTGGTATTCTTTTACAGTCCAAGATAATGTCCACCTTAGTATAAATTCAATATGTGCTGAAAGGAATGTATGTTCCACTTGTTGAATAAAACCTTCTGCTGACATCAACTAGGCCATGATGGCTGATTGTATTGCTGAGTTATTCAAATCATCCTATCAAATATTGAGAATGATGTTTAAGTCTCCAAATATATATCTAGATTTTAAAATTTCTCTTTTCTATTTTATTATTTACACCTCATATTTTGTAATACTATTGTTTAGTTTACACATATTTATGATTGGTGTATTTATCTGGTCAACTGAAAGTCTTTCATGAAGTTTTTGGTGCTTATAGTTGTCACTGCTCTGAAATCTATTTTACTGAATATTAATATAACCATACATAAGTATTTTAATTTGAATATCAATATTTTTCACATCCCTTACTTTAAATGTACATTATTCAGAAGTTTCTTAGACCCATATAGTTGGACTACAATATTTTAACATTCCTAAAATTTCAATCTGTTTTAAAATAAAACAAAAAATAGTAAAAATATGAAACAATACACAATTTCACTAAACATAATGATAGAAATTCATCAATAGTTGTTATATTGTATAACATTCTCTTCAAATTACTTGTTCATTTCAACAGTTTCTTGCCCTTTCATAGTATCTGTTGTGCCTTTTGGATATTCAGGTCCTTACATTAGGGAGCAATATAATGCTTACAAATGAGGGTCTGAGCTATTTCAATTAGGAGTATGGTCACAAGTTGCATCCATTTACCTATAGTCTCAAATTTATCACTCTTTATGGTTGAGGAGCACTCCATTGTATAAAAATACCACATCCTTCTTATTCATTCCCTGGTTGATGGGCATTTGGATTGCTTCCAAGATATAGCTATTACAAATTGTGGTACTATAAACATTGGTTCAAGTATATTGTGGTATGATGTTTTTAATTCTTCTAGGAAGATACCCAGAAGGGGAACATCTGGGTCAAATGGGACCTCTGAGCCTAGTTTCCAGAGGAATTTCCATAGTGGGTGAACCTGTCTATACACCTACCAACAGTGGAGAAGGACTTCATTCTCTCCACATTCTTCCAGCATTTGTTAATGGTACTTTTCTTGAAAGCCATTCTTTCTGGGGTGAGACAGAATATCAAGATTGTTTTAATTTGCATCTCTCAAATGATCAGTGAAGTTTAACACTTTTTTGTATATTTATTTGCCATTTGTATTTCTTCCTCTGAGAAGTGTGTATTCATCTCAGATGCCTGTTTTTGGATTCAGTCTTTGAATTGGGGCATCTAATTTTTTTCAATACTTTATATGTTCTAGATAGAAGTATTTTGCCTGAGTGACAACAGGATAAATTTTTTCCCACTTTGTGGGTTGTCTTTTAACTTTGTTGGTGATTTCATTTGCTGTGCAAAAGCTTTTTAATAAGATGAAAACCCAACTGTTGATTCTTTGAAGTATTTCACATGCAGTTTGAGTTTTGTTCATGAACTCTTACCTACACCTATGT
The DNA here is from genome assembly GCF_000260255.1 of Octodon degus. Classification (NCBI taxonomy): domain Eukaryota; kingdom Metazoa; phylum Chordata; class Mammalia; order Rodentia; family Octodontidae; genus Octodon; species Octodon degus. The sequence continues at coordinate 14,599,775 of NW_004524607.1, forward strand.
CTTCAAGATTTCTATCTACTTTCTTTCCCAGTAAATTTACTATTTCTGTTTTAATATTTAGATCTTTAGTCCATTTTGATTTTAGTTTAGTGCATAGTGATAGACATGAGTCTAATATTAGTATTCAGTGTGTAGAAGGTCAATTTTACCACCACCATTTCTCAAGGAAGCTATCTTTCTTCCAGTGAACATATTTGGCTCCTTTGTCAAAGAGAATATGGCTAAGTCTGTTTGTAGTTGTGAGTGTACCTTATCCGTTTTACTTGTCCACATGTCATTTCTTTTTGCCAGTACCATACTGATTTAATCACAGTAGCTTTGTAGTATAATTTCAAGTCAGGGATTGTGACCCCTCCCACCTTGACTTCGATGCCCAGGATTTTTCTATACTAGGTCTCTTGTGATTCCAGATAAATTTTAGGAATATTTTCTCTAGATCTGTGAGGTACACTAATTATCTTTTAATGGGGATTGTATTGAATCCATATAACAGTTTTGGAAGTGTAGCCATTTTCACAATGTTGGTTCTTCCTATCCATGAGCAAGGAATATCTTTCCATTTTCTGAAATTCTCTTCAATCTATCATATTACTGTAATTTTCATTGTATAAGTCTTTTACTTCTTTTGTTAGATTGATTCCTAAGTATTTCATTTTTTTTGATGTTCATTGTGTACAGAAAGGCTATTGATTTCTGAGTGCTTTGTATTCAGCTATGGTACTGAATTAAGTAATTAAGTGTATAAATCTTTTGGTGAAATTTTGGGGTCTTCTATGTAGAGTATCATGCCAACTTCAAGTAATTTCACTTCTTTCCTCCCTTTTCCCTCATATTTCTCCCTCTTGTCTAATTTCTCTGGCTAATGTTTGCATAACTGTATTGAACACAAGCGCTCAGAGAATACTGGAATCCTTATCTTGTTCACACTTTATTTATTTATATGTTTTTGGTTGTTGCAGAGTCTCACTATGCAGCTCAGACTTGTGGTGAGCATCCTGCTTTCAGCTTCCCCAGCACTGGGATTATAGGCATGTGGACTCTGGCGGGCTCAACCTGCCCTGGGGGCAGGGCTAGCATGGTGCAGGGAATAGAACATCCATCACTGTGCTTGCCTAAGCTTGACTAAGCAGGTGCTTTAGTCTGCTAAGCTACCTCGCTGACCCCCTTGTTCATGATTTTAAAGTAAAAGAGTTCAGTTATTTTTTCTTCCATTTAGTTGTTGGCTGGTGGCTTGCCACAGATGGCTTTTATCAGACTGAGGTAAAGATCATCTATTCAAATTTTCTATAGGGTTTTTAATCAAGAGTGAGTGTTGAACTTTTCCAAAAGCTTTTCCTACATCAATGGCAATGAATATGTGACTTTCATCTTTGACTCTGCTGATGTGATGTAATACATTGATTGATTTGTGTATATTGAGCCCACCCTGCATAATTGAGTTCAATCTCACTGGGTCACAGTGTATAATCTTAATGATTCACTGCATTCTGTTTGCTAGCATTTTATTGAGGATTTTTACAACTATGTTAATTAGGAAGAGTGGCCTGTAGTTCTCTTTTTTTGTTTGGGTTTTTCTCTGCTTTTGGTATCAGGGTAATAAATGCCTTCTAGAATAAGTTTGAGAGAATTGCTTCCCTTCTAATTCCACTGAAGAGTTGGAGAAAAATTGATGTTAAATCTTTTCCTAATTACTTGTAAAATACATCTGTGAATCCACCTGCACTTTTCATTGTTATTAAATTTTTAGTTACATTTTCAATTTCATTGACTGATATTGGGTTATTCAGAATTTTTATATCTTCTTGATTCAGTTTTGGAATTTAGTATGCATCTAAGAATCTATCCATTTTTTCTGTGTTTTCTATCCTGTGAGAGTAAAGATTTTGGAACTAGACATTGACGATCTTCTGAATTTCTATAGTGTCTATAGTGATTTCACCCTTTTCATCCCTTATTTGAATTTTTTCTTTCCTGTTTTTTTTTTGTTTGTTTGTTTTTTTTTTGTTTGTTTGACAAGATTGGCTGGGGTTTACCAATTTTATGTATTCTTTCAAAGAACCAACTCTTTCACTCATTAATTCTTTGTATTTTCTTCATCTCCACTGCATTTATTTGTGCTCTGATCTTTATAATTTCCTTTCTTCTTTTGACTTTGGATTTTACTTGCTATTCTTTTTCTAGGAGCTTCAGGTGTAGGATAAGATTATTTGGGCTTGTTCTGTTTCCCTCATGTGAGAATTTATTGCTATATATTTTCTGCTTAAGGCAGTCTTCATTACATCCCACAGGTTCCAGGGAAGTTGTACCTGCATTTCTGTTCAATCATGAATACTGTTTAGTTTGTTCTTTAATATCATCTGTGGGCTAGTGATTATTCTGTAAGTATTATTTAGTTTTTATATATTCATAGAGTTTTTGCTGTTTTCTGTGAATAACTTGCAGTTTCATTACACTATGGTCAGATAATATGCATTGGATATTATGCATATGCAGCTGAGAAATATCAGTATTCTGACCTGTTGGGTGGAACACTCTGTAAAGGTCTAAGTCTCTTTCTTTCTTTCTTTCTTTCTTTCTTTCTTTCTTTCTTTCTTTCTTTCTTTCTTTCTTTTTTTTCTTTGTACAGAGTGTCAGTAGGCAGCTTGGACTTGTAGTGATCCTCCTGTTTTCAGTCTCCCCAGAGCTGGGATTATAGGTGTGTGCCAACACACCTGGACTCAGTCTCTGGCTCAGCAAACCCAGGGTTGGGGCTGGCATGGCATGTGGTGCTGGGGATCAAATCCTGGTTCCTAAACTTGTCTAAGCAGGTGCTTAGTCCACTGAGCTTTCTCACCAGCACTTCCTTCCTTCCCCCCCCCCCAAGTGCATTTCTCTACAACATTGGTTTAGTTCTGTTATTTCTTTTATGTTATTTTGCCTAGTCTCCCATTACAATTTTGTTATTATTGATTTGATTTTTTTTATGACTGCTAAATCTTGTCTCATATAGTTGGGTGCCACTCTATTTGGTGCACATATATTTATGATTGCTATCTTTTTCTCTTGCAGTTTTCCCAAAACAAGCATGTAATGACCTTTATCTGTTTTGATTATTCTTGGTTTGTAGTTAACATTGTCCACAAATAGAATACCTACCCCTGCTTTTTTCTGGGTTCCTGTATTGTTTTTAATCCTTTGACTTATAGTCTGTGAATTTTTTTTTCAGTTAAATGTATTTTTTGTACATAGCGTATTGTTGGAGTTTTGTTTCTTAATCCACTCTGCCAGTCTTCTTTTGAATGGTGAATTGAGGCTATTTACATTGATGGTTATAACTGATATACACTGGCGTATCTTTATCATCTTATTTTCCTAATGTTGCTTCCCTACTTTTTTCCTTTGTTTAATTGCTTGCTTTGCTTTGTAGTTCATTTCTATTGTTGTTATTCAAGTTGTGGTTATCATTATCTCTTTCAGAAACAGCTTTCAGTACTGTTTTTAGGATGGGTTTGTAATCATGAAGTTCTTCAGCTGGTCTTTACTATAGAAATATCTTATTTTTCCATTAATTCTGAAGGGTAGTTTTGCAGGGTACATCAGTCTGACTTGGAAATTGTTTTCCTTCAGGACCTGCAATACTTTATTCTAAGCTCTTTTTGAAATTATGAAAACTCTGCGTGATTCTGATGGGCTTTCCTTTACAGATGATCTATTTCTTTCCCCTAACAGCTTTTACTATTGTGTTCTTTTGCTGAATTTCTGGGATCTTGATTATTAGATATATGGGTATAGTTTTATTTCAGTTATGGTTAATTTGAGTTCTATATGCCTAACTTATTTGAATGTCAGATCCTTTTCCCATGCTTGAGAATTTTTTTGCTACTACTTCTGCAATTATTTTTTTATGTCATTTGTGTTGACTCCTATTTTTTGACACCTATCAGTCTTATATTGTTTTTCTTGTACCATGTTAGAGCTATTGAATTATTTCTTGATTCCTCGTTCATTTTAAGAGATCTTTCCTTTCGTGATAACTAGCTGGAATGTTGTCTTCAAGTTTCATTTAAGTGATTTGCCAGCTTTAAATGGAATTCTTAATTTCCTGGATAGCTGTTTGAATCTGATTCATACATTCTATTTTTTTCCTGTATTGTTCATTCAAGGTTTCTTTTTCTTTGCCTTTTTTTTTTTTTTTTTTTTTTTTTTTGTGGAGCTATGGATTGAACTCAGGCCCTTGCGCTTGCCAGGTAAGCGCTTATTCAACTGAGCTATCTCCCTAGCCCTTTCTATCATTTTTCCACGGTGCTCCATTTTTTGTTTTTACCTATGTGTTCTTTAGATTTTCTGAGAAATTCTTTCATTATTATTGCAATTTATTTATCTGAGAGATCATGTATGATCTGCTTTCTCCTATAGCCTGGTAGAGTTGTTTCTTTACTTTCATTGCTATCATTGTAGAAATTTCAGGTGTGTGACTGCCAAGTACTTCTATGTCTCTTGGACTTGTTCTGGGTGGGCTGCATGTCTGAGACTGTCTTTGGCTCCTTTGTTTTGACATTTTGAAGCTACTTAAGTTCACCTGGGCTCATGCCTGCTCACACGATGGTGGGGGGATGGGTTGAGGGTCACCAAGGCTCCTGAATTTTCACTGTTCTGGGCTCTCACCCTCACTTTTTCAATATTAGAATAATGGGGATGCATGATCAAGTTTCCTGAAGCTATCTGGATTCTGTGAAGGTGGAGGGGAGGTCTAAAATTTTAATCCTTATCCTGGTGTACTTTAATCACTGACATATTGCTATTATGGGTCTAACTCTACCACTTATTATTTGCTCACCTATTTATTTTTCTGCTTAAATTAACTGTTTAAATTGTAATCTTATATATAATGTTTTAATATGTATCTGCAATGCTTTTGTGTTAGTCTCTGCATAGTTTTTTAGTTGTTGGTTTAGGTACTAAGTTATAACTATATAACTTATGTTGTTGTACTAGTGTCTACATTTTACAAATTTGAGCAGTGTTTTACAACCTTAGCTCCTATTATGTTCCTGAACTTAGCCCTTGTATGTTTGTTATATTTCCTATATCATTGTTAATTAGATTTAATGCTATACTTTGTATCTTAAATATCAAACATAACTTACAAAATTCAAAAAGTAAAGGTTTTATTCAGCCATATTTTTGTTCTTTCTGTTGTTCTTCCTACATGATATTTGAAGAAAAAAATAATCTATTTTTCTATCATTTTGTTTTTATAGTGTTTTCTATAGCCATTTTTTAAGGATAGGAATTATAAGAACACATTATCTTGTTTTCCTTTATATGAAAATGTCTTAATTTCCCCCTACATTCCTGTATGATAGTTTCACCAGATACAGAATTAGAAACTGAGAGTTCTTGGGTTTCAATACTTGAAAAATATTCTGAACTTCTAGGTAGTGTCATTGGCTTCTGACACAAAAAGTGATTACATTCAGATTTTTTTTTGCCTTTATAGGTAGGATGTTGTTTTTCTCTGAATGCTTTTAGTATTTTAACCCCCTTAGTATTAAATTTCTTAAATTTGACTACTGTGTTTCTTAGTATAATTTCTTGGGATCTGTGCTGCTTGGGGCTCATTTAGGTTCTTGAATATTGTATGGGATTATGTGTTTCAAAATGCCATATTTTTGAAAATCTGAACCCACTATTTCATCAGATGTTTTCAGTCCCAGTCTTTTTGTTCTTGGTTCTCGTATTTTGGTAAAAAAAAAGTTAGACCTTCTGGTATAGTCATAAGGTTCTCTGATGCTCTACATTTTTAATGCTAGTGTTATGGTTGATTTTTCAAGCTATTTTCTCAGATTCATAATTTTTATCTTTCTCTCTTGAGGTCAATGGATGTTTCCCCTGTACTCTCCATTATGTTGTTGAGCCCACCATTGGGAATTTTACTAAGTTGCTTATCTTTTAGTTCTAAAATGTATTTAGTACTCCATTTTCTTAAATCTTTGCTATTTTTCATTTGTTTGATGAGATGTTCTCTTTCACCCATATTATTTGCTTCTACTGTTTAATTTTAATTTTATTTATTTTTTGGATGCAGCAAGAGACTATATTGGTAAGTGAAATAAATCAGATCCACATGTGCAAATATAATATTATCTCCCTAGTGTGAGAATCTGAAAGAGTAATGAAAATCTAAAAGGTACAACAGATACTGTGAAAGGTAAAGAAACTGTTCAATGGGAAGGAAAAACTAGGATGCGTGAAAAGACAAATAAAAGAAGGGAAAAATATAGGCATACATGCAGAAGAGTTTCAATAACTATATTGTCAATTTGTGCTGGTCTTTGGAAAGGATCAGTTAATGCTTAATTTGTTTTTTTACTGATTTTTTTGTCCTTTTTTGAATTTCATATAACTTCTTTGCTATTGTTTTGTTTTGTTTTGTTTTAAACTAATCTTACACATTTATATCTGGTAATCTGAACAACTAATTTGAAGACAGCATCATGTAATACAGCAACCATTGTTGAATTCTTACTATGTTTAGTGAAAACTTGCATCGTTTCTTTTTCTTTTTTTTTAAGGGAAGGGTTTACAGGGTGTTCAGGGTCTCACTACTAGGTCAGACTCAGTGATCCACCTGTTTACAGACTCCCAAGAGCTGGGATTAAAGGTGTACGCCACCATGCCCTATCTCAATTACTGTCTCAGTGCAACCCGGGGGGCGAGGCCAGCATAACAGCCCGGGAATTGAACCCCCAGCCCCTGCACCTGCTTGCAGGTGCTTTAATCTGCTGATGTATTTGGGAGGCCCTCTTGCATCATTCTAATGATTTTTTTAAATCACTATTTTGTAGTCTTTAAAAATAAAAAAATAAAAAATAAATAGCTGCTCTCATAAGATAAAAAGGCGACTAACAGAAATAATCTATGAGAGAGCTTCTGGCTTCCCTGAGCCTGCGGGACCTTTCCGGACCAAAACCCAGTCACTCTGCCTGACTGAGACCCTCTGCTGTGCCCTCAGGACCTTTCCACCCTCTGGAGCCCCTGCCTCCAAGCCTGCATAGTGAGAACTTCTGTGACACTCTTGGGACCCCGAGATCCAGCTCAAACCCAGGCCCAGCTAGTGTTTGGGAGAGCTTCTGTGCTCTGCTGTGCCCCCTGGGCCAGAAGCACAACAGAGGGGCACCACAGGTTCACTGTTGCGCCAGAGGGGCACAACAGGATCACTTCCAATGGCTGCAGCGAGAAGGACATGAACACAACAGCTAGACCCAAGTCAGGCATAACTGGATAAACTCAAACTTAATAGATCGGCACCCAAATTTCACTATGTGCTAAGGTTATAACTGCACTAAAGATCTACACCAAAGGTCAGAGGTCAATGCTATATGAAATGACAATGAAAAGGAGAAAAATTCAATCTCAGACCTCGAGCCCACCCAGAACAAGGGCAAAGGACACTAGCTCAGCAGAAATGTACGGATTAATAGTGTTGGAAGTAAAGAAACAACAGCAGAAAGGTATAGAGGAACTCAGAGTGGAATTAATTTCTGAAATAAAAAAAGAAATCTCTGAATTAATAGCATCTGAAGTAAAGAATAAAATGCAGAAACATATGGAGCAAGCCCAATCTGAAAAAAACTGTGCAGTAAAAGAATTAATAACTGCTTCTAAAGAAGACATTGATAAAAAAAAAAAGTAGAGGAGATTAGAAAAATGACGGATTCCTTGAATGAGCAATACAGGAAAGAAATAGATCACATAAAAGAGAGTCAAAGAGATATAGAGGAACTTAAAATCTCAATCATAAGCCTGCAAAACCGTTTGAGTGAAAGTGAAGACAGAGTTTCAGATTTTGGAGACACTGTCACAGCTAGTGAAAAGGTAAGAAAAAAATCTCTTAAAAACGAGTAGGATAGGGGCTGGGGAGTTAGCTCAGTAGAATAAGTGCTTGCCTGGCAAGCGCAAGGGCCTGAGTTCAATCCCCAGTTCTGAAAACAAACAAACAAACAAACAAACAAACATGAAAAAAAACTAGGATGCAGGAAAAAAAATAATTCATCACCTGCAAGACGATGCAAAGATGAACAATGTGAGAGTAGGCATCAGTGAGAAAGAAGGACTCAATATAAATGATATAAAAGAATATAGGCAGAAGTAATAGCAGAAAACTTCCCAAATATGAGGAAACAATCTGACATTCAAGTAACTGAAGCATACAGAATGCTAAATAACATCAACCCAATAAAAAACACACCAAAACATATAATAGTCAAGATCCCAGAAATACAGCACAAGAATAATATACTGAAAGCCACTAGAGAAAAGATGCAGATCACGTTCAAAGGAAAACCCATCAGAATTACAGCCAACATCTCTTCACAAACCATGAAGGCAAGAAGAACATGGAACAGAGTACTTCAAGTCCTCTATGAAAACAAATTCCAGCTCAGACTACTATACCCTACAAAACTCCATTTCAACTTTGATGGAGAAGTGAAATACTTCCATGACAAAGAACAACTAAAGAATTTCATGATGACAAAATCAACCCTAACAGACTACTGAAAGATGCTCTAGAGAGGGACCAACATGAGCAGAACTCCCCGAACAAGAACAGAAGGAACCCACTAAATAGGGGAAACAATTAAACACAAGACAAAAAGGAATAAACAACAGCAGGTAAATAACATGTCAATCATAAGTCAACACCTCTCAATTATAATGTCAATGTAAATGGACTCAATTCACCAATTAAGAGAAATAGACTGGCACAGTGGATTAGGAAACAAAATTCAACAACATGCTGTATACAAGAAACACACTTAACTCATAAAGAAATTCATAAGCTAAAAATCAAAGGATGGAAAATAATACTACATGCCCCAGCACCTCAGAAAAAAACAGAGGTAGCAATCCTGTTATCAGACAGTGTCAACTTCAAACCAAGAATGATCAAACGAAATAAAGGAGGCCACTATATACTGGTTAGGGGAAAAATTCAAGAGGAAGAGGTAACACTCATAGATATGTATGCACCAAACAAGGGAGCACCCAACTATATAAAACAAATCTTAACAGACATGGAAAATCTAATATTCAATACCACACTATTACCAGGAGATTTTTACATCCCTTTATCCCAAAAAGATAGCGTAGCCAGACAAAAATTAGAAAAGAAGTAGCAGAACTGAACCACATACTAGTCCATAGGTCATGCTTAAGTATATGCAAGAAAACAGAAATTATTCCATGCCTATTATCTGACCACAGTGCAACGAAACTGGAAATAAATGACAAAAGAAACCAGAGAAACCCCCTAAGTGCATGGAAATTAAACAATACCAAACTCAGCAATCAATGGGTCACAGATGAATTAAGCAAAAAAAATTCAACAATATCAATAATTCAATGAAAATTCAATCACAACTTATCGGAATTTAAGGGATGTGATGAAAGCAGTTCTCAGAGGGAAATTTATAGCTGTGAACTCACACATTAGGAAAATAGAATGGGAACAAAGAAACACCCTAATGCTGCACCTCCAACATCTAGAAAAGGAAGAGCAAACCAAACCCAGAGCCCAAAGATGGGAAGAAATCATAAAGATTAGAGCAGAAATTAATTCAATTGAGACAAGGAAGACAGTTAAAAGAATTAATGAATCAAAAAGCTGTTTCTTTGAAAGACTAGATAAACTTGATAAGCCCCTAGCTGACCTCATCAAAAAGAGGAAAGAAAAAATTCAAATACAAGCAATAAGGAATGAAAAGAGTATAATAACCACAGACCCAGTGGATAGTCAGAAGATCATCAATAGCTACTTTGAGAATCTTTACACTTACAGAATTGAAGACACAGACTAAATGGACACATTCCTAGAAAGGTACAAATTACCAAAACTGAATCAAGAAGATATATCAACTTTCAATAACCTAATAACAGCCAATGAGTGACAAAATGTAATAAAAAGCCTGACAACAAAGAAAAGTCCAGGTCTGGATGGATTCATAGCTGAATTTTACAAGAAATTTATAGAAGACATAATCCTTATACTCCTCAAACTCTTCAATGAAACTGAAAAGAAAGCAGTCCCCCCAAAATCATTCCTGGAGGAAAGTATTACACTGATTCCAAAACCAGGGAAAGAAACAGCTAAAAAAGGGAACTACAGGCCAATCTCCCTCATGAAGATAGATGCAAAAATCCTCAATAAATCCTAGCAAATAGAATACAGTAAATCATCAAGGAAATCATACACCATGACCAGATAGGATTCATCCCAGGGGTGCAAGGATGGTTCAATAGTCGAAAATCTATAAATGTAATACAATATATCAATAGAGCAAAATCTAAAATCCACATGATCATCTCAGTTGATGCAGAAAAGGCTTTTGACAAAGTCCAACACTCATTCATGTTCAAAGTCCTACAGAAAATTGGAATAGATGGCCTCTACTTCAACTTGATAAAAGCCATCTATGACAACCCAATGGCTAATACAATTCTAAATGCAGAAATATTGAAATCTTTTACTATCAGATCGGGTACAAGACAAGGACATCCTCTATCACCACTCCTATTCAATATAGTTCTGGAATCATTAGCTACAGCCATTAGACAAGAGAAAGAAATAAAAGGAATAAGAATATGCAAAGAAGAAGTTAAATTATCTTTATTTGCAGATGACATGATACTTTACTTGGAAGACCCAAAACACTCCACCAAGAAGCTATTAGAATTAATACAGAAATTCAGTAGCATAGCAGGATACAAAGTCAATATCCAAAAGTCAATAGCATTTTTCTACACAGATAACAAACACACTGAGAGGGAAATTATAGAA
>NW_004524607.1:14610698-14634582 GCF_000260255.1 Octodon degus
AAAAAAGAGATCATAGAGGATTTCAGAAAATGAAAGGATATTACCTGCTCCTGGATAGCAAGAATCAACATTGAGAAGATGGCCATACTCCCAAAATTGTTGTACAGATTTAATGCAATCCCTATGAAACTACCATCAACAGACCTCCCAGACCTAGAGAAATCATTCCTAAAATTTGTTTGGAACCAGAAAAGACCTAGAATAGCAAAGGAATCCTGGGCAACAAAGACAAGGCAGGAGGCATTACAATTCCTGACTTGAAATTATACTACAAAGCTACTCTGACAAAATCAGCATGGTATTGGCAAAGAAATAGACTTCAGGATCAATAGAATAGATTAGAAGCTGCAGAGGCCTCTACAAACACACTCAACCACTTGATCTTTGACAAAAGGGCCAAACATGCTTACTGGAAGAGGGGTAGCCTCTTTAAAAAATGGTGCTGGAAAAACTGGCTCTCTACATGCCGAAAACTAAAACTTGGCTCAGGTGTATTACCATGCAGTAAGCTAAAGTCAAAATGGATTAAAGATCTAAACATTAAAACAGAGACACTAAATCTCCTGGAAGAGAAAGTAGGAGGAACTCTTGAGGACATAGGGGTAGGCAAAGAGTTCATGAATAAAAATCAAGTCTCATGGGTAATGCTTGAAAGAATTAACAACTGGGACCACCTCTTACTGACAAGTTTCGGCACGTCAAAAGAAATTACCGACAAAGTGAAAAGACAACCCACAAATTTCAAAAAAATCTTAACTAATAAGCACTCAGACAAAAGTCTTCTCTCTAGAGTTTATAAAGAACTAAAAAACGTTAGGGTCCCTAGATTTAAAGACCCAATCCAGAAATTGGCATATGAGATGAACACATACTTCTCAGTGGAGGAAATGAAAGAAGCCAATAAAGATATGAAAAAATGCTCCACATCACTAGCCATCCATGTAATGCAAATTAAAACAACATTGAGGTATCATCTCACCCCAGAAAGAATGGCTATCATACAGAAATCACCCAACAACAAATGTTGGAGAGGCTGTGGGGAAAAGGGAGTCCTTCTCCACTGCTGGTGGGAATGTAGATTGGTGCAACCATTAAGCAACTCAGTGTGGAGACTCCTTAAAAAACTTGGACTGGAAATCTCATTCAAGCCAGCTATCCCCCTACTGAGAATTTTCCCAGAGGACCTGAAAACATCACATCATAGTGGTATATGTGTACCTATATTTATAGCAGTACAATTTGTGATAGCCAAATCTTGGAAACAATCAAGATGCCCATCACATGAGGAATGGCTGAAAAAGATATGATAGAGTATTACTCAGCCATCAAGAATGATAAACTTGAAACATTTATATTTAAGTGAATGCCACTTGAATATATACTCTTAAGTTAAATAAACCAGGCTCACATGTGTAAATATCATATAGTCTCCCTAGTATAAGAACTCAAAAGAAGAAATACAGATAGAAAGATATAACACAATTAAAAGGAAAGTGAGAACTTGAGGATTTGTTGAAGAGAAGACAAGGAGAAAAGCTGGGAAACATGACAGGGGCAAAGCGATACATTTATACACAAAAGATGGGTAAGGCAATGATCTTGGGAAACATCAGCAGGTTTGTGAAACTAGCAATTAATTGGTAGGATTCTCACCCTGACTAACTATATATGCTGATACCTGTGAATCAACCAACTGCACTGAAGATAGCAATGTGTAATAGAAGGGTCATGTTTTGAATGCCTATCATTCTGGTCTTCTAAATATGTGCTTCTTGTCATGACATACCAATTAGTACCATACTGTTGCTCAAGTAAATGTTTTTTTTTTTTTAAAGGGTAATCAATGAAAAAAAGTCACAAGAAAAAAAAATGTCACAGGATTGTCCTACTACAGTCCTACATATGGTTAGATTTCTAAATTTCTGTATAAGTATATGTAATTGTTTATTCATATTCTTTAAATATTTTCCATTTTATAAATTTTTTTCTCCATATTTTGTAGGGACTTAAGTTTAACATATCAATACTTGATGGAAAATACTTGTTCCATGTTATGCCTAAGATGTTTGATATTCTGACAGATAGTAAGCTTAAACCCAACTGCATATGTTGTAGGGTAATGATAAGCTTCTCTTCTGGAGGTGTAACAACCTAAGTTTGTAGACCAAAAATTAAATAAATAGAAGGGCTGCAAGTACAGCCAACATTTTGACCCTAGCCTTTCAAGGTCAATGAGGACTCAGGACATAGGAACACTTGTACTGTAACATCCTATAATTCAGTTGTGGCCCAAATTTTCTGATCAAGGAGATTATGGGGCCAAAGAGCAACATGATCGATGATATAGAGTGTGACTAAGGAGAGTCACATGGAGAGAAAACATTTTCTCAGGCTTTCACAGAGAACAAATAGGTCAAGCAACGGCTGTGACTCATCCTCATGGCTGACACTGATAAAGGATCTGGAAACTGCGGTAAAGGGTTACAGCATAGATCCTGAGGGTATTTGACTGACCTTATCAGATACAAGAGTTACATTTCGTGTTATATAGGTCTTGCTTTATCTTGGTCTTTACCATCCAGCAGAAACGTATAAAAACAAGGTATATAAAGTAAAGCCATATTAATATGCTGAGCTGTGAAAGGCTCAAGTCAACAACTTCTGTGGATAACCCACTACTATTGTGGACTGCTGGACAGTGTTGGATTGTTTTCCTGAATTCACACACCTATAATATTTAGATGCCAATGGAATACCCATCTCTGACAGGACTAAGCATAAAAAGGGGATACAAAGGAAGGACCATTTTGTATCTGTATATACAGAACAGTTACGAGAGATATACAGCTACTTTTGCTTAATCCAATGAGAAGAAAGATTTGTACTAATAGTGTTTGGACAGGATATTTTGTCTGTCTGCATCTTGTACTATTGATAATGACTAAGAAGACAACAATGTACAATGTATTAATTATTGAAACTGTCCTATTAACTGTCCAATTAATTTTGAAACTGTCTCATTGCTCTTTGTTTCTGAATAAAATAAAAAATAGAAAAAAAAATAATCTGGAACTTCCAACTTCCTCAAGTGAGTTTTCTTTACTGTGTAAAATAAACAAAATACCATGTCTACACACCAAAGACTATGCACTGTGAGCTTTAAAAACTGGTCCCCAGTTTTCCACACAGTGTTTCCTTATTCTAACTATGGGAATGCTCAGGAAGCCGAGGCTGGGAGAGAGAAGCCACTCTCCGAGTCTATTGGTGATGGCAGAGACCACACCCACAGGCTCAAGTCAGGGCTCAACATTATTTGTTTTATTCTTTCTTGCTTCTTTCATTTCTTTTCTTTTGGGAGAGAAGTAGGGATTGAAACCTAGACCTAGAAATGCACTTTCACGCTGAGCTACACCTCCCTCCCGAGCTGTCAAGCTGGCCTCAAGCCTGTAACCCTCCCGCCTCAGACTCCCAAAGGTGATTATAAGCATGTGCTTTTACACCTTGCTTGTTTCCCTCCTAGCCATTACCGGTTATACCATCGCATCATGACACCTCTCTAAATACTGTAACATGGAACCTCATCAAGATGGACAGCACTTCCAATTACTGTTTATAACAGCACATTGATGGCATTATGACTAACTTTAAAATCTTAGTCATATATTTCTAACACTGTACATTTCCTCCTTCATGTTGAGAGATTCTAAATTCTTTTCATGACCAGTGATTTTTCCATAGAAACCTAGATGTCTTGGATAGCATGAGATTCTGGATGTTACCTAAGTCTTCTATTTGGGTAGACATCTTCTGACATTGCTTTGCCAGGAAATGAAGGATGCTGTACCTCACTGTTGCCAGATGGAGACAAAATCAGGATTTCCATTTGGCTTCTCCTGACGCTGAGAGCACAGTGACACCTTGTTCTTGTTTGTTGGGGCAAAGGAGTTCAGACTTCCCACCAGGTCTCTGCTGATGCCTACCTGTTGCAGCCTGAATATTTGTATGCCAACACATTCAGATGTTAAAGCCCCAGCTCCCAACATGTAAGTATTTAGACTTGGAGATGAAGGTAGTCGAAGAACAGGGAAAAGTGAAGAGCCAATTAAGTGATACAATATTCACTTAAGACTAAGAGAATCAGAACATGTTAATAAGGAATAGAACCAGGAAATGGTTTTCTATGGTACCGCATCAAGCTGATGAACTGGAATGGAGGGGTTCTCCACATCATCACACAAATGTCACTTAACCCATCATTTGGAGATGAATTCAAAGTGTCCAGAAAAGGAAAAACAAAGGCTCTGAATTAGCACCTTCAATTCTGAAGACAGCTGTACTTAATGGTGGAGATAGAGATTAAATAACATGAATTCCAAAGTCTTAGCTTTTCTCATAATTAGCACACAAGCAATTTAAAGGGCACAGCCCTGCACAGAATTACTGTATCATTATTATTTCCCAAAGGTATGTGTGTAGGGGATTGCAAATATGTACAGCTAAAGAGCCAAGTTCTAGAAAATAAGGAAATTCTTTCATATCCTAATTGTAACACTTCAGAAATGAAGAGAATATATCTCTTTTGAGTTCTTCAAATGATGTGGAACTACAAGCTTCATTAAAGAGCTGTAAGTCTATAGACAAAATTAATTTGTCACAGGTAGAATGTTATTTATGTTTTCTTTAATAAATTATAATGGTAAATATTAGAGGTCTCCTAGCTCCTAGCTATTTGATACCTTGGAGTATTAGAACAATGATTATTTTTCTTTTATAGAGAATCACTTCTTCATAATTTCATTTTAGTACTAAATTCAATATACTATTTACTACATTAATTAGTCAATTAACACAAAAATAATTTAATATATGTTATTATTTCTATCACCCTTTGATTAATTTTTATAACTTTTAAGAGTTATCACTCACACATAATTAAAAATTTAAACAATAATTACAAAAATATAATTAGCGCTGCTTGTTGAGTAACCTCAATATAGATGACACACAGTAAGTGAGAAAAGTATGTTTCATGAGAACAAAAAGCCAGACTATGCATTTCAGGGCACTGCTGCATTTTGGATGATGTGGGAATCAGGGAGGTTGTAGTCATTTGGTTAATTACAATGGCTCACAGCTTTTGCACAGGCTCTCAGGTGATAGGGCACAGCAACACATGCATGAAGCCATGTGTGGAAGCAGAGAGTGGTCAGAGTGGCTCAAGAAAAGAAGGAAGATCAAGGTCATACAGAGGAACATGTGTTTGAAGAAGTCCAATGACTTCTGCAGGGGGTGGTCAATCAGCTTGAGGAATGAGTTAAAGACCCAGGACCAAGAAGAGATGAGCCAGAAAGATAGTTTAGAGCAGTGGTGGTAAACTTATGGTGCATTTGTGTTTTTTCTTTTGATACAAAATATGTTCACCCATGAGTGTTTCCTAACCTACAACATCAGTATTCAGGTTTAATTGCAGCGTTGGTGCTTTGCAATAAATAAGAGGGTTTGCGGTTGTAGGTTGGGTATCTAGTCTCTAAAAGGTTCATCATCACTGGGAAAAGAAAACAGGGAAAAAAAAGACTAGTCAGAAATGTCAACAAATTAGAGAAAGAAAAAAATGTACATATGGTTGATAGGAACTATCAAAGGAAGACTTGGGAGAGAATGAGGCAGGAGTAGGAAAGAGGAGTCAGAAAGCAAAGGCCATCAAGAGACCCAAAAGCTTAGAACTATAAAAAATATGTAGAAAGTGGAAAGGGGCCAGTATGGCGATGACAAGGTTGTCTCTAGGACACAAAGAAAAGAAAGATTCAATGGCATCCTCCAGGAGTGAGGCTGGTCTTCCTTTATGGCCTCCATTAGCCCTGGCTGCTGGATTGCACCTGCCTTCTCAAGTTAGTTGTAGGTATTTATATCACCAGATTAATAAACACATATTAAAGTGAAAATACACTCATACCACAAATATCTCCTTAAATTAAGTGCACTTAGTTGAAATATTTAATGTACTGGCAAGGCTTTTTTAAAATGCATTTGGCACAGGGTCTCACTATGTAGCTTGGACTCATAGGGATCTTCCTGTTTTCAGCCTCCCCAGCGCTGGGATTACAGGCGTGCGCCACCACATGCAGACTCCGAGGTGGCTGACTCAGTGTTCCTGGGGGCAGGGCCAGTGTGACATGTGGTAATAGAATTGAACTTGCATCCCTGCACTTGCCTAAGCAGGTGCTTAGTCCCTTGAACTATCTCACTGGCCTGAGACAATTCTTTATGTCTATACTTTTCACTTTTATAAGGCCATTCTTTATTTTTGCAAGACTTTGTTACTGAAGTACACTTCCTCTGATATTAAAATTACTTTTACAAAGGTGTTGTAAATGCAAATATCTATAATATAATCTGAATTTTAAAATGTTTGCAGAGAAATTTATCAAGTAGGATCACAATAATATAAGACATACAACAGAAAGTGAAAACATGACAAAATGCTTGTAGATGCCTATAGAAAATTGAAATATATGCTTGCATTCTTTATTATCTACCTTGAATAATTTTTTTTCTTTTAATGTTATTTGGTACAGGGTCTCACTACACAGCTGACACTCACAGTGATCCTCCTGTTTCAGCCTCCCCTGTGCTGGGATTACAGGCATATGCCACCATGCCCAGCATTCCTGGAGGTGGGCCTGGTGCAGTAGGTGGTACCAGGATCGAAACCTGGTCGCTGAACTTGCCTCAGCAGGCACTTAGTCCACTGAGAGACTTCACCAGTGCTTTGAATATGTACTTTGTAAAAGTTAAAAATCATGGACAGAAACAAGTCCTATTATGAAATCAGAACCAATTTTTCATCCTCTTTGGATGTGGTTAGCAGGCAAGTTCTTATAAGAAAAAACGTATGTAAGTTTGTCTGTAGCAGCTCTGGAAGGCAGCTACTACAGACTGTGCTTTCTTATAACAGGCTATTTTACTATAACCTGTGATCATGCAGTGAAAGTAATTTTGGTAGCCAAAACAGTGCAAGAAAAGTTTCACAATCTAACAGTTGTTTATCTCTAACATGGATAGTTCCCAATAAGCCATTTTGGCCCTTGCTTTCTGGCAAAGCACTTGAATACTAAAAATGTTGCATATTATGGTGGATCAATGAGAAGATTTGCATAAAATATTTAAACACTGAAAAGCCTATTAATCTATGGTATGTGCTGTGATTGAACATTTTAAAATCATTTTATTTCACATAGCAAAAAATTATCAGCAAGGCCTTTATATAATTATTAAAGACTTTATTATTCTAGCACCGTAGAGGCCAAGGCAGGAGGACTGCAAGTGTAAGGACAGTCTCGGTTACACAGCAAGTTAAAAGGCCGGCCTGAACTACACAGTGATTCATTGTATCAAAATAAATGCAATAATTCACAAAATTGCCTGATTTTCAGAGTGCTTACCAAAATTTAGATTTCTTGATCTAATCTACAGTGTCAGTATCTCACAAGATGTGGCTTAGAGGTATGGTTTTTAAAGTTCCCCAGGATACCATGCATAGCAGGATGTGAGTTCGGTTTTCTTGGGAGAACACCTACATAATCATACACGTGATAACCTTCAGATTATTGTCTTTGCACCTGTTTCCATCAACACACACCTTTCTCCAGTTGATGTAAATGCCTGAGATAATCAGAGACACTGAGGGCTGAGGGATACCTGCAGGTATAACTATCAGGGAGCTCCAGGCTTTGTCTGCTAGGAGTCACGATCCACTCACTGTTAGTAACTGGTCCATCAAAGGCAAGTGACTCTTATATCTATATTTTTCAGATTGCAAAATGCTTCCAGGTGATCTTGGATATTTCAGTATTCCATTCAGGGAACAGAGACAGAGAGCCGTCTAAAAGGCTTTCCTGTTGTTACAGGGCTCAGTTTTTCACTATTACTTTTAAGCCTGACACATTCTCTGGCTAGGATAGATTTTCACATAAATCACAAAAGACATAAAAATACTTTCAAAAAAGGTTCTAATGACGTGCTACTAAGTCTTAAGACAGAGGCCATCAATTGCAGGTCACACAGCTCAGGAGAGGAGTGCAAGAGAGGCAGAGACAGAGCAAGAACATGGACAAACACGTAGGTTGAAGAAAATGAGATGCAGACAAGACCCAGGTGTTTGACCAGTTCAGCTGGAACTCAGGGACAAGCAGGGGTCAGCACACATCAGGAAGGCACAAACTGCAGGTCAGACTTTTCCTCTGGAAGACTTAAGATATTCCAGATTATCTGAAGATGGTCTCCAAGAGAAAAGAATAACAATTACAGGCAGAGGACAACAGAAAAACTGTTCATAATAACATAAAATACAAAATTTCTAGTTATATTTAAAAAGCCCCAGCAACTATGAACAAGAAAACCTCACCAGATAGTATTGGAAGATAGAAGATAGGATTATTTAGAGACAGACAATGTTTCTGGAGGTGAGGATGCAGTATTGTGAAGATGTCAGTTTTCCCTAAATTTAACTTATGTTTTTTAATATAAGACTAATTGAAATCATAAGATATTTTAAAAACATGTCTAGTGTAATTCTAAAATTTGTGTGATAATTTAGAGGCAAATTAAGAAACATAATCAGAAGGATCTGCATACTAAATTTTAAGAAAAAAGTAAAACAATGTGTATTTGCAACAATCAATACCAAGACATTTTTGTAGTAATGGGGATGGAGCTCATGCAGGGTGAGTGAGCTATATCAACCGCTCATTAATCATTAGTTCACTTCTTCATTTGTAGACAGTGTCTTACTAAGTTGTTGTGGCTGGCCTCAAACTTGTAATTCTGCCTCAACCTCTTGAATAGCTGAAATTACAGGTGTATATCATTATGCCCAGAGAGCAGTAGGTTCTTAACAGAATAGAGACAGAAGAAAAATTATTTTATGTTTATACAAGCATTATACATGAATGTACAACACTGTTTTTTAGTACTGGGAATTGAAAACATTTTGTTTGTAGAACAATAAATGTTGGGCCGGCAAATAATTCAGTGGATTAAAGCGCCTGCAAGCATGCACAGGGGCCAGGGATTCAATCCCTGTGCCTGCTCTGCTGCCCCCTACCCCCCAGGGCATGCTGAGAAGGCAACTGAGACTGGGCCTGGTGGCACCTGCCTATAATTCCAGTTCTTGGGAGGTTATGTGAGAGTCTGATCTAGTAGTGAGACCCTGAACACCCTGTAGACCCTTCCCTAAAATACAAAAAAAAAGATAACTGGATGATATATAAATGGAAACACTAAATAAAAACATTTGGATGTTACCTTTGTCCTTCAAAATGCATATATGAAATCTGAAAATTGCTGATATTAAGGTTATATAAACAAAGCACACAAACATTGCTTGAGAAAGTGAGTAAACTGATGCAATTCTACAAAGGAGGAGAGTGCTTTAAGTTTTATACTATAAAATAGATCAAAAGGGGATAAATATTTTATAAATACTATACAAATGGTATATCTATAAATGATATGTGAAGCATAACAAAACTATATCCTTTCACCTTATAATTCTAATTCTAGATTACATGCTATACTACTAATAAAAATGCAAACAAAAGATTAGTATGTTCATTACAATGGTTTAAAAAGACCAAAATTGGAGGATGTACTGAAATATACCCAAATAGAATAGCTAAATAATTCAGGCTACACAACTAAACAAATTATTCAGAAAACCTAAAATACATTTTTAAGAAAATGTAAAGTATGAAAAGTCTTTACTATTTCATGTTAATTAAAAAGAATAGCAAAAGTGGGTATACTGGATGACCACAAACACCTGCACATGAACATCTACACAAACTCATAGATTAAAAAAAGAAGTACTGAGATAGGTCAGAATGTTAATATTTGTTATGGACCAGTAGAATATCTTACATTAGTTTTTCTTAATGTATTCTTGTATTTTCTAAATTGCTTATGAAGTTTAAGAGCGATAAAAAAATTTATAAAATGAAAACAAGAGACGAGAAAAAAATGTCATAGGACTGTCCTGCTACAATGCTGTATATGGTTAGATTTCTAAATTTCTGTGTAAAAATATGTATTTGCTTATTCCTTTTTAAAATACTTTTTATTTAAAATTTTTTTCTTCATATTCTGTAGGGACTTAAAGTTTAACATATCAATACTTGATGGAAAACACCTGTTCCATGTTATGTCTAAGAAGTTTGATATTCAGATAGCGAAGTTAAGCTCAACTCCTTATGTTGTAGGATAATAATAATTAAGCTTCTCTTCTGGAGAGTTAAAAACCTAAGTTTGCAGACCAAAAATTAGAGAAAAAGAAGGGCTGCAAGGACAGCCAACATTTTGGCTCTAGCCTTTCAAGGTCAGTGTGGACTCAGGACATAGAAGCACTTGTACTGTAACATCCTGTAACTCAGTTGTGTCCCAAATTTTCTGATCAAGGAGATTATGGGGCCAAAGGGGAAAGTGATCAATGATGTAGAATGTGCCTAAGGAGAGTCACATGGAGAGAAAAACATTTTCTCAGGCTTTCACAGAGAGCAAACTGGTCAAGCAATGGCTGTGACTCATCTTCATGGCTGACACTGACAAAGGATCTACAAACTGTGATACAGAGTTTCAGGATAAATCTTGAGGGGATTTGACTGACCTTGTCAGATACAGAAGTTACATTTTTGGTTACTTACATCTTGCTCTATCTTGGTCTTAACCATCCAACAGAGAAGTGTAAAAACGAAGTATAAAAAGTAAAGCCATATTAATATGCTGAGCTGTAAAAGGCTCAAGTCAGCAACTTCTGACATTGCCAGTCTTATGGAAAACCCACTACTATTATGGACTACTGGACTATATTGGAATATTTTGCTGAATTCATGTACCTGTGAGATCTAAGTGACAATGGAATACCCTTCTTTGACAAAATTAAACAAAAAAGGGATACAGATGAATGACCATTTTATATCTGTTTATTCAAAATCGTTAGGATAGATATACAGCTACTTTCTCTTAATTCAGCAAATAGATTTGTTCTCACAGTATTTGTGGACAGAATATCATGTCTGCATATTGTACTATGAATAACCACTACGAAGACAACAGTATGCAATGTATTAATCATTGAAACTGTCCTACTAATCAGTTTTGAAATTGTCTCATTGCTATTT
The DNA here is from genome assembly GCF_000260255.1 of Octodon degus. NCBI lineage: Eukaryota > Metazoa > Chordata > Mammalia > Rodentia > Octodontidae > Octodon > Octodon degus. Next base: position 14,621,873 of record NW_004524607.1, read on the forward strand.
GTTTCTCAATAAAATTATTTTTTAAAAAAGAAAGGTGCCCAAGATTTCTCTGATTGCTTGGATGTGGCCTTCATGCTAGCATCATAGCAGAGACTTGAGGATTGGCTTCTTACCCCATGCCTGTGGTATCAAGTGAAAACAGAGATTTTTTGCCAAGGAAGATGCATTCCTTCATTAGATTAGGAAGTTATGTTTCTCTTAAAGGACTTTTCATATGAGGAACTTTGCTTCCCAAGTCTAATTTTCTCTTCTCTAATTTGGGAGGAGGTGTTTAGGACTATTGATGTTGCATCTTTATTACTGATTTCTTCTCATTCAGGTTTTGGAAACTATAATATGCTTGTATCTTTTTAGAATTTACTTTTGAAAAAAAAAAAGATGGGTTTAGGATAGAGGTCAGCTGGTGTGTCAATGAGATCAGTTTCTTGGAAAAGTTTGGCGGTTCAGCCTTCACTTCCCATGTCAAGGCCCTGCTCCTAGAAGCTGGGTTTGCACTGCATCTCACCCAGTGCATGCTGGGGGCCCCACACCTCCACATCTCTGTTGGAGAGAAGATGAAGCGCATGTGGGAGATGTGACTCAGGGACAGCAGCCAGTTTCTCGGGGCAGCCCCACTGGGTCACCGCGGGGCCACTCTACATTTTTTGGCAGTTTTATTTGTATAGGTTGGTGGTGTCCGGTAGGGCATCTCTGGTCATATACGTCTAGAACTGTATCTAGCTGGAATGGAGAGTGCTGGGAAATACACACTTCAATGTCAAAGAAGATAAAAAGCTGATGATATTTTTCATTAACTACACATCAAAATGACAATACATGTATATATTAGGTTACATAAAACATGGGACTAAGCTTTAAAATTTTTTATAAGAAAATATAAAACAAAAATTATTTGGGCTAGCAGATTAGGAATTATAATCACAATAAAATATTTATGCAATTATTTAATTAGAAAGTCTGTTCTTAACTATTATAGAATAGATTAGGTATCATATTTTAAAATTTTATTTTATGGTGAAAAGCTAAGAAAAAATTCCATAACAGAACAATAGGAGAATAACAATAGTTAATACATTATATGTTTTATCATTGAAGTAGCTGCTCAGGGTACAAGATATGGGCATAAAATTTCTAAAATTGATATCAGGACAAACCTTCCTTTTTAATGAATTAAGAAACATTAATAGTATAACTGTATTTTTTCCTTTTTCTCTATTATGTTTTTCTCTTTTCACCTGTCCTAATTACTTTTTTCCTTTTGAATAATTTCTCTCCATTACATAATATATATATATAGCACTTTTCAGAACTTATTTACTATTTCAGCCTCTCACATCAGGGACAATATGATGTTTACACATGTGAGTCTGCTTCATTTCGCTTTTGAATATGGTCTCCAGTTGCATCCATTTACCTATAGTTTCCAGTTTATCCTTCTTCATGGGTGAGTAGTACTCCATTGTATAAAAGTACCACATCTTTTTTATTCAGTCCCTAGTTGATAGGCATTTAGATATTACAAATTGTGGTGTTATAAACATTGGTTAATGTATATTGTTATGCTATAATGTTTTTAATTCTTCTAGGAAGATACTCAGGAGGGGAATAGCTGGGTCGAATGGGACCTCTAAGCCTAGTTTCCAGAGAAATTTCCACAGGGTGTGCACCTGTCCACACTCCCACCCACTATGGAGAAGTGTTCCTTTCTCCCCACAGCTCTTGTATAATTTGTTATTCTTCTTTGTTTTGTTTTGTTTTTTCCTTGACAGCCATTCTTTCTGGGGTGAGACAGAATATCAGGATTGTTTCAATTTACATCTTTCAAATGACCAGTGATTTTTAACACTTTTTCCTTATACGTAATTGTGATTTGTATTTATTCATCAGAGAAGTGTGCATTCATCTCAGATGCTTATTTTTGGATTGGGTCTTTGAGTCAGGAGGCATCTAATTTTTTTTCAATACTTTATGTGTTCTAGATACAAGTCTTTTGCCTGAGTGACAACAGACTAAAAATTTTCCCACTTTGTGTTTTGTCTTTTCATATTGTTGGTGATTTCATTTGCTATGCAAAAGCATTTTAGTAAGATGAAATCCCAGTTGTTGATTTTTTGAAGTATTTCACGTGCAGTTTGGGTTTTGTTCATGAACTCTTACCTATACCTATGTCTTCAATCTACTTTCTCTCCCAGTAGATTTTCTGTTTCTTAAAACATATTAAAACATATTTAGATCTTTGGTTCATTTTGATTTCAGTTTAGTGTATGATGATAGACATCGGTATAATTTTAGCCTTTTTGGCATGTAAAATCCAGTTTTAACACCACCATTTACTAAGAAAGCTATCTCTATTCCAGTGAACATGTTTGGCTCCTTTGTCAAAAAGAATGTGGCTGAGTGTGTTTGTAGTTGTGAGTCCACCTTCTACTCTGTTCTACTGGTACTCATGTTTTATTTTTTTGCCAGTACTATGCTGATTTAATCACAGTAGCTTTGTAGTACAATTTCAAGTCAGGGATTGTGACCCCTCCTACCTTACCTTTGTTGCCAGAATTTATTTTCTATTCTAGGTCATTTCTGGTTCCAGATGAATTTTAAAAAATGTTTTCTCTAATCTGTGAGATATACTAATGATCTTTTAATGGGGATTGCATTGAATCCGTTTTGGGAGTATGACAAATTTCACAATGTTTGTTCTTCCTACCCAAGAGTAAGGCATAATTTTCCATTTTCTTATATCCTTTTCAATCTTCTTTTTCAGAGCACTGAAATTTCCAACATATACATCCTTTAGTTCCTTTGTTAGATTGTTTGAGTAGGCGTCATAGTTATCTTGCTCTGAGTCAATTCTGAATGCCTAGTACAATATATAAGCCTAAGAATACTGATGAATGAATGAATGAATGGATAAGCGAAACAAAAAAATGAGATAGCAAGGGATTGTTGGACAGATAGATGAGGAATAGAAAGCAGGTCATATTGTCTCTTCCAGGAGCGCCTATAACCACAAATTTCTTTCTTTCTTTCTTTCTTTTTTTTTTTTTGGTGGAACTGGGGATTGAACTCAGGCCCTGCACTTGCCAGGGAAGCGCTTATTCCACTGAGCCATCTCCCCAGCCCTCCACAAATTTCTTAAGAATACTCTTTTAATGAGTATAATTTGCTTGGAATACATGATAAACACATATTATATGAATGAATAAGTACATAAACCATTATTGATCTTTCAAAGAAAGAATAAATACTACAAGGTCCTTATTTTTTTTAACTTCTAAATCCAACGCATTCTCAGCACAAGTAAAACTATACCAAAAAGAGCAATGTTTGTGTTGGTGTGACCAAGGCCAGAAGAGGAAAATCAATAAAATCAGTTTACTATGGACCACACTAGTTAATAAGCTATTTCTTTGTTTTTAAATATCATGCCTACAGACAACAGTTATCCTCTACTTTTTATCAGGAATATAAACTGTCTCTGTGTCATCCTTGAAGGTTTTGAGTACTTTATAATGTGCTCCAAGTCCCCGGGAGAAGAAAGGTACAACATCTAGAGACCTATTGCCTGAATGTGGCTGTGCATTCCCACAGCAGAAGGGGTAGGTGTCAGTCCCTGTCCAAATGAACTCTATGACTACTTTTGCATTTCAAGGAAGCACTTGACCTCTTCATATCAACACAAGACATTCTTATGATATAGAATTTTTACTTTGTTAAAAAATAACCCTAAACTTTAAGAAAATTATGTTGTTTTTGTTCCCATACATGTCTAAAATTCAGAAATCTCTAACTGCTTTTCATATATTTGAATTTATTCATGCTGAAAGGTGATTCTAAAGAATGAAACATGGGTGTAATTGTCTGAAAAGAATTGGTAAGCTTCCCACTAAATGATAGCGGAGAGATGAGAATTTTCTCTTATAAATTGAAGACTTTTTCACATTTTTCTTACAGGAAAAGTCATTTGATGAGTACAAATATGCTTTCTGATAGATCACATTCCAGAAAGGAAACATTAACTTGGTGAATGCCTATAAATCCATGCTAAAATATTAGTGTATTTTACCTCTGAAGTATTTTGAGACTATGCATTATAAAAGGAGTTATGTAGAAACAAAGTTTTACTTTTAAATTAAAATCTCTTGGAACCCTAAAGGCAATTCCTATGGCTTTTATTAATGTAAAATTTCTTTCAGCATTGTAATGAAGAGCATATTCAAATTCAAAAACATATTGGTATAACTTAATCTGGAGTTAAAACTAATGTGGAAACTTAAAGAGAAGATCTGCTGCTACAGTTACTTAAGGACGGACCCTGACATGTGTTTGTGGCAACTGATTTGTAAAAGTTATACTATGACGTTATAATTCAGTATCAGTAGGGCTGCTCAGTCCACAATTTGGTTTCTCTTTATCCTACATTCCAGAATAAAAGGGCTCCGCTACCCACTGGACTTACTTCACCACTTACTACATGAAAAGTGTGAAAGGGAAGCAATATGATTACAAAAAGATAAACCCTTGCCACTGTCATTGAACATTAGCAATAAGGCTCAAGTGAATTATATTTTTGGAGAAAAATACAATTCTTATTGCCCTCAAAGAAAAAAATACAGCTATAGTAAATAAAAATCAATACTGTATAATACTTGATACATGAGGATTTATGTCATTTAGTTCTATATTCATGATAATTGTAATGTGGAAATCCAGCAAGCTGGCCCTGGGAATAATGGTGCAGTCCCTATGAGGAACGTGGAGAATGGTATGAACAGTGACCAAGCTGTCTATCACAGCTGCCATTCCATATTTTTTAAAAAATGTTTAATCTGTTCTAAGCTGCGAACCTTGCCTACAAACATAAATGCCACTGAGTGCTGTTCCAAGACAATATTCTCAGAAACAGATTTATTTGCAAAAACATTTTACACATTTGGTAGCTTACCTCAAATACAAAATATTCATTTCCTCACAGATGATCAAAACAACTATGTCTAAACTAGAAATATTTTTGTCTGCAACTGAAATACATGTTCTGGCTGTCAAAACATTTCTAAATAAAACACGTTCTTTTGCAAAAGGTATTTAATTTAGTAAATATGTGCCTGTGTAGACATAGACTCAAAGTAATTTAGAATTATGTATGAGTTCATCAGGAAATAAAAAGAATAACTTCCAATTATTTGCTTACTTTATGGAAGTAACTCAGCAAAAGCTTTATATTTATCATGCCATTTAAGCCTCATTATTAATAAAGTGAGAAACAGAAAATCTGAGGCCTAGAGAAGTAATTTGCTCAATTTCACAAATAGTAAAAGGCTACAATGGTTGGATTACATTGAATCACAGGCAACAACAAATAATTTTAAAAGCCTTTACAAATAGGCTTTTCATTTATACTTCAGGTCTCTTATACAAGGAAACCTTACAATATTTAAGCTGTGTGCCTGATTTAGTTCACTTAACATTACGGCCTCAAGTGGCACTCATTTTCCTACAAATGACGAAGTTTCTCTTTCTTTATGGCAGAGTAGTACTCCAATGAGTGCAAATACCATGTTTCTTTTATCTGTCTTTCTTTCTTTCTGTTAATGGGCATGCAGGCTGCTTCTAAGATTTAGCGATTATGAATTTTGCTGCTATAAACATGGGAGGAAGAACTTTCTCAGAGAGCAAAGTGATAAGGTGATGGAGGGAGCGAGAATAAAGGGGTGGGGAAGGAATAAAAAAGTAGGATGTGTTACATACATGTATCAATTCCATACAAGAAATGTAAACATTGCAAACATGCACAAGGGCTGGCCAAATCGCTCAGTGGAGAAAGTGCCTGCAAGCAGGCATAGAGGTCAGGGGTTCCAACTCCGGGCCTGCTGTGCTGGCCCCACACCTGGGGCGTGCTGAAGCAGCAATTGAGACTGGGCGTGGTGGCACGCACCTGTAATCCCAGCTTTTGGGAGGCTCTAAACAGGCAGATCACTAGGAGTCTGATCTAGTGAGACCCTGAACACCCTGTAGACCCTTCCCTAAAATAGATAAAAACAAACAAAGAAAAAAATGTACAAGGCGAGGAAGGTGATCAAAAAATAAATGAGGGGATGAAAAAAATGAATTAAGATGTATTATGTACATGTACCAATTCCCCACAGGAATGTAAACATTATGTATTAAAAATATGTACTAATAAAAATTTTTTAAAATAAAAAAATAGAAGTTTATCATACAAGGACAACAACCCCTCCCCCCATAAAGAACTAGAAGTAGGGCCTCAAGGTCTAGGAAAGAACTTGAGGATGTTTCTGTGAAGAACCTTACTCCACCCCACTTAGCCCATTCTCATATTTGCTACAGTAGAACTCCAGATGGCTACTAGACATGTAAGCATCATACCTACAATGCTCTGAACACAACACAGTAGGGCAAGGGAGAAACAGGCTCCAACAGCTTTTGCTATACCTTCCCCATAGATTCAAGGGAACCCAGGAAATTGAATATGGAGTTTGCTTCATTTTCTTAGAGAATATGCTGACAAACATTTTCTTCACATGACTACACAGCAGATAGGATTTTTCAGGCTGCATGGTGTCTGTCTCAACTACCCCACTCTGCCCATAAAGCTGGAAAACAACCACAGCAAGTATGTAAATAAATAGGTGTCCAGGTTCCAATGAAGCCTTATTTAGAGAAACACGAAATATGTAGAGGGTGAGAACAGAGGTGAGTTTGCCCTTGGGCAGTACTTTGCTGATCTAAGAGTAACCATGGTAAGTGTATGGGGTAGGTGAATGCACAGTCCTGTTCTGAACAAAATCACATTCTGGTAAGAAAACAGGATAGGGCTTGGGCCTAGGTGCCTCCAAATAGAGGAAGAAATATGATACAAGTTGAAGCCTGGAAGAGTCCATAGCCTATGCTTTTAATCATTCTGTTATTTCCGATAAAAAGTTCACTTTAGCATCCAAGAAGGTACAAATTGAAACACACTTTCCATATCATCTACTCAGACTAAGAGTCCACATGAGAAAACTAAAGTCCACAAGGTTCAGCAGGCTTCTAGAAATCACAGTGTCAGTTAAGAATGAAATTGGAGCTTATCTTCTTGTTCTTTGCACCAGTCCTGTTGCACCTGTTTCAAGGAATAAAGCCAACAAGGCTGGTATCTGTGGAACACTGATAAAGTGCTTTATGTGGTTTCTTTGGTCTTCACAAATCCCTTTAATATAGACAGTTATGATTTTTCAGATCTCATACTACGGATAAGAACTGAGGCCAGCTGGGGCTGGTGCTTTCAGCACTCTGGGAGGCTATGGTGAGAGGATTGCACATTTAAGTACAACCTCAGCAACTTAGTGAGAACCTCTCTCAGAATTAAAAAACAACAATAATAATAAAAGGACTGTGAATGTAGCTCAGTGTTAAAGTCCAGGGATCAATTTCTATTTCAAAAGCAACAAACAACAACCATGAGGCCTGATTTGCCAAAGATCATACAAACAGGAAGTGACAGATTTGAATCTAGGACTGATGTTTGAGCCCGGACACTGGACTACTGCTTACAACCTCCTGTATGTTTCTTGGCTCTTCAGAATATTAGGAAGGCACAAAATACCCTCAAGGAACATGTGGAAAGCCGTATGATTTTGAAGCAGTAATGACATGATTTTTTTTTTTTTTTTAGTAATGACATGATTAACACTGATTACTTATGGTTTCAAAACTGCTAACAAACTGCTGGCCCTGAGTGCATTTAACAGTAATTTCCACCAGAAATTATTGCTTTTGGAAATCATCTAACCTCTGAAAATAAACCCTTTTCTAAAATGTTTAAGTCCAATGTTTAGGCCCTTACTCTAAACTCTTGAGATAACTGCAGGTTCACAGGCAATCCTAAAACATAACACAGAGATCCAATGTCTCTTTTAACTGACTTCCAGCAATGCTAATAGATTGTAAAATCAACATCACCACCATACCTGGAAACTACTACTGACACGGTGAAGACACATAGCACTCCGCTACAAGGCTCCTCAGGCTTCCTTTCTATAATGCACTTACCTTCGTCTCATCCATTGCCTCACTAACGGACCCCTGACAACCATTCATCTATGCTCTACTCCAATAACTGTCATTTCAATAAATGCAATTATAAAGCGAGTGACCTTTTGGGACTGAGTCTATTCTATACCATAATTCCCTGGAGATTCATCCAAGTTGTTGTGTGCATCAACGGTTCTTTCATTTTTAGTGCTGAACAGTACTCCACATTATGGAATTTCCCCAGTTGGATTATCTGCTATCTAGCTGAAGGACACTGGGAATATTCTCAGGTTGTGGTTATTACAGATAAAAATACTGTGAACATTAATGTATGGATTTTTATGTAAATATATGTTTTTTATTTCCAGAGAACTAAATGTGATGTAGATTCTTTGTTGTCTCATGTTTTTATGTTTAAGCTGTCTTTACCTATTTTTGAGGCCCAGGCTACACACCAATCAGATCTTTTTTCTCAGGCAGCTATAAGTCTACGTCTCATCTACTTGCTATACTGCATTCTCCTACAGCTGGGCCAAGGACCAGTTGCTAAGGCATCCTGTACATGGAGCTCACTGACATGATTCAAAGTGCCTAATCTAAAAGAAACCAGGTAAGCCCATGCCTTCATGTCATACAGAGTGTCGCCTTCTTCTGCCATTCACTGATACCTGTCCTGAGTTGCAGCCTTCCGTGGGACACTGCTGGTGGCCTAGTCTTCTCCGTTGCAGCTGTAACAGTTCTGGCTTTTCTCTATCCCAAGACCAGTGTTGTGTTCTGCCACCAAGTCAAAGTTTAACTTTTATTAAAGAGCCCAAGAACATATGAGATTAGTTATATTATATGTGCATCTCAAGACTTATGAAAATCTGTCAAATTGTCTCCCATGTTGGGCATAACATTATACGTTTCCTCTAAGAGTGGTAGGAAGAAGTCTCATCTATTTCCAGTTTGCTGACAATTGAACAAAAATTTTACCAACTTTTTTGGCATAAATTATTATGATTGTATGATTTTTATTATTTAGCTTTGTGCCATGATTAGATATGACATGTATAATTTCCAAATGTTGAACCAGACTTAGATACCTATAATGAATTCTATTTAGTTATTGTACAGAATCTTTTATACAATGTTGGGATCAATTTGTCAATATTTTGTTGAAGATGTCTGCATCCAAATACATGATAGAGGCCTGTTTATTTTAGGAGATCTTGTAAAGTTGGTGCTTGCTCAGCATGTGTGAGATCCTGTGTTCAGTCCCCAATATCACAGAAGGAAGGGAGGAAGAGAGGGAGGAAGGAAAGAAGGGAGGGAAGGAGAGATGGACAGAGAGAAGGTACAAAAGCTGCCCAGAGATATGCTTTTTCAGGATAAATTACAAGGCAATTTCTTTAATGGCTACTGGACTATTTTACCCTTGCTTGTTAAGTTTTGGCAGATGTTCCTTTTGACACTAAGTTCATTTCATCTAAGTGATTTCTTGTGTATGTGCAGATTTCTTTGCATTAGTCCCTCACCATTTTGTTTTTTTCTGTTTCCATTGTCAGTCTTGCTATAGGTTTGTCAATTTTACTGATCTTTTTAAGGAATCAGTTTATTTTTTTTTCCTAATATTGATTTCTCTTGGTATTTTTTTTGTCAATTTCACTCTTAACTTTATTATACCCTCTGCTTGTCTGGATTTATTTTGCTCTTCTTTTTCTAGTTGCTTGACAGGAGTTTAAGATTTCTCCTTTTATCCCCTAATGTACACATAGTTTGGAACTGTGTTACTCAGTCTTTTGTCATTGGGACAAAATGCCTTGGAAATTCGGGCTCACAGTTTGAGCCTATGTTCCAGTGGCTCCATGGCAGAAACATTTTGGCAGAAGGGCGGGGCAGAGGAAAGCAGTTTACCTCAAGGTAGCCAACGAAGCAGAGCACAAGAAATAGGTGGAGAGCACCAGTGACAAAATATGCACTTGAAAGCCACATCCTCTATGACCGCCCACCTCCAGCAAGCTTCCCAGTACTAGTCCACTGGTCTCTGAGCTTCTGTACTGATTAGGTAGCACCCTCATGTTCCAGGCACCTCCCAGCTTCCATCTCTGAACAACACTGCACGGGGAGGCAATCCTTCCACACAGGAGTGTGGATACAGTACTTCTTCTCAGTCTGAAAGCTTAATGCAACTTTGTGGGGACTGATCATGCACATATTTATACTTTTCACATTTTTATATGCATTATGTATCATTTTCTATTTTCTTATGTTTACCATACCTATGCCATTACATACTGCATTTCTTAAAGATAGTGTATTATTGGATTATGTAGTAAGTACTCACTTTACAAGTTTATTTTCATGAGTGTATTTATATCATTTACATCTAACATAATTATTGATACATAATGTCTTAAATCTGCCTTTTTTCTATTTTCTGTTTTTATTCTCTGATTCGGGTTACTTTTTTTTTTTTTGTCTTCCTATAGAAAGTTTGACCATTTTTAGAAATCCATTATGGTGTTTTCTAATTTTTTGCATCTTTTAAGGTATAGGAAGTCTATTTCTAAGCAAGTTCCTTTAACTTATCCACTATTTAAATGTAATTGTTTTAAGTATCCCCTGTAAGTACACTGAGCACTATAACAGAAGGTGCTGCAATTTTTGTTTTAGAAATTAATATGTTTAAAAATCTTTAAATCAGATAGCCTATAATATTCACCCATGTCCCTTACTTTCTGAAATGTCAATCTTTTTGTTACATTCTTTCTATAGAGATTTTTAAGCTATTTTTTTAGGATTTGTGAGCAACAAATTCTCTTAGTTTTCCATCACCTGAGAATATCTTGATTTCCCTTTAATTTGTGTAAGATGTTTTCATTGTTTATAAAATTTGTTGTTGATAGTCCATTTCTTTCAGTAGTTTAAAAATATGGGCCACTGTCTTCTAGCCTCATGATTTCAGGTGACTGCTGTCAATTTTAATTCATCTTCCTTCACAAGTAATGTGTCATTTTTCTCTGACTTAATTTTTTTGTGTTCAAATATTTAATTATGGTGTCTTAACATATTTTTCTTTTTGGCTTTTATTCAGTAATTCACTCAATTTTAAAATTTTGGGTGTGTGTGTGTGTGTGTGTTTGTTTGTTTGTTTTTGTCAAATCTGAAATGCTGAAGGCATTTTTAAAAAGCCCTTCATTTTAAGCCTTTCTTCCTGACCCCTTCTGGTTTTCATGATAAGAATAACATCACTTGGTATGGCTTCACAGATCTCTATGGGTTTGGTTTTTATTTTTTTTCTAAATTTACTATTATGTTTTAAAAGAGAACAAAAATAGTAAAAACAACATAGAAATGATACACAATTTCACTCAACAAAATGACAGGAATTCAACAATGGTTGTTACATTGCATATTGTTGCCTTCAAATTAGATGTTCAGAGTACCAGATATAAGCATGCAAAATTGGTCAAAAATTTTTAAAAAAGAAAATTTAAGCATTAACTGTTTCTCAGTTTTTTCAACTGACAAAATGTTTGATCTATTTTCCTATTCATTGATTTAATCCTTTGTCTTTGCTAATAGTTAATCTAGTAAGTTTTCCATTTTGTTTATTGTATTTTGGTTCTCAGCTTTCTTATTCTTTTCTCTCCTGAGATTTTTTAGTTTTGCATTATTTTAAGAGAATTCATAACTCTTCATTAAAGTACTTTAATGACTGCCTGCTTTACATATTTTCCAGATAATTCCAAAATATGATTTATTTCTGTGTCTCTGCCTATTGACTGGCTTTGTTCACTCCAGTTGTGGTTTTTCTGGTTGTTAGTGTGACAGATGATCTTCATTTGTGTTCTAAATGTTTTGGCAATTATACTGTAAGAGGGCCTTGCATCCTACATCATCATCAATTTCTAGCAAGCATGCATACTGCTGATATGTGGGAGAAGACCTAGATGGACATGTATGCTCAGCTTAGTACTGGATTCCTCCAAACCACCAGGTAAGGTAGGGCAGTGACTACAACCTTCTCATTGAGCTTTTGTGTGAGGAAAGATCAGTCCCTGCATAGATCCTGTAGCTACAGGAAAGAATTGAGGAAGAGGAAAAGAAAAAGGAAGAGTAAGTAAGGGGAAAGGGAATCATCTCTTTGCAGCTACAGCATGGCGCAGAAGCTTACCCAAAAGGGAGGCAAGCTGAAAAAGATGTGTAAGGTGAAATTTATTGGTATCTGGCACCACATCAATCTCATTTATTCTCTGTGACTTGAGTTGTGATGACAGCTGAGCTCTGTGCTAGATCTGCTAATGCTGCTCTGGCGGGGAAAGGGGTTCATGGGAAGGGAGGACCAGCTCCATGTCAGCATTTGCACCACCACTTGGTAGGCGAATCTGAGCACCTGAATGTTTTAGAGAAGCAGACATTAAGATGGAACATGAGCTTCTTATTCTGCCCCAGTGAAACCATATGTATATCAGGCGGGGTGTGTGTGTGTGTGAAAGGTTAAGGGAGATACACTTTCTATATTCCTACTTGCCTAGCACAGGACAGGTATGACCTATGTGATCAAATGATAAATGTTTAAATTTTTTAAATATTAAAATAAAAGATACAGGGGCTGGTGAGATGGCTCAGTGGTCTAAAGCACCTACTTAGAACAAGCTTAGCAAAGCACAGGGATCACGGTTCAATCCCCCAGC
>NW_004524607.1:14635240-14649793 GCF_000260255.1 Octodon degus
TTTTAAATGAAGATGAAGACATACCACCTTGGCAGAAACTGCCATAAATGTTTTGAATTGATTCAGAATAGCAATGCCTTCCCAACAACATAACTAAAGATATGAAAGAGGATTTCCAGAACTGTTTCTTGAAGTGGCAAGAAGGATGAGATAAATGTGTTCAAAGTGAGGAGCATAGTGGTAGTGATGGTGGGGTAATTTTAATGTGTCTTTTAACATACTAAATGTCATTAAAATATAAACATGCAGTGTATTTTTTATCATGTAATATATGTTTTCTAGTTAGGTGATATTTTGTATGGTTCTACAACTGGGGGAAACAGGCTGTTCTTGGAGCAATTTAAGCCTCTGTGTGCTACTGGCTCCCAATTAGAGGACTCCACAGTTCATTGTCCAGAACGCATGGCAGGCAATAGCAACTTCCAGAATTCCTTAAGATACTGCTCCTCAGGTCCCAAAGCCCTGTGTTGGACCACCTCTTCTTTCCATATCTTAGTGTTCATGCACTCATTTGTTGAGTTAAGTTCAAGGAATTTTCATTTTGGGGGGGTAAACCTGAGGACAGTGGGTGTTCCCTCCAGACAGAACATGAGATGACTATATACTTGTTGAATGGCTACTGTTTGCCAGATATGTGTTTCCATCCTTATTAGGTGAACTAAATCTTATAAAAGAAGGTTATTACACATAATAATTACAATCATCCCTGATGACGGCTCTCATAAGCTATGTCCAAACTAAGCAAACTACCTTCAAAATTTCCTTGATTCCCACTGTCTAAAATGACTTTGTAAAAGAAGACTAAAATATTTATCTCTCAAAGATATGGGCTTCAATAATTATTTGTTTACTAAATACTTGAGAAGTATCTCAGTTACTTTTCTCTTATTGCTGGGACAAAACACCGGACACTCAAAATTAAGGAAGGAAAAGTTTATTTAGCTCACAGTTACTGGAGGTTCAAGTCCATACTCATCTGGCTCTAAGGCACAGTGGCACATAGCAGAGGGCAGCAGTTCATGGCAGCAGAAAACAGCAAAGAGCAAAGGAAGGAGCAGTGGCTGTGGCAGCTATCAAGCCTCTCTTGCTTCCTTATATTGCATGCATGCTACCCACCCCAGGCAGGTGCAGCATTCACATCCATAATCACAGCATTAGATCATGAATTAATCATAAACTGTACAAGACCACCCCAGTGACTGCATGACTGCTTTGGGGGGACATCTAGACACAAAACATAACAAGAAGTACAGAGTATGTGCACTGTCTTCTTATAGGTAACAGAACAGCATCAGAGAACAGATAACAAAAACGTACACTCATATGGCTTACTTTCTACTGCAGAAACAAAAAATATAATTTATGGGAAGACTGTATACTACATTCATTTATTTAGCCAATCAACTCTATCAGAGTTAATGCCTTTCTAGGTTAATACCTTGTCAGAAAATCCCTCCTAGTACAATTTGCATAGATCTGAATGTCTGGTTTCAGACCTTTTGGTGCTTTGAGAAAGAGAGCAGGCTAGAGTATAATAGGAAGCACTATGGAGCTGATATAATCGGAAGAGTTCTCAACAAAGGAGAGAGAGAACACAGGGAGGGCAGGTCGGCAATGCTGAAGGCCAGTTTTACACTGTGTGGAAGCTCAGTGCTTTTTCCATGACAGACAAAATGAGTTTTGACCTGGGACAGCCCAGCACAGACACATGCCTCAGTGTGAACACTGATATTAGCTCTGTTCCAAATCCCAGGACAACTATGCATGATTTATGACATCTTCATTACAGAGAAGCTCTTTCCCCTCTGGAAATGTTAATTTATGAATCACAGAAATTGCTACTTTCATCAATAACAAGCAGCTGTGGCATTGTTTAAAAAAAGGATTAGAATCAAAAGATAGGATCTGCCTTTCAGCTATGTTGTTTGGATGACTCTTGGGTAAGAGCTTTATTGTCTGGTGCCTTGATGATCTCATCTGTGAAAGGGTCATCTGGGGAATGTTCTATGAGTGAAATTCTTAGGTATATGCCATTTCAGATTGGATTTTTTTCACTTAGTACAATGCCCTTTAGGTCCCCCAAAGGGTTGTCTGTATCATTAGCTTGCTCATTGTATGGCTGTGGAGAATTTCTTTGTATACATATACCCACTTGCCCACTGGAGAATATCTGGGGAAGTGGATATTTTAATATTCTGTTTCTAATTCTTTGTTAACTATGAGTAAGTTTCTAAAATTTACCTGTTAGACATAAAGTTTCTATGAACATTTGTATGCACATATTTATGTGAAAAAGGGTTTTCAGTGCTCTGGGATACATGCCAAGAAATATTATTGATGGGTCATATGGTAATTATGTTTATTTTTAAGGAAACTACCAAGCTGTTTTTATACTGGCTATCCCAGTTTATATGTAACAATTAATGAGTAATTAACTTTCTTTACTTCCTGACAGTACTTAACAGTATTTTATAATTTTAGTTATTATGATAGGTATGCAGTGAAATCTTCCTGTGGTTTGAATCTGCATTTTCCTAATGGTTAATGATGCTGAACATATTTTCATATACCTATTTGACATCTCTATATACTCTTTGGTGAAACATCTTCATTTCCTTGCCAATTTTCTAA
This sequence comes from Octodon degus, assembly GCF_000260255.1. Taxonomy (NCBI): domain Eukaryota; kingdom Metazoa; phylum Chordata; class Mammalia; order Rodentia; family Octodontidae; genus Octodon; species Octodon degus. Next base: position 14,637,872 of record NW_004524607.1, read on the forward strand.
TTGGATATTTTTAATTATTCAATTTTAAGAATGACTTATAGATTCCAGATAGAAGTTCTTTGAAGATATTTTGCAATTTTTCCCTCAGTTTGTAGCTCATATTTTCATCCTCTTTACAATATTTTTCACAAAGCAGGAATTTTCGATGTTGATGACATTTACTGTTTTAACTTTTTTTTTTTCATTTAAGTATCATACTTTGAATGCCATGTCTAAGGATTATTCACTAATCCTTAGGTTCTGATGATTTCCTTGAATCTTTTCCTAAAAGTTTTATAATCTTATGTTTTGCATTTAAATTTATACTATGCTTTGAGTTGGTATTTTAAATAATGTTTAGGTCATGTTTCATTTTTTTTTTGCCTATAGATATCCAATTGTGCTGGCACAATTTATTAAAAAATATCCTTTATTTGTATTAAATTACTTTTTTAAAGTTGTTGCAAATTATATATACCATAGAATTTTTCATTTTAATGACTTTCAAGGTACAATTTAGTAGCATTAAATGCATTCACAATGTGGTATAACTATCACTACTATTTATTTTCCTAAAATTTCCATACTCACATATGGATGTGTTATGCCCTTCAATAATAGCTTCTCTTTCTCTCCCTAGCTGGTGAATTTTGATTACTTCTAGTCTACGTTGTGTCTCTGAATTTGCTTATTGTAGACACTTCACATAGAAGAAAACATATTTCATTGTTAAGATTTCTTAGAACTAAGAAGGTGACATCAGAGGATTAAAGAAGGTATAAAATGAACTTCGCAAAGGTGACAGAAGAAACAAAAATCTCAGAGGCCATGAGATATAACAATTCTTTATGTGTTCAGGGAAGAGAACTTGAGTGGTTAGGAATGTATAGTGGATTAACTACAGGTCAACTTATAACACCCAGTTAAATTGAATCAGTGTGGTGCTGGGGCATGGAAGGTTACTTAAGGATTGTAGTCAACAGTATGTGTACAAAATGCACCGGAAAGGAAGATGGTGAGCTATTGATGCTCTTGGAGAAACTTGTCACACTGGTTTTCCTGATATGAACTCAGCTGTTCTCATTGTCAGAGGAACTTCCCTCCACTGAGGTTGGCTGGGGTTCTCCTTGGGGCATCTCTGGTCCTTACTTTGAGTTTTGCTTCCTGGCTTCAGCACGGATTGCTCAGTTTGCTGACACAGATCCTTCATCCCTCTAGTACAGACTTTCTAGCTTCCACCACTGGCCTCTGGGCCTTCTCAGGGCTGAACCTTGATACAGACTAGCATGAGACGTTGTCATTGTCTCTAGGCCTCCAGTTGGAATCTTGGAGGACATTGCTGTGGGATCCAGGCTCTCAGTTGGATTATTTGGGCTTCTAGTGCATGGACAGATTTCTTGCACTCTTCTGTATTCAACTTTTTGGATGAGTATTATAAAATAATCTCATAAATTATGTGTCCTGTATTAAACTTGTTTCCTTACAAACCCTGACTACAACAGAAGATATGAGGAAGAAATTAAGTATGATCTTATAGGTTGCTGTAAAGCTCTTCAGGTTTTATTCTGAGTGAAGTAGGAAGCTATTGCAGAGTTTGAAGAGAATCACCATCTAAACTGTGCTGTGAAAGGATCACTGCTTCAATGGCAAATAGATTATATTGAAGAAAAAATATCTGATTAGTGCTGGGTCATTAGATTATACACCAGCACTCTGGGAGGCTGAGGCAAAAGGTTTAAAAGTTTGAGCCCAGCCTATGAAGCAGTGAATTTATGAGATATTTAATGAGAATATGTCTCAAAATTTAAAAAAAAAATTAAGGTGCAGGGATATAGCTGAGCCAGTACCATGAGGGCCTGTATGGGGGGATATTAAACCAGAGACTACAAGTTATTGTAATAATCTTTATTGTAGATGACTGTCACATGCTCTAAAGTAACATCAGTATAGATAACAAAACTATTGGATTCCGAACATATATATTTTTCCGAATGCATTTTGAGGGAGGACCAACAAAGTCTTTGATTGTGGATAACAGATAGCTACTGCTGCCAAAAACGACAGCAAGTTTTTTGGCCTGCACAATTTGAAGTCAAAGTTGCCTTTCAATGATATAGGCCATGCATGGGTGAGGCCTGGGGAGACAGCTCAGTGGTACATGAGCCTACCTGGCAAATGAAAAATCCTGAGTTCAATTCCTGGAACCAAAACTAAAAAGAAAAGAGTCCAGTTGAATAGTCACAGGCATGATGAAGCCTAGAGCAAAGTCTGCCAACTATTGCCTATGGGCCAAATGCGATATACACTTGTTTTTACTTGACTCAAAAAAGCCAAAAGCACTGTTGTACTTCAGACTACTGTGCCCACATCCATGAAGATCAAGATGGACACCAATTCCCCTCTCCTTACCACTCAGTCTTCCTCAACCTCTGCTGTCTATGCCTTCTCAAGTGTATGCTAATGATGGTTTCTACTGGCTCACAAAAGCCAGTTTTGTGAGGCACTGTCCTACTTCTTATAAAGTAATGCCATACAGGTAAGTAAAAATCTGTTCTACAGGGGAGGATTTATACCACTGAAATTCACAAAAGGTGCAAATGAAGAATTTTCTCTGCAAAGGGCCACTTATTCTACATTTAAGAGCACATAGTTGTTTTTGTCCTCATTTATGGCATAAAACCTTGGAATCACAATGCATCCCTGTCTTCCCTCAATGCAAACCCCTAAGTGGAACAAGTCCAACTCTACAACATCCCTCACCCATCCAAGTAGGAGGGTGTATGTGGAATATTAAACATCTACAATCCCAATACTCTGGGAGGCTGAAGCAAGAGGATCACGAGTTTGAGCCCAGCCTGCGTGATTTAGCAATACTCCATGTCCAAGAAAACAAGAAAATGGAGGTTGGAGTATGCAGATTAGTGTGAAGACGTTGGGTTCAATCCACACCACCACTTTAAGACAAAACAAAACCCTGATTTCTCTTCTGGGAATGTTGGTTTTTTTTTTTTTTTTTTTCACTTTGCTATTCTCTAATGTCCCATCCCCAATTCTGAATCTTAGGTCATCCAATTTTTATTAATACACCTTAATGGTTGCTATCAACTTCTGTCTCATCCTTATTTTTGATAGAACAGCTGTTGACCGACAATTTCAATATGTGCATTGATAGTCCATTAGTTTACATTTCCTCTCTATCTGTGCTATTCATACATCTTTCCCCTCCTGTTGTCTTTTTCTAAGTGCAGTTGTGGCAAACCTATGGCATGTGTGCCACAGTGAGCTGCTTCTATCATTGAAAGCTTTAAAAGGTTTGCCACCACTACCTTAGAGGACTGAAGATGTCAAAGTCCCTTAAAATTCCACAATCAAATACATCTTCTTGTCACCTATTGAAAAGCTCTATGGGATAATCTTTTACTCTAAAAATTTCTATTCTGAGTTTTAATGAAATAAAATTTATCTTGGTCATTTATAATCCTTTCACCAATAATAACCTCAACATTCAAGAAGAGGTACACAGAACTTGGATTTATAATTTTCAAATGAAATTTGCATGTACATCTCTCTACCTTGGAGAACAAACTACTACCTGCCATTATAATAAAGAATCTATCCCAGCAACCAGCATTCACAAAGCAGCAAGGAACACAGCCGGGGAGAGAATCTCCATGTAGATGGCAGGCCTTCAGTATTCTTGCAGAAGAAAAAAGCTACCTAAAGCATTAGGAGAGTAGAATATACAGACTAACATGAGACAGAAACCAGAGCAAGCCTCTAACAATACATATGAACCACCTCCCACATCAGTAGGGATGATGGTATGCCACTATATTTATTTGAACATAAATATATGATTATAAATTATCAGCAGTTTACCGATACTCATAGGAGCTGATGAAAACTAGAAATGGAAAGTACACAGAAAATAAGGTCCAGTCAACAAAAACCCTGTGTCTCCAAGGAAAAGAATCTTTCAGAAAACTAATGCTTTCATTTCAGCTCTTTTCTCTATTGACACTGTCTAGCTCTCAGATCTTTCTATTCTATGAATGATCCTGTTGATCATGAACTACCCCCATAGGATTTGCTACTGCAATGCTTCATTCTGGTTTTACACTTCCATTCTATCAAATGTAGTCAATAACCTGTCTGTAGAATGAGAGTATTGCAGATAAAAATCAATTCCCTCTGGAACTCATTTTCTGAAAAGCTTGGTGTACCACTGAAATTTAGGAAGCACTGCCTTATAAATTGGTCAAATGCTACAAAAAGTGCTGTAGTAGTTTTTAAATTTTTTTATTAGCAAAATCTGGCATGTAGCTAAAAGAAGTAAAAGAGAAATGTTTCGTCTCTAAAACTGGTGGAAAAAGGGAAAAGGGAATTACTTAGGATTATTGGAAGGAAGAGTGAAAGATGCAAATGGAAAAAGTAACAATTTCAAGAGTTGGAGCTTTTATTACACAGTCCCTCGAGATAGGTCCTCATTACAAGTGGTTCTTTGGACACAAGTATGCTTTTTTTTCACACACAGAGCTTTCTGTATTGTTCTTGTTCCTCCATGTTACTTCCTTTATCAAGGAAACCTCGTTGTAGAGCCTATATATAAGACTGTTTCTGAATTTCCCTTCCCTCTTCACCTACACATCCTACCTCTGTCCGCAATGTCTCCAGTTTACTCAGGACCTCCTGGTCCACATATAAATGTTGCTTTACTGTTTGGTACTGGCCCAGTTTTACAAAAGTCAAGACACATAAAGGCATCTTCAGGGTTTGAGAATGCATGAGCAAGGTACCTTTTCTAAGCACAGTGAGTGCTTATGACTCAGTACTGCTCTGGGAGCCACTCTGGATATTTCCATTTTCAACAGCACTCTACATTCCTCTTTACAACTTTCCTAACCCCCACTCTCATGGTCCTTCAGGTTAGATAAACAGTCACAAGATGATCTGACACAATTCACAATGAGTGACCAAGAAAACTTCCTCGGTTCCTCAGAAGATCCCACATGCCAAAGCTCAGGAAGTCCCTCAGAGGCTGCTCTGACCTCAGAACAGACACATGTCAAGTCTAGGAGCTTCCTGCTTTGAGTTGGAATCCACTGCCTTGTCTGCATGCATCAGCTGAGGGTGTAGTCAGCTGGAGGGTTCCTCACATTATGGACACAAACGTAAGTATGAAAGTCAAGCAAAAATCTTCCAATCCCACAGGTGTATTAAGAGGCCCAAGAAAGTACAAAAAAAGCACAAAATGGTTACATTATTTCCCACTGGTGTCAACAGACTTCATTTCCTCCTATTTTTTTAATTTTAGGTTTGTTTTTTTTTTTACATGGTTGTCTCCCCGAGGACTATTACTTTTTTCTGAACAACAATAAAATGTTTGATTAGCTAAATGCCTAGGAAAAAACAAGTTTATTTTAAATGATATCAACTTAGTTTTTTTTCCCCCTACTACCTCAGTATTCACTCATCAACAGGTACAGCAATAACTACAGTCATAGAGACTATATTTTCTCATATGTATTGGAAAAGAAAGGACAGTGTATCACAATTTACATATTTAGGAGTCCACAAGAAAATGGGAAACAATTAGAGTTTCAGTCACTGGCCAAAAAAGAATATTATTCTGTCTGGATAGATCTATGTTGATACCACGCTTTTCCTAGAATGTATGAATAATTAATGACTAATTTATGACTTCTTAGAAAAATAGTAAGAAATGTCCTTGATATGCATAATAGAGTCAAAAAGAATTTTAGAGAATGTTAAATACAATTTTCTCTTCTTACAAGATGGAGAAACTGAGGCAAGGCCCAGGGAGACATAGGAGTTGCTATTCAATACCAGAAGTGGGATGGAGGGCTGGATCAAATTTCTGTTAATGATTCTAATCTTTGTACTAACAATGACTCCAAATAAGACCAAATCTGGGGACCACTGATGAGAGAAAATGGCCCAAGTGCTTATGTGTGGACAGCTGCCAGTCTGATATAAGAACCAAGCCTCAAGTTCTTTGCTACATACAGATCATTTTTACAATTATGAGGATAACTATAAAGAAAATGCAGGATGTCCCTAAGAACAAATAAAAGGGGATGACTATTTGGAATCAGGGAAGATTTTCTGGAAACATTACTGAACACCAAGAGATGACCATATAATTTATAAACTAGTAGTAAAAGAGGACACCTAAAACTAATTGGTATAACAGACAAAAACTGCACACATGCTTCTTGGAGTAGAAAGGTTAATCAGTACTCACCAGGAGAAGTGGTACTTGGCCTAGGTGAGGTGAAGGAGTATCTGAAGGGGAATCAGGGGAAGACTGCTAGAGATGTGACACTGGAGGCTTCACAATATGCTGCCAATTGACATGCTTCTTTTTATCCACACAACCACCCTAAGAAGCTGACCCTGGTAGCTCCATTCCAGATGATGGAGGTAAGAGCTACCCCAAGGGAGCATTAATGAATTTTGAGAAGTGACAATTAATTTTCACTTTGATTATGGAGTGGATCAATGACTGTATATGTTTGCTGAAATTCACTGAATTGTATATTTAAAGAGTGAGGGCCGGGCAAATAGCTTAGCGGATTAAAGCACCTGCAAACAGGCATAGGGGCCAGAGGTTCAATCCCCAGGCTTGCTGTGCCAGCCCTACCTCTGGGGCGCGCTGAGACTGCAATTGAGACTGGCCATGGTGGTGCGCGCCTGTAATCCCAGCTCTTGGGAGGCTGTAAACATGAGAATCACTACAAGTCTGATCTAGTAGTGATACCCTGAACACCCAGTAGACCCTTCCCTAAAATACAGAAAAAAGAGTGAATTTTATGGATTAATTTTTAAAATGAGGAAGTCATGATACCTTTAATGAGAGAAAGACCAGAGTGAAAAGAGGCTGGGAAGAAGACCTCTTTCCATAACGAGCTCCTTGGCTCATGACCATGGGCAAAGCAGAAAAAGGCAGGACTCCTGAAAATGAAGTACAAATGTTTTTCAAAGGGACTGGGACTGGGATGGAGAGGGCTAAGCCACTAACATCGAGTAGTTTTCCTTGACTTTTTGTTGCTCTCCTTGTCTGTTTCTCAGTCTATATATCTATCTGCCTTTCTTTCTGCTCCTGGGGCTTGTAACCTCTCCTCACCACATTTGCACTCCCTACAGAATAGTGCCTCTCACTACCCATGTCTCTTCTGCAGCCTTGTCAATTCACAGCATATATAGTTCAAGTTTGAACAAGAATCAATTGTACAGACTTTATGATTCCATAGCAGAAAATTCTTTACAGATTCTGATTAGTCAGTGATCAGTGAATGGATTAATTCCTTTGTTATCTCTGATATATAATTAGCTACAACCAGAAGAAGGAATCATGTAGCTCAAATACAGCCCATAGGCTTTGTCCTCTAGCAGGAAACGTGATGGCAAGTTATTTCCTAGAGAAGGAAGAATGAAGTAGAAGGCTCATCATGCATTGCCAGACAGGATTTCTTTAGAGTTATAGATTAAATGCACCTGGGGACAGGACAACTAGAGAAATGACAAAATCAATCAAAGCTAAAGCAAAAGCAACAAGATATGTTTAAAATACAATAAGTAACCTATTCTTCCTAAAACACAGTACTTTTATAGCAGGGTAAAACAGAACTCAGCATGGACAGACTCAAGTGAAAACAGGCATAAAATTGAGTAAAGCAGAAACCAAATCGTAAGTGGAGGAGCTGGAGAAACGAAGCACAGACATCAATCTGGCCAAAAAAAAAAAAAACAGTGTGCAGGATCACAGCAGAAAGTTCATTCCACTATATGCTGCTCTACCTTGGCAAGCAAGTGTCTGATGAGAGCAGCAGACAGCAGGCTCAGGGTGGCTCAGCACACATCTCTGCAAAAAAGAAGTCCATAGAACATTTGGGCTATGTTTCCCTGGCTTCGTCCAAGAAAGAAAAAGAAACTGAATTGGGTTTATAGACGACAACAAAGTAGACTGCTACAGAGACAGGACAGAGTCCTGTAGCACTATGGCTCACAATAGGCATTCCCATTTTTTAAATTTCAAACCAGTAAAAATAATTTTAAAACATTAGAAATGATACAGAATAACAAAAATCACTGATATGAATTTAATTATAGTTGTTATATTGCATATTGTCTTCAATGTAGTTGTTAAGATTACCAGATTTATAAATGCATGCAAAATTGGTCAAAAATATTAAGGACTAATTGTTCCTTTCAATTAGCAATAATTGTGCCTCGGATAGACCTCACTGGCTATGATACTGCCACTGTGCAAAGCTACTTGTTCCTTTCAATAAACCAATAGAACTTAGTACCAAAATTATCTATCTATCTATCTATCTATCTATCTATCTATCTATCTATCTATATCCCTTCCTTCTTTCTTTTCTCCTCTCCTTCATTACAGTTGCTCTTTCCTTTTGAGCAGTTTTTTTCCCTTTCACAATATCTACTGTACTTTTCAGAATTTATTTACTCTTTCCACTTTTGGTAGAGTCCAGAATTGTACAACCACTGTGGAAATCAGTATAGAGATTCCTCAAAGACTAGGATTAGAGGTCCCATTTGACCTATGATATTTTATTCCCTTCCTGGGTATTTTTTTAGAAGAACTGAAAACATCATACCACAGCAATATTTGTGCATTTATGTTTATAGCAGCACAATCTGTAATACCTAAGTCTTGGAAACAACCCAAATCCCCCCCCCCAAAAAAAACAAATCCCCATCAACTGAGGGATGGATAAAAAAAGATGTATTTTTATACAATGGAGTACTATTAAGTTATGAAAAAAGATAAACTTGAGGCTTTTATAGGTAAATGGATGCAACTTAAGACCATATTCATAAGTGAAATAAATCAGACTTGTATGTGTAAACATCATATTGTCCCCCTAGCAGAACAGGTATTCATTAAGATAATCTAGCTCCTTTTGTATGTACAAAAGTAGCATTATAAGAGTAATTTGGCTTCTGAGATACTCTGATACTAGAGATAGGGTAACCCAAAGAACACACTGGAACCAAATGGGCATTGTAAGGTACTATTCCTCAGTGTGAAGTGTAGATCCACTGAGAAAGATAAAGTCTAAGAATTCAAACAGAAAGAGAGCAAAAGAGCAAAAGAATGAATAAATGAGAGAGAGAGAGAGACAGAGAGAGAGAGACAGACAGACAGAGACAGACAGAGACAGAGACAGAGGGAGACAGAGACAGAGGGAGACAGAGACAGACAGACAGACAGACAGACAGACAGACAGACAGACAGATCCTAGTTTGGGAGGTGCACAACTAAAGATCTGATTCTGGACATGATGAAGAGTAACTGATTTTCTTCAACGAATGTCTATTCTCAGCATAAAAACTACAACTTGATACATTTTTACCTTTTCCCAATAATTTTTCTTTTTCTTTTTAAAGAATAAAAAATAGTAATATAACTGAAAGGGCAAGTCACAGAGATCCGGAACATAGAAACAAAGAATACAACAAGCAATGGATTTGTACCTAGTTATCTATAAAGACATTCAATAAGCCAACAAAAACCTGGTTGTGATAACCCAATAAGGAAAATTGGCACAAGATTTGAAGGTTAAAAATCACAAAAATATATGAAACAAATAGAACTTTATTATACATCAAGAAAACAACTGAAAGAATAGAGAACCATGAACCACTAGATTGACAAAATGCAAAACTCTGACAGTATCAAGTGTTGATGAAGAGTCTAAATATTTAATTCTTACAATGGTGGGAATGTAAACCAATTGAATAAGTGAAACAGCTGAGAATTACTATTACAAATAAAGTTAATGTCCTTTAGTCACAGAACAGATATACAACTTCTTAGCTGTACCTAGGAAACTATACAGCAGTAGCCACAAACAAAACAATGACAACAGGATGAATCTCAAAAACTTCATATTGAACTAAAGGAATGAGACAGGAAAGAGTGCATTCTCCATGGATACCTTTTATATAAAAGCCAAAGAAGTAGCAAAAGACTTGAGCACTGAAACTATAATGAAAGCAAGTGTTAACACAAAGGTGGAGTCTTTCTGGGGAGGATTAGGGAACAACAGACCTGAGAAGGAGGTGCAGGGCCTCTAGCTTTATTTACTGTTAGAACTACAGCTGCTTTCATGGGTGCTTAGGTTAGCTTCCAGGTAAGCACATTTGTCTTATGGACTATTCTGCAGATATATACATAAATTCCATAATTAGTGTCTCTCCCCCTTGCCAGAGAGAGAATATATAGCACTGATAGTATAATGTAGGGAAAGAAACTGAAGAAGAATCAAGTTAGGAAATTTTGTGACTGGGAAAATATTGATGATCTCAGTTAAAATGGACATTAATAGATTGGGGAAGAGGACTGATTTCACTGCAAGCAGTTTAAGGTAACAGTGGTTGCTATGTTTTCAATCTTTCTTCCAAAACTCATGCTGAAATTTAACTGTCATGTGACTATAGCAAAAAGTATTGCTGAAAGGAGGTGACAAGATCGTGAGAGTTCATCTACACAAAGAGATCCACGCCCCTACCCAGCAAGCAAGTTCTTGATGAATGGAAAATGTCCTATGCTTTTCTTTCCCTCCCTGCTGCACATAACATTTGATTAGCCTTCCACAAGGCTGAGACTCAAGAAGGCTGCTGCGGACCTCCCAGCTTCCAGAACCAGTAGTCAGAGAAACTTCTCCTTTGTACCACTTATCCGTTCTCTTATATGCTGTGACCACAAAAGAAAACAGACTGAGACAGTGGTTTATTTGGCAAACTGTGCTGATATTTAGAGATGCTAAAGGAAAACAAAATATCCATTATGAGAGAATGGAAAGTTTAAAGTTTTCTTTTAATATTATACATTGTATTTATCAATTTCCCAGAGATGCTTTCCTAAAATATTTCATGTGAAACAAAAAACACATAACATTATATCTTTATATATGTTGATTGTTAAAATCTCAATGCAGTGTGCCTTCATATTTTAGCTGAACAAACCAATACTGAGGGTAATGGATTAAAACCTGTGGGAATATTGAGCTTTCAAACTCTTTTATTTACACAAACCCCCAAAGTTAATGTACAGTATGTTCTCATATTATTAGTGATACTTGCATTTGCCTTTTCCTTGTGAGTCAGCTATTTACAGTATTTCATTTAGTTCCAATTTTTCAAAAACTAGATTCAAAAAACCATTATAGGCCACAATGTTGTTACACAAATTACTCATACAAAAAAGAAATACATGGTGTTATTGTAATAATGGAATAAGTAGAAGCTGCAGAGTCTTCTCTGTACAAATATGTGGTTTGATAATAATATAGTTATAAAAACATGAATATATATTTCTCAAATGAGAATTACCTACAGTTAGGTCAGAATAATCTGGCAGGGTACAAAGATAAGCATAAGAAATTGCATATGCCATAATTCAGTAGAATTTTATTTCTTTTATCATTTATTTTTCTTCTAGGAACACTTAATGGACAAAACAAATGACTATCATAAAATTTTCCAAAGTACAAGAGCATTCAGACAACAAAATACAAGTCTTGAAAACAAAAAGTAAATTAAAAACTCACTACAATTTCTAGTTCAAAAAGTCTGAGGCACTAAACCAGCTAATATTGCCTGTGCATTACAACAGGTATAGGTAAAAGGAATCATGGAAAAGAAAATTTGGGACACCACCAAGTTACAGGATGCTAGAGTACAGGTTCTCTTATGTCCTGAGTCCCCTGAGTCCTCATTGACCTCGAAGGGCTAGGGACAAAATGTTGGCTGTCCTAGTAGCCCTTCTTTTTCTTTCTTTCTTTTTTTTTTTTTAAATTTTATTTATTTGTGTGTGTGTGTGTGTGTGTGTGTGTGTGTGTGTGTGTGTGTGGCCTGCTCAGCCCACCAGGGGGCGGCCCTGGCTGGCAT
>NW_004524607.1:14650318-14669426 GCF_000260255.1 Octodon degus
CCGAGACAGTAAAAGAATAAATCATCTTATCTTTCCACTGACATCAGTAAAGTATGTACTTGCTCACTGGTTGTTTTATTTCTGCAAATGTGCTTTAACAGACAGATTAGTGTAAGAAATTTCCAAAGTGAATAAACTGCATGTTTGTCTCCAGAGCCGAGGAAAAAGGGAGCAATAAACAAAAAGCACTATTGCTGTGGTTTGAGTGCTGGAGAGAAGGCCACTGCTCAAGAGGTGGCTCTCTCTACCCACAAGGGCCACAGCATAAGATAGCCATCTACGCTGCATTCAGTCTGTCTCTCCTCATGATAAAAAAGGAAACAAGGTAATAAGCTCAAGATAAGGTAATAAGCTGGCTGCACTTACTCAGCCAGCAAAGATTTCCTGAGTACCAATATTTGTGGTACTTTATGCCATATAAGAGAGATGCAAAGGTAAATAAAAGTTTAAAAGAATTTGCCCATGTTCCCTTTGGTCAGAGTGTTAGTTGTAAAGTAAGATAAGAGTAATGGGGAGAGATATCACTGTAAAGTGGGGGTGAGCATGAAGAGAGAGGGGATCACAGTAATGCACAGAGGAAAGACGGAGGGAATTGGCACCTGGCACTTAAGTCTCAGATGAAAGACCCCTCAAATTTTCACAGAAGTAAAAGTAACAACAGAAAGTCCTTTTGTTCTTAAGGACTTACATCACTAATTTTTTTCTTTTCTTTTATGTAAATTCAAGGATCTTTGAGCCAAAAGAACCTACTCTAAGTTATGAAGGTCTTAATCATTGTGCTAGGGACACAGATTATATCAATACCTCCTGAAACTGACAGGCTGTCTTTTAAAATCAATAACATCTTTCAAGTAGGCAAAAAATGAAAGCAACATTTTCTGTTTCTTAGAGACAATGTTCCTTTGTCTGAGAGTCACAAGCAAGATGCCAAGTTGTTAGAGCTCATGCAGATTTCAAAGCATATCAAAAGCTGTATCATACCATTTCTATTTTTCCAACTTATAAGCACAACAGAAAAGACTATTGAATGTCCAGAAGAAAATATACATATGGGGATCGAGTATACACACTAGATTTTGTCATTACATTTTTTTTTAACAACACAATTGCTTTTAGCTGGAGCTGCCCTGAGCAGTGGGGAAATTAATAGCCTGGCAATTCTCGTTACCATAGCTGTGATGGAGTGGATCCAGTGACACAGCTCGCTGGCCCCCTCTGATTTGCCTCATATTTAACACTCCCTTGGAGGCATGCAGGTCTTTGTCAAGCACTCCACCCAGTATAAAGACAAATGTCTTCCTGTGGCAAGCTAGGAAATGCTCCCAGAGCTAAACACAACAGGTATGTTTCAAAAATCATTCAGAGGAAAACAAAGGAAAAGGACAGAAGAATGCATGAAAAAGGTGTGTGACTAAAATGAGATGCCATTTCCTGGGATGGCATGGCTGGCCAGAGGAGTGGGAATTTAGTTCCTCCCTTCCTCTAATAACCTGGAACTGCACTGCTGGCAGGAGGAGTCTTAGATCCACCCCTCCCTCCCTCCACTGATGGGACTCAGCCCTGAGACCTACAGGAACACCAGCAACATAGTACAACTTTGGCTAAGGTGCACACAATAAACAGACATAACTAGAGGTGTGGAAATACCCCATGCAGCATTAGCAATATGAGCCCACGAGTGATCTTCTAGTCTTTCTTTTGTTTATTCTACTCATCCTCTTCCTCTCTTTTGTCAATGATCTCTCTTGACTTTATGATACTTTCATGAGAGTAAACATTCTCTTCTCTTTCTGTTTCAATTTAGAGCTCCAAGGGCCTCTCCTCTAATACTTTCCTCCCAATTTCCTACAATTACCCAAAACCTAGATGATGATCCTGTGCCTTCCAAATTTGCTCATTCTATATTTAATTTCATGCATTTCCCCATCCTATACCCTATCCCTCTCAGCACCCTCATCCTCTGCAACAGGGTAAAATCACTCTTCGAAGTAGAAAATCATTGCATACAAGTTCCTAGTATAAATTGGGTTATATTATATTTCTCTAGACCTTTCTCAATGGATATAGATATTGGACTAATAGTTAAAACAGTATGTCACTAGGCAGGCTGTATTTGAGTACACTGTTACTGCCAACTCAACTAATTTAACCAGGTTGTCACACTTGCTATAGTCCGTACCTCAGAAGAATACTGTGATTGTAAGGGATTGTAATCATCATGAGTTCAAGCAATTAGGAATGAAAAGGATAAAATTATAATTATAACAGATAGCACAGAAAGCAAGGATATCATCAATACCCACCACAAAAACCTATGTTCTAATAAGATCTAAAATACAGAAGAAATGGACAGATTCATAGAAACAGTCGTATTGTCAAAACTAAACTACGAAGATATAAGAATTCTAAATAACCCAATATCAGCCAGTGAAATTGAAAATGTAATTAAAAATTTACCAACAAGAAAAGCCCAGGACCTGGTGGATTTGAAGTTGAATGCTACAAGAAATTTAGAGAAAACTAATGCCATTAATGCTAAAAGTTTTAAAGAACTTGAAAAAAGAAATTTTCAATTTCCAAAGAGAAATTTTCTTCTAAAATATTTTCTGGAATCAAATATTACCCTGATTCCAAAACCAGAGAAGAATACAACCAAAAAAGAAATCTATAGGCTTATCTCCCTAATGAACATAGATGCAAAAATCTTTGATAAGATACTTGCAAACAGAATGTAGGAAATAAAACACCAACAATATTATACAGCATGTAAATAGGATTCATCCCAGAGATCCAAGGATGGTTCAACATATGCAAATTAATAAATGTAACACATCATATTAACAGGATGAAAGATAAAATCACATGATCGTCTCAATAGATGCAGAAAAGCATTTGACAAAGCCCAACACTCATCCATGATAAAAATAAATGCTACATAAAATTGGAATATATGGTCTTTACCTCAATCTTATAAAAACTATGACAAATTAGCACCTAACATCATATTAAATTGTCAAAAATGAAGGCTTTCATAATAAATCCAGAATAGAGAAGGATATCCAATACCACTCCTACTCATTCATTCTGGAAACATTAGCCAGAGCAATTAGACAAGAGAGAGACCAAAAAAAAGGAATAAAGATAGAAAAGGCCAAAGCTAATGATCATTATTTACAGATGATATGATGGCCCAGAGGGTAAGCCCTAAACACTGCACAAACGAAATTGTAGATTTAATATCTGAATTCAGTTGTGTAGCAGATACAAAGTCAACACTCAAAAAATAGCTTTTCTGTACACAAGTAACAAACTCAAAGAGAGAAAGTAAACCACACCTTTCAAAATAGCATTTAAAAAAAGAAATACTGAGGTATCAATCTGAAAAAGGAGGTAAAAGATTTGTACAGTGAAAATTTTAGTACCACAAAAAGAATAAAGAAGATAACAGAAAATTAAAAGATATCCTTGCTCTTGGATAGAAACAACATGGTGAAAAGGGCTCTACTCCCAAAACTTGCAGATTTAATGCAAATTCTGTCAAAATATATTACCATACCTCATAAACCTAGAGAAAACACCCTTTAAGTTCATTTGGAACCAGAATAAACTTAGAAAACCAAAAACAATTCTGAGCAACAAAAGCAAGCCAGGGGACACCACGATCAAATTTGAAATTATACTATAAAGCTACTGTGATTAAACCAGTATGGTACTGGCAAAAAAAAGACCTGAGGATGAGTGGAAGAGATTAGAAGATACATACACCACTACAAACATACTAAGTCACCTTGTCTTTGACAAAGGAGCCAAACATGTTCATTGGAAAAAAGATAGCTTAATAAATGGTGGTGGTAAAACTGGATTTACACAAGCCAAAGACTAAAATTAGACTTATGTCTATCACCATGCACTAAACCAAAATCAAAACAGACCAAAGATCTAAATATTAAAACAGAAACAGTAAATCTATTGATAGAGAAAGTAGATAGAAATCTTGAAGACATAGGTGTAGGTAAGAGTTCATGAACAAAACCCAAACTGCATGTGAAATACTTCAAAGAATCAACAAATGGGATCTAATCTTACTGAAAAGCTTTTTCACAGCAAATGACATCACCAACAAAGTGAAAGTACAACCCAAAGAATGGAAAAAAGTTTTAGCCTGTTTTCACTCAGACAAAGGACTTCTATCTAGAACACACACAGAATTGAAAAAAATCAGATCCCCCCAAATTCAAAGACCCAATCCCAAAATGGGCATCTGAGATGAATACAAACTTCTCTAACCAATGTATATAAATGGCAAATAAATATGAGAAAAAATGTTCAAAATCATTGGCTATTTGAGAGATGCAAATTACAACAATATTGAGATTCCATCTCACCCCAGAAAGAATGGCTATCACCAGAAAATTAACTGATAACAGATGCTGTCAGGGCTGTGGAGAAAAAGGAACACTTCTCCACTGTTGGTGGGAGTGTAGGCTGGTGCAACCACAGTGGGAATTAATATGGATATTTATCAAAAGACTAGGATTAGTGGTTCCAATTTGATCTAGCTATACTCATTCTGGGTATCTTCCTGGAAGAATTAAAAACATCATAACACAGCAGTATATGTGAACCCACGTTTATAGCAGCAAAATTTGTAGTAGCTAAATCTTGGAAACAACCCAAATGCCCATCAAGCAAAGGATAGGCAAAAAAAGATTAAAGGAATAACTACTCAGACATAAAGAAGGACAAACTTGAGACTTTTATAGGTAAATGGATGTAACTCAAAACCATACTCATAGTGGAAATAAACCAGACCCATATGTATAAACATTGTATGGTCTTACTAGTGTGGGAAACTGAATTAGTAAATAACATCTAAGATGTACATAGATATTGTGAATTTGGAAGAAACTATTCAAAAGACAAACTATGATGGAGAAAAGGGAAAAGAAAGAAAGGAAAAATGTATTTATATATCATATAATTAAGATAGTTGATAATATAGCTAGTTTCTCTTAGTTCACTGGAAAGAAAAGTTTGTGCTAACATTGTTTTGATAGCATGGCTCTATCTTATACTCTGAATAACTACTGTGAAGACAACAATATCCAATGTACTAATTATTGCAACTCTCCTACTACTGTTTTGAAGCTCTGTTTTACTGTTATTGTTGTTGTTTTTTCTCTTTATAATAAAAAAGTAAAACTAAAATGAGAGTCCATAGGCCATGGAAGATATGGTTAATGTTGCTCAAATTCACAAGCCATGGGAGCATGTCTTCTTCCCACAGAAACAACAATACATTAAAGACAAAACTGCTTTGAAAATACATCTAGTTCCATTCAGAAAATATTTCTCCCTTGCTTAGCATTTATAGGATAGTTAGCTAATCTAAGATTTATTTTTCTACTTTCTATCTTCGCTTAAATCTAGAACATTTGGCACTAGTAGAAAAAAAGCATGATTATAATAGGCATGTTTTATACCCACAGGAGCCATAAACAAGAAGGGTAGTGAAGATCAGTAAGAGTCCAAGCTGCATAGTGAGACCCTGTACCAAATAAATTAAATAAATAGGACAGAAAGATAGCTCAGTGGACTAAGCACCTGCTCAGGCAAGCACAGGGACTGGGGTTCAATCCCCAGCACCACAAGCTGCTCCAGCTCCACCCCTAGGCACAATGAGATGGCCACTGAGACCAGTTGTGATGGTGTATGTCTATAATCCCAGCACTGGGGAGGCTAAAATCAGGAAGAACACTATGAGCCCAAGCTGCATAGGGAGACCCTGTACCAAATACAGAAAGAAATGAAAGAAGGGTAGTCAACTGTCTTAGTTACTCTTCCCTTGTGGCTGGGACAAATACCCGACACCCAAATTGAAGGAAGGAAAGGTTTATTTAGCTCACAGCTACTGGAGGTTTCAGTTCATATTCAACTGGGTCCAAGGTAGAGCAGCACATAGCAGAAAGCAACCTTTCATGACAGCAACAATGAGCAAGAGCACAAAAGAGGAATAGCAGCAGCTCCAGCAGCTATCTTCTCTTCCCTCCTTACACTGAAATGCAAATTATTGTGGGTGTGGATGCTGCCCCAGGGCAGGTGCAGCATCCACACCCACAATAATCAATCAAGAACTTCAGAAGCCAGCCCATGACTGCATGAGGCTTTGAGGGGGGGACACCTAAACACAAACCATAACATCAACCATTTGGGTTTGTCAAAGGCTGAAAGGATGTTTAGTGCTAAGGAGGAACAATCAGGGGAAAATTGAATGAGCTAGTTACCTTGCAGGTCACACACATGTATACACACACGTGCACTCTAACCACATGGTTTAACAATAGCTCTTTTCCCATTTTATTCATTATGATGGAGTAAGAATATCTCAATTCTAGCATCAGTTACCTAGAAAAGAACTTTATAGACAGCTAAACCCCAAAACCCCAAAGGAAAAGCTCCAAATCAAAGAAATGTAACACAAGCATGAATTATACTTCCATAATACTTTATTTACCATAAACTCAACAAGAGGACAGTATGCATGAAATATATGTCAATTTTTTTTACTGAACTGAAAATGACCTCATTTGAAGACAAAAATATGGATGTTCATTTTTCTGATGTACCATTAAAACTTTTTCTCTGTAAATAAGTATTAGAATGTTACTCAAGGCATGGGCAAGGCTCGAACAATTTTTTACCACTAAATGTATTTTAAAATATAGTAATAAAATAATTATGCATTCTTTCACAATCCACAATAAAATCAAATATATATATATATATATATATATATACATATATGCTTGCATATGTATGTTATTTTAGTGTATAAATACTATTTACCTGTGAGACACATCTGTTGGACATCAAAAGCTTACCATGTATCATTGCTATTGGACTCCACCTTTTCTGGCCCTGAGGCTTGTGAGCACAGGATCCTCTCTGTAGCAGCCCTTGTTAGTACCCTTTGGTTCTCAGGGCCATAATTTAGTCTCACCCCTCACTACCTTCTCTGCCTACTAAAACAGAGCTTTGAAACAGATGAAAGGAACCTAGGACAGTTAGCCACATTGATGGGTTTGTTACTGTCAGAACTAACATGTTAGGCAAGGAAGGGGAGCTAAGAGAAGATGTGCCCTTTGTTCCAAGTCTCATACAGAAAAATGTACTGGTGCTCCAAATTTTCTGTAATATGATGTCACTTGAAGAGCACTCTGACACATTCAGCTGGTGCCTTTAAAACCTGAGTAACTTACAAGTCACCTTACAGTATTTATTTCACTACTGCGACATTAGCTCCATTTTACCTTCTGCCATTAAGAACTTGGACTCTTGTTCACAGAAAGGATTAAGAAAATAATTTTCATACCTCCAGATGGTATGAAAGTAATCAGAAAAAAAGCAATTTTCTTTTGCAAGATTTTCTTGAACTAACACCAAGAGAATAATACAACCGTCGTCTTTTCCTGTATTTGAAATATTCAAATAAGTAACAACACAGCAGGCCCCTTATCTATAAGGAATAAGTTCCAAGAACCCCACTGGATGTCTGAAATCACAGACACTACAAAACCCAATTTTTTCTGTTTTTCCTTCTGCACCCAGCAGCATCGCCACACAGAATGAGAGTTAATCTGCCCTTTCGTGTTTTATGGGCCAGTGCCTCCTTTGCAGCACTACTCTTGTGCTTTAAGCCACTAACTTAGATACTGCAGACAACTGTCTGATAACCAAGACAGGTACTATAGACAGGCCAAGACAGGCAAGTAGTATATACAGTATGGACACATCAAACAAAGGTATGATTTCTATCCAGAGAAGGACAGCATGAGATTTCACCATAATACCAAGAATGACATGTAGTATAAAACCTACAAACTTTTTATTTCTGACATAGAACATTTTGGGGCTGCAGTTGATCATGGACAATTAAAATTGTGGAAAGTGAATATGTGGATAAAAAGGAACTTCTGTAATGATACTGGCACTAACAATTACAATGACTTTCTATGACCCAGGGTCTAGTATTGGTCCTCTAGATGTAGATGGCCCTCCACAGACAACCTTCATATCAGTCCTGAGGCAGGCATTACTACCAATAGGCTCCATGGAAGAGGAAAGTGAGATACAGAGAAGATGAGTAGCTTGCCCAAAGCCACCCAACTACTACATGTCAGAGGCGGGATTTGAATCCAGGTAGTATTAAAGCAGATCACATTCCTATCCATCATTCTGTGTTGCTTCTTTCCAAATTTTACCTGTTATCTACACCTTACAATAGTAAACAAAAAACAAAACAAACAAACAAAAACCCAGGAAAATAGTAGAAAGTGATAAATAAAGAGCATTTCCCACAAAGAATTTAAAAACATTTAATTTTTTTTTTAATTCAGGAGAGGCTCTTAAAAAATTCCATGATTGCCACAATTCCTTATTTCATTATTAGATCAAAGAAATGACTACATCAATCTAGGGCATTTAAAATTTATTTGAATTCATATAGTATGTTAGATGACAGCCAGGAACTAAATAACTAGACATTCTACTCACAAGTAAGAGTCAGAGATAAACCAACCAGCAGGTAGCCAATGCATCCATTTTCTTCAGTTTTAATGATCATAAGTATTGTTATGTATTCATTCCCATAGACAAAATTCTTAAATTTAGCTAAAATTTAATTCAGTAAGATTAATCCATATTTACCAGCTTTAAATCAGCGTATGATTTTCATGTATATATCCATTTTTAAAATAAGGAAAGTGAATAAAACTCCTAAGAATGACTTAGTTGTTCAGAGTACTTCACATGATACAGGTTTTCATATAAAATATCAAACTCTGCATCTAGCAGGTAAGTCGTAACCTAGATCACTATATTAGGCAAAATGGTTTCCCAATGATTGTGTAGAATGAAAGATGGGTGTTAAAACGACCATGACCACAGACAGACTTCACATAGGTGATTTCTAAATACCGAAAAATGACTCAGGACAGGCAATTCTCAAAATTGCCTCAAGCATTAAACTATAAACCTTGACTATAAAAATAAAGTATACACATTGTACATATCACCAAAGGTCATAATTTATCTCTCAGATATAATAATTTACTTCGTCTAATAATGAATGGGCAAGTCTAGACTAAGGAAGGAAAGATTCATGCTCTCAAAGATAAATAAGTTTAAGGATGCTGCCTCATTTATAACCTTCCAAGGTAAAACAGTGCAATTCCATCAGCTATGATAAAGACCAAGCACTAAAACATGAAGAAAAATCATCCTGGGTGAAGCACGAACTAGTGCTGCTATGGTTGTTTGATCCTAAACTCTCTAATCTGTTCTCAGCACATTTTTCCCAAGAGGCCTTTCAATTTACAGCTGTGGTGGAGAGTGAAACTGGACCTTTTCCCAGACAAGGTGTGGGGCTGAGTCCATTGTGTGCAGGTTTTACCTAACATGATGAAATCTATAAAAAGACAGGCTTCACCTACCTCTTTCTCTTTATGTTCCCCCTTCTCCCTCACATTTTCCAACTTCTGCCAATGTATGTTTTCCTGATCTCTTATTTATCCATTTTGTTACTGTGATTCATATCCTGTTGACAGATGTGCTGAAATGAAAGCAAAGTGCTGTTCCTGTGATTCTATGACATCAGGCTCTCTTGTGGGCTCCTCCATTTCTAGCTATTCCTTTCTGCTTTCCTGTGGGCCTCTTATCTATCTACCAGTTTCTAAATGTGACAGCTTCTCAGAGATTTTGCTTCTTTTTTTTCTTTTCTTCTTCTTTTTCCACCTCTAGAATCTCTCTCCCTGGAAGAGCTCATCTATTCACATGGATTTAAATACTACCTCCACACTGACAATTCCCAGCTTTGTATCTACACTCCCATCTATCCAGTAAGCTCCAGACTTGTGTATAGACAAATGTGTAATTGATCTTTCTGTCCAGTGTCCATTAACATCCCAGACTGAATATGATCAAAAGTCTCACTATCATCATTTCTGTAAATGACATAAAGGCCCAAACCAGAAACCAGAAGTCTGACTCTAATATATTCAACCTATCTTTAGGACCTGTTGGCTATACTTCTGACCTACCATGTCTACATTCTCTTTCTGCCCACATCCCTTGCCAGAGCATTTGTGAAATCTTCCTAAGTGTACCTATATATCTACTTTGGCACTTTGGTATCCATTCTTCACAAAGGAACCAGATTTTCTTAAACCAAATCAGATCCCAGGACTCTCTAGGCTTAAAACCCTCCACCTATACTTTGTACAACACTCAAACCTGTTTCCATTGTCAGAATTCCTGTGACCCAGCCCTTGTTGATCCTGATTTGGACCACCTTCCTCCCACCATTGCAGCCATGCTGGCTTCCTTACAGGCCTCTGGATTCTCTAGGCTCCTTCCTACCTCAGCTTCCCTACAAATGCTGTGCCCACAGTGCACAACCCCATCTTCAACTCTCTGGTTCCAAAAGAGTTCCAGTGAAATATGTTATGATGACAAGCAAGAGGTAAGCTTGTAAAGCAAGAGGAAAGGAAAAGCTACATTAAGATCCTATACAGTGTCAAATGGTCACACAGTATATGACTTTTACACTAAATGTCCAGAATAGACAAACTTACAGAGACAGAAAGAAGATGAATAGTTGCTAGGGACAGAGAAGAGTGAAGAGTGGAAGTGAACTACAAATGGGTATTTTAGGG
Source organism: Octodon degus (assembly GCF_000260255.1). Lineage (NCBI taxonomy): Eukaryota > Metazoa > Chordata > Mammalia > Rodentia > Octodontidae > Octodon > Octodon degus. The sequence goes on from NW_004524607.1 coordinate 14,661,031, forward strand.
TATAGGAAATGTTCTAAATATCCAATGCTTTATAAAGAGGATTTTATGATGGGTGGACTCCATCTCAATAAAGTTATTATTTAAAAAGAAATATTTATATAGGGGTGAATAACTATGAGAATACCATAACCTACTCACTAGATCATAAGCCCTAGATAGTTAGAGTTGTTCTGTCAATTTTCTGATCTGCCGAGCCTAGCACAAAGCCGAGAAACTGACTGACCTTGGTATTGGAGAGCATGGCTTGGAAGCAAATACTGTACTCTAGTGATTACATTATAGAATTTGGCCAGCTTTGATTATAACAGAGAGTAAGCCTGCATGAGAAAATGATTCTACATTACCAATATGACACCTGTAATTCACAAAAGGCTATTTATTATCAGATTTATCACACAAAAATGTAAAAACCCTGTGAGGTGGACAGAACAGCTTGTAATTCAGCATTTTACAGAGGGAGACAAGGAGGATTCCAGAACTTTCCCTACAAAACCTTGGCATGTGTATCATAGGCCAAAGACCAAGCATAAAGTCCCTTCTGCAACACTATCATTATCATGGGAAAGCTGGATCAACTCCATCACAGCAATCACAAAAATGACTCAAAAGAATCACTCAAGTGATGAAGTCCATCTTCAGCTTGACATCTTCAGCATCCTCTCCCACTGGCACATTATTTGACTTTAATTCACTTAACCAGATTCTTCCCTACCTCAGTCATCCACACATTAATGTGACAAGACTTCTACTGCTCTGTTTACTGGCATGCCATGAAGAATGAGAATAGTCCTGCAGGGAGATAAGAAGCTGTCTGCTTCCATGTCATCTGCATGGGCCACATATAATGTCTCCTGCTTCCAAGAACAACATCTGAGGACAGCCAGCTCTCTCTACTCTTCATTGCAGCCCAATCCAATAGAGAGGCAAAGTATGCTCACATTATAATTTTATAACATTGGTGTGAACCCCATTTCACATGTGACAAAACATGGAGTTCCCCAAACATTTAGCTAGACTTTCCTAGAACTGGGGGAAAAAAGGAGGGCCCCTGGTCCTCAAGGTCACTCTTCTGGGTTTGATTCCCTGTGCTTTCTCTTACACCCTTCCACTTCCCTTCCATGGACTCTTCCCCCAGAGGACACCCTGAAGTGAGGGAACTGCCAATTGCAGCAGCTGTACCAGCCATGAGATGTGGACTCTTTTCATCTTCTTGACATTGCACCTTCTCTTACCCCTAGTGCCTTCCTCTTCCCAGTTTACTCCCTCCTTTTGTAGCCAACCCAGAAGGGCTCTGAAGCCCCGGAGTAGGGTGCACATCCTGTGGTTGTTCTTGTGCTCCAAGCACAGATCTTCCTCCCTAGGGATCCTTGTCCAGGAAGGCAGAGCAACTTCTCCATTCTTCTTTCATGTGGGAGAATGTAACTTTGGTGTTCAAAATTTCTGCCAAAAGATCCTGAGGTAAGACCAGACTCATCGTGATACTGAGTCTTGATTCTCCAGGGAGGTACAGGTGACAGACTTCCTGCAGTCACTAGAAATTGCATTTAAAGACCATGCCTAGGCCTAGGCATAAGTAAATAGCATTACAAAGACTTCCTGACTTCTAGCAATATTTCGTTGGCCAGGGTCAACACACATTTATCTATTCAGGGAATTTGGTGCTTCAACAATTACCCTTCATAGCCAATGCAAACATAATTAGTACTTCTTCAGCAACTGAAGGAATGAATGACTCATCTAATTGGGGGTGGGGCAGCACTGATGCTGATAATCTGAATGAGAAGCTGGTAAAAGTCACATACATTTTAGTATGTGATGAACTTTACCTAAAATGCACAGTAGCACAGCTGCTCTAATTACACAGGTAACATTCAGACCAGCTAGAATTTCCCAAGGACACTGTATCTGGGACAGACTGGACAAGAGGAGAGGCTGAAGAGGGCATACCTCCTTACAATCTTCATTACAAGGTGCTACCAATAAAGGGCTGAAAATTCATTATGCAAAGTTACCTAAAAACATAAAGTTCCAAATGAGATGAGGAATAGTTGACTCTGAATACTAATGTATATTCATGTGTATAATTAGAGAACATAATGAGCAGAGGTGGGCATGATCATCGTAATGGCACCACATCACATTTACTTTACAGGTTAGAATGTATTTTCAAACCTATAAATTTATACACCAAATACATGTTCCCAGTCATCATTCTAGAAGGTGGGCAGGATAGCTTGTATTGTCTCCATCTCACATATCTCATCACCTCAACTTTATTTTTAAGTTTTAAATTTTTATTCATACATATTTTCAGTATATAATGATTACATTCAGTATAGGGAGTTGGTGCATGTACATAACACAAATGACTCAAGGTCACACAGCCACTAAGTGTTAGAGCTGAGATCGAAACCCTAGTTTTGTGTTTCAGTCTAGTGTCTTGATCTAAAGTCGTCTCTCCAGAATAAGCATATGCTACTATTTATTTATTTATTCATTCAAGAAATACTTATCCACTCATTCACTAAATATACATTGCTCAGTAGAGCCATTCACTGTGGTGAGCTGCTATGGTTTTCAGACAAAGAAAACCTTTTCTGTGCCTCAAGGGATTAGAGTTAGTAAAAAAAAACAATGATATACAAGGAGTATAGATAGGTAAGACAGTCATACAGAAACATTGCATTTAAAAATTCATCTAAGGGCCAGCCAGATAACTCAGCGGATTAAAGCACCTGCTTAGGCAGGCACAGCAACCAGAGTTTGATCCCCAACTTGCTGTGCTTGCCCTGCCCCTGGGGCACACTGAGACAGTGACTGAGACTGAGTGTGGTGGCACATGCCTGTAATCCCAGTGCTTGGGAGGCTGAAAACAGGAGGATCACTATGAGTCCAATCTGTGCAGTGAGATCCTATAGACCTTGTACTGAAATACAGAAAAAGAAAAAAAAAAAAAAAGCATCTTGCTTATCGCCATTGCCATTTCAAAATGTAATGAAAACACAAATTTAAGAGCTCAAAAAGAGAAAGGTATGATTCAACTACACATTCCAGGCTTGGCAACTTCAGAATTTATTGCTCATTAAAACTGTATTTTAATTATCCTAGTTTTAATTAAAGTATTATGTAGAGTTGGTGAAATGCAATTATGTGCAACTGACTTAAGATGTATAATAGGCTAATATTTGTAAAGAAATGCATTATTGTCACTAGATCTGCTCATGTAAAATGAAGTGGCATTTTATTTCAAATGAAAAATTGGTACATAGAATATTAAACTCCTGTCATTAAAGTTAAACGCTACATTGCCAACTCAAATGGAACCAAGCAATTCTAAGAATGCTCCCTCCTCCTTGGGCTGTGCAGCCTGCACAGCAATGGTTCACTATTGCTGATGCACCCTTTCTGGAGCAGGTATGGTATTAGCCCTCTGCAGACGCCCAGTAAGCATTACTAGGAGAGGTTGCTAATGACTTCTACTGTTCCAACTGCATCAGGTGAAGGGGCAGGCTTCAAATTGAAACATCTGCCTACAGTGACCTAGAGCCCCTACTACTAATACTGCCTCTGAAGTAATCTTTCATCTGGCTACCTTGAAAATCTTAAAGGAAATATGGAATTCTGACGAAAACCTCAGTTGTCTCTCACTATGCAGAGTGAGGCTCTGGTGAAAAGCTCAGGAACAGGGAACCTTTCTCAGCAGTTTAGATACTATGCACTACAGTGGTATAATGCTTTTAATCTTTTTTCTTGCCCACTCTGATGGACACTAATTTGTTCCAGAATAACACTAGCTCAGACAACTGAACCCAGTGTCCCATACTCCAGGATGTGGTGACAACAGAAGGAATATCTGAACTTTAAAAGCAGACACATGGGAAAACACATAGGGCGCTTCACAGGCAGACTGGCAGAGATGGTACACCTTGAGTTCCTCCTTCCACCCCAGTCTTCTGTAAGTCACCCACATAGCCACAGTTAGAGCCACATTTGCACAGGGCATCTTCCTGGCTAAGCATTAGGCCTACTTTTTTGGAGGGAAACATGCAGCATACACTGACTTCACTTTATTGCACACTGGATGGAAAAGTACTTTCTTGCTCAGTATCTTCTGTTGAGTCTCACAGGTAATCCACTGGGAAGAGATCATTCTTACTCTGTAAATGAAGATAGGGTACCAGGCATACAACTCCTAGATGAGAATCCACACTAGCAAGGCACTGGAGTCAAATGCTCAAAGGGGAAGTTTCAGCATCTGGTCTACCCAGAGCAAGTCACCACCAAAGCCATGAGCAGGCACTTTCAAATCTCTCTCTTCTCTCCTCATGAGCTTTGCCACACAGAAGCCAATGTGGTTAGATGCCCTTTCCCTCCTTCTCAATGCCACTCTGTTTGAGGTTCAGATTGCTCCCTGTCCCAGTACCATGAACTTTTGCTTCTGACTTTCAACCTCCCTTACACTCTTTCTGTTTCTACTCTGATCCTAACTGCAGTATCTAAACATTTTAATGCCACTGACCCTTTCCTCCAGTCTCAACCTCTTGCATATACACACTGTCTCTTGGAAATGATTACTTCCTAGACCTTGGCGATCCATACAAAAGTTCCATTCTTAAGTCTGGATTCCACATACCTGATATCAGTGGTATTGAACCTATGGCACTTGTGTCATAGCAGGCTGTCTGTATTATCAAAACTCTAAAAAATTTGCTATAACTGCCTTATACATTAGCCTAGTTTTTCTGGAAAATAGAGCCTCTGCAATAGCTAACATATTGACCTTTTACAGGAGAAATCCTAGAACACCAGGAGCAAGAAGGGAAGGGGAGACCACACAGAAAGAGACTAGATTCATAAGATGACTGTAGAATGGTTCCAGAAGCTGGGGTGGAATGTGTCATTTATCTGCTATAGACCTTCAGACAGTCAACCTATTTCTCTAAGGGTCAAAGTGGGACAGAGGAAACCACCTGTGGTGGATTGTCAACTGTTAGTCAATTTGTAACACCATGCTGTACTGAACCAGTGTGGAATTGTGTGTGGGAGGTCCACCTAAGGATTGCTGCCAGTAGCATAAGAGGAAAAACTAGAGAAAAAGAAGTGGAGCTCTTGGGAACTGTTGGTTCTCTTGGAGTAGCTTGTCATTCTGCTTCCCTGTGAACTTGGCTGTTCTCATTTTCAGAAGAACTCAGAACCTTTCTGTTGCTGAGAATGGCTATGACCAAGAGCCCATGATAATGCCTCATACAGGTCTTTTTTAATGATCTGCACTGGGAATGCCCAAAGGTCAGTGGTGGAAGCTAGAAAGTCTGTGCCAGAATAAGGAAGGATCTGTGCTAGCAGGCTGAATGATACACACCTGGATCAGATGCTCGGCACTGTATCAGAAAAGTCTATCCCACATGACATGTTGTACATTTGTGCTCAAAGTTTCCCTTGAGCCCAGTGTGCTTCCTAAGTGTGTTTTCTCTAGATGGTTATTTACAAGTTAATTTTTCCTCTTGAGCCAAACCCCTCTGTAAGCTGGTAAGCTCAACACAGTGTTTATACAAAAATAAAAATTTTGGACCAAAACCACTTACTTTTCCACAAGCATATTTACCCAGCAACATGCATCCATACCACAATCTGGGTTCTGTCTTGTTAGAGCAGAAGCTGTCCCAGATACTGACAAGAGCACTAAGAAATCAACAGTCATGAGGGAGGCCACATACCTGCAGGCCTTTGTCTTCATGCTAGTGCATAAATGCCTGTGTCCCCCTCAGTAGGACTTTGTTCCACTCCTGAACTCATACTTTCACTAGTCTTCACAGTATCCTTCTCTATGGGATAATTTTTCACTGACATAAATACTGCTTCCCTTAAGGTAAAACAACTCCCTCCTCTTCATGTGCTACTATGGACTTGCAACCATTCTCTGCCATTCACAATGAAGAACCCCAAAGGGCTGTCTCCACTTGGTAGTCTAGCTCCTTCATCTTTTAAACATTCAAAATTAATAAATATTTCCTAACAAAAGAAAATAATAAAATAAAAAGCAACATTTTTGGCATCCTATTTCTTTCTAGATTCAGACAAAATTGGCAATTTATATTCCTAAGACTGTTGCTAAAAGATTTAAGAGTTAGTTTTTTTCCCTTCATGTGTCAGAATTAGTTTAGCTGGATATGGAATTCTATGATGACAGTTATATCCCTTGTATATCTTTTCTTTTTTTTTTTTTTTTTCGGAACTGGGGTTTGAACTCAGGCTCTTGTGCTTGCGTGGCAAGTGCTTCTTCTACAGAGCTATCTCCTGAGCCCTCCCTTGTATATAGTGAAGTATTATTTCACTATCTTCTTTATTATTGCTGTCAGCTATCTATTTGAAGTTCCTTTGAATGTATGGAGCTTTTAAAATTGTGTTTATGAATTTATTCAGTGTCCGTATTTTGGATTTGGACTTATCCCATTTGAAGTTTATACTGCTTCTTGATGTTTAGAATATTTTGCTGAGTTTACACACCTATAATATTCAAATAACGGAACTTAACAAAAAAAGGGTATACAGATGAATGTCCATTTTATATCTGTGTATTCAAAGTGGTTAGGATAGATATATAGTTACAATCTCTTAATGAATAGAATGATTTGTTCTAATTGTGTTTGTAAATAGGATCTCAAGTCCGCATCTTGTACAGCAATTAACCACTAAGAAGATTGTATGCAGTGTGTTAATTATTGAAACTGTCCTACCGATTTGATTTGAAACTGTCTCATTGCTATTTGTTTATCAATAAAATTATGTCAAAAAACATGCATCATTTTAGGAAATATTATAGCCATGATATATTTTACCATTATCTCTCCCCCATTCTCTGTTTTTTCCTGGAATTTTCTTATATGTCAGTTAAGCATTCGTTCCTCTGTATCTTAGCTTTTCTTTCATAATTTCCATATTTTAAATCTCTATGCTTTATCCTGAATACTTTCCTCAGATCAACCAGAACAGTAACTTTCATTTAAGCTGTATATTGTCTGTTCTTCCACTCATTCAAATGACTTTTAAGGTAAATGAATATATTTTTAAGAGTTTGGTTTTTTACTATTTAGGTCTTTTGTAAAATTAGTACATGAAAACTGAGTATGTAATCCCACCACTCTAGAGACTGAGACAGGAGAATCGTCATGGGTTTGAAGCCTGCCTACCCTAAATAGTGAGTTCAAGGCCAGCCTCAACCACATAGTAAGACCTTGACTCAAAAAACTCAAAATGAATAAAATAAAATAGCCATATGGAAAGATGCCCAACATCAGTCACTAAAGGAAGTAGATATTAAAAACCCCATGAGATGGGCTGGGGAAATAGCTCAGCAGCGTAAGTGCCTGCCTGGCAAGTGCAAGGTCCTGATTTGATCATTGGTATAAAAAATTTATATAAATAAAAAACAAATAACAACTCATACGATATTAAACACTAAGTGGGATGGTAAAAGTAAAAAATAGGGACATCAAAGGTTCATGATGAAGCAAATAAAGTAGACCACTCACACATCATCGGTAGAAATATAAATTGGCAAGGGCATTACAGAAAAGAGGTTGACATTAGAAAAAAAAAGAAACTAAAATTTAAAAACCATAGTCCATTCACTGTACTCCTGGGCATTGATCCCAGAGAAATGAATTCTTACATTCACACAAAAACCTATTCAAGAATGGTTATATAAGCTTTATTCATAATATTCTCATACAGGGTATAACCTAGATGTCTTTCAACAGGACAATTACACAAGCTGTAGTACATCCATACAAAAGGAATACTACACACCACAACAAGGAATCAACTACTGATACATGCAATAATCTTGATGAATAAGTATTACACTGAATGAAACAAGGCAATTCTAAAAGCAATGCATACTGTGTACATTATTAAAATTATAAAATTATAGAAACAAACAAAAAATATAGTAGTGACTGCCAGGGTTTGAGGAGAGAGTCAGGCAGAAAATACTGTGGCAATAAAAGGGCAGCATGGGAGATACATGTAGGGATAGAAATGTACTGTATCTCCACTATATCAATGTCAGCATCCTAGTTGCAACATCATACCATCTTTGTAAGAGATTAGAATTTGTGGAAATTGGCTGTATAACAATGTGAAGGGGACTTGAAGCTACTGAATTGTACATATTAAAAGGTAAATTTTATGTTACGTAGATTTTACTGCATTTAAAGTAAAAACCTTCTTCCAAAGATGTCCCAATTCAAAGGTCATGAGACAGTCCCCACTGTATATAGGATAGACTCCAGAATCCTTTCCAGTTTCTAGGGCTACAGGATCCTGGAGCTGTTCTCTGTCAACCTCTAACATTTTCTCTCACATTGCATATCTGAATGCACCGGATGGGGGGGGGG
>NW_004524607.1:14669586-14689551 GCF_000260255.1 Octodon degus
TCCATCTGAATGCACCAGAGCCCTTTTACTTACAAGCTCTTTCCTATGCTTGTTGGCATTTGCCCCTCTGCCTTGAACATTTATCCTCTAGTCTGTGCATAGCTGGCTGCATCTCAGCTGAGAAGCCGGTAGCACGGACAGGAAAGTATGGACTCAGGTACCCAACAGTGTTCACACAGCCCTACTATTGACCTCTCTTTGCCTTTCTTCTCACTAGTAAAGCAAGGATAATAACAGTAATGACTCAGTGGGATACTGTATTAAATGAGTCATTATATATAAAACACTTAAAAGAGTGCTTGGTACTCAAAAATTGTTAATTATTGTTATTATAAAATATCATATGGAGAACATCACAGAAGTCATGTTTAATGAATGAAGCCAGACACAAAAGATTTCCCATTCAATGATACCATTTCTATGAAAGTTTTCAACAGTAATAAACACTAACTTATTTTAAGAGAAGTTAGGTTGGTGGGAGGGCAAGATGGAGGAAGGGGCAAGAGGGAACTCTCTCTACTGAGGTGGTGGTTATTTCTCTTGTTAAAATGTATTATCTGTGCTTGAAATCTATTTTGTTGTATATAAATTATAATTCAATAAAATGTTTTTTATATGTCACCTCCGTAGAGAGGCTGAGCAGAACACTTAATTTAAAGGAATCCCCCCACCCCAGTGTAATACTCTCAGTTGTCCTACCCTGATCATGTGCTCATAGCTAGTGTTTCATATGAAAGTATCTTGTTTACTATTAACTGTTTGCACATTAGAAGATGACCTCAGAGCAGGCAGCACATTTGATGCTTCGCTTTCCTTTCTGTGCTTAGCAACCAGAACAATACCTGGCATTACTAAATAAGTGTTCAGTAAATACCTATGAAAGAAATGGAGGAAGAAAAGTGGTACAATGAGAACGAGCCTTGGACACCCACCTCCAAAACAGCATCCTTAGTGTTTACTAGAAAGAATCTCAGAAGTATTCAAAATACCTTCCTTGTTTTTGACATGAGAACATGGGAAAAAGCCGTGACTGTCCATGGCTGCAGTTACAGTGAAATAAGTCCTGGAACCCATATCTCCCAGTCTTTTCACTACGGTTCAGTTCACATGCATAGATATATTCTACAAACATTCACAAAATGCCCATAAAATATAATATAAAAATTTTAAAACCACATTATTTTGAAAGCTCAGTTAACTATAAAAATATTATTACAACCAGATCTACTTCACTCAACCATTAAGTTGTGACTCCCAGCACAAGTGCTAATTTAAACAAATCTTTCTTGGAGCAATTGAAATGAAATGGTAATAAGTTAATGGATGTTCAAGTATTTAAGCATGAACAATTATGAGTCAGACTGCACTGAAGTCACCTGGGATGCTGTTTACTGCCCATACTTCACAGGCCAGATCATTACTGGCAAGCAGTCTATCGCAAAACTGACTGGAGGTTTGAAATATTTCATCTATAAACTTTGCATTTCCGGGAAAACCCATGAAAGAACACTTGTGCTTACACATTCCTGTCAGGTAGACTACAGGATACAATTTGAGCACAAAAACCTGCAATTAAGCAAAAGAATGGCATTGTACAGACCAAGCTTTTGTGTCCTAATCTGATAACTGCTGACATAAATTACCTCCTGGAGGTAAGAGAAACACTGCGTGGCATCAAGATCTCATTTCATACTTTGAGAAATAACAAGGAAAAAAGAAAATATATATAAGCCAAAATAACACACAAGAATTTATTTTCAAATTAGACCATATTTATAAGACAAAGCTATAGTCATCCTTGATATGCAAAGATGGCAAATTAACTGTTCTGATTCAGTAAATCAGAGAAATAAACATGCATTTTTTCCTTCTTCTCAGATAAATAAAACCCATAATTACCTATTCAAAATCTAGAGTATAACTTATTCTCAGTTCTTTGAAAACATCATTTACCCTTCCAAGATATTTTTTTGCCTTAAAAACCTTTTTTTTTTCCTTGAGCTTTGTTATTCCTGCATTCTTCCTCCTGTCTGCTGAGGAAGTTTGAAGGTATTATCTGTCTTTTCTTCATATCCACTCATTATTTCAGCCATTCCATGACTTCATAACTGCTAATCACATGCCCAGGCCAGACAGAATTATCAAAGAAATATCAGGTAGAGGTGCAGGTGGGAGTGGTGGTGGCAGTGGTTAGAAAATGTTTTGAGTACCAGAGCTTACAGATTGAAACAATTAACTCAAGAGAATTACAGAATACTGAATAAAGTTTTTTTTCCTATCTCAGAGTTTTGAACAAAACTTAAGAAAATAGTGTCTGAGGGCCTCAAGCACCCTAAAAATTACTACTAAGGTGGTCCAGGGGATTCTAGTCAATTACCTCTAATACATTATTGCAGAAGGGATGCTTAGCCTTTTTATGTGAAATATGGGAATCAGATGAATTTAGGGAAAGAAAGACCTTTGACCCGTGGAATGTAGAGGTAATAGGCCCTGGAATTTAACTGAGGGTTAGAGCCCTTGGACAAGATACTGAAAGAGCTTCTAGCATTTCTAAGTATACTCGTTAGAAGACAGCTTTTGTTTCGCCTTCTTTTATTAATTTCTTATTGCTTATGCAGTTTTAATTCCCCCTTCCACATAAGCTAACTTGCCCCCAAGGTCCAGGAATTAAGACTTTCGTATTTTTGGAGGATGATCACAATGGATATTTTAGTTCCTTCTCCCCAGGCTAGGAAACATCTTCACCAGGAACATAGCTTAGTGGCATAAGCACCTGCCTGGTGAGCATAAGATCATGAGTTCGATCCCTGGTACTGAAAAAAAAAATTGTACCTGGATAGGAAGAATCTTGACTTATTGTTGATTCCTCTGCTATTGATTCAGTTTCTGAAATACTTTACATACTCAAATAAGTTTTCTTTATGTAAAAAATATCCAAAGTTGGCCCAACTGGACCTCTCTGGACATGCCATACTGGCACATATATTTTATAGGTTCAAAAGAACCTATTGTATATCTGTAATATATTAAGCTTAACCTGAAGCTAACTATGTAATAATTGGCTCCTCCTGACTATGTAATAGGCATCTCAATCTTAATCTCCCTTAAAAGAGAATACAGAAATGACTACTAAAACTATATATATATATATATATATATATATATACACACACACACACACACACACACACACATACTGGCTTTCCCAATATTGTCTATTTCAGGAAATGGCAATCTATGCTATCAATTTATCAGGCCCAAAATCTTAAGTCATACAAGGCTTCTCTGTCTCTCCTGGCCTACATCCAACCCAAAAGAAAATATTGATTCTACTTTCAAAATATATCAATAACTGACACTTCTCACTACCTTTATATAAACCCAGGTTAACCTATATTATTTCAAATTGAAAGCTGTCTTCTAAATAAAGGATGAAAAAAGACGAAAGGGATATAAGAAATAATGATGAAAAGCACAAATAACATTGAGAAAATAAAGTGAAAAGAAGAATTAACCTGACACAGAAGAGCATGAGAGATTTAGTCAAGTAGACACAGGTATGAATTCTGGTTACACCATTTATCAGCTGCATATCCTTTGGTGAGTTAGCATCTCTAATATTCAGTTTTGATAGCTGTCAGTGGAGGTAATTATACATACTTCAGTGGGTAATGGTGAGATTTAGAAATAGGTACTCAATAAATAATGTATGTTGAAAAAGAAGGGCTACAAGGATGGTCAACATTTTAGCCCTAGCCATTCAAGGTCAATGAGGACTCAGGACATAAGAGAACCTGTACTGTAACATCCTGTAACTTAGTGGTGTCCCAAATTTACTGATCAAGGAGATTATGGGGCCACAGAGGAAAGTGACTGATAATGTATAATGTGCCTAAGGAGAGTCACCTAGAGAGAAAACATTCTCTCAGGCTTTCACAGAGAGTAAATTGGTCAAGTAATGGCTGTGACTCATCCACATGGCTGACACTGACAAAGAATCTACAAACTGTGGTACAGGGCTTCAGGATAAATCCTGAGGGGTTTTGACTGACCTTGTCAGATACAAAAGTTACATTTCTTGTTATATAGGTCTTGCTTTATCTTGGTCTTAACCGTCCAGCAGAAAAGTATAAAAACGAGGCATAAAAAGTAATGCCATATTAATATGCTGAGCTGTAAAAGGCTCAAGTCAACAATTTCCGACATTGCCAGCCCTACAGATAATCCATTACTATTATGGACTACTGGACTATATTGGATTATTTTGCTGAATTCACACACCTACAATATTTAAATAGAAATGGAATACCCTTCTCTGACAAAACTAAACATAAAAGGAGACACAAATGAAGGACCATTTTGTATCTGTATATACAAAATAGGATAGATATACAGCGACTTTCTCTTAATTCAATGAGAAGAAAGATTTATACTAATAGTGTTTGGACTGGATATCGTGTCTGCACCTTATACTATGAATAGCTACTATGAAGACAACAATATGCAATGTACTGATTATTGTAACTGTCCTACTAACCTGTTTTGAAACTGTCTCTTTGCTATTTCTTTCTCAATAAATAAAAAAAAATCAAAAAAAATAATGGATGTTAGGGTTATTAATAGGCTATGTAGGAGGAAAGGAGGCAGCATGCCTGCAAGTGGACAGCAAGACCTGCAGAGGATAGTGAACAGGCACCTGAGTGAGTGGTAAACGGAAAATAGCTGTGTGACATTAAGTAGCAGAATCCCTCTGATCTTCATTTACCTCATCTGAACTTAGGGAACAGCGGTTATACATGGAAGCACCAAAATTACAGAACACCTGTGTGAGAAAGACCAGACAACAATGACTCATCCATTTCTGTATGGCTGGGACTCAGACTCCTTTTTCCGGGGCATTGTAGAAGCTCTACCCTCCTCCATGAGGACTTGGACCCCTGATCAGAATGCTGGCTGTTCCATCTTGGATTCCCCTTCCAGGAACCATAAATGATGAAAGAAGGCAAAAAAGTGATTACACCACCGTCTGAAATCTTCTGGCCCTGCACTTTCCTACCTCCAGTCTAGTTATCTGAAAACCTCCAGCTTCAACTTCCCATCTAGACCGCAGGACCTGGCAGAGCTTCTGGCTCAAACAAGACCTCCATGGATCTACTCCAGAAATGGAATCCAGGACTGTGTTATGGATCTTCCCAGATGGCTGCTGTAGAAAGCTCCCAGCAGGGGACAGTAGTCCCTTGGCCTTCATCCACAGGACAGCTAATGCTGGGCCTCAGTGACCTGAGCATCAGTCCTGGCTTCAACCCCCCTGTGCTTCCGCAAGAGGCACTGTTCAAGCAGCAGTACAGGGAAGAGAAGACTCTGCCAGAGCAGCATTGAGAAAGGTTGGGGTTCCCTCAGAGGAAGAAAGCCTTCCTGGGCACTTGAGACACAGGCACCATTATCACATGGTACCTTACCCACTCAAAAGGAAAACCAGGGTCTCTTTTCCAGGCGGTAGAGCTCAGGATCAATTCAGATGTCAATGTAGATATTGTCAGGCCCTCATGCCAAATATTTCTGAGGTCACTGGGGATGGGAATGGGACCTTCAATCCCTCCTCCTGGGAAACCCTCGTGCAAGGTCTCAGTGGCTTGACCCTCAGCCTGGGCATCAATCGGCCTGGCCTCCAGCCAGGTGGGGTGCAGCAGCAGCAACTGTTCCAGAGGCTGCTCGGGCAGTGGTTGGAAGAGAACTAAGGTGCACATCCTGACCAGACAGAGACCTGTAGGGATTCAGACAGTTCCATGTTGTCACCATTGGGGAGCTGAGCTGTTTATGAAGACCAGAAGTCACTGTTGGAAGAGGAGTCCTGAGACTTGTGTCCTCATCTTTCCCACCCATCCTCCAGGGAACACTGAGAGGCATTCAATGCAGAGGAGACTGCACACCAGTGTTCTCTATCTCCCCTCATCTGGCACCCATGCAGCATGCTGTCGATTTCCCAGCCTAGAGCTCCACCTCTGCTCCTTAACTTCTTGTCAGGAAGGCATAAGATGTCTGTGTAGTGTGAATGCCTTGTTGATGTCCATGTGCTTTTGTACCATTTTACTGACTGCCACCCAGGAGCAGCAGGTGTGCTTGAAATGGCAGTGCTTGACTCTGAGATCCTGGTGCAGACATCTGCTGCCACAAAGGTGTGGGAAAGAGATGTGGAATTAGAACCTGATGCTTCAGCACTGTGCTGTGTGTGTAAACTATTATGACTGTGATAAGGTGACTGTGTGCTGTCTTGCTCCTTAGCAATCAAGTAGTATTCTCCCATGCAAGACTTTACATGGGTACCTCATCAATAATACCAAATAAACATATATGTGAAAGCAAAAAAAAATTTTAAAAAAGGTTATGTAATTAACTTTTCAAATTGCAAAGCATCAGGCTTCCTATTTCTCTAGAAAAAAAAAACAATCATCTATGGGGCTAAGGTTTAGCTTTTAAAGGTCATGAAATAATGTTAAAAAGTGAAGCGGAAAGAAGATGTAGTTCTTCACCCAGGACAAAGAACAGTCCTGCTGCTATCTTAGAGAACTGTTGGAGCATAGGGAAGCTAAAAGCAGCTGCAGGCAACTGTGTTTCAGTTGTGTAATGGATCCACTTTGAATGAAATGTTTCAGATTTAAAAAGACAATTCTGGTAGTATAGAAGTGATAAAAACCATCTGACTTTTGCCAGCCAACCACAGGGGCGTGAATAATGTCAATGTGCCTATCTTCAGTTGAAAGCAAATCTTGCCAGATACAGTAGCACACACTTTAATCTCAGCTACTTTGGGAGGATGGAGCAGGAAAATCACAAGTTTGTTGCCATCCTGGATAAATGTGTGAGAGCTTGTCTCAAAATAAAAAGGGCTAGGATGTACTTCAGTGGTAGAGCACTTGTCTAGCACATGTGAAGCCCTGGGTTCAATTTTTTTTTAAAAGCAGATTTTTTTTTTAAAGTGGAAAGCATTGTATCTTTGAATGACATAAAAACTTGTGGAGAAACACATGACCATAATGATTTATGATTTCTTGCACAGAAGGTACTTAATAAATGTGACGTGATGATGAGGTGGAAAATATAAAACTAAAGGGCCTTGCAGGAGTATAAATATCCATAATGAGCTTCATTTAATCTCTTAAAAAAGGAAGACCATCACACTATTTCACTGGGATTGGAGACTTATCAACAGTCACGCAATTATAAACAACCTTTTTTTATTATATGCTAAGTTAAAGCTCTAATAGCATCATTAAATTATTATAGCACTTTAGAAATAAAATAGTCTTTAACATAAATTTTGAATTTTAAAAACACTTATGAAATTAAAATTTATTGCATTAAGTACATATTAATATATGAATAAATATTTCATGATCATAGCTAGATTATAAGGTTAACAAATGAATTAACTCATACTTGCTACAAAGTTGAAATAATCATTCCACTATTGTTTGCTAACATTGATATTAACTAAGAGCTCTAAAAGCTTGAGATAAAGCCTAATTCAATATACCCCTGTGTTAGTAACTTCCTTTTTACTAAGGCAAAATACCTTAAACATACAAGTTATAAGAGGAGTGGTTTACTTTAGTTCACAGTTTGTAGGGGTTTCAATCCATAGTCATCTGGTTCCAAGGCAAGGTGGTATAGCAGCAGAGAAACAGTCCATGGCAAGGAAAACAGAATACTGCAAGCCTTCCTTCTTTCCCTTTCTATTCCATCTAGGATCTAAGCCTATTGGCTGATGCCACCCATACCTAGGGTAGGTTTTCTCTCTTTAGTAAAACTATTACCTACACCCAGAATTATGCCAAACCAATCAGTGGACTAACCCATTATCATACACCCATGATACAGTTTCTTTCAAAAGCCCCACCTATGAGTGCATGAAACTGTGAGGGAACAGCTAGACATAAGCAATAATACCTCTCCATTTCTGGTACAAGTTCTCCCCCAACACTTATTCTATCTTCACCTGCCATTCTGTGCTCACCCTGGAACTTTGTTGAACACTTACATAGAAATCTATCACAGCTACGTTTTGTTCAGTCTAGTAGCCTCCTGAGGGAAAGACACATTTATTCTTCATTTTTGTTCGACCAAAACTCAAGAGATATCTATTATGACAATGTAGATATCTATTAGTCAATGTAAAGGCTGATATCTAAATAACATTTAATAAAATGAAAGGAAAATATTGACAAGGCAGGTGTAAATCTCAGCCACTTTTATAATTTCATTTGAAACCTACCCAGAAAGTTGGCTTACACATACCATTTTTGTCAAATAAAACAAAAAGAAGTAACACATGAGCCTCTTCCTGTCATGAATTTTTATCTGAACACAACTACTTGACAGTATAAATATTTGACTTTTATCCTAAGCCTTCAATATTTCATGATTATTTGGGAAATTTTTAACACTGAAATTTTTATATTTGGAAGTGTTTTTAAATATGATTACAGAATGCCTAATCAAGCAATATATACCAAGTGTTCATTTTAATCATAAAAGATTCAAATAAAGAAAACCTGTCTGGCATTAGATAAATATCTTTATGTGTAATAGGCAAGAACACCTTGAAATAATGCTTAACTAATCACAAAGCGACTATTCCGCAATAGATGGACAAGCCACTAATTAGACGAAGGGAAATAAAACTGTCATGGTAGGATAAAAGGATAAAGAGGAATAAACAGTAATTACTGTTTTATCGTCAGAGAAAGTACTATCAAGCGTGGCTCAATAAAAGGGGGGAGGGATCCACAGCTGTATAAGTAAATATCAGCCCTTGTTAAATCAGTACTTGAAGCTAAACACAATTCAGGGACGACAATGACATCTTAAAAAGTACATTCAAAGGCAGAAAAGAATGAACTGCAAGTAAGGGTGCTTTAGGTCCTGGATATGAAGCATGCTGGAGAATAACATTACATGGTCACTTGTTTAAGCTGCTTAAAAACAATAAAGCCAGTCCCCAAATAGGTTTTTATTAAGGACCGAGGTAAGGCTACCAGACTAGGTTGTTCTTTTAAAATCACTGCTCACTTTAATTGGTTCACATACTACGCAAATGGTATGAGCAAGTGTAATTAATTGCATCTGAGACTTTAATGTTTCGAGCAACTTACATTCTGTTGCTTGGAATGATCTTGTGCCCTTCTCTAAACCAAGTCACTTGAGGTCTAGGGTAGCTGCTGATGGGCAGCAAGTTGAGAACTGCTGCATGTCCTTGAGAAACCATTTTCCTTTGGTCTGTGTCCATGAAATTTCCCATATCTGCAGAGAAAAATGAGACTGTTTAGGTTATACAAAGCACTCTTGTTGCAGGGAGTGGGGCTCAGAAGTGGAAATAATTGTATTTCACAGTGAAGTCAGCAGTGATGCTATATGTTAACAAGAAGACAATCAAGGCTAAATGACAGTGCTGAGGGGTGCTGACCAGGCTGGGGGTGAAGCACAGGCAGATTCCTCCACCTCAAGAGTGGCCAAGAAGCGCATTAATTAGCAGAGCCTCAGAGCCTTTGTCTTACTGTAAAAACAATGGAACAATTGCATCTGACTGTGTACTGAAATAAACTGCTAAAAGGAATCCTCTTCCTACAGGAAGCAGTTTTCACAGATGCAGTAATAAAATGCTTCAAGTATCTCCTCAGCTCAGGCTTTCGCTCTGCCGGGTTTCTCCTCATCTTCACTTCTGTGGCGAATGCCTTCCTAACAGGTCTTTTGGGAGCAGTATTTTCTAACCACTATATAGTTTATAGTCAGTTCTCATCCACCCTTGCACTGCTGACATAATTTGGGACAGCCAGTCATTGTTCCCTCACTTAAAAATGTTAGAAAAATAAGGTCACAGAAAAATAGCCATTTTTGTATAAATATAAACAGGACTTTTAAACTGATAGCTTGAAATGCTTTTAAAAAGTTTTCATATTATGGTCAGATACAGATAAATGTGTATACAAAGATACAGTAAGTCCTCAAATTACACACATTCAAATTGTGAATTTCCATGGATATACTATGTAAGATTCATAGTGTAGTGTTTAAGACTCACTTTGCTGGATTACAAACGAATCCGACTTATAAAGTTCTCCCAAGATGGAACTCAATCATAAGTCTGGGACTTACTATATAGGAAACACTATTTTAAAAATGTATTTAAGTTTGAAATATTCCATAAAAGACTATAGATAATAGTCTTTCCATTCAAAACTTATTGTTTGCATGATAGTGTGTAATATTCGAGGGAAGAGAGAAAACAAATTAAGAAAATATGCATGGTTACTTTGATGTAAAGTAAAATGTGTTATCAAAGGGATAAAGAAAAGGAAGTTAAGAGAAAATGTAAGTAACAGAGATGAAGGGTAAAATCGAACATATACATAATTAAACAAAGAGAAGTCCAAGCTCAAATTTATAAAATAGAATTTGGTATATTAAATTCCAGGCACTTAACTTCCTCCAATGTGGTCTGGGTATTGATTGCCACTCTATTTATTATGTTTTCAATTACCCTATTGAATAGAAGTTCCGAATTAGCTGAGTGACTTCATCATTACAATTCAGAAAAATTTATGCCTTCCTAGTGACCTAAAACATAATTAAGCGTGATAGTATCAGTGCCTCACACAGTCATTAAAGCTTATGGTAGAACTGTAACATAACTAGGTACTGTTTTATTTTATATATTAACACAAAGCTGCAGGCTTTAACTGAAGTCAAAATAATAAGTGAGGAAATACCATCACCAAATAGCACAGCCAACAAAGAGGCCAGACAGTGTTCCCTAAAGTCATAATATCTCAGAACGCTGCTTACTTTTAAGCAGAGAGACATTCAGTAGTATATTGAAACACAATAAAGCAGACAGTTCATTTCAGATAGATTCTATTCTTCATAGCTTTCAGTTAAAAAAAAAAAAGACAATAGGTAGAAGCCAAATTCCCTGACCTCTTTCTCCTGAAGATGACATTAAAATTCAAGCTCTCTAAAGTTTTATAACTCTTCCAATTACTTTTAAAAGTTTCATTCTCTAAAATGGAGAGAAATAAATAAAAGATCTGCTATAAATTTATAACAACTGCTACATCAACTTTCCATGTACTTTTCATAGTCAAGCAAAAAGATTTCTAAACACATTATCATTGGAAAGAACTACTTATGACTTCATGTAATTTGACCTAATTGGACTCAACTTTTCTAAATGTATAAACATTTTGAATCCCAATATAACACAATCTAAGAGAAGACTAACTGATTCAGAGTATAGAAATCACCTGATACTTCCATTCATCTCCTCCAGGGTCATGCTAGGACCCTTCCTCTTTTCTGATGGAAAAAGCAGAATCTACCTCCACAGCCCTTCCCCAATCAGCCACATGGCTGTTTATTCATCTCTCATCAGCTTTAGTAATCATTTTATTTTTATATAGCTTATCAGTCCCTACAATGGTTGAACGTGATTATGAACTGTTCCCCACAATTGCTTTGTCATGTTTGTCAATGAAGAAGGTCTGTAGACTGCACACATACATGCAACTTGAACTTCTGATTTTCTTTGCAACAGTGCTCCCATTCTGTTTCGCACCACACAGCGGTAAAATCCAGCATCATGCTTCTGTAAGGATGAAATAATGTACCTGCCAAATACCAAAAAGAAGTGTTAATAGTCACATATAGAATGGTGCCTATATCTCATATAATAGGTGCTCAATGTACGCTATTTACATACTCCAAGAACTACACCATCTTTCCCTGTCAAAAGCAGTATCAATTGTGGTTTGTTTCTGAGATTACTGCATCAATATCTGCTCCTAAGTAGGCTGTGAATAGCACGTGAAGCTGGGACCCACCTCTGTTTCATTTGCTATTCAATCCTGGTGCTTAGCACAGTATCACGTGCAAGGTAGATATTATTTATGGTATGCTGCATGCAAGATGTAAATAATAAAAGATAAATCCATTTAAATTACAGCCACCATAAAAAGAAAAAAAAATACAGCTACCTGACGATCAAAAATTATTTCCTTTAACTCCCTGAAAAACCTCAAAATTTCTAGAAATGACTTCTGGAGTTGGGGATAACCTTAACAAAATACGTTGCTTTATTCTGTGTGAAAGTTCAGATATCACCTTCAGGATGCGGTATATCCATCCCAAGAATCACTTCTTTATCCATCTCGGTGTGAACTTCTGCCAAGTAACTAACACACCTTTTCTTACTTCTCCATGTGGGCTGACATTCACTTAATTTTCTTTTTTTTTTTGAGACAGTGTCTATGTTGTGCAGGCTGGCTTTGAACTTGGTTCAGTAGCCTAACCTGGGCCTAAATTCAATAGTAGTCTTCCTGCCTCAGCCTCCTAAGTGATGGGCTTACAGGTATATGCTACTTAGCCTGCCTGACTTAATACTTCAAGATGTCAAAAATAGCCATTTCAAGTGTAATTTCCACTTCAGTAGATATAAGAAATTATCTTACAACTGTATGGCCTTCCAAAACTTTAGTACATTTAGACATAATTAAAAGATATGGTTTCTATAAAAAGCCTCCTTTAGGTTTGCTGCTAGTGTAATTTAGAATGTTTTAAAATCACAAACAAGTAAGAATATGTAAGCTTACTTGTGCTACCTTACCAAACAAGTAAGGACATGGCCAGTTGCAGAAAGCAGCAAGCTTCTGGCCCTATAATTGCTTCACTACCTGAGATGTGACATTAATTGGTTGCCAGACAATGCTCACAAACAAATCAAAGAAGGGAGGTTAGAAATGAAAGCAAAAATCATAATGAGCTATCAAATTTGTACATCCACAGACACACAGATGATGGCAAAGGTATGAAAAAATAAAAACCCTGGCACACTGTGGGAATGTACACTGGATGTAGACACTACAGAATACGGGGGTGGGAGGGCCTCAAAAACTATGAGATACAACTAACACATATGTGACCAAGAAACCCACATTCTGGGTAATATCCAAAAGAAATGAAATCAAGTTCCTGAAAAAATATCTAATTTTCCATGTTCATAGTAGTGTTATAATCACCAAAACACAGAAACAATATAAGCACCTATCGACAGATGAGCAGTTTTAAAGACATAGGGAAACATAGGAAGTGTCACTGGAAATAAAAAGTGAGGGCAGATAGCTCAGTAGTCTATGTGCCTGCCTGGCAAGTGCAAAGACCCCATTTGATCCCTGGTACCACATGCCTTGAACGACCCTGAACCCTGGACAAGCTGTGTCTGCCACCGGAACCAGGCATGATGGTACATGACTGTAATCCTAGCACTGGGGAGGCTGAAACAGGATGGTCACTATGAGTCTGAGCTGCAGAGCAAGACCCTGTACCAAATACATAAATAAATAGAAAAGATTTTTTAAAAATTAAAAAGAAAAAGAAAGAGAAGTTGAATATTTAAATTTTCAAACATTATAGTAACAGACATACTGACATTAATCCTCTTCAAAATGCTTCCCTTGTTGTAGATGCACTTAGCCAATCACTCTGGCTACTTTCTCAGGTAGTTCTGTAAGTCCATTTACAAGCTTTGTTTTTATTGTTGTTGGGGTGTTTTCAGAGGTGAGTGTGGCTATCCCCAGGTCCAGAATAACCATTCAAAACGGTTGCCATTCACAATTATTTTGCCTTTGGAGAACAGCTAGAAGTTATATGGTACTAGATTTGGTGAACAATGTGGATGAGGATGCACTGTCACCTTTTAATATCCCTGGCTTTCAGTTGGATGGCACTTAGCAGGAGCATTCATTGACTTGTTCTCATACCTCCGAAAGAGCCTAACAAAAGAGGACTTTCAGAACTACTTTAGAAAGTGGCGAGAACAATGGAATAAGTGTGCTCAAAATTTTTTTTGAGAGGAATTAATGGCAATACATATTTTACTGTGATAATCTTTATATTTAAAAATAGTATTTCTTTCTTTTTTTTTTTTTTTTTTTTTTTTTTTGTGGAACCAGGGATTGAACTCAGGCCCTTGTGCTTGCCGGGGAAGCGCTTATTCCACTGAGCCATCTCCCCAGCCCCCAAAAATAGTATTTCTGATTATCTTCTGTACACATGAGGTAATATCGCATAGTCTTAAAAAAGAAAATAATAACATTTTCAACAATATGGATGAAACTTCAGGACAATCTGCTTCTGTGGTTAAACTATTTTAACTTTTGTAAGTTATTATCATATACTATTTTCCTTTTGCCCTATGGCTGATTTTACTTAGCAGATTTTAGCTGTCAGGGTCTGGTGAGAGAGGAAATGAAGAAATAAAATGTCTACCTCATAAGTTAAAAAGGCCTAGATGTCTATTGTACAGCATAGTACCTATAGTTGACAATAGTCATAATAGCTAAATCTTGGTAGTGGCTTATATGTCCATCAACAGACAAACAGGTAAAGAAATTATTGCTATTTATACATAACAGAGTACTATGCTGCCATAGAGAATAATCTTGAGTTATTTGTAGACAAATGGATGCACCTTGAGACCATAATGTTAAGTGAAATAAACCAGACACATAAGCTCAATTATTTCATGGTTTCTCTTAGATGAGAAATCAAAAATACAAATAAAGAGCAAACTAAAAGATAATAGGAAGGGATAACTGCTGACAAGAGACTAACAGATGGAGAGGACAAAAAAGGATGAAAAATAATTAAGAAGTGTTATGTGCATGTACCAGTACTCCAAGGGGAATACAGACATTATATCTTATAAAAACACACTAATAAAAATATTTAAATTTTTAAAAGGATACAAAAATACAGAATTTTATATTTTAAAATTTGTTAGGATGTACATGTTGTCATCACAAGAAAATAGTAGTAACAAAAAAAGAGGATAGGAAGAAATATTTGGAGGTGATGCAGAGGCTTCATACTCTGAACTGTGATAACAGTTTCATGGGTGTATACTTATCTCCCAATTCATTAAGTTGTGTACACTAATCATGTACAGCCTTTTGTATGTTAATCATGTCACTTTTTTAAATAAAAAATTATGAACTGGGATGCAGCTCTGTGGCACAGGGTTTGTTTGGAAGAATCTGAGTTTCACCTTTAATACTAGCGAAATTCTTAAAAAGTGAATGGATATGCATTGTGAATGAAGAAATTAACTCACCTATGAATGCAAAAAACAAAGACTAAGACTTGAGCTTTGTGTACTTCACATATGGGAAGGTGTTTATTATGAGAAAGAAAAGAGAGCTCGAACCCACTTACATAATATTTTTTTTCCTGAAAAACAGAAAACACCATTTCATACGAAAATGATGTGCAATTAATAGGTGTCCACAAATTTTTAAAAGTGTCTTTTTCCAAAACCAATCAATGAAAGCTCATTTAAAAATCAGGTAATAAGACAAAATGTACAGCATAATTTATTTCTATAGCTCCCAAGCATACCCTGAGTCATTTATATTCAACCAATTGTCCATCTTTCAATTTAAGTATGTCCAATTAGTCATCCCAAAAAAGGGACTGATAAGAATGATTTTTAAGTGAATAAAAATTTAGATTGGTCAATTCATACAATTCAACATTAAGCAAATATTAATCAAAGTATGTTTTCCCTCTGATAACCTGTCTTGAGATCCTGAGAGGATTCATAAAAGTTTTTATGAGAAAATTTTTTTGAATTTTTATCTTAAATTTTTTTCTTCTATTGTGAAGAACATTTCATCCAAAAATTAATTAATGAAGACAACCAGAATAATATCAAACTGAACACAGAGTCAGTGTCACTTCATGAAATTACAAATCAGTAATGGGAAGGTGAGCAGCAGCTTTGATTGCTATATGCCGAGATTATAATAAAGAGGAATGTTGAGATTAGATTAAAACAAAATGAACAAAATTTTACAAAAAAGAAATAGAACCAGTCATTGCAGTATGGATTTGTAAAGCTACAAACACAATATTTTTTCACGGGAGCATAATCATATTTACATAATTTTCACTCTATTTTTCTCCTTAGTATCCCAAATAGATCTTAAATTCTTATGAACTTCTATAATAATCCTATGAACTAATGCACAAAAATAGTACTGCTTTCAGACAACAGGGACAAACAAGATTCAAAATTGAATAATAGGCATATGCTGTTTTCTACCATCTCTTTAGTCTAATGTTTCACTAGGGAAAATATCCTACAAAGAGTTGCAAAGTCCTCTACCTATTATTGGAATTCCTACACAAATTATGTTCACCTAACAGATGGAAATATTCATTGTAAGTATATTGCTTATAAACACACATTTTTAAGCAGAGGAAGTTTCCTAGCTCTTTATAAGATAGTATGATAAAATCTTAGCACCATATGCCACTAGATATAGGAAACGCTTGCTCCTCTTTCCAATCAACACAGCAGGAAACATTTGTTTTTGCTGTATCAAGACAGAATATTGCTAGATTATTAGAATATTTTCCAGGGTCAGTTCAAAATAAAAAATACCATATTAAAGGAAATCAAATAAAACCCCCAATAAAGCCAACATTTAAATGTTCATGACTGCAAAGTAAAGTTACAAATCCCACTCTGAATAGGCCATCCAAATTTTCTACAAAGCAGTCGTGGGTCTATTCTAGTTCATGAATAATTGCTTGATGACCCTAGTGGTAGAAATTTCACATTTGTGATCTGCCCAGGATGTAAACTACTTGCTCATACTAGAGATTCTTCAACACAGAAGTCTCAATGAAGATAGAGCATATCTTACATTCAAAGACAAAAAGACTACATATAGGTATGTCCAGATCATTTACCGGGCACAGGTTGAGACTCAGCATGGCCAATTTGGCACACCAGGTGATGCACAGAAATAGGGCTCAATGACTAATCTCACAGCTGTACTTGGGAGGACAGGGTGGCAGTGGGATACAAAGGTGGTCAGGACAAAGCAAAACCTAGACCAGGGGAGCAGTGACAGTGTTCTGTGCTAGCTGGGCATAGGCACAAGAGTGGTACCAATGTTCAGCCAAACCCTAGATTGCAAGTCAGATGAATCTTTTTCTGCCCCATTTCCACTCTCTCTTGTGATGTCCACTATCCACACAAAAAAGAGAACACTTTTGGAGTTGAAGATACCTTCTAAATTCTATACCACAGGACATAGTCAAAATAATTACAGTTAATTAGAGTGGGTAAGAATACTTTAAGGTTACTAGGTACCCAACATAGTAACAGAAAAAGTTAAGCAATGACTCACCAATTTCTTGTTTTAAAAGCATGGCATCCTGGCAAAACACTAAGAGTCATTAGTTGATAATGACTCCCTAGAAACTGTGACAATTTAACCTTTTATAAGGAATTTTCCTGAATGTGAACTGCTACCATATTAGAAAATGTGTAACAAGGGCTGGCTAGATAGCTCAGCAGACTAAAGTGCCTGCTTAGGCAGAGTGCAGCAGCTGGGGTTCAATCCCCAGCATGCTGTGTAGGCCCCACCCCCGGGGCACACTGAGATGGTGATTGAGACTGGGTGTAGGGGGCATGCCTGTAATCCCAGTGCTTGGGAGGCTAAAAACAGGAGAATCATTATGAGTCCAATCTATGTAGTAAGATCCTGTAGACCCTGTAGACCCTGTACCAAATACATAAAAAAAAAAGTCCAACAAATACTATGGGTTTCAGAAGAGTTACTAGGAGCAGTCAGATAAATGAATAAATACTTATCAAACTACCACATCTTCAGAACAAGGAGAAAACCTATATAGCAGTATCTTGAGTCATAAACTTAATTCTTTACATGATTCTGGCTGCAAACTAAAATGGACAAAAACTGAATCAAATTTCCCCATTGGGTCAACATTGAACCTAACTGCTGAATTTGATTCTGTTCTTGTCCAATTTAGTTAGGAAACATAATTTAATGCATAAGAAAGAATTTTTATCTCCATTAAAATCAAATGTAAGTATTTTCTTTCTCAGTGCCAATATCCATTTTATGACACCTGAGATAAGACTACTTGTCACAACTATAATTTTTATGCTAGGATGAAAATTCTTATTTTTGCCAGCAAGATAGTTCAGTGGACTAAGCGTCTGCTTTGGCAAGCATAATCACTAGGATTCGATTCCCAGTCCCCCATGCCACACCGGCCCTGCCTCTGGGGTGCACTGAGCCAGTGACAGAATCTGGGTGTGGTGGCAAATGCCTGTAATCCTGGCACTGAGGAGGCTAAAAACAGGAAGACCATTTCCTCTGAGCTTTCTAGTGAGACCCTGTACCAAATACACAAATGGAAAAAAAAAAAAAAAAAAACTTCCTATTTTGCTTGAAAATACTTAGCATGTTCTACAGTAAATTTTTGTATATTGTCCCAGAGCCTATTTTTATTCTTAAAGTGAAAAAAAAAAAAAGGTTAGGGAAATAAAGCTATTTGTATCCTTCTTGGAAATATATCATTTTAGAATAAAATAGTAATTATTTTTAATTTTACTTCTATAAATTCCTTAGATGAAATCTAAAAAATAATAACTAAAAGTGGAATTGATTGGGCTTTTTTCAAATAAAATTACAAAACAAAAATCCCAGACTGAAATTTCGTAAGTGGCAGGTACACAATTTTGAAGGTATACACAGCTCACCACAGGCCATAAACATTTGGCAAGATGAGGAGAGTATTGTTTAAAAACAAAATAATCAGGGCCAGGGAGATAGCTCAGTGGCATAAATACCTGACTGGCAAGCACAAGGTCTGAAGTTCAATCCCTGGTACCAAAAAGGGGGAAAAAAAAGAAAGAAAGAAAGAAAGAAAGAAAGAAAGAAAGAAAGAAAGAAAGAAAGAAAGAAAGAAAGAGAAAAAGAATTAGTAGGAGCTTAAAACAGTAAGATACAGGGGCTTGCAAGATAGCTCAGTTATTTAAACACCTGTTGTCCTAAACTAAGGTGCAGGGGACCACAGTTCAATCCCCAGCTACACATGCCTGCCAGAACCAAGGCAGCCTGAGCCAAGAAAAAAAAAAAAAGTAAGATATAAACTGTATAATAATAACACTGTATTTGGAAAAATTATTTATTCTATTTTACTTCAAATTTTGTATTAAAATGAGGATGATAAACAGGTGCCTGGAGTTATGGGTTATGGCTATTTCCGTATTATAAATCTAGGGAATATAACACTTCCAGCGATCATCAATTACAAGTCAAGTTTCCACAAGGTTTTTACTGACACTGTATCATCAATAACTATATTTAAACTTTATCTTAAAAGTTAGAAAAGTCAATCTGAAGTTTATGACGTCATATTAAAATGTTCCTACAACTCCTTATCTTAAACTCTCTCATTGATATGATTTTCCCTCCCATAAACATTTTTGTGGCCCCTTTATTCTTAATTCATTCCTCTTTCTTCCTATCCAGTCATGGGCAGAAAGGTGAAATTTAAATTTAGTAAAGCTGGGCACATGACTGAAACTAGTCTGTCAATCTAGCATTACTAGATTTAAATGCTCTTTCAAGTCAGTGAGACCAAATGTCAGAAAACCTTTGGGTAAAAAGACATTGATTTTTTTTATAGTTTAAAATCCTTTATCTCTGATTACTTAATTCTTTATAATGTTAGATGCTCTGTGGATGTAAAATAGTTTGTGATTTTTTTTTTTTTTCTGCTGGTGGACACCACAACAGAAGCATTGTCAGTGTCTCTTCCAACTGCTGTCATGTCTAGTCAGTCTCCTAAGCAGCCCAAACAGCTACAGAAGCTCTTCTTTAGAGGGCTGAGCTTTGAAACAACTGATAAGAGTCCGAGGAGCCATTCTGAACAATGGGGAACACTCACAGACTGCGTGGTAATGAAAGACCCAAACACCAAACATTCCAGGGGCTTTGGGTTTGTCACTTAACACTACTATGGAGGAGGTGGATACAGCCATGAATGCAAGGGCACACAAAGTGGACATGAGTTGTGGAACCAAAGAGC
>NW_004524607.1:14691026-14718817 GCF_000260255.1 Octodon degus
TATATTATAATGGGAGATATATAAATACAAGTTTATACTATGTTAATATTAAAGGTGTAAACCAAATAAGATAGTACAAGTTCATATCACAAAAGGCCTAAGAAATCAATGCTGGTTACTTTAATTTGGAGTAGGACTGTAGTAGTGTAACCACTTATTATTTCCGAAGTTTATTGCTTTTTCCTTTCTTATAGACAGAAAGACAAAAGAACTTGATGCCATAGAAACAAGAAGTTCATTCTATAAATTTCAGGTCTCACAATTTTAACTATAGTATGTGATATAGACAAAAAGCCAAAATTAGATTGCAAGTTTTATGTTTCAGTTTTCCAACTATTTATGTGTTAGTTTTGATAAAGGATACAATCAAGTTAAGCAGCTGGGGGCTATACAGGACTCTCCTTATTTTAGCTAGCATGGACAAAACTAGTTCAACTGAGCCGAAAGACAATCTGTTGTTGGAAGTTTGGCACATCACAAAGAAAGGATCAGTGGAGCATACGCTAGTAGAAAACTAATGAGGGGAATTAGCCTTACGCAGGAAGATGCAGATAAGGGTCACATTCAGTTTGGTTGGTTAAGAAACAAGAAAAGAGCTCTCAATTAAACAGGCCCTATTTTCAGTGAGTACAAAATTCAAGATATAAAAACTTTAATAAAAGCAAGTAACACGTACGGGGAAGTTCCTTGTGGCTTGGTGATGAATTTTAATTGGGAGACAGATGTTAGGACCTCAAACCTGAGGGATATGGCCAAAGAACAAAACTGGGGGAAAAATGTTTAAAATCCTTAGGTGTAACAATATATTATTTATGCACTGAAGTCTTTTATTTTTCTTAGCAGGTTTGAGGTTTTCAGTGTAAGGATCTTGCACATCTCTTGTCAGATTTCACTCTTAAGTATTTCAGTTTTTTGATGCTATCTATATATAGACAGTTGCCTTGGTATGTATGGATATTGGTTCCAGGACATGCCGCACACATCTAAATTTGCAGGTGCTCCAGTTCTTTATACAGGTGGCACAGTATTTGCATATAACAAAATACTTTGTCCCATATACTTTAAATCATTGTAGAGTATTTTAATAATACAGTGCAAATGCCATGTAAATAGTGATACTTCTTTGTTTAAAGTGATAAAAAAATTGTATGTTCAATATAGACAAAAAATGTTTAAACAATTATTTTCAACCAGGAAACCCACAGTTACAGGACAATTGTTAAAATATATAAGTGTGTATGTCTGTGTCAATTTTCAGACTGTTTTGTTAGTAAACAAAAATAGAGTTGATTTTTATATATTGCTCTTGTACCCTATAACATTGTTGATTATCAGCTTTTCAATGGTATTAAAATTCCTACCTAGATGATCATGTCACTTGAAAATATAGATTTACTTTATTTTATATAATTTTGATTTTTTTCTTGCCTTATTGCACTGGCTACTAATGTCAGCATTTATAATTTCTTGCTTTGTGGCTTTGGAATTTTCAAGAAAATTAGAAAAGTTTCACACTTTTTACTGATTGATTGATTCATATAGTTCAAGCTGTACTTAAACTTGCTATGTAACCCAGGCTGGCCTTAAACTCATGGTAATCTTTCTGCCTCAGCCTCTGGAGGCCACATAGCAATTCTTGGGGATTTCAATAATATACATTAGATCATCTCTTGTAATGCTCATTCATTTTTCTTTCTTTTCTTAGTGGTCTTACATAGTTCTATTATGTCTTTTGCTCTCTATTAAATAATAAGTATATTTTCCAACATCTAAATGCCTAATGGCCAATCTGGGACTTTCTCATCTCAAATATGATACTTTATTACCTTTAGAAATTTGGTTTCTGACTTTTCAACACGTTTTTATGTCTACTTAACTTTGATCATATGCAACATAGTCATAACAGCTCCATTGTTGTCGTCTACTAATTCTAAAATCTACAACAGTTTCAGCTTAGTATCTTCCTTATTGTAGGCCATGTTTTCTTGTTTTATAGATCTGAGAAATTTTTTAGTAGAATCTAGACAGTGAATTTGAGTCCTAGCCCAGGCCCGGTGAGTGTGTGGGAGAGCTTCCCGCTACCCTGCGCCGGGCGGACCTATTGGTCCCAGCCCAGGCGCAGCATGGGTGAGACCCTCTTTCACCCCCTTGGGACACCCCCCACCACTCTGCAGCACCTCCCCCACCCCCGCCCACCGAGTAGGAATTTTTGCCACGTTCAGGGAAACCCCAGATCCAGTCCTAGCCCAGGCCTGGTGAGTGTGTGGGAGAGCTTCCGGCTACCCTGTGCCCGCAGGACCTGCCGTCCCAGCCCAGGGGCAGAGTGGGTGAGACCCTCTTCCACTTGCTTGGGATGCCCCCCACCACTCTGCAGTACCTCCCCCACCCCGCCCGCCGAGTAGGAATTTCTGCCACGTTCCAGGAACCCCTAGATCCAGTCCTAGACCAGGTCCAGTGAGTGTGTGGGAGAGCTGCCTCTTCCCCCTACTCTACCTTGTCCTCTCCAGACTCAGCTCAGGCCTGGCATACAGGCCTGGGGTGAAACCCTGCATTGAAATCCCTATAGAGAGTGTAGGGGACAGAACCACCTAGCTAGTCCAGGAGCAGAACATCTTGCCAGAGGGGCACAACAGGTTCACCGCCAAGGGCAGCAGCAGGAAGGAGTTGAGCACAGCAGCCAGACCTAAGCCAGGCACAACTGGATAAATCCAAACTTTGTAGATCTGCACCTGAACTTCAGTAGGTTCTAAGGTTATAACTGCACCACAGATTTACAACAAAGGTCAGAAGACAGTGCTACACAAAATGATAACAAGAAGGAGCAAAATGCAATCTCAGAACCCAAACCCACCCATAACAAGTGCAGAGGACACTAACACATAGACAGTGAATTTTACCATGAATAAATTCTACCTTGTTGAGTACAAAATATTTTGCATGTCTATCAAATATTTTTGAGCTTTGGTCTCTGATAGTGTGAACATCCCTGGAAACAATTTGATCTTTTTTCATCTTGTCTTTTAAGACTTATTAGGCAGAAAAGTGTTTTCTTTAGGCCTAGTATTTTCCCAACATAGACGCAAGGTAATTCTTGGTACTCTGTTCAATATCCTCACAAATTATGAGGTCTTTCAACTTGGCCCATGAGGACATGCATACTATTCATTCCTGTGAGCATGGGAACTAGCACCTCTAATTGTTCTTGGATAACTGTTTTCCTGACATTGAGTAGTTGCTTTGTACAAATGAGTTAAAGAATATTCTGTCAACTACATAAGGGGAAGATCCTCTGGATATCTCCAGAATTCTTTCTCCATGAAATATACTCCTTTCTAGAACTCCACTCTGAGAAATCTAACTACTTTGATCTTCCCATTTTTTTCAGGTCTCTTCAACTGAGGAGGCCCCCACATCCCATATGGATTCTTTTATGCACAATAGTCTGTAAATTGTCTTAAGGTAGTAAGCTAGGGTA
The DNA here is from genome assembly GCF_000260255.1 of Octodon degus. Lineage (NCBI taxonomy): Eukaryota > Metazoa > Chordata > Mammalia > Rodentia > Octodontidae > Octodon > Octodon degus. Next base: position 14,694,502 of record NW_004524607.1, read on the forward strand.
ATGATAGGGCTCATAATCATTTGCTTCCTGATATCCATAAATTAAAAATGATTCTTTCATATATTGTTTTACAGTTGTTTCAAATTAGAGTTAAAAGTTTGATTCTTGTTACAAAGTATTATCCCCGGCTGCTGGTTCTTAGTGTATGTCAGAAAGAAAGAGGACTCAGCAATTCAGTAATTGGATTAGACTTAAGTTCTAAAAGTTGTTCTCTCAAGTGAGCATATACACACCATATCTGATGTGACCAGATATATATGTTGTCAGTAAGGATATTGTGAGCATGTCTACTAATCCCAAAGGGACAGTCAAACAAAGACCTTTAACTTTCTAGAATCAGATCATGTCTTCTGCAGCATGGAACTATATATACTGAAAAGCAACTCCCTATGAACTTATTACAAACCAAGAGCCTGATCATGGGTATTAGAAAGATCCATGGTTGGGAAATGGGAAATAATCATTACTAGTGAATTTTTATCTGAGTATCATACTCCTATCTTAAAGTAGGCTACTTTCTCAATTATACTAGGGCCTCACCAATGAGTAGAAGAGTTAAGTACCTTGGTTTGGGTTTATGCACAAGTAATTTCAATATTAAAAATGAAGATGCCACATGACAGCCTTAATAACAGGTGATCAAAAAACCATAGTGATTGATTATCCTTTCAAGTAGTCAAAGCTTCAAGTATTAAATTTGATCATTCACATTGAATAGATAGAGGTTTAGGAAAGGATCCCTAGAGAATAAACAGAAAGATACAGTTAGCACTTGCAAATGAGTTGGTTAACAGGAAAGCCACCTGGGAGAAGTACAGCTTTATATTCAGAAACAAAAGTCACGTGTAGATAAATCATTTAATATATAATATAAATATTTTGCTAACACCACAGAGCTTCCTCCTCATGAGATTCTCGGTAACCTGCAAGAAAAGATGACTCACACAGGATTTCATTTAGATTTCTTGGCAACTTATGAAATAGGACATAAGAAATTTGACCAGATTGGAAGGCCTGGGGCTATGAATGAGTCCAATAGCAGTGAATTTTTCTCAGCAAAGCTAATGTGGTATTTGTGCTGTTAGATGCTAAACCCTTCATCATAAGAGATTAATGCTGAAGCCTCATCATGGCCCTCTTTCCTAAGTGGGTCTCTTGATTGTATGATTATATCTGACCTTTCTACCATGGAAGCATGCAATGACCATCCTTACCAAATTCAGTATCTGCTCTGGACATGGATTTGCCATTTTTATTCATTGACTACTGATATAGTCAGGGCTACATTCTTGGGACATATAGAGTACTCAACTGACAAGCATGACACTTCACACAGCATCACCTCAGATCAGTGACGGTTATGGTTTAGATCTATCATGTCACATGGAAAGGAGTTATTACTTTGATGTAAGTGAACCTGGATGGACTACTCTAAAACAATATGGCTGTTGCCACATACTGGGGACAAAGAGAATTCATTGAGGTTTTATTATTTCCAAGATTAGTTACAATAACTTCCATTGCCCAACAAAAGCAAGGTAACTAAAAAGCAAAAATAAAGGGTTGAGTCACTCTACCAGTAAACTATTCAGAGCTGCTGTGAGTAAAGCATAACTAAAATGGGATGGAAAAGGAGAAATAATAGGATTAAACATAGTCTTGCAATGTGTTCAAATGAGAAAAAAATGTCTTGTTTCACTGACTCTCTTGAATAAGATTCTTGTAGAAACTATAGCTATCATCTTGGAGGGAAGCCTTTGATGGACTGGGCTTAATGATAGATACAGATGACACTTACAGGATTAAAGATGAATTCAATGATATTCTTTTTGTGATACCTTTGCCTGAGCCACTACTTTGGGCAGCAGTTGTACAGAACCTTGAATGACTTTATGTTAATGTTGATGACAGGAACTTTCCTCTACCCATGCCTCATATTTCTTGCTTGTGGTGCTGGGATTCTTTGGTACCAAAGTGAGAATGTTCAGTTGATCACTAATACTTGAACAAATTACAAATTTAGGCTGATAACAATAGGGCCAAAATTTATCCTTCAAATACTGGAAATAATAAATGCTTTTTGGTCACCCCTTAGGTTGGACATGGAGATGCATTTCATGAGGCTCCAAGTGGATTTGAACTCTAACCAGTTACAATGGTAATATCCTATTACACCAGTTCCTTCTCCTTCCCTTTCATTGCCCCTTTCTCTATACAGCTGCCTGCATTTCCAAATAAACTACCTAATGGAAACTTGGTCTCAGATACTGTTTTCAGAAGAACTGGATTATTAGACATATATCTGTCTGATTTGCTGTCACAAATGTCTCCATACCCCCACCCCTCAGTAATTTGTAAGGATTACTTAGGCAGGCAGAAATTGGAAAATATTGTAAGGTTATCTGTGCTCACTTTTTTGATGAAATTTTCAATGCTTTTATACTTCGTCCTGGTATATTTGCAGATTATTCAAATATTCCTTTTGTTTTTTTCATCTTTCAATTTTAAATTTATTTTTTTGCAATGTTTCTGAAATTCATTTTGTTGTTATATCTAAAATAACTGTGGTAGATTATCTAGTGGTCAACTTGGAAAATCCATTTGAACTGAGCATGGTGTTAGGTGTGGAGGCCCACCTGAGGATTGTTGCCAGCAACATAAAAAGAGAACTGGAGAGGAAGATGGTGCTATTGCTCCTCTTAGATAAGCTTGTCATGCTGGCTTTCTTTCAGTTGTTCTCATCATCAGAGGAGCTTGCATCTTCACTGTTGCTGAGAAGGGATGCAGTTCTCTTTGGGGGAGCTCTGGCCCCTACTCTGAGCATTGCTTCCTGGCTCTAGTACAGCTCTCTCAACCTGGTAGCACAGACCCTTCATCCCACTGGCACATACTTTTAGCTTCCACCACTGGCCTTTGGGCCTTCCCCGTGCAGAACCTTGATACAGACTTGCATGAGGCCTTGCCATGGGCTTAATGTCTCCAGCTGGACTTGTGCAGAACGCTGTCATAGAATCCAGTCCCTCAGCTCAGTTCTTTGGGTTTCTAGCATGTGGGCAGATCTCTTGCACTGCATTTGACTTTTGGGTGAATATTATAATCTATAAATTATGTGTCCTGTATTAAATCTATTCTCTTGCAAACCCTGACTACAATAATAAGGATCTTATTTGAATGCTGTTTCCAAAGATTGATTTCATTAGTTTGAATGCTCACTTAATTACATATAATTTCATTATTAATTTTTATAGGATTATAATATGTCTCAATGTCTGGAGAGAAAATCTCTTCCTATCAGAGACTTAATGTTTAAAAAGTTTGTTGGAATTCTTTTGTTTACATTTCTGGATGAGTTTTAAAATTTCCTCAAATTGGGCCAGATGAGATAGTTCAGTGGTCTAAGTGCCTTCCTGGTAAGTGCAAGAAACCAAGTTCGATCCCTGGTACCGCATGCCATGTTGGCCCTGGAACCCCCGGCATGCCATGCCAGCCACTGGATATAGGAAGGGTGGTGCATATCTGTAATCCCAACACTGGGGAGGCTAAGGCAGGAGGACACTGTGAGTCTGAGCTGCATAGTGAGACCCTGTATCCAATAAATAAATTTTTAAAAATAAAAATAGAAGAATTTCTTAAAATTATTCACCGAGAGATCTGATTTCTGTTAAAATATCTTAGTGACGAGTTTAATAAAAGACCCACTGATATTAGGATATACTTCTACAATGATTTTAAAGGAAATGACATTTGTAAAATGCTTAGATTTCCTATTTGTGATTCTCTTTTGTATCTTTTGGTAAAGCTTTGTGAGAAATGCCTTCACATAGGTTCTTTTCATTTTCTGTAAAAGTTATTTCCAGCTATTTCATAATTTTTATGGTACTCTAAAGTTTTTGCTTTTGAGAAAACATAATAAAATATTTTTTTGCCTTAACCATTCCTATTTTTGCTGGAATAAATCAATAAACATCCATCAAATTACTACTTCTACAGAATTAAGCCACAGAAACAAGTCTCATAAGAACATTACATAACTTGCACTGGTTTAGTGGTATTCAAATAATCCTACTGTTAAAACAAGATATAGCATCTAGCTTTAAGGATTTCTTGGTGTATGAGTATTCATGCTCTTTCTCACCATCTTTCTCTCTGTATCTCTCTTTCTCTCCCCATCATAAACATTTTGAATGTAAATATAATCGATCCCCACCCATATTAAAAATAATTGATAATAAATGCTTTTGTTCATTTTGTTTTTTAATTTTTATTCATTGTGTTGAGAAAAAAGATAGAATAGTGATGAAACAGTTTCAATACAGGTTAGTAGAACGTTTATAATAATTAATATGTTGCATATTGTTGTCTTCATAATTTGTTTTGTTTCTTGACACAAGGTCTCACTATGTAGCCCAGGCTGATCTTGAACTCACAGTGATTCTCCTGCCTCAGCCTCCCAAGTGGTGGGATTACAGGCATGCACCAGCACATCCAGCTTTAATAAATGTTTTTTTTTTTGGGGGGGGAGGACAAATACAAACCTACCTAATGTACCTTAAGACCACCTCATAAATTTGGTCAACTGCACTATTATTAATTTGCTCATATAGTCATCTTTGCTTAATATAGGTCTTATTATGAATATGAAATATAACATTTGAAACTCATTGAAATCCACTGTGTAATTTGTAACATAAGCAACAAGGAAGAAAATTATTTTTAGCCAAAGCTGGAAAAGCAAAGGTATATTATTTTTGATAAAGTTAACATTTCTATAACTGGGACTAAAAAAGAAAAAATAGAAGCTCACTCTTAGGTAGGAAACAAGGTACCATTTTCTGAAATATCCATGTTTTCCAATTTGAGACTTAGAAAGGTCTCATGAAAGTTAACATATCACAGCGGAACGTGCTTATTGGAAGGAAGTACATGAAGAAGTAATTTGAAAAAATAGCATGAGATTTTTAGACAGGTTTTATATCTTGAAAAAATAATGACAAAGTACTATGGATTCTTGATACCCATCTCAGTGTTTGAATCCTGCCGTGAACAGAATATAATTCATCTATCTCAAACCATTCTTGCTTCTGAATGACCCATTTCTTCTTATTGTGTTTCCAATGAAACAGCAGTGCAGCAGCTCTGTTATTTTAATGGCTCATCTATAATGAGTTGCTTTCTCTGCCTTGCTTCAGTGTAACCAACAATGTTCTGCCTTCTTTCAGATTATCGTGGCATATTTTATAAGAACAGGTAAACTTACTTTGGGAGGAGAAGTGCAAAACAAAACACTTCTTCCTGTAATTTTATAAAGACCAAAATTGTCTATAAGCATAACAAGTTGCATGCATAAAAACAGCAGAGTACAATTAAGCATTTAAAATATAACTATTACACAATTGTTTTAAATATGTACAATGGAATGCAAATAATATCTTTTATATCTATCTTATTAATTTGTAAGAAAAGGAATTCTGAATAGAATTTTGATCTTGTGCCCAAGGCATAGTCCCACAAGAAGGCTTTAAGGGACATAGGCACCTTTTCTCTATAAATTGGCAGAAATTACCAAATTGGCATAGGAAAAGATACCAGGCATGGTACCTAGCAAAAGCGCATGTTCTCAGGTGGTTTAATTTTTTTAAAAAAACATATATATATATATATATATATATATATATATATTCTTGGAAAAAATCTTCCTTTCCACCATACATGCCATGTACCCAACTTCAAAGTACACTCTGACAGATTTTCTGCACCACTATTTTTTTTCACTAGGAAGAACAACCTGATCCATTTGAAACTACACCATCCTTTCTTGAGCAGAAAGTATTATGTATTTAATCTGTATGACAGCCATGTGATGTGGGTTTTACTATACTCATTTTACAGGTGAAAAAAAAGTGACACAATGGTTAATTTCCCCAAAGCCACAGAGATAGTGAGCTGAGTAGCAGGTATTTGAGCGCAAGTGACATACTGTGAAACCCATTACTCACATGTGGTGCTTGTTTCTAGTTCAATCTTTTATTTTTTGCTTTTACATTTCTAACAAACCAAGTCCCATAAAGTCATGCAATAATATTGAAACTTGTTTCCCAGATTCATTAGCTTATTTATGTTTCAGCAAACAGCCCCTTTACATATACTGGAGTTTACAACGCTACTACTGATGTGTGACCAATCTCACTGTTTTGCTCTAAGGTAGGGCACACAGAACCTGATCAAGGCCACAGCATCAATACTAATATACAGCAGAGCTGAGATTCCAATGGAGTACTATTTGGTTCTGACGTGCTCTGAATTACTATAAGAAACTGCTCCCCAAAAGCAGATTTGGCAGGCCCACAAGCTCATCTGCATTAAAGGATGAATAAATGATGGAAATCAAGTGGAGGGTGATAGGAAGAGCAGGGCCAGAGGGCAAATGAAGACAAGGGCTGGTGGGGCAGCGTAGCTCAGCCACTGCCCATGTACTGGCTGCAGAGCAGGCTAGCCAGTCCTCCATGTGGTCTAGAGGGAACAGAAGATAAGAGCTTTAGGAGAAAACTTAAAATTGTCAAATGTCTGTGATCAGTGAAAAATACACATACAATTTTTACCTACACACATTCTGGGAAGACTGAATATGGGACTTCTAATGTAGATGGGGGGGGGCGCTATTTCCCACATGGAGTTGACTGAACCTCCACACAGCCAATTCCTCTTTAATGCACTTAAATACTAGGGTGGTATTGACATTGTTGCTGATTTTGGAGACTTGGACTTTGCCACATGACTAGCTCTCTATCCAAATTACAACTTCACCTTTAATCTAACAATATTTACAGAGAAAAATGGTTAACTATACACACTCTTAAGAAGCTTTCAAACTCTTAAGAAACTAAAACTTGAAAAGCAGTGCAAGAGCTGCTTCCTTTGTGGAGTCACAGCTTAGACCCACCCTAATCTACAACTCTGCTCAGGACCTCTGCCCCTGAGCTCTGCCCCTCTGTTGTACTCCCCCACTGCTCACCAAGTTCACAATATCCCCAGGGCCAGAACAACTCCTGGCACAAGGCAGGCATTTAATATATATGGGGCTTTGCTGCTAAATAACGAGACAGTGCTTATATCTGCTCTCCCATGATGCCATCTTTTCCTGTCCTAGTTTGAAACTGTAACCAGGATGTTTTCTGGTGACTACTCAGAGCTATGGAAGCTACAGAAATAAAGATCTCTATTTAAATATTTATATCCACTAGATAGGAGCTATACTTGTGGGTGGAACTGTTGTCACAGAAAACCAAATTTATCATCTTAAAGTATGTGAATTCTTATATAACTATACCATTTTTTGTCTACTGGCCTCACTGACAGGCTTAGTTTTTCCAAAATAATGATATATACTATTATCAGATGGTAAATCACACTCCAATTATACATTCAAATCTAGTCCTTTAATCCTTAATACATTAAAAATCCCATCCAGTATCTTTATCCCTTGTACAACTGCTATTATACCCAATAAAACAAATATTCTAAACACATAATGAAATGGAGTCTGATTTTCAAGCAATCAATTACTTATATTCGCTGCTGTAGGTGGTGAGCTCACTGTCATTGTGCATCCATTTGAATTCCAAAGGCCAGCTCCCTTCAGCAAGGCAGGTGAGGACAAGGCGATTCCCTTCCAGGTGAATCTGCGGCAGGCCTGGCTCCGTTTTAAAATAAGGTGCAACATCATCTGAGGTAATAAAAACAGAAAGAAATAAAACTGAATGACGTATGCATGAAAATAACAAGCAATGGATTCACAAAGAAGCTGTTTTAATAGATCTAATTTTAAAAAGTCAAAATTATGGCTATTTGGTCAATTAAAGAGTAAAGACTTGCTGGCCCACTAGAAATATGTAACAGTCCAGCTGTTATTTCTAAAGCCCAAAAGCTCAATAATACGACAATTTAAAAACATCTAACATGTTTGTATAAGTTCTTTCTATTTATGATTAATGCCACTTATCAAAGGCATAGGCCGGGTAATACCTGCTCAAGCAAGCTGTTGGTTTTAACTGGGAAATCTATTTTCAAAGTTGCAATCAATGTTGTTCAAAGCAACAATCAAGACTATAAAACAGAAATTTCTTCATATAAACATCAATTTTTAAAAAGTGACAAGGATAAGCTACATTGACATGTACAAAAATAACACGACTTGCAATCTAACTTTCATTTCATACACATACATAAGTTGCCTCTTTTAGTGATTTTTCAATGAGATGTAAATCAGAAAACCTACATTATATTTATACAACACATAGTAGAATACTATACAGCTATGAGAACAAATCAGCTACTCTATTCACAGTAACATGGATGAGTCTCACATATACTAGCTGGAAGTTAAATCATTACTTAAATCCAGATAATCTGGCTCCAGAACCCCAAATTTCTACATAGTACAATTCTCACAGAATTGTCATAGAATTCTCAATAGGGGAACTTAATGCTCAAGGATTTATATATACCTTCAAAATTTTATAACTTATTTGTAGAGTTACTAACCTAGATTTTCAAATCATATTACTAAATCTTTAACAAATTAAGTATTAAATGGAATAACAGTGCTAAAATTGAAAATATGTTAAAAATGTAGTTGCACAGGAGACGGTTGCATCTACACTAATACCAAGTACAGTACATAGAGTTTAAATATACAGTTAACTCTACCATATCCACAATTTCCACCTCTGCAGACCAAACCAACCTCAGATAAAAAATCCTCAGAAAATAGGGCCGGCCAGATATCTTAATGGACTAAAGTGCCTGCTTAGGCAGGCTCAGGGACCAAGGTTCAATCCCTGGCATGCCATGCCGGCCCTGCCCCCAGGGCACACTGAGAAAGTGACTGAGACCGGGCATGGTGGTGTGCACCTGTAATCCCAGCACTTGGGAGGCTGAAAATAGGAGGAACAAGTACGATCTGTATAGTAAGGCCTTGTAGATCCTGTACTAAATGCATTTAAAAAAATCCTCAGGAAAAAAATGTTTGTTCTAGACTAAGCATGGTGGTACACACCAAAAATCCCAGTGCTATGGAGAGACTAGGACAGGAAGATTACAAACTAAAGCCCAGCCCAGGCAACTTAGTGAGATCTTGACTCAAAATAAAAGTAAAAAGGAAAGGGGACATAGCTCAGTTCAAAGGACTTGGGTTCAAACTCCAGTACTGCTCCCCCAAAGTCCATACTCAGCATTTGCAGATATTTTTTCTTATAATTCCCTAAACAATACAGGTTATCAACTATTTACACAGCGTTTCCTTGTATTAGGTATTACATCAAATCTAGATTTGATTTAATATGATTGGGAAGATGTGAACAGTGTGAGCATCTGTGGATTTGAGTATCTGCAGGGGTCTCCTGGACCATCCCCCAGCAATAGCAAAGACCAACTACATAGAGTTTGTCTTTTCTTTATCACCATATTTCATCATAATTGGTATATTTTTAATAGCAATCATTTACTATGTTCCATCCATTTATTCACTTAACTACAAAATGTTAATTTGTATTTGTGCAGTAAAAACCTAGAGGAAAGCCATTTTATCTAGTCAATGAAATTGAATGCAGGATCTGTAGGAGTCAAGACTCAGGCAACACTCAGACCCAGTTATGGGAACAAACACAGTGGGTAACCCTGAGAAGTACAAAAGACAGAAAAAACAAGCCTTATTGCAAGCATAGAGTGAGTGAATGAAGCAGGGTATGCAAAGCTCAGATTCTGTAGGGCGATAGCATACATCCTGCACAAGTATCAGCAGCACCTACTTCACATTAAAAGTTTTCTACCATGAGTGACTGATGATATCAGCATCCTGTGAATACTCCATAGTCAAAAGTAACACCAATATTGTGGTAATCATTACTTCTTCCTACAGAAGAAGAGCAGAAAACTTTCAAAATCATTTTAGCTATAATGTAGAAGATCAACTAAATGGGGACTAGAGTGGGTAGAGACCAATGTGGAGGTCACTGCAGGGAAACAGAAACAAATGCTGACAGGCAGCACAATCCCTACTGGCAGCAGGGATTGTAGTAGAAGAGATGGTAAGGAATAAACAACTTTAAAACTATATTTCAGTGGTAAAATAGATTCAGTGATGGAGTGGCTACAGAGGTAATGAGGAATGGGGTGTCCAGAGGAATCATAGGTCTCTGGCCTGCATGATTTTCTGGTCAATAAAACATACACTGATTCTATGTGCTAGGCCCTATAATCAGCACTGAGGATACAAAAAATAAGACACAATCATGATCCCTTAAAAGGTTATGATTTAAGTTTGGCACAGGAACATAAACACATAAGTGTTGGATGTTAAAATAAAATATGACACTTAATTGAGTAGGACCCATTAATCCAGATCCTACTGTGAGAATTCCATCTGTGTCTCTGACATGTGACATATTCTAAGCTGCATCTCAAGTGTATTCTTAGGTTTTGATTGTCAACGGTGTATCCAATTTCCCTTTTTACCATGTACTTCAGCTAAAACCATCTACTCTTATGGAATAAGTAGTGTAGTAAAGCTGAATTGCAATGAGTATAGCTTTGATACCTTGGGATTTATTGAGCTGCAGGTTTTATTAATGTCTTGCCATTTGAAGTCTCTGTAACAACAGAAAAAGAAATGCCACTTGCTAGAGTTCCAGTGTCCTATATGCATAAGTCATAAAAATATATTTCTTTGAAAAGAAAAAGCTCCAAGATAGAACCCCAAGAATTTGAATCTAGTTTTCAAATTGACAGCACATTAAGTTAATATAATATATAATGATTTTTAATTTAAATGATATAATAATTCTATTCTTCATAGAATTCATAGTCAACTAAGCATACTTATGTGAAATACAAAATTACCATGATGACTGCTATAATCTGTAGGAAAAAACTTTACATGGAATACTTTCCTACAGTTTGTAGGCAAATGTCACATGATTTAAATGACTACAAAATTAGGTTAGTGTACATGCTGCTGTTTAGTATACAAGAGGACAAATATTGTCAAAGTGCTAGGATTTTAAGTATCTAAATTAAAATTATCACCTCAAATATTTTAACATAGATTAGTAAACACAGAGAATAAAAGTTACCTTTCTGAACTTAACACTATTTCCTATTAAAAAACACCCAAAAAGATTTGGAGATCTAAAGTGGGCATAAAGATAACAAAACACAAATGCCTTGGAGAAAAAGAGAAAAAAAAAAGAAAGAAAGAAAGATGGATTAGTATTCAAGTGTGCACAAAACCCTTCAAAAGCATTTGATCTTTACAAACTTTATATATGGGACCCCAAAAAGCTTGAAAAGACCTATAAGAGCTAGAAAAGGAGGATGATTGAATTACTTCAAGATAATTAGTAAATTGTGACCTGGGGAAAAGCCAATGGACCACTTAATGCTAGGAGAGGTGTGTATCCATGTTTTAAATAATAAAAGATCTCCCTTTCCTGAGAGAAAACATGGAGAAAGTATTAAATACTTCTGCATTATCACAATGAAATTCTAAGACCCTAGAGTAAATTACCAAAGAAAACTATGAAATTTCTACTTTCACATGCTTTTAAGTAGAACATAAATCATTTATGTATAGAGAGTCGCAATTTACCTGGATAATACAGATTTAAAGTCTATCCAAAGGAGAACAGACTTAATGTTCTCTCAAGACATCATAATGTTAGGATGAAGTCACTTCCCTAAGTAGGCTTTTATGGTTCTCAGATATCATGGAAATGAATTTTTTACTTGTCCAATGCAAAGATAATCTGCTTTTCAAAAAGGGTACCTGATCCATGTGAAAGAGTTGAAGCGATTTCCATGTGGAGTTAAACTTGAGGTTAAGCCTGTCCTGTGGTCCAGCTTTCCTCACATGAGAAAGGGGGAACTTCCTGTGGATTTTAATGATCTGCTTCACAACAGAAAATTGAGACTCTATTGTAACCCTTTAATAGCACAAGGGATGGGAGCCAACTAGTAGGCACCAAGAACACCAAACTCCAAGCTATTCTTGTGACTATTGATGACAGCTTCAGCTAGAACAACTGTCATCTACTCAGTAACTTGTCTTTTTTCTCTATTTTAAAGCAATAATGAAAAATGAAATAATGATGATCAACCTCCACTTAGCAGAAGCATCAACCATACCACAAATAAGGGGAGATCTCAGCAGACAAATCCCACATGATCTGGCAAAGTGATGATGAAATTTATTAAGCCCCTGCAATCAGCACCATCAATCAGGTGAAACTTCAGTGGGGAGGATCTGGAATCACAGCATGAATGGGCAATCAGCTGGAGCAGGACCTTTCATTACTGAACTCTGCTTTTGCCACAGCTACATTTCCCAGGGTGACTAATCTTTCAGTTTAAACCACTAATCTTCCTTTCAAAACTTCTTTTTTATCAAATTCAAACATTTTTGTACCCTAAGCTTACAAATTTACCACTTACAAAAAGTTTTATTTTTCAAATTCTGGTGGGAAACAAAAGTGCAGGCCATAATGGATCATTTGTAAAAAACTCTTCTAAAAAATATGGGTAGAGGAACCCATTTTGGTAAATGTAATCATTCTAATTTCAACTGCTGGCAGTTCATTATGTATACCTATTGAAGCCAGGAATTTAATCTCACAGTATAATGTGCTTTCTTCAGAATAGTAATATTAATTAGAAGTAAATATTCATTTTTCTTCTTTTTAAAGAAAACAGTTACACATTTCAAATGTATTTGAAGTAAAATTTAAATATATTGCTCTATACATTCTACTGTAGTTATCTATGCAGATATGAAAAGTCCTAGTATGGTACTGAGGAAGACTTTCCTGTTCCAGGATGAAGTCTTTTCTATGCCTTAGGATGAGGGAATCCAAGCTGCAGTTTCTGCAAGCACTATATAAACCCTCTGGTGGTTAAAAGGGAAGTGACGGAATGATACAGTCATTCCCAAACTAGATAATTATCATTCCAACAAAGAGTCAGTTCCGTCATCATACCTAATGCCAAGGTTTTATTCCCTAAGTTTGTCAGATATTAAGACTTCAAATATGGTATCATATTCTGCCAATACATTTTTATTTAATTTTTCTGTATGTCACTTTATATATTTCCAGCACCACTTGCTAGATGTAAGTATCAGAAACTCTGGGGTAAAAAATTCCTATAAATGAATAAACAGATCTGATTCCAAACAATCAAAAATCTAATGTATTTGCAATTACAAAACAAAAGAGCAAACTGATTTGCAACTGTCACCTATGTTTCTCAAGCATTTCTAATGGAGTATGATGGCAAATCTAACTCTTAATCATGTGGCACCTGTACAGAGATATCCTGCTACAGTGGTCTACAGGGTCTGTGACCATTATGAGAACACCTCTACTCCTGCCTTCCAGGCTCTACAATCTTCACACAGAAAAGTAGGCCTAAGGCTGAGGCCCATGCTGGCTCCTGCTCCTGTTACAAATGAAGGTACTTTGTCATTCCTCACACATTCACTAGCTCTCCTGGCTGCTGGGCACTGGGCAAAGAGCTGGCCCTGCCTGATGAGCTCATGGTCTACATAAAGAGCTGTAAACAAGCCAAGAGAAAGGTGAGGTGACAGAGGTATAAGTCAGAGCAGTGAGGCCCTCCCACTGGCAAAGATCCTAAGAGCTAAGCTAGGACAGGTACTGGAGGGGCGTGAGTGCCTGGAGTACTGAGAACAGCTAACAAATTTAGCTGCAGAGGGCTAAGGCTCTAAGGTCTGATAGAAACAGATGGGTGGGGCTGGGGGTGTTGCTCAGTAGCACAGTGCCTGTTATGCAAATGCAAGGTCCTGAGTTTGATTCCTAATACTCAAAAGAAAGGGGGGGGTGTGGTGGGGGAGGAGAAGAAAGGAGAAGAAAGGGGAGGGAAGGGAAAAGAAAAAGGAAAGGATTACATTCCTTGGTGCTGCTTTAGCTAAACGGTGGCTTTCAATAGCTCTTGAAGCCTTAAAAACTGTCCCCTGTACCACCATCTTTTGTAACAAATTAGAATTTTTTTTTTTTTCCTGACAAATGCTCTTAGATACTGACTGAAAAGTGGACTTCTGAATACCAGCCTGACTTCTGTTTCTGCTTAGTTAGGCCCTGACAGGGGAGAACAGAGTTCCTATCTTCCCACCCCATAAAAACCCAGGCCTCACGAAAAACTTGCCACATACCACCAAGGACCAGAAGAGGCCTCGCGGGAGCACCCATCACTGCTATCTTGACCTGACACAGAATTTGGGGACCCAGGTGCCAGGACACCTGAGACTAATACTAAAAGGTAGCAATGCCCACCCTTCTTTCTGGTCTCTGTCTCCCTGCTCTTTGGAGGACACCATAATCAGAAGGGGCAAAGCAGGAGAACATTTGGCTCACATATTCCCAGATCTCATCATGTCATTATTTTGTTCTCCAAAGTTTGACTAGCAAGTATATGGTTTCTCTGACTAACTGGTCAATGTAACTATCAATATTCTCTTGGTATTGGAATCTATGCATGTAAAAATAAGAAAATCTTAGGCAGGGGCCCTAAGGTTTCCACTAAACAGTACTGCAAAGAGTCTGCTGTGGCATTTAGTCAGGGGGAAGTCCCACTGATTATCTCTGTTTTCTCTGTAATCAATGTGAATTAACTGTGTATTTAAGGGAATTAACTGTGTATTTATTCATGGGATAAACCTGGTCTTTCAGTACGTCCCCCTAAGAAGCCATTCAGGCTTTCAGTGGCACTAACCTACAGTGGAAGATGATGATAGAAACATAAATGCTTGTATTTATGTGCTGGTTTGTTCCAGCTCTGCACACATCTATTTCAGTATATAAATTAGTAATAAAAGACAGTGGGATGAAAGCAATTCCTTATTTCTCCAAACTCAAGTAAGCTTCTAGCTCTCTGATATTTTACTTCAAAGTAGAAGTGTGCTGTTATGGTTTGTATGGCTTAGACTAAGAAATTATGACCAAAGAAATAAGAAGTTATCAGAAACAACTAACATTTTTCCTAAACATATGACAATATTTCTTTCAAAGAATCTTTCAAATAACCCTATAAGTCTAACTCTATTTAATAAAAGGCCAAAGTCCAAGAAAATAAATTCAAATATAATATGTTTTTCTCTGATGTTTAGTTTATGCCACACATATACTCAGATAAAATCTGAGGTTCAGGAGACAACAAACTGGTGACAATTCCTTTAGGCAAAGGCAACTACAAGTGAAGGAAATTCCTACAGACATCTCAGTTTAATCAGATAAAACCTATTGATTTCAGTGAAATTACAAACTGTTAGGATTTCTAAAGGAGAACTCCTATGGGAGGATAGCTTAGAGCAAAGACTGTGGATCCGTGGATTCTAATCCCAGCTCTATCATCCCCAGCTCTGAGATTATGGGTGACCCATGCTCCCTCCTATATCTGGATTTCCCACTCAAAATAATAAAACCAATTTCTTCGAAAGCAGGAAAACCCCTTTGAAATTTTTATTTTAAAAAATAGGGAAGAATGTAAAATAGCTCACTTTTTATTTAAGTGAGCTATTTATTTCCACTATGTGTTATATTAGAAAGTTACATTTTGAGCTTTCAAACATTGATTCATTCATTTAAAGTAGTAATACTGAAGTCCTTTTACGTTAACCGAAAAGATTTCTCTATGAAACATTTAAAACAAAACAAAATTCTAATGAGTGGCACTGTTTCACATTATTTCAATGATTACCTTAATAAAAGACAATTTGACCTCACACATACGTCTGCATTTAGTTTTTGCAATATACTGCTTCAGTTGAAGGACATGGATAAAATACAGTCTCACAAAACACGTAGTTTGAAACATGAGAAGAAATGTGATACCCTTTTCAAGTAACTCAGTTATTTTTGTTGTTGACACTATACCAAAATTGTGTGTCACTTTTGTAAAGGTGAGTTATAATAATGTAGGATCTGAAACCTTACCAGAGAAACTTTAGTATCCTATTACATTAAAGTCTTTTGATCTACCTTGTACTTGACCTTTTATACACACATGACTTTGTTGGATCACTGAGTCTTGCAGGTCTTTCTAATGTTGACATATTTCCTTATGCAATGTAAAAAATATCACATGTTAATATCTTCCTTAACTTACAGAAATCCTTAAATATTAGGGAAATGTCACTCTGAGAATTCCACATAGATTTCTAAAATTCTAGCTTGATTTTTATCACTAGCCAAAAGAATTATCAGTTCCCAAACCCTTCACCTAAGAAACAGACTTATTTCACTCATTTTCAAGAAAATGCTGCCAAATTCCTAAGTTTCAATTATGATAGTTTGTCTGTCAGTCACTACTTCAAGTAAAAATGAAGTGCAAAGAAAAAAGGAGCCCATTGGGCTACCAGCTAAGAAAACTTTATAAGGACTTTGCCTCAAAGCAACTATCACATTTTTGCATTCATTCAAAGTGTTTTTTTTAAAAAAAATGTTACTTGAATTTGGACACAGAATATTAAAAGGCATTTATTAGAGTCAAACTATAAGTAATAATTTTTACTACTTTATCAAGGATAGTCTTAAAGGAGATGGATTTTTTTAAATTATAGGTTTCTGGTGAGGAAGAAACATATCAACCAGTATAGTCTGTTATCGCTGTCTTGATATGTACTCAAATGTCAGAAGTTTTCTCATGTTTGCTTTGGTATCATCAGTAAAACCTCAAGCAGGGGAAAAGCAAAAAGTCTTTTGTATTACTAGAAAATGCTTCTGACCTTGTGATCTCTCCTGGCAAAGGGTCTCATGGCTGCCAAAGGTCCCTGGATCACACCCTGAAAAATTCAGCTCTGATGGTATCAAGGGGATTGAATTAGTTACTATGCACAAAATGCTCATGGCCATGCCTGGCACAGAAGCACAACACACCTGTTTCTATTAAAACATCTTGCCATAGAAGGAAATTGCATCTTCCTACAGAACGCTGAATCTTGAACTTCATCCAGAACACATTTACTTTTGGCTTTCTAAATAACACACATATAAATCAGGCTACAGCCTTAAATGTCAATAACTATTAAGAACAAAGAAGTTGTTCAGTTTAAAGAAAAACAGGTGTTCCTATTTTCAATTATTTCAGAAGTCTGGACAACTCTAAATATTGACTCATTTATTCTTTCATTCAACAAATACTCATTAAATAACAACAAGGAATTCTATGCCTAGAGTACAGATGTGAGTTTAAAAAAACAGTAAAATTCACACCTTCATGTAACTTACCTTCTAGCTCAAGGAGATAAATAGTGAACAAATAAGGAAATATATAGAACAGTCTGGCTTAAGCCCACATTTCTTTTGTATAAATTACTTTATATGTGCTTGATAAATCTGAAACTGACACTGGTATAACATGAAAATTGGAGTGATTTAGACATAACCCCCCAAATATTAATGTTACTACATTATCATAAATAAGCTCTTATGATTTATTAAAAAGCAAGCTTTACAATTATAAGGAAACAACAGCTGCAGTAACAGCATAACTACTTTAAAAACAAAAAATTAAAAGGTCATTTCTTTGTTCACTGCAAGTAGTAGCTGGTTTGAGCACTTCAAGAACCACAGTGCTTTCCATATAGCACATATTAAGAGAAACTGCAAGTGCTAATGAGTAAGTACAGAAGGCTCCTCTCTCTGTAGCAAAACAGAAAATCAATGGAGAAAGTTACTACAAGTATTTTTATATATTCTGATCGCAAAATTCCATAGGTTTTGAATGGTCTGCCCCAACACGTTTTTTCCCAAAAGTTCTGTTATGTATTGTATGATTTTACAGAACTTGGAACGTTTTAGGAATATGTATGGAAGAATAAGTGAAATACATATAAAGAGAATGATGCACATAAGAGAATATGATATTTTGTCAAAGATATGAAACATATGTTAAGTAATATTAAAAGTAACTCAATTTGATAAGGTAAAATTTAAATATCCTAGTAGGCTATGTTAAAAATAAATCCAAAAATAAAATTTTTAATTAACTAAAATAAGATTGTAGTTCTGCAATAATTTTATTCTCAAATTTTTAATTTTTACTTTTTTTATCAAGTACACTCAGTTGGAATGTTAAATGTAGTTATATTCTCATACCTAGTGAAAATTACTATAGAAGAGAAAATTAAATACTGGGTTACTTTTTCATTATTCAAAATAAGAAAATGCCCTAGTAAACATATAACAGCATCAGTACCCTAGAGGTATTCTTTTTAACTAATACACTGTACTTTAGTTTTCTCTCCAATAAGAGTAAAGGACACTCTGAAAGTCACACACAAAAAGGCCTTGCAGCCAATGAAGGAGATGAGACCTGAAGTTGCTCATTGATGCCTGTACACATTATTTTTATTTAGATCATCTTTTTCCTTAAAAAATATTCTTTACTGGGCCAGGGAGATAGCTCAGTGGCATAAGCACTTGTCTAACAATCACAAGATTCCAAGTTCAATTCCTGGTAAAGGGGGCCGGGGAGATGGCTCAGTGGAATAAGCGCTTCCCTGGCAAATGCAAGTGCTTGAGTTCAATCCCTAGTAAAATAAATAAATAAATTCATTCTTTACTTAGAGCACAATTTTACAGACTGATCTACAAATGTTTCTTCCATTTATGTATTTGGTACAGGGTCTCGCTATGCAGCTCAGACTTGTTGTGATCCTCCTGTTTTCAGCCTCTCTCGCACGGGGATTACAGGCATGCACCACCATGTCCAGACTCCATGGCTGACTCAGGGCTCCCAGGACAGGGCCCACATGGCATGCGAGACTAGAGAACGAACCCTCATCCCTGTGCTTGCCAAAACAGGTGCTTAGTCTTCTGAGCTATCTAGCCAGCCCTACAAATGTTTCTTACAGTGAGACACACTACCTAAATTTTCACTGTTTATCCTTCTGGCATATTTAATTGTTCTTACACATAACAACACCACAATATAGAAATAAATTGCATGATGGTCATCACATCTATTATATACATATGTTTCTCTTCTTTTTTTTTCAAATTCCTATAGACCACTCATCAACACAGACCACATTTTCATTTATACAACAAACAAGAACAAATTAAAAAGAATTGATCCCTAGAGTTATGCTCTGCTCTGGTCATAATCAAAATTAGAAATCAATAACAAAACAAGCACAGAAAGTCTCCAAATACCTAGAAGCTGAATAATATGCTTTTGAAAATACAAATATCAAAGAACAAATGTGAAAGGAAATTTTAAAATACAACAGAATGAAAAAAGCATACAACATACCAAAATAAGTGGGATGATGCAGCTAAAGCAGTGCTGACAGGAAAGAGTATAGCACTGAAATGCTTGTACTAGAAAATGGAAAAAGTCTCAATTCAATAACCTAGAATCCTACCTCAAGAAATAAAAGGAAATTGAAATAAATGTGAAGCAAGTTAAAGAAGAAAATAATGAAAAACAAGATGAGAATCAATAAAATTGAAGATAGAAAAATAATATAGAAAATCAATGAATTAAAACAAGCTGCTTCTTTGGTAGGAGTGACCAAGTGATATATTTCTAATCAAGTTAAAAAGAATAAAAAGAGAGATAACATGAATCACCAATACTAGCAAAGAAATAGCAGAAATACAGATTTTGCAGCCATTAAAACAAGGATACTGCAAACAACTTTAACCTCATAAATTTGACAACTGAAAAGGTATGAACAGACTCAGTGAAACAGTTCAGCACACTAAGCACCTGCTTAAGCAAGTATAGGGATGAGGGCTCAATCCCTGGCACCACATGCCCCACAGCCTCTGGCCCTGCCCTCCAGGTGCAGTAAGCTGGCCACCAAGACCAGGCGTGGTGACGCACGCCTATAATCCAGCACTGAGGAGGCTAAAAACAGGAAGATTACAACAAATCTGAGCTGTGTAGTAAGACCCCATACCAAACACATAAAAAAAAAGATATGAACAAATTCCTGAAAGTCTATCTACTAAAGTACATCTAAAATAAGATAGACAGGTGATGAAGTTGCTGCTGCCTTTTCCAGATCTGAGAAGCATACACCCCGATGCATGCCCCACGTGCATTCCTGGTTCCTTTTGGTTCTAAATCCAAGATGGCCAGTCTCAAGGGTCAGCTGATTGTGAATCTCCTTAAGAAGAAAAAAGTGCCCCAGAATAAGACCTCGGTTGTTGGGCTCAGTGCCGTTGGCATGGCCTGTGCCATCAGTATATTAATGAAGGACTTGGCAGATGAACTTGCTCTTAATGATGTCATGGAAGACAAACTGAAGGGAGAGATGATGGATCTCCAACATGGTATCTTTTTTCTTAAGATAGCAAAATCATCTCTGGCAAAGACTATAATGTAACTGCAAACTGCAAGCTGGTTATTATCACCGCTGGAGCACACCAGTAAGAGAGAGAGAGAGAGAGAGAGAGAGAGAGAGAGAGAGAGAGAGCCACCTTTATTTGGTGCAGCGTAGAGTGAACATCTTCAAATTCATCATTCCTAATGTCGTAAAGTACAGTCCTAACTGCAAGTTGCTTGTTGTGTCCAACCCAGTGTATATCATGACCTATGTGGCTTGGAAGATAAGCGACTTTCCCAAGATCCATGTTATTGGCAGTGGCTGCAACCTGGATTCAGCCCGGTTCCGCTACCTAATGGGAGAAAGGCTGGGCATGCGCCCACTGAGCTGCCATGGCTGGATCCTCAGAGAGCATGGAGATTCCAGCGTCCCTGTGTGGGATCTCTGATGTTGTGAAGATGACTCTGACTCCTGAGGAAGAGGCACATTTGAAGAGTATGGATACCCTTGGTCGATCCAGAAGGAGCTGAAGTTTTAAAGTCTTCCAGTGTCTCCATGTCACTGTCTAGGCTATAGGAGGGCTTAGTGAGAGTTGTGCCAGTTGTCCATTTTATCTGATGTGTACTCTTAAGATAGCCTGGGGAAAACATCAGTTTCCAAAAGTTAGAAGTTTAAATGGTTCACAAAACACCACAAGTCTGTCCTGATGCTGGATGGTGCTGCACTTGTAGTCCTGGTTAGTATGAAGTAGCCCAGCATCTAAGACACCTTGCTGCACAGGCTCCAGTTACTCTTCAAACATGTGTGTTACTTGGTTATGCAGCTTCACCCACCAAGCCTTGTCTGACATTTCCCCAGTTGAACACAACCTGGGATCCAGTGTACAAATCTAATATTGCACGTCTTGTGCATGATAGTTTTAAAGGATTTTATTTTGTATATTATACATATATATATATGTACATATATATATATATATATATGTATTGTACATTGCCGTATAATGAAAAAAGTTCTACCTGTGAACAGTGCAACCCAGTGTCACACCAACTACCATACCAAATAAACCTTGAACAGTGGCTACTGTTTTAAAAAAAAATAAAAATAAGACAGAAAGCCTGAGGATTCCTACAAATTAAACTTGTCACTTTAAACCTTCTCACTAAAATAAAATCTTTTAGATCCAGATGGTATCAATGTAGAATTCAACCAGCATTTAAAGTGGAGTTAAAATATTCTCTAGAAAACATTTCTCAGGTTATGTTCGAAGGCTAGTATTACTCTGACTTAAAATCCTTACAAATACAATATAAAACAGAAAATTGCAGACCACAGACTTAGACACATCAACTATCTCTCACAAACTTAGACACAAAAGTCCTGAACAAAATATTAGCAAATCAAATCCAGTAATACATTACAAAATTATGTTCTATGACTTAATGTAATGTGTCCTAGATATGTAAGGGCATGGTTTAACATACAAAGAACAAAATCATAAATCCCCCATATCTGTAGAATAAAGAAAAAAATTATGTGATCTATCACATGAATTTAGAAAAATGGCAAAATCCGAGACTCATGACTTAAAGAAAACTCTACCAAATTAGAAATAGAATTTTCTCAATCTAATAAAGGTCAACTAATCAAAAATCTACATCTAACATCATACTTAACGGTTAAAAACTAATTGTTTTTCCCAAAATTTGGTAGCCGGTAGAATGTCATCATTCTACTAGATGTATTATAGAAAGAATTATGACCCTAAGACAAAAAGAAAAAAAATGAATAGAAGTTTACACAAACACAACTCTCCTAAATTTGCAAGTGAACTATACAAGCCTCCATGATCAACACAGAGAACCAATTACATTTCTATAAATAAGCAGTGAACTAGTAGAAAGCAAAATGAAACACACAAGACCATTTATAATCACTCCAAAGAAAATAAAATACTTAAATACAATCTTATGCTGAAAATCATAAAATGCTGATTACAGAAATTAAAATTTGAAATTGGGGGAAATACATATGTTCACAGATTGAAAGACTTAATAAAGATATTAAATCCATATAAAACACACATAAAGTAAATGGATTTCCTATTAAAACACCATTAATATTTTTTGGACTTCTGCAGAAGATTATCCTAAAATGTATATGGAAAGACAAAGAAAGAATATCTAAAGCAATTCTGATAAAAGAATAAAGTGAGAAGAATTATTCTTCCTTTGATATCAGTATTTATTATCCAGCTACAGCAATAAGGGCAGTATGATGTAATACTAGGGTCATGCTTGGAATGCCTGTCATTCTGGTCTTCTAAATACATACTGCTTGTCATTTCATACCAATTACTGGTATACTGTCTCTCAAGTAAATGTTTGTTTTAAAAAAGAGTAATAAATGAAAACAAGAGACAAGAAAAAAATGTCAATAGGACTGTCCTGCTACAATGCTGTATATGGTTAGATTTATAAATTTCCATGTAAAATATGTAATTGTTTATTCCTTTTTAAACTATTTTTAAATTTTCTTCTTCTTTTTTTCTTCACATTCTGTAGGGATTTAAAGTTTAATATATCAATACTTGATGGAAAATACCTGTTCCATGTTATCTCTAAGATGTTTGATATTCAGACAGATAGTGAGGTTAAGCTCAACTGCCTATGTTATAGGGTAATAATATCATTAAGCTTCTCTTCTGGAGGCTAAACAACTTAAGTTTGCAGTTCTCTTAAAAATCACAGAAAAAGAAGGGCTGCAAGGACAGCCGAATTTTGGCCCTAGCCTTTCAAGGTCAGTGAAAACTCAGGACATAGGAGAACCTGTACTATAATATCCTGTAACTCAGTTGTGCCCCAAATTTACTCATCAAGGAGATTATGAGGCCACAGAGGAAAGTGATTGATGGTGTATAATGCACCTAAGGAGAGTCAAATGGAGAGAAAACATTCTCTCAGGCTTTCACAGAGAGCAAATTGGTCAGGCAATGGCCATGGTTCATCCACATGGCTGACACTGACAAAGGATCTACAAACTGTGGTACAGGGTTTCAGGGGAAATCCTGAGGGGATTTGACTGACCTTATCACATATAAAAGTTACATTTCTTGTTATATAGGTCTTTATTTTGGTCTTAACCATCCAGCAGAAAAGTATAAAAACGAGGTATAAAAAGTAAAGCCATATTAATATGCTGAGCTGTAAAAGGCTCAAATCAACAACTTCTGACATTGCCAGTCCTATGATAACCCACTATTATTATGGACTACTGGACTATATTGGATTATTTTGTTGAATTCACACACCTATAATATTTAAATGGCAATGGAATACCCATCTCTGACAAAACTAAAAAAAGGGGATGCAAATGAAGGACTATTTTGTGTCTGTATATACAAAATAGGATAGATATACAGCTACTTTCTCTTCAATGAAAAGAAAAATGTGTACTAATAGTGTTTGGGCAGGATATCATATCTGCATCTTGTACTATGAATAACCACTACAAAGACAACCATGTGCAATGTATTAATTATTGAAACTGTCCTACTAATCGGTTTTGAAACTGTATCATTGCTATTCGTTTCTTAATAAAATTAATAAAAATAAATAAATAAAAACATATGGTATTGGCAGAGGAATTAAATAGTAAAGGAAATTGATGAAAAGTCAAATGCAAGCACAGCCAACTGAAATTTGACAAGAGAAGAAATGAAACTCTGCCTAATCTCCATACCTGATATAAAAATTAACTTAAAATGGGTCATTGACTTGAATATAAAAACATAAAGGTATAGAAAAAAATCAGGAGAAAATATCTGGAATCTAGGACTAAATAAAGAGTCTTCGATATGACCCCAAAATTATAATGTATTAAAACAAAACAATCAAATTGTCAGTCTGAGCCTTTGTTCTGCAAAAGGCATTAAGAAGAGGCTGAAATGACTGGAGAAAACAGGATTTATATATA
>NW_004524607.1:14718917-14726539 GCF_000260255.1 Octodon degus
TTAATTGGTAATTTCCATATTCATAACAGTCCAAATAGAAAATGAGCAAGATATATAAACAGATATTTGTGCTGAAAAGGAATGATAAATAAGCACATGAAAAGACACTCAGCTTTGTCAGCCATAGACAAATGCAAATTAAAACTATAATAAGCCATCACAAAATACTTAACAGAATGGCTGAAGTTTAGTAAAAACACCAAATAGTGGTTAATTAAAAAGAAAGTCACTAGATTACTATTTTCACATTATTGGTGAGTATATTAAGTAATATAGGGACTTGTAAAACAGACTAGTGGTTTCCTATAAAAATAAACATGCAATTACCATACAACCCAGTCATTGTACTCTTCAACATTAATTCCAAGAGATGAAGACACATATTTCACAATAACACTTGTAATACAAATTTATAGCAGCTTTAGTCCTAACAGCTAAAATCTGGATACAAACCAGATGTCCTTCAAAGATGGACAGTTATAAAAACAATAGACTGTCCATATCACGTATACTACTTGGGAGTATAACAGAACAAACTACCAATACTCACAATCTGAATGAACTAGCAGGAGATTTTGCTGAATGTGGAAAGGTCACATGCAGTAGGATTCTTTATATGTAATATTCTTGAAATGACAAAATTGTAGAACTAAAATTTAGTGATTTCCAGGGTTAGAGATGGGACAGGGGATGAGCTAAGTGTGTCAATGAAAGGGCAACGAGGGATCCTTGAGTGAAGGGAATGTACTTTATCTTGACTTATAAATATTAATAGCATGGTAGAGATATTATACTATAATTTTATAGTATACTACCAGTAGGAAAATCTAAATGAAATGTACTTAAGTGCACAGGTCCTCACTTTGTTACTTATAACAGTGTCATGTGAACATACAATTATCTAAAAATTAAATTTTTATTGAAAGAGACTGTTAATGAGTAAGCCACAGAGTAGAAGAAAATACCCTGCATATGCCATTTAAAGACTTGTGTTCAGATTATAAAATATCACCAACTTCTTGATGATAAGAAAAATGAAAATATATAAATAAAATGAGCAAACAGCTTGAACATGCATATTGTAAAGGACAATGTAACAAACAGCAATAAACACATGGGAAGATGCTCAAAACCCTTCAGCATGAAGGATTATAATGGCTAAACTGAAAAACAAAACAAAATACTGACCATAGATTAATAAAGACAGTGAATACAACTCTTACACATTATGGGTCAGTGCATAAAAAGGGTACAATAAATTCAAAAAGGGGGTTGTCAATGTCTTACAAAATTAAACACCTAAACAAAACCCAGACATTGCAGACCTAGGTATCTTCTCATAAGAAAGAAAGGCTATATCAAACAAATAATTTTCCATAAAGAGTAGGGTCATATTCATAGCACTTCATACTGAAAGCAATAGAGATATTAAATCAGCACTCTGGAAGAATCTCTTGAACATTCTGCCCAGTGAAAGAACTCAAACACAAACCACTCACATTGAATGATTTGCTTTATGTGAAATTTAAGCACATCAAAAATTAATCTATGCTGAAAAAAATCAGAAAAATGTTTGCGTACAGAGATAGCGATTGATTAGAAGAGGCCTGAGAATGGACCAAGGTATAGAAAATGTGCAATATCTGAACTGAGGTATTAATTATAAGAATCTATAAACTTATCAAACTCATTGAATTATATACTTATATCTATAAATTCACAATCTGCAAAATTTCAACCTCAATTAAAAATCCTTAGTGCATTCATCTATCCACTGTCTCAAATATAGAAATACCTCTTTGATTACCTGATTCGAAATACTTTACATATATGACTGTCTATCCCAACAGCCCGTGACAGTTTAAAACTCATTCTCTGATATGAACTACTATGCTAAAGAGATTGACTATTTCTTACTAAAATTTCAAATCTTTTATTGCTATTTAATGCTCCATATGTACCTTATTTTCCAGCCACATGGGACAAAGCCAACAAAAACACAGACCCTATTGGTGTTACTGAAACTAATAATTACTGAGCACTTACTTAGTATCTAGAAGGAAATGTTTTAACAAATATCTGAAATGTTCCCACAATAACCAATCAGATAGGTAGTAATTTTCTTTTTGATATCCATTCTATAGGTCAAAAAAGCTGAGCCACAGCTGCAACCCTAGCGATGGGATTACGGCATCTGTAAGAAAGGCACCAGAGACCCTGTGCATCTGTGGCACATGCACTCCCAAATCCAACATAAAAGCACAAGAAATTAGCCTTCAGAACTGAGAGAATAAGCTCCTGTCTTCTACCACCCAGCGCAAAGCATTTTGTTATGACAGTTCAAGCAGATTAATACAAGACTGCTATGGAAACATACCTCCTAAATCATATATAGTGATATCTTCAAGAATAATAAACTATTTGTCTCATATATTTGTTTTCACCATTTATTTTAATATATCATGCTTCTTAAGACTAATATTCTTACTTGTGTGTTATCTTTAATATTATGGATTTGATGAGAAATGTTATTGTATATGTTATTTCTAGATTCTATAATAAAATACTTTAAATTACATAAATTTGAAAAAAAAAAGGTGAGCCAGAGAAGATTTAAGTAATTCACTGAAAGTCAAACAGTAGAGTTGAAACCAAGCCCTATCATCTAATTAATTCAAACATCATACCACTGTCCCTCGGGCTCAATATAAACCAACAAAAAACATAATTATAATTGCATAATTAAATACTAAAATTAAGGCTGGCAAATTTTATATCTGGAGAGCACTTCATTATATATATATATATATATATATATATATATATATCCATGATCAAGTTATGTCTGGTAACCAGTACTACAAAAGTGATCAAAGATAATGCATTAGTTATATGTTCTATGCAGGGAAAATTCAATGAATAGATAAAATGTGGCATACAAGTGAAAATATAAGGGCCAGTCTGATAGCTCAGCAGACTAAAGCACCTGCTTAGACAGAGCAGCCAGGGTTCAATCCCCAACGCGCTGTGCTGGCCTCACCCATTGGGGTACACTGAAAGAGGGATTGAGACTGGGCGTGGTGGCGCGAGCCTGTAATAACAGCACTTGGGAGGCTGAAAACAGGAGAATTACTACAAGTCCAATCAGTGAGACCCTGTAGACCCTGTAGATCCTGTCCTAAGTACAGAAAGAAAAAAAGAAAATGTATAATCTTTTACAGGCAGAATAATACAAATTTACCAATACCTTGGAAAAAGTAATGTTACTTAGTTATTTCAAAAATTACCAGTTAAAATGGAAGAAAAAAAAAACATAATTTGAAAAAATTGGCTGCATCCAACTTCAATCTGCTAAGAGTGGCTGACAACAAATTAGAAATCACTGTGTGGCATCAAGATATTTAACATACTACCAAACAACAATTTTTTAAAATTCAAAACACAAAAACAAGGAGAAATCAAATCAAAGAAAATGATCACTCTACATACAAATATACTAGGAAAATAACTAGACTCTAAACATTAACCATGACTAAGCTTTATCTAATTGACATTTTATTTTAATTAAAAATTGTCATCTTGTCATAGTTTTAGACATTGTAAAAGTAGCAGCTGACATCTCTTATATATCATCTCTCAAGCAATAAGCTATTACCTTACAATTCATAGACTTATTTAATAAGTACATGAATAATGTTTGATATTAGCCATCTGACCCAAAAATATCAAAATCTCCCACACAAGAGAAATGTAAAGATACATCAACCGAAAACCTACACACAAATGTTCATACTTGCACTATTCATAACCAAAACTGCAAACAACTCAAATAGTCAGTGTGTGCAGTATACAGTATTATCAGGTCAAATCAAATATTCTTACAGGTTGCAGTATGGATGAATCTTGGAAACATGTTAAGTAGATGAAACCAATGAGAAAGGGACACATACTATATAACTGCATTAATTTGAAAATCCAGAATAAGTCAATCTATATGGACAAAAAAGTTAGTAGTTACTAAGGGATAGGGAAGCACAGAAGAAAGGGAGGAGGGGTAGGAAATGATGGCTATAGGTACAAAGGTTTCTTCAACCTATATGCTAAATTAGATTACAGTTAACTGTCACAGAACACTCTCTCTCTCTCTCTCTCTCTCTATATATATATATATATATATATATATATATCCTGAATGATATATTATAAACAGGTGGATTCTATAGCTATAAATTTTGTCTCAATATACATCTATTAAAAATACTACACTTAAGATGGAGGGGTGGCACATGCCTATAATCCCAGCACTTTGGAGGCTGAAAACAGGAGAATCACTATGAGTCTGATCTACACAGTGAGACCCTGTAGACCCTGTCCTAAATACACTAAAAAAAACTACACTTAGAAATTACTTTAACTTTGCTAAGCACACTAAGTTCTATCACTTTCATTCTTTTACAAATGAGGAAACGGTGACAGAGAGGCTAACAAATATGCCCAAAATTACATAGCTTGGAAGACGCAAAGTCACATCTGGGGCTAGTACAACTGTGACCCACTGTGCCAGTTGACTTCCTGACAACAGCTTCTTCCTGAGGTATCAGCAGTGGCCAGCATAGCAGTCAGAGCAAGGAAGGGAGGCTGAAGAAGTGGATGATGGGTGGGGTGGCTCAGCTTTGGACATGCATGCATTCTTAAAAGTGAAAAGACTTTCCCCAGTAGCCAAGGGTATCATTCTTTTGGACCAGATCTGTAAGTAGAGGCTGGTTAATACAATTTGAGAACAAGAATGGAAAGCAGCCTAAGAAGATTTCATTGTTCAAAATGATCTTCAAAACAAGCGCAATTATGCCAAGATGAACTCTAACAGTTGCCACTGTCTATGAGTAAAGTTAAAGAAAGTTATGCTTATCTGGATTATGTGCCATTCTCAGCCCTAAGGGACAGAAGGAGGTGGAGACAGGCCCCAGTTGCCTCCAGGTCTTGGCACAAGCCTGTCCTGGTGTAGGGCACAGGAGAGAGACTGCTTCAGAGAAGTGAAAGCAGAACATTCCTTTCAGAAGTCCTCAGGTGCTGACAAGGAAAGAACTACTCCTTTGGACATTAATTTTAAGATGAATGAATCTCTTAAACAGTATCTTTCCAGCTGTGGTGGCACACAACTGAAGTTTCAGAAATTTGGGAGTCTAAAACAAGAATATCACAATCTTGATCCTAGTCTGGACAACTTAGTGACATAGGGAAACATTGCCTCAAAGTAAAACATGAAAAAAAAAAAAAAGTTAGTGGTGCAGATCAGTGTGAAGGCCCTGGTTTGAAGCCTGAACAATGGCCCTTCCTCCAGCCTAACATTCTAGCTTGTCATTACACATGTCACATCAACTCATGCTCACTAATAAGTAGTGCAAAGGTGGGATTCTCTTCTATACTTCCATTAAGCTCCAGTCACTACATACATTTCTCTTGTGTCAACCAGGTCTTTATAGGTGACAATTTTTTCCTAAGTACCCATCTCAACTTCCCAACATCCTGTAACTGTTGGGAAAGGGTAGGAGGACACAGACTCTAGCTTACCCATTGGCTAGTTTTCACCATCACCTCAAAGTTGTCAACAGCTAAGGTATTAAAACTAGTTTTATTTGTTTATTTATTTATTTTTGTATTTTTAAGGAAGGTTCTCCAGGGTGTTCAGGGTCTCACTACTAGATTGGACTCATAGTGATCCGCCTGTTTACAGGCTCCCAAGAGCTGGGACTACAGGTGCGCACCACCATGCCCAGTCTCAATTACCATCTCAGCATGCCCCGGGGGTGGGGCCAGCATGGCAGGCCCAAGGATTGAAGTCCTAGCTCCTGCACCTGCTTGCAGGTACTTTAGTCTGCTGAGCTATTTGGCCAGCCCTAAAAACTAGTTTTAGTATTTCAAAAGCATATAGCTAGTATGTACTTCCTAATAATCAGATAAAGTGTTAAGATGTGACCATCTAAGTTGTTTCCAGTGTTGCTACAATAAGATCTGCCCAAGTTCTCTTTTGTATGAAGCAGTGACATTTACCCACGCAGGATTCTCACAGCAAGAGTCTCCATGCTTCACCAGCCTGCTGTGCATTATACAATGGCATGGAAAGGAATGTCTGGGAGCAGTTAAGAATGGAAATAGAACACCAAGAAAAGTAAACAGAGGATAAAATGCAGCTGAGAGAAAAATAAATAAATAACCTTCACTTGGCAGAATTCATCAGCAGCAACACACAAACAACATCATTAAAATGTCGTCAGAATGACCGGGAGGTAGAGAGAAAGAAAAGGGCAGTGAGAGGAGTTATAATTATCTGGGCTATTAAAAGATTTAAAGTAGATGGCAGTTTTTCAAATTTGCAAAGCTTGAACCTTGAATGCTCCTTCTCATTTTACAAGAATTTGTTATTCTGAAATGTTCGACTGTGAGGTGGGGGAGGGCAATTATATTTTTAAATGGTGCATAATCTTTTACGATAGAAAGCTGACATTTTATAGTGAGACATCATTTGGATTTCAAACTACTGGGTGATTCTTATAATAACTTGAGGAGCTCTAAGGAAATAAAGTATCAGCAGGTGGTCAGTCAAATACTAAGAAATTCCTCACTCCACAGGCAGTAATCAGGTTGAAACACTTCCCCCATTACTTCCAAAAATAGAGCAGACAGTGATACACAGGCCTTCCTACTTCCAAAACTCTAATTTCCACAAATAGTAAAAATATATTAATTTGTTTTTGTGTATTAATTGCATTGGTTATACCTTATATCAGGGCACCAGAAGCAGCCTTTTGTCAAAATTTATGTACATCAATCCTTTCAAGCTTTGTACTTCACAACAGGCTCATTAAATCTGATTCTAACATGCTACCACAGTTTGTGATTCAATAAGTCTTCCTCCCTTCAGACAAATTTTTCAAACATTTTAAAAATGAGCCTAAAGCGCAGGCCCAGCGAGTGAGTGAGACTGACCAGGGCCGCAGGATCCTGAATAGACCCAGAGCACAGGCCCTGCATGTGAGTGAGACCACCCAGGGCCCACGGATCTTTGTTCGACCCAGAGTGCAGGCCCAGGGGAGAACACTTCAGCAGAACTCCCTGCAAAGAGACTAGAGGCAAGACCCACCCCAGCTGATTCAAGGAGCAGAACATCTTGCCAGAGAGATACAAAGGGTTCAACTCTAAGGCCTGCAGCAGAAAGAAGTGGAGCACAGCAACCAGATCCAAACAACACCCACCTGGAGGAATCTGAACTTCGTAGATCCAGAGTTGGTGCTAAGGTAATAACTTTATCTAAACTCTACACCAAAGGTCAGAAGACAGTGGTATACAAAATGACAAAGAGAAGGAACAAAATGCAGACTCAGGCCCGGAGTCCACCCAGTACAACTGCAGAAGACACTAGCACTGAGGAAACTGGAAATCACACACCAGATATCTCTGAAATACTAGTGTTGGCATTAAAGAAACAACTGCAGAAAGGTATAGAAGAAAGCAGATCAGAAATAATTTCGGAACTAAAAAATTCAGTGATAACTATAATCAAAGAAGTACTAAGTGCTTCTAAAGAATACACTGATAAAAAAATAGAGGAGAATATAAAAATG
>NW_004524607.1:14728061-14761617 GCF_000260255.1 Octodon degus
GTATAAAATTCAAAGAGAACAGATCTTTTCTTTCGGTCCTTTAATTAATCTAGTTTCTTACACCCTTGGTCCTTTTTTTTCTTTCTAATGTGGAATAAGATGGTATTTAATTTTGTTCTTCCACAGCAAATATTTTTATGTAGATGCTTTAATGATTTTTTTCTTTACAAGAAGTTTTGGACAATTTCATTTTTGTGCATCTTGGTATGATTGCATATAAATGTCTTTGCAAAAGGTTCATTTTTCTTGGAAATGTGGTATTATAAGTTGAACTAAATTCAGAAATTTTAAATCTTTAAAAAGAGTTTGAAACTATTGTTTGAAGCAAGGTACAATTCCCCTATGATGAATGCTATCACTATGTATATCTAAAATGTACCAATAAAAAAATTCAAGGAAAAAAAATAAAAATGAGCCTAATGTCTGAAATGCAAAGATAAACAATAATACATGTACATTCACCAAACGAACACAGTTACTAGCAACAGTGTCCAGCTGCTGGGCCCATCCTGGTGATTAACACTTCTCCAGCCATCAGCGTAGTACGCTTGCTGCGAACTCCACCAATACACCTTATAAGCAATCTTTGGCTGGTGTTTCAAAAGGAGAATACCCAAATATTACTGTGATTTGTTTTTCTGAATGTCAGAATGTACAGTCATTGCAAAATATTTCTTTAATTTTGTGACTTTCACAGTGTGCCCAATGCCAATGCCTCTGGGCCGACGCATAAAGGACATCCAAGAAAGAATTAATATGGTAAGGCCTCCCCTAGGTGGCCAGTGATTCTTCCCATGTCAATCAAATGAAAGAAAAGAATTAAGAGCCAGGTCCAACCATGGCCTGCAGGCTCAGAGCTGTTTAAAAAGGATCTATAGGGATGTTTCAAAATCTTAAGCCCTGGCCCTTGTATTATGAAGCTGTGAAAGGAAAAGGGTAAGCCTCATACTAACTGCCATCTAAAACATAAATAGTGTAAAGATAAAGGTTAATACCTTGAATTGCCTATAAGTTGACACGAGCTGCCTTCCTTGGAATATTACAACTCTAAAGTCAAGATGTTAAAATACGGAAAGCTACCTTTAAAAAATAACAAATAAGATTGAAGAATGATTATAATATAAACTATTGCTCTTGCTTGTGAACACGAGCATCTCCTGAGAAGTTTTTTGTTTGTTTTTTTTTAAATGCTGACAGCTAGCCCTTGCCTAAGACCCATCAAATCTGCCTGTCCAGTGGTGAGACTGTCATTAGTACCTTTCAAGCTTGCCTTGGGACTTCACTATTGGGCTAAAGTTGAGAGGTACTAGAAGGAACTATCAGATACCACACAGAGTTATTAGAAATTAGTGATGTTCCCCCCAAAACATTCAATTTTAACAGATTTCTTTTGCATAAAACAAGAAAGCATTACAACTTAGTGACTGTAAACTTATTAGTACGCTTTTTTTTAGCTAATAGAATATCTAAATTGTTGGTTCAGTTTTTGGTATAGTTTGTTTCATTAAATTTTCATATAATTTAAAAAATTAAACTTTTGTTCCACAGTCTGATTTTTTACTTTATCCATAAACTAACCTCTCTTTTATTTTGTGTATAGCATTGTTCATTTACATTTCAATTTGTTATAGAATGGTAAATAAAATGGAAAAAGGAAATAAGGTAAAAGTTAAAATTTATCAATTTTGTACAGCAATTAACCACTAGAAAGAATGTATGCAATGTGTTATTATTGAAACAGTCCCACCAATTCGGTTTGACACTGTCTCATTACTATTTGTTTATCAATAAAATTATGGGAAAAAACAAAAATTAAATAAATAAAATTTATCAATTTCTTTATTCCAAATGAATTAAAATTCAACTTTTACTCAAGGATACTCCTAACAGATAGAAACACTGAAGAGATACCTGCAATGCCTGGGAGCACAACCTGAAGCTTCCTGCTCCAAGTTACACATTTCAGTTTGGGTTCTCAAGTTTACAATCCATGTGTAGCTTATGCTCTTTCCCCTAATATTTATATCTATCCTACCATGAAAACATACTTTCAAATCACGCCATCAAGAACATACTTCTGCCTGGACCAGCCAGATAGCTCAGGGGACTAAAGTGCCTGCTTAGGCAGAGCACATTGGCCAGGGTTCGATCCCCAGTGTGCTGTGCCGGCCCCACCCCCAGAGTGCACTGAGATGGTGATTGAGACTGGGCATGGTGGCACATCTGTAATCCCAACACTTGGGAGGCTGAAAACAGGAGAATCACTACAAATCAAATCCACATAGTGAGACCCTCTAGACTCTGTATTAAATACATAAAATAGAACATACTTCTGCCTAACTGGAAACATCATTTTACATCATCTGAACGAGAGCTCAGATAATCTAACAATTCCATTTATTTGTGATTTTCTTATTGGTCAACTACTATGTTTATTCAATAGATTATTGTGCAAAAACCATAAAATTTTCAACCAAAAATAGTGATCATAACAGCCTACAGTAATACATGTGATAACTAAAAGTCCTGGGCAGGCATGCAGCATAAGTATTGGTCAACAAGAACCATGGGGAAGCCATGGAGGAGGGCTGGTGAACAGGAAGAGTCCACACAAAGGGCCCTCACTGAGTCTTACGTTCCACAGATGTTAAATGGGTGTAAAAGTTTCTACTCTAATGAGTTACAAGAATTGAAGTGATATCATAAAAAAGAAAGGTGTTAGATGATATTAATATAATTTTATCCCCAACATCTGAGTTACTGCTCCATATCAAGATACTAAAATCCAAAATTTTAAAAAAGCTTCTTTTGTAGTGAACAATTTTAGTATCATATTTGAAAAGCAAAAGCATCTTCAAATGACTACCAATAAAAAGGATAGTAAATCAAATGTATACCTTGATTCTTTTATTTGAACCACCCAAAACAGTGATCCAAAGTAGCTTCAGTATTTTCTCAGAAGTCTTACACATCTAATAAATTACTTTCTAGGGCACAGCAAGCAGAAACTAAATCAACTCAATACAGATGTTGATAAAACACGATCAATTTAAAATGAATAATTCAATCAGTAAGGTGTCAAAAGGTTTCACTAAATCTTTTCCAACATTTTTCTCACACTTAACATTAAGCCACTGACTGAAAAAGATTTTTGTCACTTCAATAGTGAATGTAGGAACACATCCTGTAGGAAAGCAGGACCCAAACCCGTCTGGCACATTCATCATCAACACACGTGTCACAGAAGAAAAACGAAATGCTTTGAGGTAGATGACTGTGAGAAGATAATTTTCTTGACTGGAAACATTATGTCTTTTTTACTTGTGTTCTTAGCTTGCCGTGAACGGCAAAATATTTTAGTCTTCATCATTACAGTATTACTGAAATAATGCTTTAATTTTAGAAAAACCTAACATATGCAGAATAAAGATAAGTACTTTCAACAATATGATGTTATTAACCTAATGCCATAAATTCCATAGCCGGGCTTTTCATCTAGTCATTCCTGACCCAAAAAATAGGTATACATTTTAAAGAAATTTAACATATGACTGGCAAATCAAACTGTGACAAGTCATTTAATTTCTCAGTAACTCAGATTCCTTATCTGCAAAATGAGAACAATAGAGAAAAGGACGCTTGGATTCGTAAGACTCAATGAGGGATTCTTAAGATGCTGAACATCCCTACTACATTTGAAATAAGATTCAATTTACAAAGAATTGATTTAACCACAAGTTTTCAAGAGCAATTCTGTATTGGCATAGACATAGTTTATTAGATCAATGAGGCATCCAACACATTTTTATTGAACATTTAGTGCATGGAAGACATTGTATCAGCTACAGAGGACATATAGGAGAAGACCTGGCTTCATGTCCCAGAATGTTCCTTCAGAGGGAAACATACAATCTGTGAACGGAAGCTGGATGACAATCCAAAAATAGTCTAGGAGTACTGTGATGGATTGCTTCATGTGGCATGGAGACCCAGTTGTCAGATTACACATATTTCTGGGTGTGTTCAGGATGGTATTTTTAGAAGACATCATTTGAATATGTAGAAAAAATGAGGCAGAAGATCATCCTCAACACAGATAGATGGTACCATCTAATCTGTTTAGGGCTTAAATACAAAAAAAAAGGCAAGGAAAACTGGGCCTATACACACCGGCCTCCCTGTTTGAACAGGTATATCAGTTGCCTTCTGGTTTTAGCACTTTTAGTTCTCACGCCTTCAGAGACAGACTATAATCAACCACTGGCTCTCAGGCTTCCAGCTACACCTTCTCATCAACTTTCCTATGTCTTTAGCAAGCATAATGTTGATCCTAGGACTTGTCAGCCTCCATAATCACAAGAGTCAATGCCTTCTAAAAAGTCTCTTTGTACCCACCTTCATGCAGATGCAGGAAGAGATTTCATTTCTCTGCAGAACACTCCACTAATACAAGCAGCAAATACTTAAAATTTCATACTGTTCAAATCCTTTCCTGCCACTATTCTCTGCCACCTTTCTGGACTCTGTCAACTGTATGAATTACTGTGAAACTGGTTGTTTTTAATGCTTGATTTTCCTCAATTGTTCCCTTTTCACTAGGTTGATAAGCACAGTTTTCAAAACAAGGACTTAGCTAACTTACCCTTTCAGTAAGGTTTTCAGATACAACCAAGAATCCTTCCCTGACAAGACCTCAGTCCATGCCCACCATGCTAAGCCCCACTGTACCCACTGTATTTCCTTGGCTTCCTCTTTCCTAAAGCTGGAAATCATGCTGACTGACATACTGCAATGCCAGCCAACTCTACCTGGACCCTTATTGCTTAAAATCATTACCCAGACACTCTCAGATATCTCTAGTCCTGCCACTTCTTTGCTAAGGTGCGACACCTATCTGTAGTAACTCCTTTAACCCCCAAGACACTCAGGTGACTTAGTTACTCTGTCCTTGGAAACTGTTGTAAAATTCTCCTGCTGTCCTTTGACATGTATTATGGGGTTACCAGCCTTCTTCAGTTTTGCTTATTTCCAAGTAACACATCCTCACAGCCATTTCATTGGGAAATACTGGTTCCCACTGATAACTTTCAGCCCATGACAGGTTCCTTCATTTTGTATATTGCCCAAGTAAACCTAGTTCATTGTGTGTGATTTAAGTTCTTCCCTTATAAACAAGGCATCCATGTGTGTGTCACTCCTCAATGAACGTGAATCTGTGGAGAAGTTTTTTTTTTCTATTCCTCTAATTACTCTATGTACCTCCCAGTTTCTCTCCTAGGCCAGTCCCAACCACAAAACCAATTCCTCTTATTTTTTTAGCACAATTTAGCTTTCTTCTACCTAATCAGAGCTGAAACTCACATTTTCATGTTCAACAACTCATTAGTGCTTTTACTAAATCAAACAGCTATGTACTCTTTGTCTCTTTTAACAATAAAGAACTGATATAGGTTCCAAAATATCAGCCTTTCTTCTAATCACTTTACTACCAATCTCTGAAAGTAGAAGAAAAAATAAAATTAATTTTCCACCAACAAAAATTGTATCACACCTTTAAAGGTAAAGGCTAGAGTTTTTAGAGGTTTTTCCATTCCACCTTTCTTGTTCTTTAGTTAGCTCTAATGCACTAGATGTCACATTCTGCCCTCCTTAACCAATTTCAGATTTTAGTGTTGCCTACACACCACCCACTCTACTTACCCAGGGCTCAGAGCCCACTGGCCTGTTTCACTTACCACTGGCAACACATTAACAAACACAGGGCCTGGGCCACAGTTCTTTCCCAGTGTCCTTAGTGGTTTTCTCTGTCCCCTGAGACTCTACTCTTGTTTCCCAGGTCAGCCCTTCTTCTATCTAGATTCCTCCTCTTTTGCCTTTTTGTCTTTCTGGCCTAAGTGCTGCTACCTCTCATCTTTTTCTATCAAACTCCTCCTGTGGCATAAATTTCTATATCTCATCCCTTTGTCAACTATCTCTAGGAAATTCATCCTAAAGTCATTACCTCCAGTTCTTCTATTCTAACCCCCTATCAGCTTCCAACTGGACATTTCCTACCCTATTTGTTCACCCTATTTTGTTCTGCAAAACTGGTTCTTCTTAACACTTGATTTTTCTGGTCAGCATGCCATTTTCCAAATTGAGTCCTAGGAAACATGAGTGTCAGATGTTCAGTGTCTTTGACCAGATGCTCCAGAAATCAGAGCCTGAAGCAAGGAATAAGTGTGACATTTTATTTGGAAGTGCCAGCTAAGGCAGAAGGAGGTAAAGAAATAGATATGAAATAATCGGCCACTCAGAATGTAGCAATGACACAGACACAAAGACACTGCAGGCCAATTGGGGTACATGCCCAAGCTTATGTAACTTCTCTGAGAAGTACTCAGGAGAATGCAAGTACTGGAGCAGTACATAGTACTCTCTCTTTTTTTTTAATCAATCAAGGCTCACCTCTCAAGGAGCTAGCTCTTCTCAGAACCTCTAGGTTGTACCCCTTCCCAAGGTGGCAGCTTAGGAACCATGTGGTTACAGCATTTTCTATAAGCACAGAAATGAAGGGACAACTTAATCATGAACAGAGCCCAGGGTGGTGGATTGTATGATTCTATGAAAGAATGGGAACTTTATAATATATCGAGTACTAGGCAAGCAGCACCTTGAGGAAGTGAGAAAAGTCAAGGGTTTTAAACAAGGCAAACCAAGTTTGTGTCCAATTCAAATTCTACTGTCCTGTATGTGTGGAAATGACACATGGTAAACCCACCTCCAAAAGTGATAAAACATGCTAAAGATATTTAAAAATCTGATAACAAAGTCCTATTTATTTCCCAGACTTAAATAAAGAAGTTTTTTTTTTAGCTCATAATGTCCCTAAACTAGGTTTACAAAAACAAACTTTGGGGAAAATTATTCAAATCTATTTCCTTTGCTATACAAAATAGAAAGTTCTCGGTGGTCAACCATCTTAGGGAGAGCATTTGGTTTCCACCTAGAATGGCAAAAGACCTGAGGTGAGGTCTGGCCCAAAACTAGACCTTTCTAGTCCAGTTGGTAGCAATTGGCTTTCACTGAAAAAAAAAAAAAAAAAAAACAACAAAAAAAACTCATTGGCTTATGATAGCCCCATACTGTCCTCTGCTTAAATGGTTCCTTTAACATGAAATGCCTACCATCTTCTCTCTGGGTGAAATTCTTTTTTGTTTGTTTTTTATCTTTTATTTATTTATTTGGTACAGGGTCTCTCTAAGCAGCTCTGACTTGTAGTGATCCTCCTGTCTCAGCCTCTTCAGTGCTGGGATTTACAAGCCTTCACACCACGCCCAGTTTCAGTGGCTGGTCAAGCATGTGGTACCAGGAATTGAACCCGGGTCCTTCAGCTTGCCAGGCAGATGCTTAGATTGCCAAGCTATCTCTCCAATCTCTCTAGGCTAAATTCTAACATGGAAGATGAGACCTAAGCTTGAAGTGCAGGGACTTGATTTTTCTGCCATGCCTTCAGTTGTACATTCCACCTCTAAAAACACACTTAGGCTTTTTGCCTCTTATTTTATCCTTGTTTTATTTTCTCTTCCAAAGTGTAGAGGCTCAGAAGTCTAAGTTTATATTATTACTTACTGTATCTCAAAAAAGATTCCCATAGACAGCCTTGCACATAACAGCCACTCTGTGAATCATAAAAATATTAGTGTCCTGACCTGGATAAAAACAACCTCTAAAACAAATAAATACCAATGTGGATTTCACTGTTGTAACTCCTCACATATTTCTAGGGATGATTATTGACTCCTCTTGTT
Source organism: Octodon degus (assembly GCF_000260255.1). Lineage (NCBI taxonomy): Eukaryota > Metazoa > Chordata > Mammalia > Rodentia > Octodontidae > Octodon > Octodon degus. The sequence continues at coordinate 14,735,852 of NW_004524607.1, forward strand.
CTCTAATACTGTACTAAACAGAATCTGATTTCAAGGTAAATAAAATATTCTTTATGAAGCAGTCACCTTTAAGATCAATTTGGCACTAAAAGAGAAAAGTTTCTACATGGTAACATAATAAACTGAAAATTTGTTTGCTAAAAACTCAGTCTACTCCCAGAAAGCTGGAGAATGTTATTTTAGAGCAAGAACTGCCGAATTTACATATTCTCAGGCATAAATGATAATCCTCATCAGTCTGCAGGCAGTAAACAAGGTCAGACTGATACACTGTCTGACTGGCTATAAACAGGTTTTAAATGTAAGAAACAATCGCGACTCAGTGAATATTTACACTGATTTGTCCACAGTCTTCAATCTGAGTGACTTTTCAACATGCCTCTCCCACCCACTTAAACCACTCTTGTTTAGGATTAGGCTTGAGTTTCATAAAAGGAAGACACATGATCTACAAAATACTTGCCAATTTCTAGATGTATGATCATTCCCTATGCAATTTACTTAGTATCTTCCACAACCCTTCCCTATGGAATTCTGTACCTGGCAATGCTAAGTCCCTCAGTAATAAAACTGTGGCCACATTTATTGCCAGATAAACATGAGGCAGGGCTGCTCTGGGAAAGCCCAATCGTCCAGCCAAGGGAACTGAAGTGGACACTGTTTCTTTATTTGCAACATGATAATGAGGCCTGGAATTTTAAGTTCTTGAACTCTCAGACTGGTACTGAGAAACTTTTATAAAGTCCCCATGTTAAAGGAAAAATAATATAAGCTAAAGGGAAAATGTAAGATGAATGCTAAAAAGGTGAAGAGGGAGGGAAAGAAGGAAATTCCACTAACCCTCTTGTCACAGTACACTGAGTCAAAAGGATCTGCTTTACTCCCTCTCTCAGCTTTTGCTTCTTATGATCATTTCTCTAACAGCTTTAGATTTCCTTTAAGCTGACTCTAGCAGTGGAATCACTGCAGGCCTCTTTAATGTATGGACATTTTAGGGGTTGCCTGGGAACACAGCAAATGAAGAAAGTGTAGTTTCTGCCCTCAAGAAGCTTTTAACATGGTTGGGGGACAATGTGACATACAAAAACATAATGCTAGCCAGTTTCTTCATTTGTAAAGGACAGAACACCTTCCTCTCAGGGCTCTGCAGGAATGCAGTTCTCAGTTTATTTCCTTTTTACTTTGCAGATATGAAAAGCTCTTAGCCCGGTGTCTGACACAGACAGGTCTAATATAGAGCACAGGAATGAAAGAGTTCCATTGGGGGAGTGGAACTCCTGCTAAGGACCCACTGCCTTGAAGGTTACACTGGAGGTGGAAACAGCTGCCAAGAGGAACAAGGGCAAGAGCTTCTATGCAGGGCAGGAAAACCTCTAAGAATCCATGAAACACAAGGCAGCTGGGCAGCACCACGCCTTGGCCTGAAGAATCACAATCTGACAATCTGGACCCATCCAGCACTCAGATTTCAGGTAGCATCTTGTACTGGGTACCTATCCGAATCTCTGTTGCCTGGTTTACAAAATGGTATAAGTGGTATGTCAACCCTTAGAGTGCTCCAATTGGTTACTTTTATCATTACTGACACTATGAGATGATTTGCAATGCAGTGTAAGGAAAAGGGAGTGAAAGGGTAGATACTAGTGGGGTTTCAGGAGGTCTAAGAAACCAGATGGCAGAATGTGGACTTCAATTGGAATAGCTCAGAGGTAGGGAACTTCTTTGAGCATGCTAGCTCCAGGGTTTACTTCCTGTCCTGCCAGTGCAAGGTAAGCTGGATACTAGGTCATGCCAGGAGGTAGCTTCAGTGAACAACACGGGATGTCAACAATGCAGGAAGGGTAAAGGGATGCAAATGAGAGCCTACTGTTCCCTCAGCTACTCAGCCAGATCCTAAGAAATTAAAGGTACTTTGCCCAGGGCAAGTTCAAGCATTCCTGGCAAACAGCAATTGACTTCTGCTTTGCAGAGACTATGTATATAATTTACAAGGAAACTCTTGCCCTCTGAGTCAAAGAAGCATCAAGAACATAGTATATAAGCTCTAGTTTCTGAGAAACAAATAAACACCCCTTTATGGTTTAACATAGGCAAAACAGCAACATAATCCACATGAATATCAACAGTGTTTAGTTTGTAGAAAAAAGATGGCATTGACCATGATCTGCTTTTTCTCTGTAAAGTTATGGATCACAGTAGGTTCACTATGGCACAAACAAAATACAATGCTCATATAAGGAAGTGACTGGCAGGCTAGTTGAGGGCCTGGTGTCCATGATCTAGATCAGTTCCTTAAAAGACCAACGGATAAAAGAACAAGGCATCCCCAAGTGTTGTCCAGCTACAAACTAAGGCATCTCTGCTCAGTGCTCTTTGTACTACCTGTTTCTACATGAAGGCAAGTATCCTCTCACATGCAGTATGCAGCTCCCCTTGATTGCAGCTGCCCCCAACCATCTCAGAGAGGGATGGAGAGTCACCTCAGGAGTCTCCACAGGTGAAGCCTACATCAGAACTCCATAAGCAATGGTTACTCTGAAGGGCCTTTTTGGGGGTAATATCATAGAAGAAAAATATGAATAACACAAAAGCATTATTCTGCATTATTTATAATGACCCACAAGAGATCCAAAGCACACCTTGGTTTGACTAAAAATGTTATCCAAAGCTAGACATAACATAGCTTCCTCTAATTACAATTTGAAATCTGTTCTGAAATGTGGTCAGAGTAATGATTTCCCTCATTGTCTCCTTTGCTTCTTCTTTCCCTTTAGAACAGAGTTCAGGTAAACACACTCAGCCAGAAAGCAGGCACCTGAATCACTGTTGGCCAGGGTCACATGGGAAGAACTAAGCAGAAATGAAAAGCCTCATCTCCTGTTTCTTCTGGCTATTCATAGGCCTCACTCTGGAACTCACAGCTCTATAAAAAATAAATAATAGATTTGCAGCCTCCTGTTTTGTAATAAAACAAATGCTATCGTGTTTTGGGTTTCAATGATACATGATAGACTAGGAAGCCTATTTTTAATTCATTCCTATAACTTTAAAAGAACAAAGAAAACTTGAAGGATTTGAATGCTATCAATAAGTACAATCCCCAAACCTCCTCAAGATTTCCTTTACTAAGATGATTTTTGAAAGTATTTAATTAATAAAAATACATTTTTTCAATTTTTTTGTCCTCCTTCAAAATCCAAGTCCAATGTCCTTTGCCAATGTCAATGAGTTTGGATTTTTTTGCTCCAGAAGATGTATAAGTGCAATCCTAAAATTTAAATAAACATATCAAGTTCATTGATGTATCAGACACATCATGTTGTTAAGGACTGTGTGTGTGTGCGTGTGTGTGCGTGTGTGTGTGTGTGTGTGTGTGTATCCATCTCCAATTCACCTGCTTGAAGTTCTCATCTCCAGTTTGACAGTATCTGGAGATGAGGCCTTTAAAAAATAGGCAGTGTTAGATGTGGTTATGCGGGTGGAGTACCTCCAATGGAATTAGTGTCCTAAAAGGAGAAAGGTCAGAAAACTAGAGCTTTCCTCTCTCCTGCCCACAAGACTAAACTAAAAAGAGGCAGTTCAGCACACAAAGATAGGTGGCCATCTATATGCCAAGGAGAAAGCCCTCACCAGGAAACAATTTGACCAGCATCTTGCTCTTGGACTACCTCCATAACTATGAGAAAAAAGACAGTATCTTCTCATGGCAGCTACAGCTAAGACAGATTATGTCGGCCCAGACTTAAGAATCTGTCTTCTACAAGGCAAAAAGATATTCTTTGGCTTCTCATGAGGGATTCAAATGATCTGAAGGGGGATGGGAAGAGAAATTCAGGAAAGTAACTGCCCTGGACTTGGCAGCATTATGTGGCTCTGACCTCACAGCTCATGTTCAGACACTTTTCACAATTAGAGGAAAAATGACTTTTGCATTAGTGATTTGTGAAGCTGTTGGTTATTTTCATAATTGTAGAACTCTAACTTCCTCTTTTCAGTAGAACGCTTTTAGATTTTATCATTTGTTTTCTTATTCCTTTCAAGTGGTTTAGTGGTTGATTTGTTTCATGACTTAAAATAAAGGTTTTCCTTTTGATTTCCATAAGCCAGGCAATACAGTGTGGCACTGATTCTTTAATACACACTCCTTCAGCTGCACCTGTCATTCAGAGACCAGGCCTGGTACTCTCCCCACATCCACAGCACCTCAGCAGCAAGTAGAAGGCCTTCAGGGCTACCGTAGTCTCTGTTTCTGGCCTTAGCTGACAGTAGAAGAAAGAGCAATTCAGGTACCCTGGTCAAATCAATGCTGTCCATCATCTGTTTTTGGAGGAGAGCTGATCCTTTGGTGGCACAAATAAAGTCTGTCCTTATCAAAGTAAATAAGCAGGAATTCTCCAACACATGCCCTTTACTGAACCAAAATAAAAACAGTGGCTGCAACTAGGAGGTCACCTAAAACACAGCTAAACCTTTAGTAATTATCCAATAAACATGTGTAGGATTGACAAACCTGTCAGAAAAAAATAAAAAATATAGTTTGGATTTTACCTAAATATACTTTTTATTTTCTTTTAATTTTTTTTTCCTCAAGGGACACCAGAAGGCAAGAGTGAAAACTTGGAGTACAGTCAGGGGCTTCAAGGATTCTCAGCATGCCTCCAAAAAGAGCAGAAATCACAATGTTACCTGGCCACTGTACCACAAGACAGACTGCAGCTTCCTCCTGAGCTCTGGCCCTGAGCTAATCAGGATAACCCACTCAACTCCTGAAGAGAAGAACATTTGATTATTGTTCTTCATATTCAAAGACTTGCTTTAGAGGAAGTGGTCATTAGGCAGGTGCAGAGTGTGATTGGAAAGAATCACTGGGACTCAGATCCTCCCATGCTGTGCACAAGGATACTATCCTTTCCTCCACGGGCAGCTGCATCTATTGTTCTCAGTCAGTGACACTGACTCCCTAACACAGGTCTTTCTGGGCCCTTGAGCAAACAGACCCACCCTGTTTTCTGTTGATGAAGAGCACACACCATAGACGGGGTGGCTCAAAGGAGCAGTGGCCTCTGCTCAGCCCCTCTTGGCCATCTGCCATGCTTCTGAAGGGCTGTTTGCATTGCCTTGCATGTCTGCATCCCAGCTGCTAAAGGTTAGCCCCTGATCCAACTTCAGCCCTATTCTCCAACTATCCCACTGCTTCTGATTCTACAGCTTGTCCTTTCATCAGATCACAACACTATTTTGAACTAGTCTATAGTTTCCCATTACTCTAGATGAAGCCAGACTCCACCAGCTAAGATACACTGTCCACACCAGGCTGTGCTGGGAGCCACCTAGGCTGCATATTCCAGTGCAAGGGGCTCTGTACTGCCCTCAATCTTGGATCATCACAGAAGGTGCTGTCTGACTGGAACAATGTATTGCTTTCCCCATGTCTACTACTCTAAGCAACTTCTACCTATCTTTCAGTTGAGATATCCCTTCCAATAGGGATTCTTTCTTGAACCCCTTCTTTAGGAAAATACATTCCGACAACACCTCTATTTTTCATATTCACACTCACTGCTTAGCCTGTCACTTGTGTGAACCTCCCACTAAGTAGAAATTCTATGAAGGTAATGACCCAGTCTCTCATGTGATAGTACCATGGCTATCATATAACACACATTGATTAAATAGCCCATTGAATGAATGTCCATCAATCTCCATGGAATAAAGTTAATCAGAATAAAATGGTAATATAATAGTATGTAAGCACCATGTATTGAGCTCCCACAATGTGAAGCACTTTGCTAGGTACTGTTATATTTGAGTGTATTTAATCCGTGCCCTTCCTGGTACATTCCAGCTGTCTCCTCTACGACCCTTCAGTGGCCTGCCACCTACCAGAACAGGAGAAAAAATTACTCCACTTGGGCACAATATCTATGCTAAGCTCAGGACTTAGTATCCATGATGAGTACAATCTTTATTCCTACGCTTTATAGGGCTTAAAGATCTCAGTCCCCCAAAAGTGTCACATCTTCTTTCTGGGGTATATTACTAGAATTTTCATTAACTAAAAATATCTTATTATACCAAGATTCATGAAACACCACTAAACAAAGTAAAGTTCTGTCAAAAGAATAAGAAAAAAATTGTTTTAAATTATTAACTACTTAGTCCTATTATTCACTATTCTGTACTTTGAGCATAATTAAGTGCACAATAATATTTTTTGGCTTTAAGAAAATACATAAGTCACTTATTGATTTGAAAGCTTTCTGTTAAGTGTGCCTATTCACTGATAGTTAAGCATGGGTGGTGAGCCAATTAATCCTGTGCACTTACAAGTGCAATGAGTAGATCTTAAAGATTTTCCTAATAGGATACCAAGTAAATAACTCAGGTAAGAGAAAGGAACAACAGTTCAAGAAGACAGAATGACTGATGGCTTTTAAAGGGCTGGGCAGAAGTCTACCAATTAGCTTTAAAATACAAAGAGCAGATTTAATTCAACAGGTCACTTTACACTGTCTCGTGATTCATGCTAAAGCTACTTTCCATGTTAAAAATTGGTCTCATTCTGATGATAAAGAATACGATATTCAGTGAGTCCTCACATTTCTCAAAGTTTATTCTTTAAAGCAATGCTTTTAGGTCAGCTATTAATAATTTGTAAAAGTGGTGCTATGAATTTCTGCCTAAAATCTCTAAAATTAAAGTTGCTCCTTTAACAACAAAAAATCTACAATGAGAACAACAACATAAAAACCAAGGCTTGATAGGTCAGTATTATTAAACTATGCAGGAGAATTATTTTAAATATTGATATTCCAGTTATTGTATTTAAGTAAAGTATTGGCTATGAAAAGCCAATTCTCAATTAAATAATATAGGTCACTTGACCAGAATTTAAAGAAGACAAACATTACATCACAAAGATCCTAATTTTATCAATTAAATGTGGTTGGAAAAATTATAAATTATCTAGCTGGCAAATGTAAAACAAATGTGTGTACTATGAGTACAAATATTTCAGTACATATTCTGACAGAAAAATTCATACTACAGATGGTAAACACATAAATCACTACAGATTAAAGACGCATGCATGAAAAGGAAGCAAGCAACTGTGATTATAATGAATTCTGAGCATTTATATATTGACAAAACTCACTGAACAAAATAAAGAACATTAATTTGTGCTAAAATAAAGCACTTTGTGGAGCAAAGCCTGAAATGTCTCTGGGGGACATCAGTACAGCAAATTGTACCAGCTCTCCACGCCTCAGCATGTGATGCTGTGGAATACGACCAGACTATCACCATCTGTGATTGTGACACAAGTTAATGATCGTGTTGTTATAAATTAACCTAAAATTACAAAACAAGAAGTCTCTCTAGATAAGACAGAATTAGAGATATTCTCAAAAGAGCAATGGATTAAATGAGAAGACTTGCCATCCAGTGAGAGGCAGAGCATGGCTTAGAAAAGGGAACTATTAGTTAAGTGGTACTTTAAAAGGCAGGGAAGCAGCCAACTAAGGTAAGATTCAAACACACTGGATGCTGATCCCTACACAGAAAGAAAGTGCCAGGGATTTCTGCAATCATTCTCTCAAATAATCTATTTTTTCCCCTGATTTAGGGCTGTGAGGAAATAAAGGCTGATAAAGAGTAAAAGATGATGCCTAGCGTGACAGGTAGAGAGAAACCTGGGCCTCTGAAAAGCAGCAGCCAAGGAAGATGGCGGGTTTGTCACCATTTGTGACAAGGTGCCCACCAAAACAGAGAAAGGATCAAATATATGTCACCAGCAACAGATTTTAATAGGTCTACAGCCAAATTCTTCCTCAAAAAGTAACTTCTTTATAGCTCATGTTGGATAAAAAATCCTCTTCAATAAGTGCAAAACAGAAGACACTGAGGAACAGAGGACACAGAAACACTGGCCTGCAGTCAGCAGATGAAGGCCATTAGAGTAGGCAGCCCACTGGTGACTTATCCTGGTCTAGCCAACAGGCTGACCTCATCACTTGTGGAGCAATGGTATGGGGCAGTCCTTGGGGACTCTTCACTACATCTACTCTGAGGATGCCTCTGAGCCATTGTTCCTCAAAGCACAGTGCCCTTTAATGTTGGCTGCTAAGTAAACTTTGTCACTAAAATCAGGCACAGTCATGGAGAATGAACCAAATTCTCTGAATTTTTTTCATCAGCATCACTTCCAATTACAATGTTTATTGTGGTTTTGCTTATTTTTCTCCCTTCTTACCTATATTTTTGTATTTCCATATTCTTTTCACCAAACTCATGTGTACTTTTAAACTAAGCAAGATATATACTTTAAGTAAATTTCTGAAAATATGGTCATTTTTTCAGATATGAGTGAGGTCCAAACTACTGACAGTAGTGCACTACTATGAAAAAAACTTATGCCACAATAAATATTTAGTGACATAGAAAATTAAAAATAAATGTTTATTAGTACAGTGGAAAAAGATAAATCAACTGGTCCATAATTCCTTTGAGAAAATATTTTCTATTTTTTAATAATATAAAAAAGAATACATGTCATGAAGGACCAAAAAGAATACATGTCATGAAGGACCAAATTTTGCAGAATTTGTATAATGCTTGAAGGGATGTGGTTATCAACATTATCCATTACAGACACTCCCAAAGATGACATCAATATACAGGACCATTTAGCCAGTCAAAAGTCACATCTCTATGTCACCAAAGATAGAGTCATATATTGCAATAGTTCTGTTCACTAAGGATTTACTCTTGCCCACAGGCTACTAATAATAATCACCATTGAGATACTACAGAATGAGATAAGGAAGAGCCCAGGGGCCCATAATAAGCATTTTCTCCAAGAAAGCAGCTATACCGAAAGGGAAGGCAGCATTCAATTAGACAAAAATTTCTTGAATGCTAACCATTTTAGAGATTCAAAGGTGAACTACAAAACAGTGTCTGACCTGAAGGGTTTAAAATCTAATGAGGAATAAATGCATACAACACAAAGAAGAACAATGATTGTTTCTGTAACAAAGGTACAAATAAGTATGATTGCACTGAGGACAATGTTATTTTCATCTAGAGAGCAGACATGAAATTAGATATTGTGGATCAGTGTTCTCCCAAGCAGATGATTAACAAATTATCACATGGAACGAACTGATCCATATGTTATTTTTAAAGACATTGGTACAAACAACAAATGTCTTATGATCATCCCACTGCAGAACTAAAAAGGATGTGATATAGTTAACAAATAGCCATATAAAGTCTTTACCTTGATTAAGAACGAAAGAAGAACCAAAGGAAAACCACAGAGCATTTCCATTTCCTACTGGTATTTGTGGAATAACATAAACAAAAAATGAAAAGGTGAGAAGACTCAAATACTGAGCACATTTAAATCACAGAACCATTAGAACCAACTATCGACTTTTCTGCAACCCTTACTACCATGTAATGTGTATTTTATCTATTGTTTTCAGTTTACTATGATAATATATTACTTCCAGGGCAAGTACTTTTATCTACTTTATCTAAATGCCAAGTCATACTGAGACACTCAATGAATATTGAAAATATGATGAACCCTTAAAAAAGTTCATACTAATTAATCCAGTGCTTTCATTTCTGTAATGTTAGACTAACAGCCACTGCTTGTAAAGCACTTATGTTTCCAGGCACTTTCTAATGTTACTACATGTATCCAGCCATCTCATCCTCACAATTACCCAAGAAGAACTTGAGGCACAGAGGCTTTTTTATGTTATATAGTTTGCAAATAGCAGAACATTAGTATTTCTTACTAATAACCTGCAATGTGATCAAGTAATATGTGCAAGATGTTCATTATGGTATTGTTTTAAAATCCTTGAGGTCCCTTTGCATAAACTGTAATTTGGCCATGAAAAAAGTATCACATACCATAAAAATATATACTTACAAAACATAACACATGAGATATGTTAAATACAACAGAACACAAAATTGAACATATACTATAAACACAATGTATAAATATTAAAACTTATACCACTACATTTTTTAAGCTTCAGGGGTAGAGGCTTGTTCTAACTGTTCTTTAATTCACATCATTTTACTTATGGTCCATGCAAAGCTTCCCTTTTGTGTACATGTGTGAATAAATTTATAGATGCATTCTCTTAAGTCTCATCTTCTGCCCCACCAAAAAAAATTTGATTCTAATGCATTTAGTGGATATCTTTTTATTTTAGTGTTCTCTTTCAAAATGAGTTGCTATGTTGGTCCCTTTAAATCAATTTACAGTGGCACTGAACTATTATTAATCTCATCCTGTTTAGTCCTCGTCACAGTTTCAGTATGTCGTCCTACCATACTCTGTGCTTCCAAGCATGAAGTCACCTACCTTCTGCCAAACCACACTTCTAGAATAGAGCCCAGGTACCCTGCCTCTAGAAATCCTTTTGATAAGAATACCTCATGCATGTCCCTTCTTTGGTTATTGAAACTACCCTTGGGACATGTGCCCAGGGGAATAAATGTTGGACCATAATTGTGTCTAATTCGAGTAAGAATTCTAGACCCATTTCCAGTAATGTCACAGAGTCTCTATGCCTATTACCAGTACAAGGATATTCCTATATCAAAAGATCCATATCAATATCTTCCAAGTTTTTAAACATATTTAAAATTAATTTAATTGGTACACTAGATATGCATAATGATCACATTCATCATAGTGAATTTGTACCTGTACATAATATATCTTGACTCTTTTCTCCAGGCACTCTATTTGAATAGGTCTGGGTAGAAACTACATTTCCAAGATTCCTTTGTAGCTAAGGCTCTGGACACAATGTAGGATCTGTCAAGCAGATGCACTCTCATAATACTTGGAATAATGAGGTAAAGCAGAGGCTATTTCCCTTACTCCCTACTCCATGAGATGGTAGCAAGCAAGATTGGAGAGCTGTCTCTACATTCAATGTGTGGTCCACTTGTGGGATCTTTACAAAGCTTACAGTGATCACAGTGGCAAATTCCTATCCCCTTGACTGCAACTACAGTGGTGTGATTTTACAAACTTCCTTTGTCTCAAACCTGCTTCTCCAGCGCTTTCAACTTGAAGTACCTAATCCACTATATAAGCTTTTATATATACAAGCTTTCTGCTTAAAAATCCAGATCTGTTGTACCTGCAATAAATAGTGAGTGGCACCAGTATACTTATTTCTTCCCAGTGTTAGGAGAGATGTAGTTTTTCTGGATGACAGCTGGGCATGAACTATGTTTTTGTTGCTGCGCTATTTGAGATAACCAACCTTTTCTTTCACTTTTAATGCATAGTCCTACATTCAAAGGCTTTTCTAGTCAAGGATTCAGTAACATTATTAAATAAAATGGGTATCTTTATACTTTCTATTTTCTTTAATAACTTGTAAAGATAAATGATTCTTTCATAGTCTTGTAGGACTAAAATTTCCTCAGGGTTTGGGGGGAGAAAATATTTACCATTATCTCCATTTATTTACAATGTACATGTATAATTATAGGGTCTATTTCTTCTTGGAATGATTGTAATATTTTATACTTTTTTCTGAGAATTTATTAAATTTTACTTTCTACCAAATTTATCAGGATGTATTTGTTCTAACACTTTCAAAGCACTTGAAAATGTCTTTGGTCTAGCTATTCCTCTTTTGTTGTTTTGTAATTTGTCTTTGTTTAGGCTGTTTTAGATTTTTCTAGGGACAGTGGAAGGGATCACTGGATACTGAATCTAGGGGCTCACACACACACTACCCAAGCACTCTTTCAAAAGCTTCATAGTACTTTTGTGGTTTCTTGTTTTTTTGCTTTTATACTAATTTTTAGACAAAGTCACCAAAATGCCTAGGCTGGCCTTAAATTTGTGATCCTCCTGTCTCAGCACCCATGTAGCTAGTTTGAGAGGTCTCTTAATCTTTCATATAAGCAGGTTTGACCTTTCTTAACCTTTGCTATTATTTACTGTTAACAGCATTCCAATTTCATTGCTTTTTGTACTTACCTTTATTATTTCCTTCCATTTCTTTAGGTTTTGCTTTATTATTCTTTTTTAAAGTTTTTAGTTCACTGACTTTTTAACTTTTAAATTCATTGATTAATATATATCTTATAAAAGCATTTAAGAGCTGTTTGATTTATATCCCATAATTTTGACATTTAATGTTTTCAATATTTTTCAGTTCTAAGTATATAATTTTATTTTTTATTTCCTACTTAACCCAAGGGTTATTTAAAACTGCCCGATTTAATTTGCAACTATAAGGCTTTTATGAGAAAGCTATCATTTTGTTAGTAATTTCCTATGATGTTTTACTAAAGTAACTTGATTTGTAACACTTTCATCTTAGAGAATTATTGAGGCTCCTTTAATGACATATTCACAATTTGTTTTTATAAACCACTGCATATGTACTAAAAAAAATACACATACTCAATTTGATGAGCATACAGTTTTAAGTAGATGTCTGATAGCTCAAGCTTATTAATTATGCTATTTAGGTTCTCTTTGTCTCTCATTATTTTTCAACTGTAGAATTTGTTAGTGTGTGAGAGTAGTACATTAAAAGTTATATGTTAAAAGCAGTACGTTAAAAGTCTTCAAGTACAGCTGCTGAGTCAATTTCTTTCCAGGCCTCCCTCCTTTCCTCTCTCCCTCTCCAGTTCTCTGAGGAGCTGCGTGGTTTTCAAGCTATACTGTGAATATCTATGTTTTGGGAGGATTTTTTGGAGGGAGGTGAGACAGGCTACTGCCATATGTTCCAGGCAGGCTTCAAACTCACTATCATATTCCTGCCTCAGCCTCCCAAATTATGGCACCTCAGGCATGTGCCACTACACCTGACTAAAATCTGTTTCTTATAGCTACCTTTTGTTGTCTTAAAGTTCATTTTACCAGTTTATGACATCTCTTTTTGTCTCTTACATCTAACTTATTGCTTTCTCTTGGTCAATATTTGTGTATTTTACATCTTATCTGTCCTTTTATTTTCAACCTTTCTCCAATTTTCTTATGAAGTGTTTATCATTTATTTTTACATGTTGTTTTCCCACTCTGAAAATCTCTGCTTATGATGGATAATCCAGTGCCACATATGCAATTACTGTATTAGAACTTTCTGGCCATTCTTTTATATTTTCTATTTATTCTATTTTCTTTCTTCTTCTTTGCAGCAGAATCTATCTTTGCTTTTTGATTATACATACAATTTTCTTCTGCTGATTTAAAAGCTACATCTTCTGATTATTTGCGTTCATACTATCTGCCTTTCTTATCCAACCTTATGTTGGTTTATCTATACTCTCAAGTTCTTTTTGTTCTCCCTCCACCTAATAATCCTGGAGGTCTAGAATTTTAGCACAGTTACTTTATACCTGTTTTCTTTTCCTGGGCCCTAGGCTTTTTAAAGACATTAATGAACTTCCCTTGGGGACCTGATTTCTGTAACTTGCCCTCTTGTGTACTCATGTCATTGTCGCATCCTATTTAAATGTTTGTTCCCAACATGTTTCCATGAAGATCTTTATAAGGAAAGTCATACACAGTTTCCAGAGTTGAGGTTACTGATTTTTCCCCTACAATGGAGTAACAATTTAGAAAAAAAATTCAAAGCCATGGGAAAGGCAGAAAGAAAACCAGCTGTGAAAGTACTTAGTGCTACTGTACACTGAAAAAATAGCTAAAATATTAACATGCCATACACATTTTGGCACAATTTAAAAAAATAGATTTAAAACAGTTTTCCTCTAGATTCTCAGGACACCTTTGGCTTCCCCAGCTCATCATTAGAAGCTAGAGCAGCTGCTAACTCCTAAAGGTCCATCAGGTCTTCCTTGTCTGAAGCACCCACATTTTCATCCAGCTTCTGAAATTTCTTAAAGCCTAATATGTGTTAGAGGGTCAGTAGGCTATTTTATACACTACCATCTTGGCTGGGCCTAAAAGAGAAAAACATTTTTTATAGATAAAACCTAAGGAAGATATGCCAAAGTATTCTTCATGAAGTACATGTTTTACTTGAACAAGCAGGGAAAAATGTTCTTTTAAAGGTAGGGGTCAAGGCTGATAATGGTAAGTTATTTTTAGACACTATAGAATATGATCTGATACCCTTGGAGATAGGCTCTGCCTTGCACTTGGAATTATTTTTCACAAGGGCACTAGGCAGTTTCCCAAACAGTCCAATTCTATTCCCCAGGTAAATGCTGGGTCTGAGGCAACACACCGTAGAAGACAGGGCATTGCATTCTGTAATAGACTGAGTAGATAAACATACATAGGGAGATTTGAAAAACAGAGAACCAAAATATTTATTACTAATGCTTATTTCCTCTATTTTTTTAAAAGTTATTGTTATTTTTGTTAATCTATCTCAATCTATTTTAACAAGAAAATGAATGTGCTTATGTATTCAAAAATAAAACTTCAGGGAAATATTCATAACTTAGAGCCCTATAATGAATTTTGTTTAAATCCATAATCAGCAAATCTTATGTAGCTTTCTTATTAGAAATAATGTATTCTTGAAGGGAACATACACTCTTTGTAACTTGATCTCTGATAATGTTTCTTAAAGTTTCCCAACGCAAAAATGTAAATTCTAAGTATAATTTGCAAAGGGAAAAACCAAGTAAAGTCCCTGAATTCAGATGTAGGGACCTATCCTTAGTCCAGAAATGATTTATTGACGACTTACTAGGTAACTACTTCTTATGGCCACCATACATGGCCTGGTTAGCATCGCTCTCCACAGCACTAATTTATCCACAGTTAGGCTCATACCAGTGGCGATGAGAAAGGTCACGCTCTCAGAGATTTCCATAGTCTCAACCATGCTTACTGAATCTAACATGCAGAAGCACACCTGGGTTATCCAAGAGTAGATACATGACCAGAGGAGGAACACTGTCTCTCATTTCTCCAGTAAATTTACTCTGATGTCTGAGGAAAGCATCAGTCACAGACAATTAATTGGGAGAGTGACTGACTGGAAATTTCTACCATGAAATTGGTCTAATATTCTAAAAGGCCAAGAACTAGATATTGAAGGTAAGAAATATTAGACATCTTCAACATTCAAAACAAATACATTAAGTAAGTGTCAAATTATAAATTGAAAAAAACAAAGTTAGAAAGAATGGTACATTTGGTGTAAAATTTTTGCTAAGGTAGACAGGGAAGACAACACTGAAAATACAAATGTAGATTACACATGTATAGGAAATACAGGAGCAGTATTTGGCTATCTAGGGGCAGGAAGAACAATTTTGGCAAAGAAAACAACAAAGGCAAAGCCTGGAAGCCACAGCAACTCAGGCCAGAGAAATCACAGAAAAGCAAGAGGATGGTAGTAGGAGAGACATAAGGAGAACAACAAGAAGCTTATTGCACAAATCTTGGTAAGGATGATGGTGGTGCTATGGTAGCAATAAATGTTGTTAAACATTACCAAATTCAGGACATCTCCATGTACAGCCAAAAGAATCTCCTAATATATTGGATACAAAGCTAAGCAAGCTAAGGATGGGAGGGGGTAGAAAAGGATGAATCAGGATTTTTTCCCAATCAAGAATTGAGAGGTACTTTTAAGGCAAACTAATGAATTAGGAGTGAGAGACAAATGGAAGACAGAAGTTTAGTTGAATCAGCTGTAGAGAGTATTTTCTTTTCTGGCAAAGTAATAAGTTGACACTTGTATTTCTCAAAAGCAACACAAGTATCCCTAAGAGATAGGTTACAGGTCCTCAGAATAAGCACAGTGCATTTTGGAAAAGTGTATATTTTATGTTAAATAACATTTAAAATAACTTTTGTGATAAAACAAACATTCCTAATAAGAAGCAAAACTGAGAACATGTTTGAGTTTTTAGATGAAATACTAAGCTTCAAAGAGGTGCTGTGACAGGTGCAAACTCTAATCTGGCCCCCTGGGGCCATGCATCTCTCTTTTCTGCCAATTCAAGCTCTACCATGTTCATCCAACTTCTGAGGAGCTCAGTGTGCTTTAAGTTTATTCAACATCAATCATCTGGAAACATTTATAGTGTCAAGCTCTAGCTTAGCAGTTCAAGATATTGTCATTAGCAAAACATAGTCCAAGCCCTTGTGAAGTCTCCAATCCACATAGATGGCATTGTTCGTCTGTGCTTAGTTTTGTATTTAAAAAGAGAAAGAAAAAACAAAACAAAAAACAAAAAACAATGTTGCCTCTATTTATACCTGGAGGTTCAAATAGTTATGATTGGAAACTTTAAGAATTAAAAACAGATATGCAGGTGAACTCAGTGGACACTACTTTTACAATAGGGCTTGAAGTAGACAAGATGATCACTACTGAAAGACCCAGGTAACAGTCTGGATTGATGGCTGCTTCTGAGGAGGACAATTATTAGATCTGATATTGAGTTGGGCTCCTTAAATATCCTAGCACACGCACATACACACACACAAATCTTATTAAAACTGTCCTATTAATCAGTTTTGAAACTGTCTCATTGCTATTTGTTTCTCAATAAAATTAATAAAAAATAAAATGTTATATATTAGGCAAAGCACATATTAAAAAGGATAAGCTATAGATGACATAAATACTATATTTAACTAATTTACTTATGTTATTCTAGTCATCCTGTTCCTAAGTATATTTGTAACGATACCTTTAAGTGTACAATATTAATGACTATTTCATTTTTTGAAAAAAAATCTTGTTTCAATCATTTGTGATAAAGTAAATAAATGGAGTGATTTTTTTAAGTTAAAAAAAATCTTAAAACATACATTTTTAGGGCCGGTGAGATAGCTCAGTGGACTAAGCACTTGCTTAGGTAAGCACAGGGGTCAGGGTTCAATCTCTGGCACCGCATGCCATGCCAGCCCCACCCCCTGGCACACTAGGCCAGCAATGCAGTCTAGGCATAGTGGGCATGCCTATAATCCCAGCACTAGGGAGGCTTAAAATAGGAGGATCACTGTGAGTCAGAGCTGCATAGTGAGACACTGCATAAAAAAATAAAATAAAATAAAAATTTTCTGGCAAACAAACAAACAAACCTGAAAATTCTTTAGCAAAGACATTTTTATTTTTCCTGGAATGAACCCAATCAAAGTCCACAGAAAATGGACAAAAAGTGGGCAATACTTTCAACTATGATTTTGCAAAGGGGACAGGAGCTCTGTTCAGACAAAGGCTTACTGTGCTGATGAGCTATGAACTCAGATAGCTTCATGGGGAGCCGCGTGACTACAAAATCTTTGCAAGGGTTATTATCCTATACTGAAATTTCACATTTAAGTGTGTATGTTACTTTTACAATAATAAAATATTTACATGATATACTTAGGCTCAGCATCTGAGGTAGAAACAAATAGCTTCAAGGAAAGCAATTTCAGTTGGAGCTATTGAAGAGGGTATGCTTTCTATTTTCATTGTTTATATACATACACACACACACACACACACACACATATATATATATATATATATCTTTTAAAATACATAAAGCATATAAATTATTCTTTATTAAATGTTTGGAAATATTTCTGATAATATTCAAATTGGTTTCTCATTACCAGAGGGGAAAAATTCTATGGAATTAAAAAGCTATTAACTAAAAAAAAAAGCTATAATAATAAAGTATCTTCCTAAAGTTACTAGTATATTCATGCTTTCACTGACATGTACCTTTTGCCCAGAAGACTTCAGAGAAACTGGGGCAGCGCCAGCTCTCAAAGCTCATCCTGGTTAGACTCCCCTCCTATCTCACCCATGCTACTGCAGCACTCTTCATTTCTGTGTGCATTGCTACAGGGCCAATCACTACCCTTTTCCCAGTGACTAAAAACAGGTAGGTTTTTGATCCTTCTAGTTAAAAAATTACTAAAATAACAGGATCTTTCTCTTACTACTAAGAAATTAGAAGCCATCAATGACCTGTTGCAAGCAGAAAGTGCAAGAGAAGCCAAAATTAGGAAAAGAAGGTAAGAGATGCAACTAAAGAGATTATCTTGAGTTTTAAAAAACAAAGATACTAGAATTATCTTGTCCTTATTAGCAATAACTTTGATTCTATTATCTATTCTAACATCCTGGCCAAAAAAAAAGTCATGCCTATTGCTTAAGTAATTCCTTTCAGGTTATGAAAACAAATGACACGAAACTGTCACACTATTAGTCAAAAATTGTTTAACTTGGCAACTTTTGGTCATGTCAGTATGGTTCTATTTAATAGACTATGTCAAGTTTATGCCACTTGGATCCTGAGAAGTCACTGGTGGCTACAACTGTCAGTCAGTGAAGGTGTGATTTAAAAAAGATGGTGAATCTTTGAATGAAAATTCAAATAACAATATTACAATAAAAAGATACGCTGCCATTAAGCCCTCTCCCTGCTTCAAACAGTTTTCTCATTGTTCTTTCCACTTGCTGAAGCAGTTCTGGGGTGAGCAGGCACTCACCTCTTCTCTGAATGCCTTTAGGAGGTATAATACAAAATATGGTGAATGTTGCTTCTGAGTGTCACTCAACAGAAAGAAAGGATCATAAGATTATGATCTGGCCCCTGCCACCTCTAGCTCTGTCAAGAAGTTAAAATGACCACAAAATGTAAACATTTTAAATAGATTCAAGATATTGAGGCAGCTGCTATAGCACAACTAAGGACATTCATAAAAAAGACTTCCAGAACTGCTTGAGAAAGTGACAAGTACAACAGGAGAAAGGTGTTAGAAATGGGGGGATTGAGGGGGTTATTAAAATCCAAACATTCACCATATTTTTAATATACTTCATACTTATTAGAACTTCAAACTTTGATAGAAAAAGGAAAACAAAACTCAGAAATACAAAACTAAGAACATACACTGAGGATTAAAAAAATATCTTTACATGATTGATACATACCTTTAGGTATTTTTTTAAACATAAGATATATGGCTATGAGGGCCTTGGCGGCCTGGGCTACGACTATGACTGTGGATGTGGCAGCATTCGCAGGCTGGGCTGGAGCAGTGGCTACAGAGGCTATGGATTTGGCTCTGGCTTTGGAAACTACGGATACAGCTGCTGTCACCCATTGTACTATGGAGGATACGGATTCTCTGGATTCTACTGAAATCCTGCTCTAGTATCTCAAGTGTTATCATGAGTAGATTCACTAAGATATTCTTCAGTTAATGGACAAAGATCACTCTATACCTATGGAGCATACAAAATCTAAAACTTTCAGAGAATTCATTATTTATAAACCTACAGCTTAGGGACTACAAACTGCTTTATTTTCAATGCCCAATAAATAATTTAAATGAAACAAAAAAAAACCCCATAAGATAGCTATACATATGTAAGACAGCCATATTCACAGAGGACTGGTTACCATAGAGAACTAGTTACAAGAAATGCTCTGCCCTCCTGCAAGTTATCCCTTACATAAAATGGTGTAGAATTTTCACATAACTTATGTGTATAGCCTTAAGTACTTAAAATCATCTCTAGATTATGACATCTAATTCAATATAAATATGTAAATATTTGATACTGTATTATTGAAGGAATAGTGGTATGTAAAAAAGTCTCCATGTATTCAACAGATATAATTTTTCCCTGAATGTTTTCAATCCATAGTTAATTGCATATAAGAATGTAGAATCTAAGAAAACAAAGTGCTAACTGTACACACTTTTTAATTTACATATGGTATTATTTTCAATTAATAGCACAAAATTAGTAGTATTATAATGTCTCAGAGTAACAACAAGGTACAAAATGTGCAAATGAGAACAGATTCTGGTATCACACTGTCAGAATTCAACTTCTAAAGCAACAAGTTGAAAGCTTTTTTAATTGAAAAGTTTAGTGAACTAACTGTAGATTATTAAGATGTTTTAAGAAACTAATACAAAGATATTCTGAGTGCCTGTTACACACTTATTCTAAATAGTAATATTTTGCACAATAACAATATTATACTGGAACAAGGATTTGACATTGTTATAATCCACTGATCTGAGATTTTCCCAATTTGACTTATATTACTGTGTACTTAATTCTACGTTATTTTCACACATGTGTGAGTTCATGTGGCCATCACTATGCTAGTATGCCAAACATTTCCATCACCACCAGGATATCTGGTGTCACTCTTGTAAAACCACAACCACTCCCTTTACCAATTTCATCAACAGTTACAGGACTCTTCTGTGTATGTGCTGCTGAAGTGAGCAGTTACAGGATTCTTCTGATTATCTAATCTTGGGTGACTTTCAGCAGTCTTTAATTTTTGACAAATTGTGTTTAGTACTTTTTATTTGAATAAGAAGCTCAGGGGCTGGAGAGAGAGCTCAGTAGAATAAGCGCTTGCCTGGCAAGTACATGGCCTGAGTTCATTCTCCAGTTCTGGGAAAAAAAAAAAAAAAGAAGAAGAAGAAGAAGTTCTCTCTTACAATTCTTTTTTGTTTGTTTGTTTAGTTTTTTGTGGAACCAGGGATTGAACTCAGGCCCTTGCGCTTGCCAGGGAAGCACTTATTCCACTGAACCATTTCCTCGCCCTCTCTTACAATTCTTTAATGCCATCTGTAATGCTGTCTGATTTCACTCTTGATGTAGTGACAGCTATCCTTTATTTCCCCCTTTCTCAGTTTAACTAAAGGTTTATCAACTTTACTGATTTTTTTTCAAAGAATCATCTTTTTGCTTCATTGATTTTTCTTCACTGTTTTCAATTTCATTTCATTGACTTCTCATTTTTATTATTTTCTTTCTTCTTGCTTTGGGATTATTTTGTGTGTATACAGGTTTTTTTTAACTTTAATTTCTCAAGATAGGAATTCAGATTATTGCTTTGAGATCTTTCTTCATTTTTAATGTAAGTATTTAAGGCTATCAATTTTACTCTCAGAACCACCTTACCTGCATCCCATATATTTGGAAATGTGCTTTTTATTTTTATTCAATTCTATGTATTTTTATTTTCCTCAAAAATCACTTCATTGATACACGTTATTTAGAAGTATATGGTTTAATTTTCACCTCTTTGGAAACTTCTGTGTTGTCTGTTATGGATTCCTAGTTTGACTCCACAGTGGTCAGACTGTACACTTGGCATGAGTTCAGTTGTTTTAAATGAGCTTAAGTCTACTTTGTAGCCCAAAATGTGTTCCTATTGGCAGATGTCCCCTCAGCTCTTGTGGAAACTGCATTCTATTGTTGCATGGAGTGTTCCAGGAATGTCAATTAGATCCTGTTGGTTAACTGTGTTGTTCAGATCTTGTGTATCTCTGCTGATTTCATACTGGGGCAGCCACTCTGGCATTAGTATGCAGGTCTTGGACTATTTGGGGGTGCTATGATTACAATAATGATTTAATTTTTACAGTCTTTGCTGTGTTGTTTGGGTCAGCTTCATTCATCTGGTGCATACACAGTTCCCATGGATTAAGGTAATACTGCCTATGAGGTTCTGGCTGTCAATGTGTCCACGTAGAGGAAGTAGTAGTGTTCATGCCCACTGATGAAAGAGGCTTCCCTGACCACCTGTGTCCCGGGGCATAAGAGGGGAATCTCAAGTCCATGGGTATAAATAGGCTACTTCCCTGAAGCATTAGTGATGGGGGGTCACTTCTACCAGGTACTTCTCAGAATCCCAAGTGTCTCTCATTAAAAGAGGCTTCTCCTCGTCCCATAATATTGGAGGGAATCCTAATGACCCCCTTGTAAGTGGTGCCTGGCTGCCTTTATTTGATTGAAGGAAAGAGGGAATGTGGCCAGCTTGCCTTGGTTGCTAGTTCAAAGGTTAAGAAATGCCAGTTCTGAGGATAACCCACTTCTATTATGGACTACTAGACTATAGTGGATTATTTTAACTGAATTCATGCATCTATAATATTTGAATGGCAATGGAATACCCATCTCTGACAAAACTAAACAAAAAAGGGGTTATAAGTAGAGGACCATTTTGTAGTGAAAAAAATACATATATTTGTATATACAAAATAGGATAGATATACAGCTTTTTTTTAGTGCAATGAGAACAAAGATTTGTACTAATAGTGTCTAGACAAGATATCATGTCTGCATCTTGTACTATGAATAACTACTACGAAGACAACAATATGCAACGTATTATTATAACTGTCCTACTAACCTGTTTTGAAACTGTCTCAATGCTATTTCTTTCTCAAAATTAATTTAAAAAAAAAGAAATGCCAAGTCTACTTGTTCTGTTGGGTAAGTGAACAAGAGATGCACTGCCACTTATGGGTCCTATATTACTAAGATCCAAAAGCAGTATGAATTTTTTCTATCACTTTTGAGAAGATTGTTTATTTGTTTCTTGTATTATTTGCAAGGCTTATTGTTGTACTTTAAAAGGAAGCATAGGAAGAAACAGGTCTTTGACATCTTGTCAAGACTGGAACTTCTGCGTTTCTAATATTTTGATGTTGAAGAAGCTGTAAGTGATACATAACTAGATTGATAGCTGTCTCATAGATTACTATGAGCACTAAGCAGATGATACATGCAAAACTCTCTTTTTTTGTATTTTTTACTACAGGGTCTACAAGGTCTCACTACACAGATCAGACTCATCGTGATCCTCCTGTTTTCAGCCTCCCTAGTTCTGGGATTACCGGCACGCACCACCACACCCAGTCTCAATAGCCATCTCAGCATGCCGCAGGGGTGGGGCCAGCACGGCATGCCAGGAATCAAACCCCAGCCCCTGCATCTGCCTAAGCAGACACTTTAATCCACTGAGCTATTTGGCTGGCCCCACATGCAAAACTCTTAATACATTATTTCCTTCTATAAAGTGAGCATTCAGAAAATGTCAGTTATTATTGCCCAATATAAAACCAAATTAAATTTTACGAAAAAATATATGAAAAGGCCAACAGAAAATCCATCAAATAATTATACTTCTAGCAGTAAGACCTAGGTTACTTTTAAATTTTCTTACTTTATATTTCCCTGTATTTTCCAAATGTTGTATAACAGGATTTACTTTAATGATAAAAAAGACTTCAATATGCAAAATAGAAATATACCACTCATCACTTCTTAAATTAACTTAAATATCTGCTATAAAATCTTCAGATAAAGTGAGGAAGATGATGGAGGCAACACCAAGATCCTAATATATCTTCTACTTCATCCATGAAACCTCAAAATACAAGGACTATGCAATAGTACTTGGCTGATGCTCCTTTATTTTGCAAATTTCAAATGTAATGATTATTTCAAAGTCTTTCATATCCCTTAACCCTAGAATGACCTAATTAACAAACTTCATGACAGTTGAAATAAATGACTCAATACTCACAGCCACAAATAAGGTAAGATCCTATTTCAGTCTGGCTCCAAAACATTGCTTAGAATCAATTCGACAAAAGGGAGCTCTTTTTCTATGGCTTTTTTTGTTTTTAGTTTTTTGTTTTTGTTTTTGTGCAGGATCTTACATGAAGCTCTGACTAGTAGTTATCTTCCTGATTTCTGCCTCCTTGTGCTGGGATTACAGATGTGTGCCACCACGCCCAGACTCCATCACAGGCTCAGTGCACACGGAGATGGGCCGGGTATGGCACGCAGTGCCAGGGATCGAACCCTGGCCCCTGCACTTACCTAAGAAAGCACTTAATCTGCTGAGCTATACAGCCAGCCCTAAGGCAGCTCTTTAAAATGTGGTCCACTAAAATAAAATAACTTGCAAAGCAAAACGCTATGTGCCATCAACTAACATATTAGCAAATTTTACTTTCATTCAGACTAACTCAGCCTAGAGGAGAGAAGAAAAAAGAAGTAAAAATACACTCACCCCTGGCAAGCAGTATAGCTTTTTCCATGCAAACCTTTACTGAGGGCCTGGAACCTAACTCCCTGAAACCATGAGGACAACAGGATATGACCTGGCCCTTCTGAGGAATATGATGCTTAGGAGTTGCACTTCACTCAAACCCAAGAGCCTTAGACCATAATATCAGTACTGCATTTTCACAAATCAAGAGTTTTTAAAAATTGAAAACATGACTCAGCTTCTAAGTCTAAATAATTTCCTCAAAAAAGTTTTTATTAAAAACTTTTGTATGAAACTAACTAAATTTAGGGGAAAAGTGAGGTTAGCCAAATTGATGCTCTGATATTGTTTTTGCTAGTTTTGATCCAAAGGACAAACAAAAACAAAAAGTCTGACAGCAAGCTGGAGTTTAACTGACCCAATGATTAAAAATTTATGTTACACGCATATAGCCCAATTTAAAGGTTATGCCCAATTCTAGGTTTCCATGACCTGGGTAATCAGGAAAAAACCATTGATGATGATTGATTCTTCATTTAGATTTGAAAACCACACTAGGATAATCTTGGCACATCATATTACATATGAACATTAAAAATTCATTTCATTTCAAATACCATAAAATAGTAGCCAGATGCCCATTTTAAATAATTCATATACCCATTGAGTAGTGATATATTAAAATAATATGATCTATACTAATACATATTGCATTGCAAACACAGATGTGCCCCCCTTTCACCCTGCATCCCCTTTAACTTTTGGCAGGTTGTAACTCTTGAAAATCATATAGCCCTGGCAAGTAACCAGAACAATAAACAAAATACAAAAGGGCAAAAAGGAAAATGATTTTTAAAATTAGTTTGTATTATTTGAAAGTAGGTTAGATTCTTTAATAGGCTATTCTTTTAACTATACTGCTAAAAATTATTATCAAAAGCTCAGTACTGTTATATGATCTATTTTAATGTTCCATTCTTTTAACAAGCAGGAATGAAAGAAGTTCTAAACTAAGCTAGTACATTTATTTTAAGGCTCCTGAGCAATACTACAAAAAATTATAAATCTTAATAGAGTGACATTATATCTTGGAAATATCAAAAAAGGAAGAAACAGGATAGGGGCTCTTGTATGAAATATGTTCTCTTCCAGCCTCTCACTTGTCATAGCCGTAATAATATTAATATCACACAAAGCACTTCAAATTTCACTGATAAAGACTACAAGAAAACTTTTAAACACATATGTCAAGTGTGTAACCAGCATAAAATATTCCTTAGCATGTTCTAAATGTTCAAAAGTTTACTTCTAATAGACATCCAACAATTAGTAGTAGGTATAGAGAATTAAAGTAATGATAAATGAAGGAATATTTCAATGAAAAATATTTCACTATAACTAGTGAAGGAATGATCAATAGGTAACCACCACTAACCAAGGAGGAATTAAAAATAAAGGGAACAGGAAGTACAAAATTAGGTCAAGTGCTTAACAGAACTGCTCTGACAGAATCCTTGATAAGGGCCAGCTAAATAGCTCAGTGGATTAAAGCACCTGCTTAGGCAGATGCAGGGGCCCAGAGTTTGATCCCTGGGCCTGCTGATGGCAATTGAGACGGGATGTGGTGGCGCAGGCCTTAAATCCCGCACTTGGGAGGCTGTAAACAGGAGGATCACTATGAGTCCAATCTAAACAGTGAGACCCTGTGGGCCCTGTGGACCCTGTATAAATACAAAAAATAAAAAATAAAAATAAAAAATAAACAAAAAAAGAATCCTTGATTTGTGCATAAGCTAAAATTCTTGCCAAAATATGTTGATTTTAAGTACAGTGATTCACCTGAAGACTATATTTAGAACAGAAGAAAATCCAAATAAATTGTAAAGTTAAGTAAATTCCAGATGCTTAAATACTATAGGTTCAAGCATCTCAAAATACCTATTATT